>NC_086102.1:87050860-87673587 GCF_963921235.1 Mobula hypostoma
CTTACTGTGTTCACTCAGGTCTTTAGAAATGCTTTTGTGGCCTTTTCCAGGTCCATGCATCTCTAGAATTCTTGTAAGGTCATCTGAAAGTTGTTTTGATCAAGGCATGGTGCACATGAACAGATCTTGAGAGAGCAGGCTCTGTCATTAACCTGACTTTGTGTGTCTTTTTTATAGGGCAGGGCACTTCTACAACCCACACCTCCAGTCTCATCTCATTGATTGGAACATCCAACTCTAAATAACTTTTGTAGAAGGCATTACCCCAGAAGTTCATATAGCTTTTTGAACCTAAGCTGTGATCGTTTAAATGGTGTACTTAGTATTGACGAGAAGAAGTACAATTGTTTGTACTATTAGTTTAGGCAGGTAGTGTCTGTCTATTATGGTGACTTAAATGAAGTTCAGACCACATTTTATGAGTAATTACATGTAGAAAACCAGGTAACTGCAAAGAGTTCACCAACTTTATCTTGCAATTATATGTCTCGGGTGTAGAGCAAATAATGCAGCCTTCTTGATAACAAATGAGCTACAGTTGGCATTTAAGTGAAATTCATCTTTTTTTTTAAATATAAAAATATCCTAGATCCTTTGTCTTGCCCTTTCTATATAATTCTCCATCTGTTGTAAATAATTTTTTCTCGGGCTTCAAGACAGGTACAGGTATCAATTATAATCGATGTTTCGATGAAAACTCTGCCATCTTGTTCAGGGATGATACCTGAGCATGTCTAGTCCGGTGGTGTTTATACTCATGTATTCCGTTCCTCCTGATCGGGTAGTCCTCATCAAATCAGGTTTCCGCTCTGGCACCTCGTTTACAATCGAATTCCAGTCCTTACTTGGAGCAAGACCTTCGTCTTTGTTAAAATTCTTTTCTTCTAGTTTTATTTCAATGGCTTCCTTTACCAGGCGGTCCCAAAAGCCATTGGTACGGCACAGTAGTTTAGTGCCATCAGAGTCAATCCTATGGCCAGTGTTCTGCTACCGCCAATTTCCCTAGGTAACCTAAACAGATTCTCCTCCTGTGCTCCTTGATGCACATTTCCACTCTGTGTCCTGTCTGTCCGATATACACTGCTCCGCATTCACCATCATTTTGTCAACTTTGTCATCGAAACATCAGTTATGATCGATACCTCTATCCAGCTTGAAGCCTGAAAAGAGTTTCTTCATCATATACGCTGGGAAAGCACTAGATCCTTCTCCACCTGTTATGTTTCTCAGTCTCCCATTATATTTAATTGCATTATGAGAAATGTGACACCTTTATGTAAATATGGTTAGATGGTTTGACACAGAATTGTAATTTTAACTCTTTATATTTGGAATTTAATATTGTTTCTAGTTAGCAACATTTGCAGCAATGATGAAACAAAGTTGCTTTTTTTTTCTCCTTCCCTTCTTTATATCTGCTCAACTAAGATAGTAGTGATGCAAGGCAAGATAGTAAATGCTCCTTCTGCAGGATGTGGGAAGGCAGAGAGACCTCCAGTGTCCAGTGACAACTACAACCGCGAGAAGTGCATTTGGCTACAGCTTCTAACAAACTGCGTGAAGGAGTTGGAGCTGGAACTGGATGAACTCCAGATGATTCAGGAGGCTGAGGGAGTGATAGATAGGACAAATAGAGAGACAGTTACACCTATAGTGCAGGTGCGAGAGGAGTGACCTAACATAGGAAACTCATAGTGGTCTCGGTCTCTGGACTCTGGCACCGAGTCAACCTCTGTGACTCAGAAGGGAAGGAGGGAGAAGATGCACACTGTGGTGATAGTGGGTTCATTAGTTAGGGGAATGGACAGGAGTTCAGTGGGTGAGAACGAGATTCCCGGATGGCATGTTCCCTCCTGGGTGCCAGGGTCCGGGATATCTCAGAGCGAGTCCTCATCCTTCTTAAGTGGGAGGATGAACAGTCAGAGGTCGTGATCCAATGACATGGGTAGGACGAGTGACAAGGTTCTGCACAGGGACTTCAGGGAGTTTGATGCTAAGTTAAAGGGTAGGACCTCCAGGGTTGTGATGTCAGGATTGCTGCCCGTGCCACGTGCTATTGAGGCCAGAACTAGGAAGACCATACAGTTTAATATGTGGCTAAGGAGTTGGTGTAGGAGGGAGAGCGTAAGATTTTTGGATCATCAGACTCTATTCCAGGGAAGGTGTGACCTATACAGAAGGGACAGTTTGCACCTGAACTGGAGGGGGACTAATATCCTAGCGGGAAGGTTTGTTAATGCTGCACGGTGGGGTTTAAACTAGAGTTGGAGGGGGATGGGACAAGAGTGTCAGAACAGTTTGTGGAGAGGTTGTGGAGGCAGATGTTGGTAAGTCTTCAGAGTTAGGAATCAAAAGGTTGAGCATCGTGTGACTACTGTCCTGAGCTGTATTTATTTCAATGCAAGATCAAAGGAAAGGTAGATAATAATGCTGAAGATGAGGTATCTGGTTTACAAGCAGAGGCAGTGTGTAGTGAGTAGAGGCTGTTGATAGGGCAAAATTGCAATCAGTGGGATGAATTGTAACATAAAAGTTGGACAAACTAGAAAAGAGTGAATAGAGGATTGAAGCTGTTATATTTGAATGCACACAGTATATGGAATAATGTAGATGAACTTGCAGCACAGTTGCAGATTGGCAAGTATGTTGTAAGCATCACTGAATCATGGCCAAAAGAAAATTAAAAAAGAGCTTAATGTCCAAGGATACACATTGTACAGAAAGAACAGGCAAAAGGGATGGCGTTGCTCTGTTATTAAAAAAATAAAATAAAATCATTAGAAAGAGGTGATATAGGGTCAGAAGGTGTTGAATCGTTATGGATGGAGCTAAGGAACTGCAAGGGTAAAAAGATTCTGATGAGATTTGTACGCAGACCCCAAAAAGTAGAAAGGATGTGGCCTACAAATTACAGCAAGAGATAGAAAATGCATTCCAAAAGGGCAATATTACAATAATCATGGGGATTTCAGTATGCTGGTAGACTGGAAAATCAAGTTGGTGCTGGATTCCAGGACGGGGAATTCCTAGAATGCCTATGAGATGGCTTAGTAGAGCAGCTCATGATTGAGCCCACTAGGGAATCAGCTATTCTCGATTGGGTGTTGTGCAATGAACCAGAATTGATTAGAGAGCTTGAGGTAAAAAAAAACCCTTCGGGGAAAATGAAACTAAAGTCAGAAATATCAGTATTACAGTGGAGTAAAGGGAATTGAATTGAATTGACTTCATTACTTACATCCTTCATGTGCATGAGTAAAAATCTTTACGTTACGTCTCCATCTAAATGTGCAATGTGCAATTTATAGTAATTTATAATAAATAGTATGTACAGCGGGTCAGTCAATATAACATAGAAATACAGTAGTATCAGCATAAATTAATCAGTCTGATGGCCTGGTGGAAGAAGCTGTCCTGGAGCCAGTTGGTCCTGGCTTTTATGCTGCGTTACTGTTTCCTGGATGGTAGCAGCTGGAATAGTTTGTGGTTGGGGTGACTCGGGTCCCCAATGATCGTTTGGGCCCTTTTTTACATACCTGTCTTTGTAACTGTCCTGAATAGTAGGAAGTTCACATCTACAGATGCGCTAGGCTGTCCGCACCACTCTCTGCAGAGTCCTGCAATTGAGGGAAGTACAGTTCCCATACAGTTCCCAGTGATGCAGCCAGTCAGGATGATCTCAATTATACCTCTGTAGAAAGTCCTTAGGATTTGGGTGCCCATATCAAACTACTTCAACCGTCTGAGGTGAAAGGTGCTGTTGTGCCTTTTTCACCACACAACCAGTATGTACAAACCACGTAGGATCCTTGATGATGTGTATGCCAAGGAACTTAAAGCTGTTCACCCTCTCAACCCCAGATCCATTGATGTCAATAGGGGTTAGCCTGTCTCTATTCCTCCTGTAGTCCACAACCAGCTCCTTTGTTTTTGTGACATTGAGGGAGAGGTTGTTTTCTTGATACCGCTGTGTCAAGGTGATGACTTTTCTGTAGTCTGCCTCATTATTATTTGAGATTAGGCCAATCAGTGTAGCATCGTCAGCAAATTTAATTAGCAGATTGGAGTTGCGGATGGTGACACAGTCATGGGTATACAGAGAGTAAAGGAGGGGGCTTAGGACCCAGCCCTGAGGGGCAGAGGTGAGGGAGCCCACTCTTAGCACCTGCCGGCGATCTGACAGGAAGTCCAGGATCCAGCTACATAAGGCAGGGTGAAGACCGAGGTCTCTGAACTTTTTGTCGAGCCTGAAGGGAATTATGGTGTTGAATGCTGAACTGTAGTTGAAGGACAGCATTCTCACATAAGCATCCTCCTTCTCCAGATGTGTTAAGGACGGTATGTAGAGCAGTGGCTATTGTGTCATCTGTCGATCGGTTGTGTTGGTAGGTGAATTGTAGGGAGTCCAGTGTGGGTTGTAGCATCCTGCGGATGTAGTCCTTGACCAGCCTGTCAAACCATTTGCTTATTTTTGAGGTGAGTGCAACAGGACGCCAGTCGTTCAGACATGTTACCTTAGTCTTTTTAGGTACAAGAACAATGGTGGTTGTTTTGAAGCTGGAGAGCACGCTACACTGGGAGGGGGAGAGATTAAAAATGTCTGTAAATTACAGAGACATGAGAGAGAAATTGGCCAGAATTGATTGGAAAAGAACACTGACAGAGATGACGGCAGAGCAGCTATGTCTGGAATTTCTGAAAGCAATCTGGAAGGCACAGGATAATATATATATATATATATCCCAAAGGAGAAGTAGTATTCTGAAGGAAAGATCACACAACAGTAGCTAACAAGAGAAGTCAAAGCCAACATAAAAGTCAAAGGGAGGGCATATAATAGAGCAAAAATTAGTGGGAAGTTAGAGGATTTTGAAGCTTTTAAAAACCAACAGAACAAAACAAAAAACAATCATTAAGGAGGTAAAGATGGAATATGCAAGTAGGCTAGGCAATAATATTAAAGATGATACCAAAAGTTTCTTCAGTTACATAAAGTTTAAAAGAGAGGTGAGAGTAAATTTCGGACCGCTGGAAAACGATGCCAGAGAACTGCTACACATGAGGCTGCTTAACAGGCTGTGGGGCTATGTCATTACAGGAAAGATTCTAGCATGGACAAAGCTGTGGCTAATTGGCAGGCGATAAAGAGTGGGAATAAAGGGAGCCTTTCTGGTTGGTTGCCGGTGAATAGTAGTGTTCCACAGGGGTCTGTGTTGGGAATGATTCTCTTTACATTTTATGTCGGTGATTTGGATTATGGAATTGATAGCTTTGTTGCAAAGTTTGCAGATGATATAAAGGAGGGGCTGGGAGTTTTGAGGAAGAAGAGAGGCTACAGACGGACTTAGATGAGGAGAACGGGCAAAGAAATGGTAGATGGAATACAGTGTCAGGAAGTGTATGGTCATGCACTTTAGTAGAAGAAATGAAAAGGTTGACTATTTTCTAAAAGGAGAGAAAATACTGAAACTGTGGTGGAAAGGGACTTAGGAGTCCTTGTGCAGGATTCCCTAAAGATTAATTTGCAGGTTGAGTCAGTGGTAAGGAAGGCAAATGCAATGTTAGCATTCATTTCAAGACAACTAGAATATAAAAGCAAGGATGTAATGTGGAGACTTTATAAAGCACCAATGAGGCCTCACTTGGAGTATTGTGAACAGTTTTCTGTCCCTTATCTTAGAAAGAATGTGCTGAAGCTGGAGAGAGTTCAAAGGAGGTTCACAAAAATGATTCCAGGATTGAATGGCTTGTCATAGGACGAGCGTTTGATGCCTCTGGACCTGTATTCATTAGAATTCAGAAGAATGAGGTGTGACTTCATTGGTAACTATTGAATGGTGAAAGGCCTTGATAAGAGTGGATGTGGAGAGGATGTTTCCAATGTTGGGGAGAGTCTAGCACCAGAGAACACAGCCTCAGAATAGGCAGGTGTCCTTTTAGAACAAGATGAAGAATTTCTTCAGCCAAATGCTGGTGAATCTGTGAAATTCTTTGCCACAGGCAGTTGTGGAGACCAAGTCTTTATGTATATTTAAAGCAGAGGTTGAAGTATTCTTGATGGGTCATGGAATGAAGGGATATGGGGAGAAGGCAGGAGATTGGGACTAAGGGGGAAATTGGATCAGCTATGATTAAATAGCAGAGCAAACTCAATGGGCCAAATGGCCTGGTTCTGTTCCTATATCTTATCGTCTTACGGTAAATTTTCTGTAGTAAAGGAGTTAGGATATATAAAACATATGTACCATCACTGATTGGAATTGTAATTATAATGCAACAAATTCATGCTTTTGCTATAAATGTAGGATAAGGATTCTTATTTTAAAAATTGACAGGAGTACTCTATACATGACTTTTGGGTTCTAGTGCATTAATGTTGAGCATGTTGATTTTGTAGTTGCAGTGGTCCCTGGCCCTGAAACTCAGGGAGTACCATATTTTAAAATAGAAGTTGAATTGCTAATACCAGCGAGACGTGTGTCACATTCCCAATGTAAGCAGTTTATTAGACAAAAAAAATAAATTTACTTTGAAAAGCCCATTTTAAAAAACAGCATGGCAAACTACAATACTTTCTCTAAATAAAGGCTCCCCAAAAAAACTTCAATTAACATTACACTTTGTGCATTCTCAGGACATACTGAAAACTTTACAAATGTTTGAAACGTTATCATTATTGATCTCGTAAATCTCATTTGGGGCAAGGGATACAGTTGGCATAACATTCTGCAATCTCTTACTAGAGATTCCTACCTGCTTCAAAAGGGCGACAATATACCAGTGCCCATGAAGAACAGGGTGAGTTGCCTCAACGACTATTGCCCAGTTGCACTCATATCTACTGTGATGAAGTGCTTTGAGAGGTTGGTCATGGCCAGAATCAACTCCTACCTAAGCAAGGGCTTGGACCCACTGCAATTTGCCAATGGCTACAATAGGTCTTCAGCGGATGCAATCTCAATGGTTCTCCACTCAGCCCTGGATCACCTGGTCAATAGCAATACTGGCTGCTCTTTATTGATTACAATTCAATGTTCAACACCGACATACTGTCAGTACTAATCAACAAGTACCAAAACCTGGACCTCTGTACCTCCCTGTGCAACTGGATTCTTGACCTTCTCACCAGGATACCACAGCCAGTGCAATTCAGAAATACTATCTCCTCCTTCAACACTGACGTACCTCAAGCAGGCATGCTTAGCGCATTGCTCTACTCTCTCTACACCCACAACTATGGCTAGGCACAGCTCAAACAGCATCTATAAATTTGCCGACAATACAGCTATTGTTGGCAGAATTTTAGATGGTAACAAGGAGGTGTACAGGAGTGAACTAGTTCAGCTGATTGAGTGGTATCGAAACAACAATCTTGCATTCAACATCAGTAAGATGAAGGAATTGATTGTGGACTTCAAGAAGGGGAAGTCAAGGGAACACACATCAGTCCTCAGTGAAGGATCAGCAGTGGAAAAGTGAGCATTTTCAAGTTCCTGTGCATCAACATTTCTGAAGATCTATCCTGGGCCCAGCATATTCATGAAATTACGAAGAAGGTCTGACAACGACTATATTTCATTAGGAGTATGAGGAGATTTGGTGTGTCTCAAATTTCTACAGATATGCTGTGGAGAGCATTCTAACTGGCTGCATCACTGTCTGGTACTGTCGGCCATTTCACAGGATCAGAAAAAGCTGCAGAATGTTGTAGGCTCAGCCAGTTCCGTCATGGACACTAGCATTCCTATCATCGAGCATCATACGGCGATGCCTCATAAAGGCAGCACGTTTAGGAACAGCTTCTTCCCTACTGCCATCTGATTTCTGAATGGAAAATTTATACTACCTCTTTTTTTTCCTTTTTGCCTTTTTTGCTCTCTTTTTGTACTACTTTAATTTAATATATTCACATATATCTCATAGTAATTTATTGTTTTTTTTATTGTTGCAATGTACTGCTGCCGCAAAACAACATTTTTCACAACATATGCCAATGATATTAACTTAATTCTGATTCTGACAATGTAGTAATAGGGTATGATAGAGTAGTAATAACATGTTTTGCAATAGCTTTGAATGGGACTAGTGAGACCCATGAATTGGTTTACTTTTGTAAGAGCATAACAGTGAGGCTTGTTGCCAGTGTAGTGTGCTCTCATGAGAGAGTGTGTCAATTTTCTTTCCTTTTCTTCAAAGTAGTACCAAAGTTTGGGGTGTAATTCCAGAGTTATATCCTATTTTTCTTTTCGGGGCATACTGAAAGACTGTCAAATAGTTTGTTTCAGACAGTTCCAGTGGGGTGTCAAACATGAGGCATGGTGGTGAGGCATTACTTCAGCTGTATCATAGCTCCAGTGACCCAGATGCTGTCTGTGTGGAGTTTGCTTGTGAGATTCTACAGGGTTTTTCACTTTCCTCCCACATCCCAAACGTGTGCTGTTGTTCATTACTCCTAGTGGTGAACACACCAAACAGGAGGTAGCTGGTAAAATGATGGGCATTTGAGAGAGAAATGGGAGAGAATGTGCAGTTAAAGCTAGGAATCATCATGAATGTGCCACTGGCTGCCAATGAACTCTGCAGCTATCAGTCAAGGATTATCACTAATAGTACTGTACTGTGCTTTAAGAACAACAGACTCAAACAAAATGATTGATTTTATTTAGTGTACATGGCATCAGAGTGATGAATGAATGTCAAAAGCCTGATTAATTTTTTCGTAAATTCAACCAGAATCTTATATTTTTGTATTAGCAGGTGAGCAAGATGGGAAAGTAGATGATGCACAGTCATCACTGTCAGGAGCTTGTGAAGAATATGAACCAATTAGTGATGATGAGCTGGATGAAATTCTAGCTGATGATGCAGGAAAAAGAGAGGAGAACCAGGATGAAGAGAAAATATCAGGTAACCTGACTAAAACCCCTACATATTTTCCATAAAATATGTTTTATATTATATCTTTAGTAATTTTCAATTATTTACAACACTGCCTGGTTAAGAAATAAGGTTACTCAAAATGTCTAAATTGCAACTGACAGAAGCTGCCTAAAATGCAAAAATAAATTTGCCATTCTAGTTGTTTGATAAATTATTTTAATTGTTAAAGAATCTTACCATTTACCACATGAAATTATACTGCCTTAGGCACTGTCTCTTTTAAAGTGGCTACTTTATTAGATACACCTTGTTAATGTAAATAGCTAATCAGCCAATTGTGTAGTAGCCACTCAGTGCATAAAAGCATGGAGAAATGATCAAGAGATTCAGTTGTTCAGACCAAACATCAGAATGGGGAAGAAATGTAATCTAAGTTACTTTAACTGTGAAATGATGGTTGGTGTCAGATGGGGTGGTTTGAGAATCACAGAAACTGCTGATCTCCCACAAGTTTCCCACACGGTGGTCTCTAGAGTTTACAGAGAATGGTGAGAAAAACCCAGAACCTACAGTGAGTGGCAGTTCTGTGCGCGAAAATGCCTTGTTAATGAGGGAGGCCAGAGGAGAATGGCCAGACTGGTTCAAGCTGACAGAAAGGCACAGTAATTCAGATAACCATGTGTTACAACAGTGGTGTGCAGAAGAGCATCTCTGAATGCACAACTTGTTGAACCTTGTGAATGGGATACAGCAGCAAAAGACCACCAACCTACACTCAATGGCCACTTGAAGGTATCTAATAAAGTGGCCACAGAGTGGAGGATCTCATCACCACAGGCTTAATACCACAAATCCATACAGTTCTCAGGAACTCTCTGTAGTCTCCCTTCATTTTTAACTTGTGCTTCATCAATAGTGCATTATGTCAAGAAAAATTCTTCAATTAGCAGTGACACTATTCACATTTAATTGTCATTTTCGTAATTTACACATATGCTCCACTTTAAGACTCCTGGCATTAGCTAAATAACTGGAGTCAAGCATGGTAGAAATGCAGACCAACTTTCATGGTATGGCTATGTGAAAATATCTTCATACTCTTGCATATGAAATTACTTTTAAGTGCATTTCGAATGAAATAATCTATTTGAGAAATGAGAAAATATTTCTCAATGTTTATAAGATTTTGGATTGTTAGATTTAAATTATTGGTAATGAGCAGCCAGAAAATAAATATTGTTTAAGTATTTTTGCAATTTCATTAACTGTTTCCAGATAATTCTGCACACCATATGAATTGTACATTGTCATCTGGGGAGCAGAATTCAAGATCTCAGTAAAGGCATGTCCTGATCACTGTTCTCTGATGTTTGTGGACTACTTTTTCTTGTGAGCTCTCTCATATTTCTTTTAAGTGCTTCTGTGTTTCTCTGGCTACCTTATCCTTGTTTATGGGGCTTTTATTTAGAGAATGTGTCGTACAGGACAAGTGCCATAATTTCCCAACCTGTGATTGTATTGATAATCAATGATCTTACAGTTATTCATTGAAAGTCCATCACCTTTTGAATCTGAAGGTTTGAACTGATAGAAGGCATCATGCAATTACTGGACCAAAGGCATATTTAAATTGTAAATACTTGCATTTAAAAATCTCAGGAAATGTCAAGCAACTTACCTTACAGTCCAACTGAATCCACTCCAGGCCTGTCTGCAAGCTGTCACTTACTTTCCAGCCCAGGTGACTCCACTCCAGGACTCCGGGGACTGACCTTGGAAGCATGGTCAGAAGGGTGGGCTGCAAGTGAGACTGAAATAGCATGAGTTAATGCCTCCTCCCTCACCAGCACACTATTGGTTAATGACCGGGCCGTTGAGAATAAAGCTGATGCACTAAGAGCGAGACTGGCCTACCAAAGAAAACTGAGAGATTGCTGTGTGCTATGTCTCAGTAAAATGTAGCTTACACCAGCTTCACCTGACAATGCCATAAAACCTGAGGGCTTATCAGTTCACCAGATGGACCATGTGTCACCCTCGGGCAAAGTTAGAGGTGGAGAGGTCTATTCCTAATCAATACATGTGGTGCACAGACATGGTCCTGGCAAGTTTCTAGTCACCCAGATTGGAATATGTATCAGTGAAATGTTGCCTTTACTAACAGCCATGAGAATTCACTTCAGCTATCCTGACAGCAGTCTACATTCCACCCAGGCGGACAAGAAGCATGCATTTAATGAATTCTGTGGTCAATAGCCTTGAAACAAGATATCCTGGGGCCCTCATCATTTCTGGTGATTTCAACCAGGCTAACTTCAAGAGCATTTTAGCAAAGTACTACCAGCAATGTCTCCTGTCCTACTAGGGGCGCAAACACCCTTGATGCACGACCATCAAAGATGTCGTCTGAATCACCCCACCCACACCCTGGCAAATCAGAACACCAGGCTGTGCTCCTTCTTCCTGAATGCAATCAGAAGTTGAAATGTGAGGATCCAGTACAGAAAGTTGTTCAGTGCTAGTCTGAGGAAATAGATGAGCTTCTTTGTGACTGCTCTGCTGGCTGTGTCCTTAAATCCTGTGCAGATCATTTGGCAGGGGTATTTGCAGACATTTTTAACCTCTCCCTACTTCAATCTCAGGCTCCCACCTGCTTTAAGACTAATATTATTTATGTACCAAAAGAAAGGTTACGTACCTTTAGGACTACAGCCCAGTGGCTCTGACATCCACCATCATGAAGTGCTTCGAAAAGCTGGTCATGATATGCATCATAGCCATGATCTACTGCAATTTGTCTACTGCCAAAACAGATCTATAGCAGACACTATCTCTCCGGCCCTACGCTCATGTATGAAGCTTCTGCACAGTAAAGACGCTTAGCTTGTTTATTGACCTTAACGCCTTCAATACTATAATTCTGATCTGATTCCTAGACCTGGGACTCAACACCTTCCTCTACATCTGACCAACAGACAGCAATTGGTAAGATAGACAGCAATATCTCTGCCACAATTATCCACATCACTGGTGGCCACAAGTCTGCATCATCAGCCCTTACTCTACTACCTAAACACACATGAATGCATGGCCAGATTCTGCTCTAACTTCATCTACAAGTTTGCAAATAACTTGTTGATTCCACTGTAGCTCCACCATAGTGTTGATGCCACCGTAGTGCACCATATCTCAAGTAACGATGAGTCACTACAAGAAGGAAATGCGGACATAGTGACATGGTATCATGACAAAATCTTTCCCTCAATGTCAGCAAAACAAACGAGCTGGTCATTGACTTCAGAAAGTGGGTGGTACATATACTCCTGTTTACATCAGTGCTACTGAGGGTGAGAATATTGAGAGCTTCAGGTTCCTTGAAGTGAACATCACCAGTAGTCTGTCCTTGTCCAATCACATTGATGCCATGGCTCACCAGTACCGATAGTTCTTCAAGAGGCTAAAGAAATTTAGCATGACCTTTTTGGCGCTCACCAATTTTTATTGTTGCTGAACCATAGAAAGCATCTTATCTAGGTACTTATGTCTTGGTATGGGAACTGCTCTGCCCATGATCTAAAGAAACTACAGGAACACATCATGGAATTTAGTTTCCCCTCCATGGACCTCTGTCTACACTTGCTGTCTCAGTAAAGCAGCCTGCATAATCATAACCACCCAACCAGGCATTCTCTCTTCTCCACCCCTCCCTCCCACTGGGCAGAGATTCAAAAATCCTAAATACTAATACCGCTAGGCTGAAGGTCAGCTACTATCCCGTTTGATAAACTGTTCCCTGATATGATGAGATGGACTCATGTCCTCACAATCTACATCGTTATGACCTTGCACCTCATTGTCTGCCTGCACTGCACTTTCTCTGTAACTAACACTTTGTTCTGCACTCTGTTATAGTTTATCTTGTATTACCTCGGTGCACAGTTGGAATGAATTAATTCTTATGACCTATTGCAAGACAAATGTTTCACTGTACTTCAGTATATGTGACAATAATTAACCCATTTACTTCTTAAATTTACCAAGATGTCAAAACTGTGATATTCAGGGGAGTATAGTTTTTAATTGATCATTTCATGACAGAGGGCTTGGACCTACTGAATTTTCTTTTGCTTTTTTAGCAGAATATTATAAATTCATGTTTGCCTGATTTCCTTGCTAAATAATTTTTTCAATTGTAGTAAAGGAAGTAAAATCACCTATGAGCCAGAATGAAATAGCATATCCAATGTTGATTGCAAGGGCTACGTGGATAAATAGATTTGGACCTTTATGAGGTTGCCTTTTTTCATACTTGGCTCCAATTCAGTCATACCCCAAAGCCAGAAAGGCTTTCATGTCAATTATTTTGTTTGATGCATGCTGTCTGCTATATTCAAATTGAATATACCCTTTTCTGGTGCATGCAACATAGTGTGCTGGTCCACACAAGCCAGTAGATTGAAGGCTCAACTTAATTTCAAAAGAAGGTTAAACGTGTATTCCAGAAGTCTGTGGAGTCTTGGTCCCTCACTGCATTCAAAGCCAACACTAATAAATTTCTAGATATTAGATGAATCAAAGGATATGAGGGAAGTATAGGAAAATGGTCGGCTGTGATCTTGTTGAATGATGAAACAGGCTACCTTTATATTTTTATGTTTATTTAGGTACAACTCTACATACTCACAAGCAGAATAAACATTGATCACACTCTGCATATACTGGTTTCCTCTTTCAAGATGAGGTAGTAAATTGGATTAGTTATTGACTTTGTGGGAGAAGCCAGTGAGTGGTAGTAGATGGTTGCCTCACTGACTGGAGGCCTGTGATTAGAGGTGTGCTGCAGGAATTGGTGATGCATGCATTGTTGGTTCTCATCCATATGAATAATCTGGATGATAATGTGGTCAACTGGATCAGCAAATTTGCAGTTCACACCAAACTTGGGGGTGTAGTGAACAGCAAGGAAGGCTACCGTGGCTTGCAGGGGGATCTGCGTCAGGTGGGAAAATGGACTGAAAAATGGCAGGTGGAATTTAATGCAGACAAGTGTGAGGTCGAAAGAGAACAAAGAAAATTTACAAGGATGTTGCCAGGTCTGGAGACCTGAGTTATACGGAAAGATTGAATAGATTAGGACTGTATTCCTTAGAATGAAGAAGATGAAAGGAGGTTTGATAGAAGTATACAAAATTGAGGGGTGTAGATAGGGTTAATGCAAACAGACTTTTTCCACTGAGTTTGTGTAGGACTACAACCAGAGGTCATGGATAAAGGGTAAAAGGTGAAAAGTTTAAGGGGAACATGAGGGGAAATTTCTTCACTCAGAGGGTCATGGGAGTATGGAATGAGCTGCCAGCACAAGTGGTGCATGCAAACTGGATTTCAATGTTTAAGAGAAGTTTGGATAGGTTCATGGATGATAGGGGTATGAAGGGCTGTGGTCCTGTTGCAGTTCAATGGGGGTAGGCTGTTCAAACGGTTGGGCTGAAGGGCCTGTTTCTGTGCTGCACTTCTCTATGACTCTTATAATAATAGTCGAAAAGCTTGTGTAAATGTAGCCTTGAGAGTAATGCTGTAACATCACCAGCAGTCCAGTTTCAGTTTCACCACCGTTGTCAATAGTTTGTACGTTCTCTCCATGACTGTGTGGGTTTTCTCCTTGAGCTCCAGTTTTCTCCCACGTTCCTTTCTTTATCAATCTTTTTATTGATTTAGAAGGAACATAAATGCAAACAAGAAGAGAATTATCTCAAATATAAATATCAATAACAATACAAACAGAGATTGAAATGGACATTATCAAAATCCCACATTTCATAGACATATGGGTTAGTAGGTTAAGTAATCACATGGGTGTAATTGGGCAGTGCAGGCTCGTTGGGCCTGTTACCATTCTGTATCTCTAAATTAAATTTCTGCACTTGGAAGGATGGTTCCCAAGCAACATTAGATGACTTGTTCTGACCCATCTTAATTATTACGTAGATGGCATGTGCAGTTTTACTGACAGGTGGCAGTGTTGTATGTATGGCTAAGAATCTAAGAAAGCCATGCACTGTTATTTCCATCCATTCCTTCTCAGAGTACTCATAATCTCAATCAGACATTCTGTCTCTAAGCTTAGATCATAAACAAATGATAGCTAAATTAGAGCTTTTTGCTTAAATTGCCCTAAATTCTGAATGATCATTTTCTATGCAACATGCTTTACAGAATCCGAACAATCTAATCTTTTACAATATTACCATCGCTCTCAAATAATAAACTTCCATGATACACATATTAAAATAATATTACATATTCATCTCTTTTTGATCAATTTGCTCAAATATTCTAAGCCAGTGTGTGTCTGCAGTATCTACATGTACCCTTTGCAGTAGTCATTCATCTATTAAATTATACATGTCTCTAATGATTAGCTAACCTCAACAAAGGCAGAATTTTGAGTTTAACTGTGGGCCTGATATACTGTGGTAAATAGTTGAAGGTAGGATCAGCTACTCATGACCGTTTTAAGTCCAGTGGGTTAGGGTCAGATGGCCCTCTAAACCCACACTCACGTTGTGGGTTTACCATTTCCAACAGGTCTAGAGAAGAAGTCCAACAATGGCAGTGAAAATCAGCCAGGTGTATGACTAAGCTCTGACATTGAGTTTAACTACTTAACTACTGGTTTCTTGGTCCTTGTATATCTTGCAAACTCAGCTTTATTTTTGAGTTATCTTTTTTATTGCCAGCTGTAAAATTAATGTAAACAGGAACTCCCATGACATTGAAAAGGATTTTAGGAAATAACTGTCTTGCTATATTTGTAATCATTCTTCAGTTGTAGGTAGTATTTTAACTAAGAATTTGCAATATTACCAGCAATATTAATAGGAAAATCTACTTAAGTTGCAGATTCAAGCTTGTATTCATGAACAGGGTTTGCTATATATTATATATAGCAGTGGATGAACCAGGAGGTACATTGTCTGCTGAAGGCCAGATCTGTGGCATTCAAGTCTGGCGACCCAGGCCTGTACCAAAAAACCAGGAATGATTTGCGGAAGGCTATTTCAAGGGCAAAGAGACAATTTTGAACGAGGTTGGAGGTGGCATCAGATGTACGAACACTCTGCAGGGTTTGCAAGACATTACTTACTACAAAGCGAAACCCAATAGCATGAATGGAAGCGATGCTTAATTACCAGATTAACTCAATGCCTTCTATGCCTGCTTCAAAAGGGAGAATATAACTACAGCTGTGAAGATCTCTGCTGCACCTGATGACCCTGTGATCTCTGTCTCAGAGACCGATGTTAGACTGTCTTTAAAGAGGGTAAACCCTCACAAGGCGGAAGGTCCCGATAGAGTACCTGGTAAGGCTCTGAAAACCTGTGCCAACCAACTGGCGGGAGTATTCAAGGACATTTTCAACCTCTCACTGCTACGGGCGGAAGTTCTTACTTGCTTCAAAAAGGCAACAATTATAACAGTGCCTAAGAAGAATAATGTAAGCTGCCTTAATGACTATCGCCCAGTAGCATTCACATCTACAGTGATGAAATGCTTTGAGAGGTTAGTCATGACTAGACTGAACTCTTGCCTTAGCAAGGACCTGGATCCATTGCAATTTGCCTACTGCCACAATAGGTCAACGGCAGATGCAATCTCAATGGCTCTTCACGTGGCTTTAGACCACCTGGACAACACAAACACCTATGTCAGGATGCTGTTCATTGACTGTAGCTCAGCACTTAATGCCATCATTCCCACAATCCAGATTGAGAAGTTATAGAACCTGGGCCTCTGTACCTCTCTCTGCAATTGGATCCTCGACTTTCTAACCAGAAGACCACATTTTGTGTGGATTGGTGATAACATCTCCTCGCTGACGATCAACCCTGTGCACGTCAGGGGTGTGTGCTTAGCCCACTGCTCTACTCTCTATACTCATGACTGTGTGGCTAGGCATAGCTCAAATACCATTTATAAATTTGCTGATGATACAACCATTGTTGGTAGGATCTCAGATGATGACGAGAGGGTGTACAGGAGTGAGATATGCCAACTAGTGGAGTGGTGTCACAGCAACAACCTGGCACTCAACGTCAGTAAGACGAAAGAGCTGATTGTGGACTTCAGGAAGGTTAAGACAAAGGAACACATACCAATCCTCATAGAGGGATCAGAAATGGATAGAGTGAGCAGTTTCAAGTCCTGGGTGTCAAGATCTCTGAGGATCTAACCTGGTCCCAACATATCAATGTAGTTTTAAAGAAGGCAAGACAGCGACTGTACTTCATTAGGAGTTTGAAGAGATATGGTATGTCAACAAATACACTCAAAAACTTCTATAGATGTGCCATGGAGAGTATTCTGACAGGCTGCTTCACTGTCTGGTATGTGGGGAGGGGGGCTACTGTACAGGACCGAAAGAAGCTGCTGAGGGTTATAAATTTAGTCAGCTCCATCTTGAGTACTAGCCTACAAAGTACCCAGGACATCTTCAGGGAGCAGTGTCTGAGAAAGGCAGCGTCCATTATTAAGGACCTCCAGCACCCAGGGCATGCCCTTTTCTCACTGTTACCATCAGGTGGGAGGTACAGAAGCCTGAAGGCACATAATCAGTGACTCAGGAACAGCTTCTTTCCCTCTGCCATCCAATTCCTAAGTGGACATTGAACCCTTGAACACTACCTCACTTTTTTAATATATATTATTTCAGTTTTTTTGCATGATTTTTAATTTATACAATATATGTATACTGTAATTGATTTACTTCATTATTTTTCTTCTATATTGTGTAAAACATTGCACCGCTGCTGCTAAGTTAACAAATTTCACGACACATGCCGGTGATTCTGATTCTATTTGAATGGTGTGTTTTAGAACAGATGACTCAGAATCTTTCTATAGTCCTTATAAAAGTCAAGTTATAGTGTAAAGTGATTTCTGAGACATGAGAAAGTCAATTGAGTGAGGATCCTCAATCTCCACTGTAAGAACAACATGTTCCTATAGGATGATTTTATCATCCAGTTCAAAATGGAAATTTGGGTGTTAAACTAAAGAAAAATCTTACCTTGCAGATCCCATGGATGTGATTGATGTCGATTGGTCGAGTTTGTTACCCAAGCAACCCAAAGAGCCAAAGGAGCCAGGAGCTGCTTTGTTAAAATTCACTCCTGGTGCAATCCTGTTACGAGCTGGAATATCCAAGCGCTTGGCTGGTGCAGAATTGTTTGCAAAGGTCAATGAAACTTGTCGGGCAGCTATCAACAACTCTAAAGGTATGTCACACCATTGTTAGTACTTTGCTGGTGTTGTAATGTAGTCCTGATATAAGAAATGATCTGAGTAGTGAAAGATTAACTTTAGATGTGTTTTTTTGGACATTTCTATGGAAAAACATGGTACTGTGGTGTTGAAAATTCACAATCCAAAGTAGATCTTCATTGTGCAGATTTTTGGATTTCTTAATACTATTTAGGAAATTCTACCCTTGAATTTCTGATGGATTTTCATATGAGCTAGCACCTTTTGTCATTGTAAAACTTCCTCAAGTAACAACAAGGTTCAGCTCCCAACATTTTTTTACAATCTGATTTTCAACTGCATTGATTTGAAAATATGACAGTTCTTATTAACTCACAATACCCAGGCTTTACTAACCTTTCTTCCCCTGAAACACTGCTATTTAATGGGCCAATGCTCAAACTGCATTTATTGCCCTCATTCAGATCCTGCAATACCAGTTTCTAGACTGCTGTCACCTACGAAGGTTGTGGTCATTCCAGGCTGCTGCTGACCTCTGCCACATCTCACAGTTGTTACTTTTTGCTTCATTATGTGGGTCACTTGTAGTTAAGAGAAGAAGTCCAGTATGTGTTTGCTTTTCCTTCTGCCAAAGCAGATAGGAGATTTGCTAGCTTTTCAGCCTTACACAAACTGCAGGTATTCATCATTCATATAATATTATATCTCCATCAGCCCCTCACAGAAAGAACATAGCTCTTACATGTAGTAGGTTGAAGTGCAAAGCTAAGTGCTAACAGCTCTGAGAATTTGCAATAGGCTATTACAATATCAATGAAATGGATGCAGTGCAGTGTTAGACAAACCTAACAAATCTGCTCTGGGAAAATTTCAATTAAATATCATAATGTTCATGGAAATACTAAGAACGGCATTAGTCTGATGCACAACTTTGCTCAAATACCATTTAAAAACAGTAAAATACTTTGAGGCCATGGCGTTTCATTAAGACACCTACTGAAAATGAATGGTCATAATGAAGTTACAAATATGTATCTTTTTCCAGTATTACTAGAAGTGTATGTTTATCTAAACTCCCCCAACACTTTGTTGGATCCTGATGGTTTTGAGATCCAAAGATTCTTCAGAAGTCAAGAATGAAGCATAAAACCTGTTGCTTGCAATCATTAAGTGTTACAACAGCTAAGAAGGAGGGTGAAGAAGAAGCATTGTGGCACTCTCATACCAGCCTACTGATAACAGAAATTCCATTGATAGTAATTAACCAATAAGATGGCCCGATTCAAGTAATGAAATGCCCGCCCCTGAAAGCAATAAGTTTCAAGAAAAATACAGAGGCAACTCTAATCACTGGAAAATTACATGTATAATAAGTGTATATAAACTACAAAATAAAATACTGGACCCCAATCTCTCCATCTCCTTACCTTTCTATCCCCTTGATGACTGCCTATGGAACACCCTTGGGATTACTTTTCTTCAGTGAATATATTGTATAAATGGAAGTTGCTGGTCTGTCCAATAGTGAGGACATCTTACGCCAATGGAGTAGACTTTGATGAAACCACACCTGGAGTCCGATGTGCAGTTTTAGTTTTCATATCCAACAAAGAAGGTAGTTGCTTTGGTAGAGATTCCCTGGATTGAGTTCAGAAGCAAGGGTGTTAATGGGGAAAGATTAAGCAGAATTCACCTATGTTCTAACCTGTAATCTAGGAGACCGAGAGAGAATCCCATTGAATTGTGGAAATTTATAGATTAAATGTCTTTTGATTGAAGTAGGTTTTAAAGTCCATCTCAATTCTTCAGTCTGTGTTCAGCCGGCTTAATAATAATACTGGAGACAAAAGACTTCAGATGCTAGAACCTGGCGCAAAGCAGAAACTACTGGAAGCTCTTGGGTTGTCAGACAGCAGCTGTGAAGACAAAGCAATGGTCAGTGTTTTGAATTGAGACCCTCCATCATTTTTTGCTTCATGGTAACACTGCAGGTGCCACGGACAATCGCAGTAGCCATCCGACAACAAGAAAAATTAAAGCCATATATGAAATGTTCCAAAGGAACACTCAAGATGTGCAGTTAAACAAACTACTGAAAACTGGCACAGAACCCACACAAACTATAACACCTCTTAACACTTATTCACAAGGAGAAAATGCCTGTAAGGTCTACTGGAAGTGTTATCCTTTGCAACTTAACAACCCTGATTTTCAGTAACTATAAAGTCAGAAACATTTATGATATAGTTTATATCATAAACTACTGTAATGAACTACTTTTAATACTTGGGTAGTTTTGGGCTATTGGGGAAAAAAGATGTATTTATTCATTTAGGTATTTTTGTTTAATTTGGCAATTCCCTTAATGTTGTACTAAGGTTTGTGAACTACATATATACGTATTTTAAAAGGTTTTTAAAACAATCTTAAAGTTTGGCTTGTCGTGTGATGAAGTGACCAAAAAGCTTTCGTACAAATCATAAACCACTGCACTTGTTGAATCACAAATAAGAGAAAATCTGCAGATACTGGAAATCCAAGCAACACACACAAAATGCTGGAGGAATTCAGCAGGCATCTATGGAAAAGAGTATAAGAGAACGTTTCGGTGGGTCTCGGCCCAAAGTATCGACTATATTCCTTTCCATAGATGCTGCCTGGCCTGCTGAGTTCCTCCAGCAATTTGTGTGCGACACTCATTGAATATAAGCTTCAGTAAGAGAACAGTGGTGAAAGGTTTCATAACCAAATAGCTAAAGCTTACAAAGAAACAAATCTTATTGAGAAACTGTTACTGTAGTAACTCCATTATCAATGTAAAGAGCATTTGATGGTGAAGCTCTGGATACAAATTCAAGCAGTAAGGCAAGGTCATATTGTACTACTACTGGGATATTACAAATGAATGAGTAGACACATTTTATCTGATAAGGAACTGTAGAATCGTGGTCTGTATTACTTAATGTGATTTGGCCATTCTGTGTATCTTATTGAACCCTCAAAATAACACTTAATTCAGTGTCCTGCTGTCCCAGCAGTGAGCTATGCAGTTTTGGAATAAGCAGGGTGAAAAATTGGTTCTGTCTATTATTCCTAGTGTACGCCACCAGGAAGTGTCTTGTTCAATTAGCAATAAACTGGAAATCTGAAGAAAAAACACCAGGAAAATGTCAGAAATATTCATCAAGTGAAACAGCATCAGTGTAAAGGGAAACAGAGTTAACATATTCTGGAGGATCTCAGCAGGTGAGGCAGCATCTAAGGAGTAAAATAAAAAGTCGACTTTTAAGATTAAGAACCTTCATCAGGACTGAGGAATTCAGCAAGTCAGTTGTCCAGCATTTTCCCCACAAATATACCGTGGAGAGAATTCTGACATCACCGTCTGGTATGAGGGGCTACTGCACAAGATCAAAATAAGCTGCAGAAACGCATAAAGTTAGTCAGCTCCATCATGGGTACCAGCCTCCATAGTAGCTAAGACATCTTCAAGGAGCGGTGCCTTAGGAAGGCAGTGTCCATTATTAAGGACCCCCACCACCCAGGACATGCTGTCTTCACACTGTTACTGTCAGGAAGGAGGTACAGAAGCCTGAAGGCACACATTCAGCGATTCAGGAACAGCTTCTTCCCCTCTACCATCCAATTTCTAAATGGACATTGAACCCATGAACACTACCTCATTACGTTTTTTATTTTCGTTATTTTGCACTGCTTATTTTAACTTAGATATTTAATAGACATATACTTAATGTAACTCAGTTTTTTTTATATTTATTTATCATGTATTTCATTGTATTGCTGCTATAAAGTTAACAAATTTCACAATATATGCCAGTGATATTAAATCTGATATCACTGGCCTATCTGATTTTCTGTGTGTTCCTCAAGATTTCCAGCATCTGCTGAATCTCTTGTGTCTCTGAGTTAGAATATCATCTATCTTCTATGCCTCTGCTTATTCCCCTCCCCCTTCCTGAGCAAGGATAGAATTCTCTTGATCCTTCTCTTCCACCCCCCAAGTCTCCACATTCCTGATCATCCAATGCAATATCAATAAACATGATTCCATCACCAGAAATGTCATTCTTTTCCTTCCCTTTCTATATTCTGAAGGACCATTCTCTTCACAATTCCACCAACCACTCCTCGCAACACTTCCCCATTCAGCTGCAAACATCCTATCTTTTACTTCACCCCTTTTCACCATCCAGAACCCAAATTATAGCTATTCATTTGCACTTCTTAAATTTAGAATCTCACTTTGATGCTCTGGATTTGGCCTCCTATGTACTGGAAAAACCAAACGTACATTGGGTGACCACTTCCTGAGCACCTTTGCTCAGTTTGAAAGAGCAATCCTGAACTTCGAGTTCACTAACACTTATTCTGCACTGCACTCTCTGATCTGTCTGTAACATCCTCCACTGTTACGGAGAGGCCCAGTGTAAACTTGAGGAGCAAACCTCAGGTAACTCAGAGTTTTCAGGTAATTGGCTTTCTCTGTATGAATCAGAATTGGGCTATTCTGCTATAGATTTTCAGGCAGTAATCTTTACTCTTTTTCTCTTTCAGCTCACATAGCCTGATGTATGTTTCACACATGACCTGAAATTCAGTTTTTGCATGTTCTTTTTATTTTCTACCTTCTCTCATTAACCTGTCATCCATACGGCTTCATCAATCAGTTTATCATGGCCCCAGCTTATCAGAGATATTTCTTTTGTCCTGTTTTCCTACCCTACCCTCTCGACAACTCAAAACTAATTTCTCACTTTCCCAGTTCACGTGAAGGGTTTTCAACTTGAAATGTTAACTCTCTTTCCAGAAATGCTGCCTGATACACCAACTTTTCCCAGAGTTTTCTACTTGTGTTCTCTCAGTTATGTCCATTCATGAAATTACCTTTAGCCTTCATAATTTAAAAGCGTTTCTAACTAAACAACAATAAGCTACAATGGAAACTAGTGGTAGACTGGAGGACCTTTCAGAATCTTAATTGTCATAATTAGGTCACTCCTCATTTTTGTAAACCCCAAAGAATACAGACCCAACCGATTTAGCCTCTCTTGAAAGGAAAATTTCCCAGAGTTCAAGGACGTAACAAGCAAAAGTCAACAGAGAGAAGCCTGTGGATATACTGTGCATTTGGGTTTCCAGCAGGTATTCAACAAGCTGCCATGTAAAAGGTTAATGCACAAGATAATAGCTCATGATCTCAGAGGCAGCATTTAGAACATGGTCATCATGTACACTTGAACTTTGCAGCATATAACTGATGGAGTGCCCCAGGGATCCGTACTGCACCCTCGATTATTTCCTATTTGTATTAATCATCTGGAGAAGGAAGTAAAGTTAAGATATCCAAGTTTGCCAATGACATGAAAGTAGATGATAAGGCTTATTGTGATGACGATTTCTGCAGTCTGCAACAGGATGCAGAAGGGTTGAGTAGGTGGTCAAAAAGTTGACAAATGCACTTTGATAAGATTATTCTAAGATGGCTTATTACCTAATGGAAAAAGATTTCAGGTAAGTGAAATACAGAGATTTTTGTGCGCAGATTGTAAAATGTTAGGTAGGTGCAGGAAATAGGAAGGCACATAGCCAGTTGACCTTTATTGCAAGAGGGTTGGAATTTGGAAATGTGAAAGTGCTGTTACAGTTTGACAGGGTAGTTACTAATTATGCCTCACCTAAAATACTGTTCACAGTTTTGTCCTTTTTGCTGGAAAGGATATATTAGCAATGAAAGCGGACTTTCCGGCAGGGGACTCATGGCGTGAGCTGCTTTTGGGCGTTGCTCCATACCCTTTACTTTTTTACATGTAACCACTCTTATTTACCTTACCTATACCTACACTAAACGATCTATATTATTGAACTACAACTTCTACTTATTGAAAATGAATACCAGAGCACGAGAAGCTAAAGAAGGGAAAGGTTCTGCCGGGAACGGAAAAAAAATGGTGATCCTGGAACTTCGAAGGAAACTCTGGTAACTATGGAACTAATGAAGAAACTTTTAGAAGATACAGTTAATCGAAGACTCACCGCAATTGAAGAAGTGTTGAATTTGAGGAAAGAAGAATCAAGAACATTCAGACGTGATATCGACCAACATCAAGTCAGGATTTCGGAGTTAGACGAAGATGGCCGTAAAAGAGAAAAAAGAATTGAAGCGCTTGAAAAAGGTTTAACTTCGGTAACTCAGCAATTGGAACGCTATCAAGCTAAGACTATCGATCTTGAAAATCGTTCCCGACAACAGAATTTGCGTTTAATTGGTTTCCCTGAGGATGTGGAGAAGGGAGATCCTACTAAATATTTTTCTAAATTGCTAATGGCTGTGTTTGGCTCTGATATATTGGAAGAACCACCGATATTAGATCGTGCTCATCGCTCATTCTGTTTTAATCCGGAGAAATCAGCTAAACCGAGACCGATCATTATTCGGTTTCATTATGTCCACGAGAAGGAACGAGTTATCCGAGTGGCTCGGAGAAAAGGTATGATTGAATTTCAAGATTTCAAGTTCAGAATTGTTGAAGACTACAGCTAAGACGTACTGAAAAAACGGATGGCTTTTAAACCTCAGATGGCAGAACTTTATCGTCGGGGCTATAAAATAGCGCTACTGTTTCCAGCCCGTCTGAGAGTGGTTATGCCAGATAACTCACGCAGTCTGTTTAAAAATCCAATGGAAGTCCGGTTTTCTTGATGATCTGCCTCCCTTTACGGAGGATTAATCAATGTATCATTTGGTTTTTTCTCTCGTCTCTGATTGTTTAGTTCGAGGTTTTGTTTTCTCGATCTGGCAGTGTAGGTTCGTTTTATATAGTTAAATGATATTAGGCTTTTCTGTTAGTGATCCTGTATATCTTAGTCTTAATACTTTTGAGTAGTTATTTAGTTACAAGTTTAATGATTGTTTTCTTTTTGAAATGTTACTAAAGTATTGTATTTTAAAATGGGGGATTGTTTATTTCTTCTTCCCAGAATCCTTGCTGTTTCTTACGTCATTTCCGATCATTTATATTTGAAAAATTAATATAGTAATATGATTTAATGTTTGATCTTTGAAATATGAGTAGCAGGGAACTAGTCGATGCTTTTAATCGCTTTAGATTTTTTTTCTTGTTATAGTTAGTTTTTACTTTTTTCCATAAGGGTGGTGTTTTTCTTGATAAACATATTTCTGTTGGGTCGCCCTCCGGAAAGATGGGGGTAGGTTTAGTCTTAGACTTAGCATTGGCCACTCTCTGGCTTTTTTCTGGGGTTTTGTGGGAGGTGGGTGGTATTTTTCCTTTTATTCCTTTTTCATTTTTTCTTTTTAAACAGGCTGACCAGAAACTACTGAAATGTCGTAACTTCCGGTTCCTCTTTGGACCTTTTTTCCTCTTCTGGGGTCATGAGTTTCTACTCTGGTTAACCCTTTACATACTTTATACTCGAGCTCATTATGATGGATAAGACTATTAATTTAGTTTCTTGGAATACAGATGGTTTAAACCACCCGGTTAAACGGAAGAAAATTTTTTAAGTATTCCACAGGATGAATGCTCATATTATTTTTGTACAAGAAACTCATGTCCGGAAAGAGGATAATCAACGTTTCTTTAGATTCTGGAAGGACCAACAGTATCATGCGAATTCACAAGCTAAAGTAAAAGGTGTTTCTATACTTATAGATTCATCAATTTCATTTACGCACTATGAGACGATTTCAGATTCTAATGGCAGATTTTTATTGATTACTGGCTTGCTATTTAACAAAAAAGTTGCCATGCTCAGTGTTTATGCCCCAAATGTTGACTGTCCTGATTTTTTTCAGAATCTCCTCACATCTCTTCCCAACTTAAATGACTATATGCTGATTATGGGTGGTGATTTTAATTGTTGTTTAAACCCTTTGATAGATAGATCCAAGTTTAATCAAGCAGTTCCGAATAAATCGGCTACCCTTATTAACTCTTCTATAATCGACTCTGGAATCTCAGAAATTTGGAGATTCTTGCATCCGAATGACAAGGAGTTCTCTCTTTTTTCACATGTACATCAGCACTATTCAAGAATTGACTACTTTCTTATTGACTCTCGATTAATTCCTTTTGTTACGGGTTGTGAATGTGATTCTATTGCTGTTTCTGACCATGCACCGTTGAAATTATTTATTAACTTAAGGGATATATCTACTAATTCTAGACAATAGGGATTTAATATCTCTTTGCTTCAAGATTCAGATTTTGTTAGGTTTATTGATGAACAGATTAAGTTTTTCTTTACAACAAATTCCACGGATGATATTTCCAGTGGGATCCTCTGGGATACTTTTAAAGCATATATTCATGGACAAATTATTTTGTACACTGCTGGACTAAAAAGCGAACTAATAAGGAAATACTTAAACTGGTTGACAAAATTAAAGAAGTTGATAAGAAATATTCTATAGCTCCTAATCAAGAACTTTATAAACAGAGTTGAACTTCAAATGGAACATAACCATTATTATCATCTTCAATTGAAAGTCAATTAATCAAAACTAAGAGTCAATTTTATATACATGGTGATAAAACTGGGAAACTTTTAGCTAATCAATTGAAATCTGCCTCGGTTAAACGACAGATTCTTAAAATTCGTAAACAAGATGGCACTTTGACAGTTGACCATGACGAGATTAATAAATCCTTTCAAGAATTTTATACCTCTCTTTATCAATCAGAATTTCCTGATGACTCCACTATAATGCATGAATTTTTTAAGAAATTGAATATTCCAAAATTATCATCTAATGAACGTTCAAAACCAGATGTACCTATTACTGTAGAGGAAATAAAGAATGCTATTTTTTCAATGAATTCAGGTAAAGCACCTGGTCCAGATGGATTTACAGTAGAATTTTTAAAATTTTTCTCAACTACACTAACTCCTTGGCTATGTAACGTTTTTAGGGATGCAGTTTCAATAGGTAAATTACCACAATCTTTCTATCGAGTTTCTATTTCCCTAATTCTTAAAAAGATAAGGATCCTACTGAATGTGCATCTTATAGACCTATATCTCTGCTGAATGTCGATTCTAAGATTTTTTCTAAAATATTGGCAACGAGATTGGAGAATGTATTACCCCAAATTATTTCTGCTGATCAATCTGGATTTATTAAAAATCGTTACTCTTTTTTTAATATTAGGAGATTAATGAATATCATTTATACGCCTTCACCCAAAATTCCAGAATGTGTCATTTCATTGGATGCTGAAAAAGCTTTTGATAGAGTTGAATGGGTATATTTATTCAATACCCTTGAGAAATTTAATTTTAGTCCGATATTCATTTCCTGGATTAAACTGATATATTTTACCCCTTTGGCCTCGGTATTTACTAACAACCAAAGATCCCCTTTCTTTCATTTATTCCGTGGTACTAGGCAGGGTTGCCCTCTTAGTCCACTACAATTTGATATTGCTTTGGAACCGTTAGCTATTGCCATTTGTGACTCCCCCAATATATTTGGTATTACTCGTGGAAATGAGACTCATAAATTATCACTATATGCAGATGATCTACTATTATATATTTCTAACCCAGGAAAATCTATTCCGGCAGTATTAACTTTGCTTGCTCAGTTTAGTAGCTTTTCTGGTTATAAACTGAACCTAGGTAAGAGTGAACTCTTTCCATTAAATATGCAGGTTCCTATTTATAGAAATTCTCCATTTAGACTGATTACTGATTATTTTACTTATTTGGGAGTTAAAATTACTAAGAGACATAAGGATCTATTCAATTTCAACCTTTTACCATTAATTAATCAGGTTAAACAACTGATTACTAAATGGTCCCCTTTGTCTGTATCATTGATTGGCCGTATTAATGCTTTTAAAATGATTATTTTACCCAAATTTTTATATTTATTTCAAGCGATACCGATTTTTATTCCTAAATTTTTTTTTGATATTATTGACTCTTAAAATCTCTTCTTGTATATGGCAAAATAGAAATCCCAGATTAAGTAAAAAAAATATTTACAGAAATCTAAGAAAGAGGGTGGTTTGGCATTGCCTGTCCTAAGATTTTACTACTGGGCAATTAATATCCGATACTTAATATTTTGGACACAAGATTGGAATATAACTCCAAGCCCACATTGGGTAAACCTTTAAGGCCATTCTGTACAAGGGTTTTCTTTAGCCTCCATTTTAGGAACTTCATTGCCTTTTGCACTATCTAAATTGAATAAACAAATTTTCAACCCTATAGTTAAACGTACATTGTGAATACGGTTTCAATTTCGTAAATTTTTTGGCCTGAATGAATTTGTTATCAAGTTCTGTTATGTCTAATTTTTTTTTCCAACCTTCGATAATGGACCAAGCCTTTTTGATATGGAAAACGAAAGGCATAATATGTTTTCGTGATTTATTTTTGGATAACTGCTTTATGTCTTTTGAGCAGTTATCTGAGAAATTTGATTTGTCTAGATCCCATTTTTTTAGATACTTACAAATAAGAAATTTCTTAAATATTACGTTGCCTATCTTTCCGACTTCCAATCCTTCTGGTACTCTTGATAAAATTTTAGGCTTTAATCCTTTGCAGAAGGGATTAATAGCAATAATTTATGATATAATTATGAAATTACAGCCAGATAGATCTGATAAAATTAAAAATGAATGGGAAAGGGAACTTCAACTTTCCCTACCTACAGAGAAATGGGATAAAGGTTTTCATTTAGTTAGTACTTCTATATGTGCTAAAAATAATTAAACACAATTTAAAGTAGTACACAGTTTTTATTCCCATATAAACCCTACTTGTGATAGATGTCACTCTGAAGTGGCTTCTTTAACTTACATGTTTTGGTCCTGTCCTCTCTTGGAAAAATATTGGAAAGACATTTTTGATATTATTTCAACAGTTCTATGCTTTGATTTAAAACCCCATCCTATTACGGCAATCTTTGGATTGCCATTGGTAGAACATAGATCTCTGTCTTCTTCAGCCTGTCAAATGATAGCTTTTGTTACTTTAATGGCGGGAAGATCTATTTTGTTGAACTGGAAGGAAGCTAATCCTCCAACTACATTCCAATGGTTTTCTCAAACCATATTAGGTTTAAATTTAGAAAAAATTAGAAGTGATATTTTTGACCCTTCGGTTAAATTTGAAGAAACTTGGAAACCTTTTATGCAACATTTTCATATGATGTAATCTGACCTTTCCGAATCTATTTTCTAAACTTAAATTATATGATGAGAGGAGCGGAGTTAACGACATTATTGAACGTGTCCGATACAAGCTGTTGGTCTAGCCCTGATTTGTTTTTTTTTCTTTCTTTTTGGGGTTTTTTTGTTTATATTTTTTTCTTTTTACTTTTTTAATGTTTAATTTTATTATGATTTTGGAAGTCTCTTATATTTATGTTACTTAAAATTCATTTTATATATGCTGATGAACATTTTTCCAATCTCTTTGTACCAACTTTGTTATTGAGTTTATAATTTTGAAAAATTAATAAAAAGATTTAAATAGAAAAAAAAGAGCAATGAAGGCAGTCCAAAAGAGAATTAGCTAGGTGAATAAGAGTTATCCAAACCCGTTAAAGAAATTCCATCTTTATTCTTGGAATATAGAAGAATGAGGAGTGGTTTTTTTTGAATGTATAAAATCTTAGAAGAGCTTAAAGGGGTAGATCTTGAGATTTTCCAGTCATGGGGGAATGTTGATCTAAAACTGAGGGTTCATAGAAACCTCTTCTTGCAAAGATTCAACGGTCAAATTTAATATCAGTGAAATGTATACAATATACATCCTGAAATGCTTTTTCTTCACAAACATCCACAAAAACAGAGAAGTGCCCCAAAGAATGAACGACAGTTAAACGTGAAAACCCTAAAGTACCACCCCAAAGTACCCCCCAGCTCCCCCCTCCCGCGTGTAAGTGGCAGCGAGCAGCAATTCCCCCCTTCCCCTACCAGCAAAAAAAAAACGCGCATCGGTAACATCACCGAGCACAAGCGTGTGCTAAGCAATAGCAAAGACACGGACCAAAGTTACCCCAAAGGCTTTGCATTTCATCCAAAATTTGACAAACCACACGTTCTCTCGAGAGAGAGAGAGAGAGAAAGAGAGAGAGAGAGAGAGAAAAAACGAGAGAACAAGAACACCGCTGTTTTCACAACAAGTGGGAGACATAACAACAACCCGCTGGTTTACGATGTCAACAGTCTGTTTTGTCACTTTTTTCGAGCTCTGTGTCGTAGATCGCAAAGACCTCGGGTTTGTGAATCATTGGAATTCTCAACACTGGAAGCTGGATTATTGAAAGTATTTATGAAAGAGGTGGATAATTTTTTTTGAAAGGTCAGATAATTGAGGGCTGTGGGAAACTGGCCCAAAACACACAAATCCCTGGGTAGATCTGCCATGCTCATAATAAATGGCAGGGAGACTGAGGACAAAGTGGCCTACTTCAGCTCTTGCCTTCTTGCAGTACGTCTTCAAACACTTCATTTCCACTTTGACTATGAAATCCCATCAACTCATTTTAAATAAACGTACAAAGCATGAGAGTGCAATCTTTATCTTGTGTAATATCTGTGTAGAGTTTGTATGTTTTCCTTGTGTCCTCTGATATCCTAAAGATATGTCGGTTGGTAGTTTAATCAACCTCTGTAAATTATTTCTAATATGTGTGGCCAGTGAGAAAATCAGTATTGGAATTAGTATGGAGTTGATCTGCATGTAAGCAGAATAGATGACAGGCAAATAATGGGGAGAATGAATTGATGAAGAGTTGACTTATACTGGAAGGGATGAATGGCTTCCTCAACAATAAGATTATATATTTCAGAATAAAATATTTCATCACATAGGCTCAGTAAACTAAAATTTTGCATCATGTAGAACTTAATGTCTGAGCCCTTGTTTGTAGTATGTATCCTCTGTGCAATTTTGCTGCATTTTCTTAACAAGCATGTGTGCCTGTTTCATATAGAGATTTATAATGACAATGTCTTGATCATGTATATATTTCTTCAAATTGGAAAAAAACTGAAGTTTCTATAGCACTGAACTAAACGTGTTGGTGTCTAATGGGTTTAGACTATAAGATATAGGAGCAGAGTTAGGCTACTTGACCCATAAATCCACTCCACAATTCAAACATGACTGATTTGTTTTCCCCCTCAACCCCATTCTTCAGTCTTCTCCCCATGACCTTTGTAGCTGTTACTAATCAAGAACCTATCAACATCAGCTTTAAATATACCCTGTGACTTGGCCTTCATAGCTGTCCATGCAATAAATTCTGCAGATTCACCACCCTATGCCTAAAGAAACACCCCTTTATCTCTGTTGTGAAGAGATGTACTCTGAGGCTATACCCTCAAGTCCTAGACTCTCCCACTGTTAGAACTGCCCTCTCAATGTCCACTCTAGGCCATTCAGTATTTGGTAAGTTTTAAAGAGATCCTCCTTCGTTCTTCTAAGCTCCAGAGCAGGCCTAGAGCCATCAAATGCTTCTTAAACGTTAACCCTTTAATTCCTGGGATCATTCCTTGTAAGCCTCCTCTGGATCCCTATGAATGCTAGCGCATTCTTCCTTAGATTTGGGGTCCAAAACTGCTGACAATAATACATTTGCCTGATAAAGCCTCAGCATTACATCCTTGCTTTTATATTCTATTCCTCTCTAAATGAATGCCAGCATTGCATTTGCTTTTTTTTATTGCTGACTCAACCTGCAAGTTAACCTTTAGGGAATTCTGTACTAGGACTACCGAGTCCCTTTGCACCTCCGACTTCTGGATTTATTCTACACCTTTACTTCATCTACCAAAGTTCATGACCAGACACTTTCCTACCCTGTATTCCATCTGCCAGTTCTTTGACTATTCTCCTAATCTGTCCATTTTATTCTGCAGACTCCCTGCTTCCTCAGTGCTACTTGTCCCCTTCACCTATCTTTGTATCGTCCACAAACTTGGCCACAAAGCCATCAATTTCGACATCCAGATCATTAACATATAACATGGTAAGTAGCAGACCCAACCTTGACCTCTACAGAACACCATTAGTCTCCGGCAGCCAACCAGAAAAGGCCCCCTTTACTCCCACTGGCTTTTTACCAATTAGCCAATCTTCTATCCATGTTAATATCTTCCCTTTAATACCATAGGCTTTTATCGTGTTTAGCAAGCTCACGTATGGCACCTTGTCGAAGCCTTCTAAGAGTCTAAGAGAACAATATCCACTGACTCTTCTTTGTCTATCCTGTCTGTTACATCCTCAAAGAATTCCAACAGATTTGTCAGGCAAAATTTCCCCTTAGGGAAACCATGCTGACTTCAGCCTATTTTATTGTGTGTCTCTATGTACCCTGAAACCTCATCCTTAATAATAACCTCTTAACACCTTGCCAACCACTGTATTCAAGCTATCTGTCCTGTAATGTCCTGTCTTTTGCCTCACTCCCTTCTTAGAGTGGATTGGAGCAATTTTCCAGTCCTCTGAAACCATTCCAGAATCAAATTATTCTTGAAAGATCACTACTAATGTCTCTGCAGTCTCTTCATCTATCACTTTCAGAACTCTGAGGTGTAGTACATTCGTCCAGATGACTTGTCTGCCTTCAGAACTTTAAGCCTCCCAAGCAGTTTCTCCTTAGTAATAGTAACTACAATCACTCTCTCCCTTGACTCTCAAATTTCTGGCATGTTGCTGGTGTCTTCCGCAGTTAAGACTAGCGCAAAATACTGATTTGGTTCATCTGCTATTTCTTTGTTCCCCATCACTACCTCTTCAGCACCATTTTCCAGAGGTTTGTTATCCACTCTTGCCTCCCTTTTACTCTTTGTATTTCTGAAAATAATAGCTTTGGTATTCTCTTTCATATTATTGGGTAGTTTTCCTTCTTGTCCTCTCCTTTTTGCTTTTTTAGTTGCCTTCTGACAGATTCTAAGTTTCCCAATCCTCTAGCTTCCCACTATTTTTTGTTATATTGTATGTCCCCTTTTATGCTGTCTTTGGCTTCTTCTTTGGAATGAACTGATCCTCAATTTCTGAATTACTCACAGAAGCTCCAGCCATTGCTGCTCTACTGTCATCACTGGTAATGTCCCCTTCCAATCAACATTGGCCAGCTCCTCTCTCATGCCTCGATAGTTACCTTTACTCATCTGTGTTATAGATACATTTGATGTTTACATACTACCACAATAGCATGGCAGTTAGCACAACACTATAATAGCTCGGGGTGTTCAGGAGTTTCGAGTTCATTTCCAGCATCGTTCTGTCAGGAGTCTCTGTACATCCTCCCCATGGAATGTGTGGGTTTTCCCTGAGAGCTTCAGTTTCCTCCCACAGTCCAAAGACATGCCAGGTAGGTTAATTAGTTATTGTAAATTGTCCCATGACTAGGTTAGGGTTAATTGGGATTGTGGAATTGCTGGAGTGGTGTGGCTCAAAGTGCGCTGTATTGCTAAGTAAAAAAATTTTAGCTGCTTCCTCTTAAACTGCAGGGTGAATTCTATCATATTATGATCACCTCTTCCTAAGGGTTCCCAAATCAAATTTAGTGCATTGCACAATACCAAATCCAGAAAACAAGAGATGTTTGAAATCTAGAGTAGCACAAAAAAAAATGCTGGAGGAACTCAGCAGGTCTGGTAGCATCTGTGGAGGGGAATAGATAATGTTTTGGTTCACAACCCTTCAACAGGCCTCCTAGAACCTTCATCAGATCCTTCACAGGATTGTTTATTCCTCTGCTTAAATGCTGCCTGACCTGTGGAGTTCCTCCAGCATTATGTGTGTTACACCAGATCTAGAATTGCCTTTTCCCTAGTGGGCTCAACTACAGGCTGCTTGAAAAAGGTATTCTACAAATTCCTCTTGGGATCCAGTACCCACCTGATTTTACCAAAATACTACATCCTGAAACCACACCCCCCCCCCCACCATGACCATTGTAACATTCACTTTTCTATCTCCTTTTGTAATTTGTACCCTACATTCTGGCTACTATTCAGAGGATTGTATACAAGTCCCAGCAGGGTCATTTTACCCTTTCATTTTCTTAACTCTACCAACAATGATTTTGCATCTTCTGATCCTACATCCCTTCTTTCTAAAGATATAATTTCATTTTTTACCAATAAGTACCCTACCCCCTCTGCCCAACTGACTATTGAAATGACAGTTCCGTGCTGAACGTGGGACTGCGGACATGATTTTTGCTGCGCGCCAACTCCAGGAAAAATGCCAGGAGCAACACAGCGACCTCTTTGTGACCTTTGTCAATCTAACCAAGGCTTTTGATAGGGTCAGCAGAGAAGGCTTGTGGAAGATCATGGAGAAGTTTGGCTGCCCCAGCAAGTTCATCACAATCGTCCGGCAGTTCCACGACAGTATGATGGTGAAAGTTCTGGATGATGGCGACGAGTCGGAGGCCTTCCCAGTGACAAATGGCGTCAAACAAGACTGCGCTCTTGCCCCAACTCTGTTCAGTATGGTATTCTCTGCCATGCTGACAGATGCCTTCCGTAACTACAAAGAAGGAATCCACATCAGATACTGGACTGACGGCAGGTTGTTCAACCTTGGGTGCCTGCAGGCAGTTAACAAAGGTGCGAGAGACTGTCATCAGAGACTTCTTGTTTGCTGATGACTGCGCACTCAACGCCAGCACGGAGCAGGAGATGCAGCGTGAAATGGACTGCTTCTCACAAGCCTGCGACAACTTCAGACTCACTATCAGCACCAAAAAGACCGAAGTTATGTACCAGCCTGCCCCAGGAAAGCCATACCAGGAGCCGCGCATCACAATGAAGGGCCAGAACCTCCAGGCAGTCAACAACTTCACCTACCTGGGCAGCATACTCTCTCGCGCAGTGAATATAGACGCTGAGGTCAACAACAGGATTGCCAAAGCCAGCGCCGCCTTTGGGAGACTCTGTGAGAACATCTGGGAGCGGAGAGGACTCAGCCTTACCACCAAGCTGAAGGTCTACTGTGCAGTGGTCCTTACCACCCTCCTTTACGCCAGTGAGACCTGGACTATCTACAGCAGACACGCCAAACAGCTCAACCACTTTCACCTGAGCTGTCTCCGCAGACTCCTCCACATCAGGTGGCAGGACAAAGTCCCCGACATGGAAATCCTGGAACAAGCTGGGCTCTGCAGCGTCTACACCCTCCTGCTGAAAGCCCAAGCCAAGTGGGCTGGACATGTGGTCAGAATGCCAGACAGCCGATTGCCTAAGCAACTGCTGTACGGAGAACTGTGTCAGAGCAAGCGCTCAGTTGGGGGGGGCAGAAGAAACGTTACAAAGACTGCCTCAAAGCGTCCCTCAAAGGCCTGGGTGTCGACATCAACACGTGGGAGACGCTTGCCCTCGACCGTCTAGCTTGGCGCAGCAAGATCACCACAGGAGCCTGTGCAGCTGAAGTCAGGCGCATCATCGAGGCGCAACGAAAGCGTGCTGTGCGCAAGGCCCGAGCAGCATCCACTGCCACGACAGCACCCACCCACTTGTGTCCCACATGTGGGTGAGCCTTCAGGGCCCGGATTGGCCTCATCAGTCACCTCCGGACCCACAACCACCAATCTCCCATTTAATTTTGAAGCCATGGTCATCTTTGACTACGAAGGACAAACAACAACAACAAGTAGTTGCTTACCATTGGGTGAAAATGGAAAAATTGTTTTCCATTTTTAAAAAAAAAAGTAATTTCTAGGGTTAAAAGGACTAAAATGATCATTGATATGAGTTTATGCATTTTCAAGACATTAGGATACAAAAGTCATCTATACTTTCTTGATTGTCACAATTTCTTTAAAAATATTACTTTCTTAGTGCGAAATGATTGACAAAATATTGAGCTCTGTGGTTATCTATCATGAGATGGATTTGATAGTGTGAGGTTTTGCAGTCATAAATCTGTTTCCCTGACACTATCTATCCACATTTAGCTTCTGACATAGCTGTAGATTGCTATTGTTAATACTGATACCGCCTCCTTCTCTAAGATTACCTTACAGCAGAATTCAAGAGAATAAACCATTGCTTGTCCACAGCAAACTACTTTTGCCACCCTCTAAGATTCCTTTTGTTTAGAATAAGCAATTAATTCTTTGTGTGAATGTACAGATTTCTCTTGGTGTACTCACTACTTTTTTGATTGTTAATAGCAGAGGACAGAAAATGTACCAGTGACCCCTGTATTACAGGGAGGTTATGTTCCTCGAAAGCTGCAGTTTTCTGTAACAAGAAGCCCTGTTTCCCATTGAATTCCATGTTTGCAGTAGAGATGAATTCCTATGAAATGTTTTTCTCTCAGAAGTACTGATAGTACTAGAAAGTGATGGTGTGACAGATAAAGAGAAAGGAAATATAGGCCTACCATGCAACAAGTTTCAAAAAGTGCAAGCTGAAACAAAGACAGAATTTGTTGTTTCTTTCACATTTTGTTTGTTTATTTAATTTTCCCACTAGTTCTATAAAAGCAAATTTTATTCCATATGTAAGATTTTTGGGTGGTATTCTGTGAATTCTATAAGGGTGAATTTCTGTAACCCTGACACAGGGGTCATCTGTATGTGGATTTGTTTTGTTTATTCTAGAATGGTAATTACTACAATAATGCCTATGCCTACCTTAATATAGCTGCTTTAGCTTTAATAATGTTCCTCGGAGATAGAATCAATAGATGAAAAGGATACCAAACTAGAATTACAGGCACTCACTTGGTGGTATAGAATGCTTGTAGAACAACAATGAATAATATTGATGAATGACATCCTTGACAGAGAAGAACTTTAAAGGTATAATTGGGGAATGTAGTGAGGAGAACAGAGCAATGATAAGGGGGATAGTGGGTTGGGTCTTTATTTATTAATCTTATGGGCATTGCTGCCAAGGTCACCATTTATTGCTCTTGAGAAAGTAATGTTGAGCTGCTGCCTTGAACTATTACACCCATGGTGTTCTTGAGTGGGGAGTTTCAGGATTTAGACCTAGTGTTGATGTAGACAGTATGAATTAGACAAGAGGATTTTGCCCTAGTAACAATGTATGGTCAAGAAGTGTGAATAAAGAGAGTTAGTGTGTGCATGTTCAGTATAGGAGAAAAGGAGGGCAAAAGGAGGGGCATTTTTTAGATTTAGAGTAGGTTACAGAAGTCAAGGGTAACAAAGGCATGAAGAAATTATGTTGTTTCATTTGAAGTTTCTGGGGACTAGGAGTCTGTCCAGGTTCGGGAGGCTTGGGTGATATCCAAATAGATTTTGGAATTTACAGTAAATTTTTGTAAAAGCCCAAAGGATTTAAGATCAAGTTACCCATCTGAAAACATTAGCATATTTATATCTGGAGGTGGCTGACAGTATAATTAAAGGTTTCAGCAGTTGGAAAGGCTGTAGTCAGCATTGTGTCAGAGGTGGAAAAAAGTCAATAATATCAAGTTTGCAAGAAGTGTGGGGGTCTGAGACCAGCAATAAATTGGAAGGCATGGCATTTTATGAAGAGAAATAGATCTTGTGGTAGGACTGAAAAAGTATTTTTCTCTTCTAAAGATAGGATGCTACTTGAAAGTGCCAAATTTTTAAGAAGATATTTAAGAGCACATGCTGCCTCTTCCAGTAAAGACATTTAGACTGTCTGAATGCACAAATTGAAGTCAATTATCTGTAAATGAATAGCTGTAGCCTAAGCATTGCTACCTTTCTTTTTATAGGATAGAAAGCTAAAGGATAGGCTCTGTGAATTCTGAGTTACTGTGCAAGTGAATCAACTTCATGTGGGAAGCCAAATCTGAGCAATTATTACCATCTAGACTCTAGAATCATTTCAATAAGATTTGCCCTGAGAATTGGTATTATGAGTCCAGTAATGCTAAATGATATTTGTGTGAAGATAAGATATTCAAAATAAAAATAAACAATCAAATAAAAATAAGTTCCATTATCAAAAATGATCAATTGCAACAGCAGAGTGATGTAAAGGACTATGAAATTAGAAGGACCAAATAAAAATTTCACGATCCTAGTTCATAGAAATGATGCAGATAAATTATTCATATTAACAAAGTCAATGTGATACATTGTATGTCTTGTTGGTAAATGGATCTGAGTCTGACTTTCATAGAAGGCATGGATTGTATCTGCACAGGTCTGTAATCTTGCAGTCCTTTAAAACAAATAGCCTTCCTTTTGCCCCAGTAGATTTGAAGAAAAGATCTGAATTGTACCATAATAATACACTTCCCATTTTTATAGTTGATAATGTTTTGATTTTGTGTGTGCGTGTGTGTGAGAGAGAGGTTGAAACCATTACAATGCAGTAAACTACTGACAAGTGCCTGGTTAGTTTGCCTAAGTATTGGTAACATTTATAATATGATATTGGAAACCCATAAGCATGGTGTAGGTCGGATAAAACTTTGAAATCAATTCGGTATTCTTTCAATGCTGTTGATTCATTCATACATATTGTACATTCTAGTAAGATGAATATATTTTCCCCTGCTCCTCTGATATCTTCAGTCACGAGGGGGAAATAGAGATAAATGTCTGATCAAGTCCACTTGTGCCATGTCCCTGTAATCCTGGCACTAGCACTGCAGTTATTTTTGAACACTTAAGAAATGATGTATTGGAGAATGAATTCTTCATTATTAGACCACTTATGTTGTCATCACTGATAGAAATTTTTGCTGAAACAAATTCAGTGGTAACTTCCAAAGTTGGATAGCTGAAAAGAGGGCTATAGCCAAAAAGCAGGGTTGTGGAGCTAATGGGAAAACTTCAAACAAATGGCACAAATACACTAAGCCAAATCAGACTGTTCTATGCTGTATATTTTTAACATTCTGAAGGGATGGACTAGTATTTGCAACAATAATATAATGGAGATCGGCATTTTAACAAAAGTAAGATGAAAAGATCCATGTGTTATTACTGTGATGAGCAAAAGAAGTTGAGCTTAAGGTTATGTGTCATTTCACAAGATCCTGTAGAGTTGAAGGTGAAAGCACAAGTGCAAGTGGACCTGCTAGCTGTTTTTTGTCGATGTACTAGCAGGATAGATAAGGAGCATCCAGTGGATGTTATGTATCTGGGCTTTCAGAAGGCACTTGATGCAATGCTGCAAAAATATGTTTTTTTGCATACATAAATAGAAACCGTGGGGTTAGATATATCAACATGATTTAAGGTTTGTTTAAAGGATGAAATGGAGAGCAAAAATAAACAGGTAATTTTTAAGTTGAAAATAACAATATCAGAACTCCTAATGAAGGGTCTCAGCCCAAAACTTTGACTTTTATTTCCTTCTATAGATGTTGCCGGACCTGTTGAGTTCCTCCAGCATTTTGTGTGCATTGTTAATAGTTTTAGCTTGCTTGTTAGCTGGCATTTCTATGAATGTTTCTGCTTTATGTATTCATAATGTAAATACAATTATCATGTGTTGTACACTTCTTTCTGTGCAGATGGAGACAACGTTTTTGAAGATGAACTTGGAGCCCTCAACATGGCTGCTATTCAGAGAAAGGAAGAGCGAGCCCATCTGCTGAGTAGTTTGGGACCCTGCTGTAAAGCACTTTGTTCTCGGAGGGATCTTGTTATCCGCAAACAGTTAGTAAGAAATGAAAAGGCAAGCACTTATTGTATTTCTTGAGTACAAATATTGATTTTCTTCTAGATCTTTACCTGAGTACAGCCATTTGTCATTCTATTATTATGTATGTATTTACAATATTGAATCCTCAGAACATTGCTTCTCCATACCTTTTAATTATCACGTTCTCTCTCTTCCCTTTCCCATGTTTCTTTGACTCCATTTTGACTCCCTTGTATCTGTCTTTTTAGACCTAGCTACTTTTTCCAGTCTGTAATTCTCAATTCATTCAAATTTCAAATCCATCCTATCTCCCAAGCCTTCATTTACCCACTTAAAACACTTATTTCATCTCCTAAGCAACATAAAATGTGCTGTTGAATGTCATTTGTTGACAGCAAATGAGACAGCAAACAATAAAGCAAAAATTAGTGGGGAGCTAAAAAAATTCGAAGGCTGTTAAAAACCTAAACAAGGCAAGGATATTTAATACAGAAAAAGATGCAATTTGAGGGTAAGCTAGCCAATAATATAAAAGAGGATAATAAAACTTTTCAGGTTATATATAAAAAGGAAAAGAGAGACAGGAGTGGACTTTGGAGCACTGGAAAAAGCCACTGGAGAGGTGGTAAGGAAGAACAAAGAAATAGGGGACAAACTAGTATTTTGCAATAGTCATCATTATGGAGGACACGAGCAGCATGCCAGAAATTTGAGAGAATCAGGAGGCAGAAGTGACTGTATTCACTATTACTAAGGAGAAGGTGCTTGGGAACCTGAAAGGTCAGAAGGAAGATAGGTACCTGGACCAGATGGGCAACACCCCAGGGTTCTAAAAGAGATAAGTGAAGAGATTGTGGAGGCATCACTAGTCATCTTTTAAGAAACAAGAGCCCACAGTATTACAGGAAAAATACAAGCATACATACATGGCTAACTAGCAGAAGGCAGTGGGAATAAAGGGGGCCTTTTCTGGCTGGCTGCCTGTGACTAGTGGTATTCTGCAGGGGTCAGTGTTGGGACTGCTACGTTTCATGTTACATATTAATGATCTGGATGATTAAATTAATGGCTTTGTGACCAAGTTTGCTGATAATACAAAGACAGGTGGAAGGGCAGGTAGTGTTGAGGAAGCAGGAAGTCTTCAGAATAACGGACAGATTAGGGGAATGGTGAAAGAAGTGGCAGATGGAATATAGTGTAGGGAAGTGTATGGTCATGCACATCAGTAGAAGGAATCAAGTTGTAGACTATTTTTTAAATGGAGAGTGAATTCAGAAATTGGAAGTGTAAAAGACTCGGGACTTCTAGTACAGGATTCCCTAAAGGTTAATTGCAGGTTTGAGTTGGTAGTAAGGAAGGCAAATGCAATGTTAGCATTCATTTTGAGAGGACTAGAATATATAAAAGACGGGATGTAATGCTGAAGCTTTATAAGACATTGGTCAGACCATCATTTGAAAATTTGTGAGTAGTTTTGGGCCCAATATCCAAGGAAGGATGTGCTGGCGTTGGAGAGGTTTCAAAGAAGGTTTGCGAGAATTATCCCAGGAATGAGAAGGTTAACATGTGTGGACTATTTGATGGCTCTGGTCCTGTACTCTAGAATGAAGGGAATCTCATTGAAACCTGTCCAATATTGAAAGACCTAGATAGAGGACATTGAGAGGATGATTACAATAATGGGAGTATCTAGGCCCAGAGATGCAGTCTCAGAGTAGAGGGACGTCTCTTTAGAACAGATAACTGTGAGGCCAAGTCACTGGATACATTTAAAGCCGAAGTTGATAGTTCTTGATTAGAAAGGGCAACAAAGATCTCAGGCAGAAGGCAGCAGAATGGCATTGAGAGGGAAAATAAATAAACCATGATCGAATGGTGGAGTAGACTCAATGGGCTGCTCCACAATGGCTGCTCCTGTGTCTAAAGACATTAAATTTGATAGCAGGCATCTGAGAAATTTCTTCACTGTTTTATTCCTAGCCATGTGTTTGCCTTGGGACCTACAATATCGACGTGTTGTGTTCCAAGTTCTAAATTCCAAAATTCCAGTACAAAAATGTATATCAATGCCTTTACTGCCCATTGTTTACAATTGATTATTCATAATACCTCTGTTGTTTCCACCTCTTCTCAATGATCAAGCTTTTAATTGCTCTGTGTAATTAAAAGTTAAATTATATCATTTTTCCAATAACTGAAATGAAAATCTGCTATCATATATGATTTACATAAAAGTGCCAATTTTCCTATGAAGCCAACAAAGATGGGACTTTTTGCTTTGAAAGCACAGGCTACTTTCAACTACTTAAAAAGAGCTGCCAGTGATATCAAATAGAGATGTGATCAGGACCATAACTGTGGAGGCTGTCCCTAGGGAGGCTGTCACTATATAACAAAGGCATTCAGTACTGGCATGTATAGGTATGTCTGTATACCTTTGAGCTAGAATGCTGGTAGCACAGGCTCATCACAGTTTAATTGCACTATAATGGTGGTACAAGTGCTGTTGTATAACCCTGGGGCACAGCACTGACACCTACATATCTGTCGAAGATTAACACTGAAACATAGTGCTGATGAGGACATATCTGTCCCTATAAAGCTTTTCATACCATGTTGGTAGGAACAGGCTTGTTACAGCACATCACAGGTACAGTACTGATGAGAACTGGTCTGTAGAACATTACATTTCAGTTCCGTTGACTATAATTTTATTACCATAACACTGGGATACAGTACTAGTGAACATGTGTGTCATAGAATAAGATGGGTACTGTGATCATGGGCACAGGTCAATCACTGTACTGGTAGTCATGTGGCTGTACATTGTATAGCATTGGATACAGTGCTTCACTATAACATTGCTATTACATACTGGTGGACATGGATATCTTTAATATAAGTAATGGTCTGTCACAGTGTAACATTGGTATAGTAGAATTATAGAAAAGAATTTATTTAAATCTTGCATCCACCCCACAACGTGAGGAAGTAAAAGTCTTTGCATTATCGCTCCATCGCAATGTACAGACATGTGGATTTAAAACTAATGGCTTGTAGAATAAGCTGTCCCGTAGCCTATTGGTCCTGGCTTTAATGCTGCAGTGCTGTTTGCCAAACGGAAGCAGCTGAAACAGTTTATGATTGGGGTGACTGGTGTCCCCGATGTCCTTCCAGGCCTTCTTTCTGCACCCACTGCTGTAAATGTCCTCAATGGAGGTGGGTCTCCATTGACTGCTGGAAAGCTGGGTCTAAAAGTCTTTCAGTGGATTAAAATATAGGTGGGCATGTATCTGTCACTGTCTTAACATTTGTGTGTTGTATTGGGAGAAAAAAAAACTCACCATACAACTTGGTTGATTACAGATCTGTCACCTTCCAACTGGAATACATTGCCAGTGGGCAACTGTTGCCAATTTTTAAACATTTGGGAATTTGAGTGTGTGGGTCTATTTCTGTTTCAGATTCAGACTTAATTATTGTATGTACATTGAAACATACAGTGAAATGTGTCACTTGCATGAACAAACAACACCCAAGGATGTGCTGGGAATAGCCTGCAAGTGTCACCACACATTCCAGCGCTAACATAGCACGCCCACAAGACTAGGATCTAGTACAGATAAGTATTGGTCTGTCACTTTAGATTCATGGAGTTAAACAGCACAGAAACATGCCCTTTAGCCTGTGTTGACAATCAGATATCCATTTATATTCATCTCGTTTACCAGCACTTAGTTTCTTACCTTCTACGCTTTATAATCCAAGCACTCAACCAAATATACTTTCCTCTGTCATTTTCTCAGACACTGCATTCTAGTTGCAACCACCTGAGTAAAAAAAAAAGTCGCCACATCTCCTCTAACCTTCTTATTCCTCACCTTGAACCATTACCCTTTAGTTTTAAAACATCTGTCATAATTTTATGATCCAATGTTAGTTACTTTCTCACTAGCCTCTGTTCCAAAGAAAACAACAGCTTATCCTGTCTTTCATCTTAACTGAAATGTTCCATCCAAGCTAACATCCCAGTAAATCTCCTCTGCACCCTCTCAAGTACATCCCTGTTTTTCCTGTAGTGTAGAGACTATATCTTCCATTGCCTCCCCAATTTATCAGCCTGTAAATAACATTCTGTAAACTAAGACTATCTTCCTATCTGCACACCACTAATGTTTGTGTCATTTCATAAATGTGGTGTTCTGTACTTTGAGTATAATTCTCTCACTGTATTTCTGTGATACTATACTGGTAGGCACAGTCTGTCATTTGTTTAACTCTAGGATACGTCTATATTTTACCAACTACATCTCTGAAGCACTTTGTAGAAATTTTGCACTGTGCTCCTCAATACGCTCCTCCAAGAGACTCTTTACAGCAGTGTTCACCAACAAATCTATGTTATGAATTGACCATTTGTGAGATTTACAAGAGAACTTTTTTAATATTGATGGCAAATCTGGCTATTAATGGTGGAATGTACATTTTGTTTTTTTTTAATCAGGGTGCAACCAAGCATATGTATACAAATCAACCAGTCGTGGACAACGATCTTCTAAGATCAAGCCTTCGGTTATTCAAACGCAAAGCACTATGTCATGGCCCCATACAGGAAAAAAGTGATGACAGTAAGATTTTGCGACCTAAAGTTAAACAGGAAGTTTGTGTTTCATAAATTTTGCAGCATCATGGATTAATTTTGACTTTGATATTGAAGAATCTGTATCTAAGGAACTGGATCCCACACCTGAATATTTGGAAGAATGTCACTTGTTTATTGACAAACCTAATATTGGACCTGGGGTGGTCAAACTTAATTTTTCAGCTTTTAAGGCTATTCATTTTAGGAATTTAAATACTGCTCTATGTACTGGATAAGTGAATATATCATTTTTTGAAGTACAGATTTGAAATCTTTAATAAAAGTCTCAGCTTTGTTTTAAGGTGTCTTTTTATTATATGTAAAAGGAGATGTTTAATAGGAATTGTAGGTGATTGCAGTTTAATGGCTTTGATTTTGCTGTTGTCATACTCTGCAAAATCACTTTCAGTCTGATGCCAACTGGGATTTGGAATCCAGAAACTTTGAAGTTATCAAGTGCACTGATAAAAGCAGGAAGTAGGAAGCACTTACTAGCTGTTCTCAAGATTGACGTCTTCCTATCCTGAGGAAAGGTCTTGACCGGAAATTTCGACTGTTTATTCCCTTCCATAGATTCTGCCTGACCAGCTAGTTCCTTCAGCATTTTGTTTGTGTTGCTCTGGATTTCCAGCATCTGCAGAATTGCTTGTGTTTAGTTACTAATTTTATAAAAGGTGAAATAGCGAATGGGGCATGCAAAATTATTCTGAGTTACGATCACCAAACTGCTAAAATGTTTTATTTTATTTAATAACTCTATGAACTGGAGGAATGGCATTCCACGCACAAAATTAGTTTCTCCCAGGCATCCAGCTAGTCCTGTAATTGTGACCTGTTATATTGCTAAAAATGTATTTTTGCACTTCATTCAATAAAACACTGCATTTTCATTATTTTGTTTTAAAGACAGAGCAGTTTCTAAAATGAAGATGATGAGAATGTAATGATTGTGTTGGGTGCCCCAGCATAGATACTAACAATGGCTCTTGTGGAGGAGCAGGGTGTCATTGACAGAAACTTCCTCATTTAGTTGCATATGTACAGATGCTGGAAGTTAATGTCATTTTTACATCATAATAATGGCAAGTTTTCCATCATTACAATCTTAAATTCCAGGCCAGTAAAATTGTTGTTTTTCAGCATCATAGTAATGGGTCCTGATGCTTTTGCAATCCAAAGGTTCTTCAGAGTTTAGGAATGAGAGATAAAACTTGTTTTTTATGTTTGTTTTGTTAAGAGTTACAAGAATAAAGAAGACGAAGGGAGAACAATATGAGAGATTATAAAGAGGAAAGAAAAGGCAGACAAAAGTGGTCTGATCTTATAACGGGTCCACTCCCACTGATTCTACTGAAACTCCAACAGACATTAGTTAACCAATTACAAGTTCAAGTTCATTGTCATTTCAAACTGCCACATGAAACAATATTTCTCTGGACCAAGGTGCACAACACAGTACATATAATTCACACACAACATAAAGTAATATTAGCACAAATAAAGAGCATTTACATTAAAAGTAAACAGTATTAACACTACTGACACTTCGTACGTGTCGGGACCTGGGTGGTGGCAGGGAGTTCAGTAGTCTCCCCAGCTGCGGGAAGAAGCTGCTTCCCATCCTAATAGTCCTTGTCCGAATGGTATGGTACATCTTGATGGTAAGGGTTCAAAGGGATTGTTGACGACGTGAGGTTTCATTGACAATGTTAAGGGCCCTGAGTATGCAGCACTGTTGGTAAGTACCTTGGATGGGTGGGAGATCCAATAATCCTCTCAGCAGCCTCACAATCTTTTGTAGGGTTTTGCAGTCAGATGCCTTGCAATTCCCATACCGGATGGTGATGCAGTTAGTCAGTACACTCAGTGGTGCTCCTGTAAAAATTAGTTAAGTGAGGGCAAGTGGGGAGCCTCATTCACTTCCACTTCCTCAGGAGACTGAGATGCTGCTGTGCTTTCTTGACTAACGAAGTGTGTTCAGGGACCGGGTGAGATCGTCATTTATGTGCACACCCAGAAACTTAAGTGTTCCTAACTCTCCATGGAGGAGCCCTTCTGTGCAGTGAGGAGTGATCAGCTTGCTCTTTCCTAAAGTTTATAATCATCTCTTTAGTCTTGTCCACATTGAGACTCAATAGCCAGATTCAAGTAATGTGACACCTTCCACTAAAACTAAAGAGTTTCCAGAAAAATAGAGGCAACTGTAGCACTCAAAAATACACCGAACAATTACATGTATATAGGTGATTATATTAAAGTACAAACAAGCATAAGAAAGTTAAACTGTAAGAAAAATAGCAATTCTACAGCCCAATCCAACATCTCCGCCCCCCATGATTCTAAATCACATAGAATCATCACATCTCAAACTTAAGAGGCAGAACAACTTGTGCTACCTACGTTAAAGTATAAAATTGGTAATGTTACAATATCAGAATAAACTTAATGTCCAGTAGTTATCAACTCTGTTGGATGTTTTCTGGCTGGTTATTGATTTGTTCACTGTGGCCCATCAATGTAGGCACTGAGGAAGGTTAATAGCACGTTAACCTTTGTGTCCTAAAGAAGGGTCTCAGTCTGAAACGTCTGATTTTTTTTTCATAGATGCTGGCTGACCTGCAGAATTCCTTCAGCATTGTGTGTGTAACCTTAGTGCTTGCTGCCTTTGTCAGATATTGCCTTAGCTCACTTGCAGTGGCTAGTTTGTATTCATTTACTTTTACCTTCTTACTTTTGCGTTCACTGTCCAGTTGGTAAGGACCTTCCCATTGAGCTCCCAGTGGCTTCTTATGTGGCTTTATCAAGACCCACTCACGAAGAATCCCTTTTGGATCACTCCAAGTGGCAGGAATCTGTTGAGAAGCAGACTGTACAGCTCGGGTTAATTTCACACAGTAGTTAAGCTGTCTGCCATAATCTGTCTGTCTGTATCTTGTTTTACGGCGGTTGGCATCCAGCTTAATGGTGCATTACCGCTACCCTCTGCTCCAGAATGTGCGCTAGACATACATTCTAAATCCCTTCACCCAATCTCTCTCTCTCTCTCACACTCACACACACACACACACACACTTCACCCTCCCATCTTTGACCATCCTAGTATCCTATTCCTGTTTATTCGTCATATTCTATAAAAAACCCCTGTACCCCTTAAAAACGCTAAAAATACCCGGACTTGTGCTCTCTCACCCATGCCCAGCAACCCTTTTAATGTGAATTCCTGCATCCCCAACTCCCTCAATTTATTTCTCATCATCTCTCTCTGTATCCCATACTTCCTGCAACTCAGAACTACATGTTCTACTGACTCCTCTTCCTGACATTCCCCCACAATCCTGTCTGGTATTTCCCTATCATTTTCAATGTTTTGTTTAATGCACAATGCCCCAGCCTTAACCTAGTCCACACAATTTCCTCTCTTCTGTTTCCAGTCTGCCATAATATGTATATCAGCCTCTCTGAGATCAAGAACTCCTGGTGGTGACATGGGTCACCCTGTTATTTACTCAAATAGACTTAATTTAGTTTTCTTATTTGGAGTTGTTCTGATGCTACGTAAGACCAAAGGAAGACCAGTGGGTCAATGGTATGCCGCCTTCGTGATACCTAGTTTTTTGATGGTTCCAACTTGTCCTGATGAAACATAGAAACATAGAAAACTTGCAGTACAATACAGGCCCTTCAGCCCACAAAGCTGTGCTGAACATGTCCTTACCTTAGAAATGATCTAGGGTTACCCATAGCCCTCTATTTTTCTAAGCTCCATGTACCTATCCAGGAGTTTCCTAAAAGACCCTATTGTTTCCGCCTCCACCACCGTCGCTGGCAGCCCATTCCACGCACTCACCACTCTGCGTAATTAACTTACCCCTGACATCTCTGTACCTACTTCCAAGCACCTTAAAACTATGCCTTCTCATGCTAGCCATTTCAGCACTGGGAAAAAGCCTCTGACTATCCACATGATCAATGCCTCTCATCATCTTGTACACCTCTATCAGGTTACCCCTCATCCTCCGTTGCTCTAAGGAGAAAAGGCCAAGTTCACTCAACCTGTTCTCATAAGGCATGCTCCCTAATCCGGGCAACATCCTTGTAATTCTCCTCTACACCCTTTCTATGGTTTCCACATCCTTCCTGTAGTGAGGCGACCAGAACTGAGCACAGTACTCCAAGTAGGGTCTGACCAGGGTCCTATATAGCTGCAACATTACCTCTCGGCTCTTAAACTCAATCCCATGATTGATGAAGGCCAATACACTGTATGCCGCCTTAACCACAGAGTCAACCTGCACAGCAGCTTTGAGCGTCCTATGGACTCTGACCCCAAGATCCCTCTGATCCTCCGCACTGCCACAACTACCATTAATGCTATATTCTGCCATCATATTTGACTTACCAAAATGAACCACCTCACACTTATCTGGGTTGAACTCCATCTGCCACTTCTCAGCCCAGTTTTGTATCCTATCAATGTCCCACTGTAACCTCTGACAGCCCTCCATACTAGCCACAACACCCCCAAACTTTGCGTCATCAGCAAATTTACTAAGCCATCCCTCCACTTTCTCATCCAGGTCATTTATAAAAATCACCAAGAGTAGGGGTCCCAGAACAGATCCCTGAAGTACAGCGCTGGTCACGGACCTCCATACAGAGTATGACCCGTCTACAACCACTCTTTGCCTTCTGTGGGCAAGCCAATTCTGGATACACAAAGCAATGTCCCCTTGGATCCCATGCCACCTTACTTTCTCAATAAGTCTTGCATGGTGTACATGATCAAATGCCTCGCTGAAATCCATATGCACTACATCTATGGCTGTGCCTTCATCAAAGTGTTTAATCACTTCCCCAAAAAATTCAGTCAGGCTCGTGAGGCACAACCTGCCTTTCACAAAGCCATGCTGCTATTCCTAAACATATTATGCCTCTCCAAATGTTCATAAATCCTGCCTCATGATTTCATCTGTGAATGCATTTCTATGGCTTTCCATTGTATTTATTTTGGAGTGACTTTTACATTTTATTACAGCCACTTCTGCCTGCAGTTGCATAGTATCCATTAGCTCTTGTACTAACTGGCCAATCTTGATTGGAGTTCCTACAGTCACAAAAAAAATCCCCTTTGTTTCTATAAGTTTCCAAAGTCATGAGCATCCTGAGCAACTCTGAAAATATATCAAGAATCTGTGTAGATCTTCTTTCTGTCATCTTACAGGCTTCAATTGGGGCTTTCAGTTCTGCCTGTTGTGCAGAGGAACCAGAAGTCATGTTTTCTGATGCCCGTCCTTCAGTTTCAGAAACAATGGCCCACTGAGCCATTCAGACCCCTCCCTCTATCATCGAGTAGCCTGGTTCAATACACATTTCCTTGTAATCACTTGCATTTTAATGGCATGTTATTATCCCTTGCACACTCTTGGTCATAATAGTTCTCCGTGTCCAATAAGAATTCAGCACATTCATTCTCCTAATCAGTAAATTAACATACAAATCTGGTTTTTGCTCTACCAAGGCAAACAAGGGCTGCTGGAGAGGGCTTCATTATTTTTTTGAATTCAACAATATGTCCATTGCATCCGAAATTGCATGTTGAAACTGTTGTCAGGTCACAGCTTTCCAACATTTGCGGGGCTGAGCTGATTGAGTTTGTCTCTGTTATCTATCTTCTATGCTAACAGTTTGCAGCCCAATGCCCTCCTTTACAACAGTGACATTTTGTTACGGGGGTCTGCTTTGGTAGTATTGTTCAGACCAAGGTTGCTGTAGTGCACATGGTGAATTCTAGTCCGGCTTTTTCTGATGGTTAAAAGGTGTTGGGTGGTGGCTCACCTGCAGTAGTTGTGGTTGTTGATCAACAGGTAATAGCCCCACTTGTAATGATTTTAGTCTGATTTTGGTATCTTGTTCCACTTGTTTGGCAGCTTGCACTAGCTCACTATATAGAACACCAGCTCCACTCTTTTGTCAGCTTCACTATTTTGGCAATGTCTGGTTTCAGGCCATCCATAAAACTTGACTTCAATGGACCATATGTAGATGCCTATGCCTGGAACACTTGAGTAACTTAACCACATTGTCCAGTATCATTCCTCATATTCTGAAACATCCTCAGAACCCTTCAGCTTGCAATCAACCATTTTCCTCCAATTAGTCTGTATTAGATTCTATTCTTCCAACTACCTCTTAATAGCATCCCAACCACCTTGTAGATTTTGTTTATCATCTCCCATGTTGTCATCAACTCTACAAGTCAACTGTCTGATTTGCTGAGAAGACAACATAATTGCCAGAATTTGGATGCCATCATATGGGTGCAATTTTTATATGTTTTTGATACATTGAAGTTCAGCTCAATCTTTAAACTTCCTTTTTTAGGATGCAGAACTTCTTTGGACCATTTATCAATCTTTTCTGGTTCAAGTGGTCAATGAAAAACCATCTGCCTCCTTTCATAGGTTCCATCTTCAGTCCTGTGTAATTTCATTTCCTTGGTCTTTATTGTACAAGCCCTATTGTTTCATCATTGTCATCCTCACTGGAGTCACTAGAGGCTGCTGTGGAGAACATGTCATGTCCATGATGTAATTCCTCAGAGTTCAGATAGTGCTGACTTGAAGGACCGGCCAATGTAGATGTTTCTCAAGGATGAGTGTCATTGCAGGTCTGGCTACTTGAGGTTCCTGCTGGATCTTCTGATACAACTTTTGTTTTCTTTGAAGCTCTGTACAATGCACTCTGATTTGACTACACTTGTTATGTTGCTTTTTTTCCTCTAGTTCAGTTAATGCAAAGATTTGCTCTTTAGATTTTTTTAATTGTCTGTCATACGTTTCTGTATTTTATCACAGTTTTCCTTTCCCTTTTCCACTTGTTCAGATAACTTTTTTGCCTGTACTGTTAACTCGCATATCCGATTTTCCAACTCAACATGTGTTTGTTTCTCTAACCATAAGACTGCTAAAATCAATCCAGTTTTTCTCTTTCCCTCAGACATTCTCTGATTTTTACTCAGATCTTTTTAAATATGGTTGAACAGCCACATTTCTTTAGACTCAACATGGATAGTATATTTCATCCTAATATCTTCACTAATCTTGTCAAATTGAAACATTTTGTTCAGGTAAGAACTACATAACAACTATGGTTTCTGTTTCCCGTTTTTCTAACATTTAGGGTTAGACTTGAGAAATTCCTTAAAGAAAGAAGATTCAAGAACTACATTACTTATTCAAGCTATGATTGTTCAAGGTGTAAATCTCAGTTTGTGAATTAAAATAATGGTCTTTAAAAACATAAATTGTTTAGATTAAATCTAAAGTAAATGTACATTATGCTTTCTCATTGTGCAGTATATTGAGAGAAGCATTGAATTCTTTCAAATCCTTACCACTGTGTTATTTACAAATTGCTCCAAAGATAGATGTGTTTTTTAAAGAACGAAAAGATTGGGGGAAGCATAGACTAATATAGGTCAAACTATTTCAGTGATGTGCATTTTATGTAATTATAGCACAGAATCAATATTTAGATTCTGTGACTCAAAATAGTCAACCATCAGATCTGGGACCTTCCTGATCAACATGGCAATCCAATGCAACAGACACACACTGCTTGGGCTGCAGTAGGAGCTGTGAAGTGGTTGATCCCATTCTCAGTGTGCTTACTCAAAGGTAAATGTAGATACGTTAACAAGTTATGCCCCATGTCTTGTTATCATGGTTGGTCTTATGGTACCATATTTAGCAGGGTTTAGAGATTGTGCAGCGTGTGTTCAGAAATACTAGATTTTTAATGATCCTATAAACTTGAGAGTGAAGGTTGAGTAAATTCTTGATTGTGGCAAAATCTAGAATCGCATTACTTCTTTCATCTCAATGACAGGCAATTTTTCTTTTACATATACTCAGTGGCTATTTTATTAGGTGTACCTGCTTGTTAATGCAAATCTCTAACCAGCCAGTCATGTGGCAGAAATTCAATGCCTAAAAGCATGCATTCCTTTGGGATTCTTCGTTCTGTGGCTGCCTGTAAGGAGATTAATCTCAAGGTTGTATACTGGATGCATGCTCTGATAATAAATCTATTTTGAACTTTGAGGTATTGTCCTCAAATGTATTTGAGTAGCAGGACCAATTGAATCCATAATGAAATGGATTCAAAATACTGGAGTAAAATTCTGCCCTTCAAGAGGGATCTCTACCCAAACTTAGAAATAAGCCAATTAGATGTATCAAATATACAATAGAATGTCCAAAACAAATCTAGAATCTGTACAAACTTAAAATATTATCTTAGCTTTTATAGGTGCGTAGCCAGAGTTCACATTTTAATAATTTTCTGTCAGTCCATTTATACCGTTTGTTTTCTTCCTGAGTGATTTCAGGATGTTCCTTCACCGTGTAAGCGAAGGAAAGTGGCTGCTGATGCTTGCTCACGGTTGTTTGGGAGATGTTGTCAGGGGCCACGAAAGGGAAACGGTGCCACCCGGCAATTTGGCCTGTCTTGATGGAACCCGTTACCCATCACCCTCAGGAAAATAAGATTGAAGGAGCTGGTTTGTTGTCATCCTTTGTATAGACAAAGACATATTCACCCATACTTGTTGTGTTGCTTGTCAATCGCCTTTGTTACGGGGTTGAGGCGGGAGGCTGGGAAGACTGGCCAAAGCTCTCCTTGATGTGGATGCTGCTAAGGCAGGAGGTCATGAGACTTGGGCGCCCGTTTTCTAGAATGCTAGTTCCGAAGATGTTCACAAGTAAGGGTTAATGTGCACTCCCTAGGCAGACATCTCCTACTATGACCTACCCCGTGCTGACCTTTGTGCAAAGGGAGCATTTGGAGGCCCATTACTTTGTGTACCTGTATGATGTTCCTTCCTAGCAGGAGCAGGGTCTCAGCCTTTGAGTCGATTAACAGTATCTTACCGGCTAGAGACTTGAGGTGAGGGTGGTGAGTCATTGTTTCTGGAGTGGGGATTTCCTTCCTGTTGTCCGAAGCTCGTCACGCACAATGAGCTTAGGGAGAGCTAAACGAGTCTTTTCAGGGCCCCTAACAGGTTTCTCCAATTTAGGAGGTGCTGAGCTACAGGTGTTCATGATCATGCTGGGGTCATTCCTCACTCTTGCTTCAGTCTGATGAAACTAGAAAAGAGGGAGAAGGGTGAAAAGCTGACTCCATTTTGCAGATTGTGTCTAGTCCCCTCTGATATCCACTTCTCCTGCAGACTAAAGTGTGGAGTTTCTCCAAGCTGGGACAAATTCCTCGTGCAGAGTCGAGGTAAGACAAGCCTTTGGCTGTCTCCAACTCCAATAGCTGCTCTCCCGGCTCTCGTAGACGTTGGGGACCCCTGCTGCAAATCTTGGGGAAGGACTGGAGTTTGCTGAAGAGATTGGTTTCTATTGCCTCTGTGGGATCTGTGGCACTCTTCCAGTCTTTTTCAGACTAAACTGAGGGCAACACTGGGGTGTTTGATGTGAACTGACCTTAATCTTCTTGCACACTCAGCAGACTTCGGTCCAGGTCACTTCACCGGCAGATCGAGTTCTTCACTGGGCCTGAGCTTGAGGTCTTCAGTGGCGCTGGAGAACGTGGGCTTCCAAACCCAGTTATTTTCTGGCTTATCATCGATTTTGTTGAGTCTGTCTGCCAGCAGGTCACGGCAGGCTAGAAATCTCACAAGAACTGACACACCGTGATTAGCTGGGGGTTCGCTGGGGGTGTGGTGCACCTTACTAGGAGGCTGAGCAGTATCACCACCTGGGTTATGCCATGGTGCGTAGGAGCCCTGGAGTCTACTGCTACACGGCTGCATGTCTCCTTCATATCCATGGGCGAGTGAGTGGCTGACCATTGGATGTTTTGAGACAGCTGCCTGTTCGGGTGAGCATCTGAGGGAGGCGGTCTCTGTTCTGTCCTGTTTGGGTACAGGGTGTCGAGTTGCGGGTGTTATACTGAGGAAGAGGAGCTCTCTTTCCAGCCTTGATCGGCTGGCCGAAGTCCTCAGTGTCTGCTGGTTGCCGGGGTGGAGGGGTGGTTTGGTAGGAGCATAAGCAGACTGGGATGAACATACTTCATAGTCCTCTCAGCAGAATGACAAGGTGAGGTTAATCTAACACCGTCATTGTCAGCTAGCTGCTCCACGCCCACCTCAAAGACTTCAGCCTGGGCTAAAGCCGCCTCCGCCTACTTTTCATGCGACAGTGCCTCGAATGGGGCTTCCAGTTCCGTTCTCTCTACGGTTAATTCAGCCTCTCACTTAGCAACAGTGAGAAGAGAGCATGCCTGGGTGGTGAGGATCTCTGATGAAGGATGCCGCTTTCCCACGACAGCATTTCATATGGATGTGCTCAGTGGTTGGGAAGGCTTCCTCAGCATCCATTTCCTCCTCTTCAGGAGCACAATCGTGCCTTACATACCATGTAGAAAATGCACTACTGTTATTTGTTCAGGCTACTCAAACAGGATCACAGAAGCCTGTGATCTCTGGCACCAAGAAGGCAAGGGAACATTACCACTGGTAAGTACCCTGTGAGAATTTCAGCACAAACAGAACTTGTCTATGAATGTAATATTATTACAAGAATAATCCAGTATTCATCCAGTAAACAAGGGGATACAGCACCTATTTCCAAAAAACCTGGTAAAGCGTTTCTATAGTGATCAATCTGATGCATAACGTGTTGCATGGCTTAGAGTGGCCACATTTCTGTGCAACCCTCCTCCACTCGGACAGCATCCTGAACACTTCGAGCATTGGCAGTCATTCCCAACGGTCTCACACTTCTGCCTTTAAATTTGCATCCTGTATTGTTTAATCCTTCTAAGGTTTTTGACTTGTTGCTTCAAGGTCTACGTTAGATTTATTTAGAAATACTTGTGTTATATAGACACCGCCTGGATATTGCACGTATCCTGAGCATGAAGGTGACCCAAAGCTGAAATTGACTTTAATAATATAAAATTTAGGAATAAAGTGGCAATGACTGAAAGTGCATGAAGCACACTGTTTACAAAGCTGGGTATAGACAGACTATTGTGTAAGATTTTATGCAGCTTCATCTCTGCCTGACTATCAATATCAAAATTAATGGCAATTTATTAAGATGATTTAGTGGCTCAAATATCTCATCTTGTTAATAGGATGTTTTATTCATAAACTGCTTTTATTGATGAATGGTTGAATTCAGTGTATTTTTTAGACTGACGATCCTCAAAGCTACTGCATATTTTCACAGACAGATCCAGTTTCTATTGATTTTGCTAAGGGATCACTTAGGATAGTTCCCTTGTGCTTCACAGTGAAAATAAATATCTTTGATTTTACCCTTGGATCTAAAGCTAAAGGAAATACAATCTTTGAAAGGCATGCCTTTCCAAAGTTTTGTGGTTCATCATGACTAAACAAGACAAATAGCTTGTTTTATGGAGCAAAGCAATCACTCTGTGAAAATATGGGGTCATTCTTTCAAGACAGAGATGGCATAAATATTTTCTCTCAGAAGGTGATGAGTCTACTCTCCTCCTTGGGGCAGTAGAGCTTTAAGGCAAAGGCACAGTACATAGATTTCATGATAAGCAGGAGGATGCAAAGCTACGGTGACAGCTGAAAATGCATTCAGACCACCTTCGGTCTCATTGAATTGCAGAGCAGGTTTGAAGTGACTACTCCTGCTCCTAATTCATGTTCATGTCATTGATAATATCAGTAAAGTTAAAAATACTTTGAAAGGAGGAGGAGAAACTGGTTTATAATGTTCAGGGCAGCTTGGTTCTCAATACTGGGGATCAGTGTTCAACATCTGAGCAACGTGAAGATCAAAGAAATTTTGTCCTTTTTCTCGGCCATTTTTGGACAACACCAATATAAGAACAGAAAATGCTTGGAAACACTCAGCAGCTTGGGCAGCATCTGGAAAGAAAGAAAACTTGAAATATGCAGTTCTTTACTTTCTCATTTTTCAGTTTCCTGATGTGTTCTTTGAATGGCCACCATTAGAGCCACTGCAATTTATAATCCCATGAACTGTCTACATTCCCTCCAAATCCTGACTTGGAAAAACATTGCTGTTTCTTCATCATCACTACGTCCAAATCCTGTGGCTCCCCAGCAGCACTGTGACAGAATCTTCACCCTTCACCAGAAGGACCATAGCTGTTACAAGGGGGGCGCTGGGAGCGGACCCAAATACAAGGCACAGACACTGAAGTACTAGGAACAGGACTAGGTTTGTCAAGAAAGCAAGGGAAGAAACGACGCTGGACATGAACACAGGCCCTGGATGAGACAAGGACACCGGGCCTAGGCTAGGACTAAGACTAGGAAAGCGGGACCAAGACAAGGAATTTGGAACTAGGAGCCTGGGCTAGGACTCTGAGCCAGAGACTGGACAGGGACCCGGAACCTGGGTCTTGACTCGGGCTCGGACCCCGGATCTAGGTGAGGACAAGACATGGCTACAGGACAGGATGTGGAACTCCTGCACAGGACGAGAACACAAAGCCTTGACTTGGACAGGACGAGGTACTCCAGGGCAGGACGAAGCTCTTGGCCTAGGTTTGGCTCAGCTTTTGGACTCAGCTTGGTTAGGCTCTTGGGTATGGAGCCAAGACTCCTCCTTGGAGCACAGGGCCAAGACCCTTTCTAGGACGCAGGGCCGGGCTGACTGCCGAGGGAACTGCCGAGGTAAACTGCCGAGGATTTGGATGGGGACGATCCAGCACAGGGTGAGGAATCTCCAGGGCTGAGCAAGGACATGAAGCTCAGACTTGGACAGGGCTGGAACACGGTGCCTGGACTTGGTCTTGGAACACAGGAACACAGAACCTTGGACTTGAGCACAGGAACGTGGAACACAGAGCTGGGACCCCTCCTTGGGAACAGGACTTAGGGCCGGAGCTCGTACACAGAACACAGAGCCAGGATCCCTCCTTCAGAACAGGAATTAGGGCCGGGACTCTTCTTTGACACAGACACTAAACACAGGGACACAAAGAGACAGTTCCAAACTCAACGATAGATAGTTCCTTATCTTGGCAGGGCAAGGCTCCGGTCTCACTCCGGCGGTTGAACTAGACGGCGATACAGGCAAGGACACAGGCAAAGTAGCCAGGTGAAGGGTCACAGACGAAGATTACAGACAAACGTTAGTGCCAAAGTAACTGCCAGGGATTCAGATGGGGAGGGAAAGGGAGCAAGAGAAAGAGAGAATAGTCCAGCAGCCAAAGCTGCATCCAGGAGCTATTTATGTAGCCAGCCCGAAACTAGAATCAGGTGTCTCGATTAAGGCACCCAATGGAACAAGGGCAAACAGGAAGATATCGACATAAACCGGAATGCAGACTTCGCGGACCGAACCGTGACAATGGCAATCCAACCAAGTGGTTCAGTACCACCTCCTTCCTAGGGTTGATCCCGTGAAGGAAAGGTATGAGGAGCATTTGATGGCTCCTGTACCTAAAACTGAGATGAGGAAGAATTCTTTTGGTTGGAGGGTGGTGAGTTTCTGGATTTCATTGACACAGTGAGGCATGAGGGCAAGTTAGTGGGTATACCTAAGGCAGAGATTGGGTTAAGAATTACAGGGAGAAGGCAGGAGAATTATGTTGAAAAATACCAGAGAAGACTCGGGGGGCTGAATGGTCTAACTCTGTTCCTGTGTGTTACACCTTATACTTTATTGTCGCCAAACAATTGATACTAGAGCTTACAATCATCACAGTTATGGTCTTCAGGGCGATGAAATTAGAAATGGCCCATTAATCCTGGCCTTGCCCAGATCCCAAGCAATGTAATTAATAAAAAGTTTTAACATAGCTTGAATTCCCGGGTGTTTAAAAGGCTGTCCATCATTTGGTAAGGTATCTAGAACAAGGTAGTCATTATTCTTTCTTGCAAAGTATAATGGAAATCCCTGATTCCGTGTTACCGATTGAAATGTCATTATTGGGATTGATATGCAGTACCTTGGTGGGAAAGATAACGAGGCCTGCAGATTGGAGGCAGGTAACCCTTGCTGAGGTTCAGATGGGATGTGATCTGAGTGAATGACAGATGAAGGTCTGAATAGACTGGTTCTGTTCGCAAACCTTCCAATCAGTGATTACCTGATGGGTGAAGGGTTGGGGGTGGGTGGGGGGCAACAAGCAAAGTGAAGGTATAGCTCTGCCTGTTTTTGTCTGAAAACCACATCTGAATTGCCTTTGGAATAGGGACACAAGACGCAGCAGCTGCAGGAAGCTGGAGTGAAAAGCGAACTGCTCGGGGAAGCTGACCCACCAAATTCCTCCCACTGCTTTTGGCTTTGAAATGTGTAGCTCCCAAAAATGTAATTAGATTAAAAGACTTACAATTTCAAATCAAAAGTGTTATTTTTTACTGTAAAAGAGCACTTCCAAACCGCCATCTTCTTCTTGAGAGAAACAGCAGAGTTGTGAGTTCACTATATCTTAATATTAAGACCAGAGCAAAATTGGAAATGCAACGAAATACCTAAGTTTCTTTCTAGGAATGTCACTGGTAAAAATTGTGCCTTATATAGCAGTTCAGTCTCTAAATAGCGCTGTTGCTTTTTAGACGGGGAAAAAAACTCAATTTTTATCTCGTCTTGAAAGCCAAGATAATTTTGACACAGATTCTGCCACTCACCACCCTGGAGAGCTGTTGCTAGGTTACTATTACTAAAACTAATCCGTTGAAACTGATGATGAGGTTGAGATGTCAGAGAAGGAGCCTGAACCCATTAGTTCACCATCCTGTTCTCAAGTTGCAGTCCATTAAATAATGCCTTAAGCACTGTTACATTTCTATTTTAGATTTACTGTTATTTTCTTATTTTGTGCTTGAAGGACTGAGCTGTTTGGTGCCTTTTACATTTTACTTCTGGCTATACTTATTGTGTAGACCCTCACATGGGCCACAGTTCTGATTCTCTGTTGTTCAACCACTGATGTGTACTCTACTTGTAGCTTGGACATGACAGCAATGCAGTTCACACTGGGATTGTGTCCGTCATCAGAAACGTGACCAATTTGTAACAAACACTTAAAACATTCTTCTGTCTGCGGCTATCCATCACTTTCAGATACATTAGTTGGTTTTGGGAATCAAATGACTTCTGCTCTCACCTGCCAGCCAGGCGTACTTGTTCCATTCTCCGGTTGCTGAAGTTGAAATTCTTGTTTCCAGTGGTGACATTCAATCCTACCCTTACTCCTAACAGCAATGACTCATGAATATCATTGAGATCTGGTGACCCATTCCTAATTCTCAGTTTTTTTTTTCAGAATCAGAATCAGGTTTATTATCACCGGCATGTGACGTGAAATTTGTTAACTTAGCAGCAGCAGTTCAATGCCATACGTAATCTAGCAGAGAGAGAAAATAAAATAAATAATAATAATAATAATAAACAAGTATATCGTATATCGAATTGATTTTTAAAATGTTCAAAAACAGAATCACTGTATATAAAAAAAAGTGAGGTAGTGTCCAAAGATTAAATGTCCATTTAGGAATCGGATGGCAGAGGGGAAGAAGCTGTTCCTGAATCGCTGAGTGTGTGCCTTCAGGCTCCTGTATCTCCTACCTGATGGTAGCAGTGAGAAAAGGGCATGCCCTGGGTGCTGGAGGTCCTTAATAATGGACACTGCCTTTCTGCTCCCCAAAGATGTCCTGGGTACTTTGTAGACTAGTGCCCAAGATGGAGCTGAGTAGATTTACAACCTTCTGCAGCTTCTTTCAGTCCTGTACAGTAGCCCCTCCATACCAGACAGTGATGCAGCCTGTCAGAATGCTCTCCACGGTACGTCTATAGAAGTTTTTGAGTGTATATGTTGACATACCAAATCTCTTCAAACTCTGAATGAAGTATAGCTGCTGTCATGCCTTCTTTTTAATTACATCGATATGTTGGGACCAGGTTAGATCCTCAGAGATCTTGACACTCAGGAACTTGAAACTGCTCACTCTCTTCACTTCTGATACCTCTATGAGGATTCGTATGTGTTCCTTCATCTTACCCTTCCTGAAGTCCACAATCAGTTCTTTTGTCTTACTGACGTTGAGTGCCAGGTTGTTGCTGTGGCACCACTCCACTAGTTGGCATATCTCACTCCTGTATGCCCTCTCATCACCCCACTGAAGCTTACATGCAACCCCGGATCCAAGTTGTACCCTACTTTTGGCCCTGTTCCAGACTTAGCAGCGTAAACTTGGACTGCACACTAGTTTCAAGTCCATTGTTTCCACAGTCATCTCAAAGACCAAATCTCAGTCCTGGCCAACACCTCTTCCAGTCTCTCCATATTCTGACACTATGAGTTTCACCAAACCAGAATCTTTGACCCAAATACTTCCCCTCCTGAGCATTTTTCACATGTTCGTCCTGGTACCCCCGTGTAAATCAGTTACCGCACAAAGAGAGGACCGTCAGCTCACTGTGTGTCCACATCAGTCTCCACTAGAGCATCTCACTCCTACCATCCACCAATCCTTTCTCCATACCCTAGCTGATTTTCTCCACCACACGTGTCTCTTCCCTCTTGAAGGCTAAGCATCTCAATTCCACGTAAATAGGGTGTGCATTCCAGCTTTTCACCAAGAGCTGTGTTTAAAAGAAGTTTTTACTTATGGCAATTCTCATTCCCCTCCCTTTTACCTTGTACTTTGTTTTCCTTACCTCATCACCACAGCCTCCTACAATCCAATCCTCTCTGTCCAGACACCGCATCATTTTATATATTTCTATCAAACTTCCCCATAGCCGCCTTCTTTAGCCTTTTTAATATATCCTTGTACCTATAGTCCCTCATTTCAGGAACCATTCTAATAATTTTTTTTCTGCACCTCCTCTGACATCTTCACATCCTTCCTGTAATGAGGTGTCCAGAACAGAAAGTGGTACAACAGTTAAGCCTGAATCAGTACTTTATTTAAACCAACATCCATCAAAGTTGCTGGTGAACGCAGCAGGCCAGGCAGCATCTATAGGAAGAGGTGCAGTCGACGTTTCAGGCCGAGACCCTTCGTCAGGACTAACTGAAGGAAGAGTGAGTAAGGGATTTGAAAGCTGGAGGGGGAGGGGGAGATGCAAAATGATAGGAGAAGACAGGAGGGGGAGGGATAGAGCCGAGAGCTGGACAGGTGATAGGCAAAAGGGGATACGAGAGGATCATGGGACAGGAGGTCTGGGAAGAAAGACGGGGGGGGGTGACCCAGAGGATGGGCAAGAGGTATATTCAGAGGGACAGAGGGAGAAAAAGGAGAGTGAGAGAAAGAATGTGTGCATAAAAATGAGTAACAGATGGGGTACGAGGGAGAGGTGGGGCCTAGCGGAAGTTAGAGAAGTCAATGTTCATGCCATCAGGTTGGAGGCTACCCAGACGGAATATAAGGTGTTGTTCCTCCAACCTGAGTGTGGCTTCATCTTTACAGTAGAGGAGGCTGTGGATAGACATGTCAGAATGGGAATGGAATGTGGAATTAAAATGTGTGGCCACTGGGAGATCCTGCTTTCTCTGGCGGACAGAGCGTAGATGTTCAGCAAAGCGGTCTCCCAGTCTGCGTCGGGTCTCACCAATATATAAAAGGCCACATCGGGAGCACCGGACGCAGTATATCACCCCAGTCGACTCACAGGTGAAGTGATGCCTCACCTGGAAGGACTGTTTGGGGCCCTGAATGGTGGTAAGGGAGGAAGTGTAAGGGCATGTGTAGCACTTGTTCCGCTTACACGGATAAGTGCCAGGAGGGAGATCAGTGGGGAGGGATGGGGGGGACGAATGGATAAGGGAGTTGTGTAGGGAGCGATCCCTGCGGAATGCAGAGAGAGGGAGGGAGGGAAAGATGTGCTTAGTGGTGGGATCCCGTTGGAGGTGGCGGAAGTTACGGAGAATAATATGTTGGACCCGGAGGCTGGTGGGGTGGTAGGTGAGGACCAGGGGAACCCTATTCCTAGTGGGGTGGTGGGAGGATGGAGTGAGAGCAGATGTACGTGAAATGGGGGAGATGCGTTTAAGAGTAGAGTTGATAGTGGAGGAAGGGAAGCCCCTTTCTTTAAAAAATGAAGACATCTCCCTCGTCCTAGAATGAAAAGCCTCATCCTGAGAGCAGATGCGGCGGAGACGGAGGAATTGCGAGAAGGGGATGGCGTTTTTGCAAGAGACAGGGTGAGAAGAGGATCTGCAGAATTCCTGTTCTTTATTTAAACCGTTACTTCCTTGCTTTTGCTGTCCATATCTCACCAGTACCAATTTGAGGGGTCAACGTTGGAAAAGGGCTTTAAGTTCTTGGCTGTCAATGTCTCATTGATGCAGTCATGAAGAAAGCATGCCTGGAGTTTCTGTGAAAAATGAGGGAAGTGCTGAAACAGATATATTCCAAATAAGAAGAAATTTTCAAAGGGAAGAAGGACACTACCGTGGCTGACAAATGAAGTCAGAGCCAAAGTAAAAGCAAAAGAGAGGACATACAAGGAAGCCAAAGTCAGTAGGAAGCTAGAGGATTGGGAAGGTTTTAAAAACTTACAAAAGGAAACTATGAAGGTCATTAGGAAGGAAAAGATGAATTATGAAAGGAAGCTGGTGACTAATATCAAAGAAGATACTAAAAGCTTTTTTTTTAGAACATAGAGCATAGAATAGTACAGCACAGTACAGGCCCTTCAGCCCACAATGTTGTGCCGACCCTCAAACACTGCCTCCGATATAACCCCCACCCTAAATTCCTCCATATACCTGTCTAGTAGTCTCTTAAATTTCACTAGTGTATCTGCCTCCACCACTGACTCAGGCAGTGCATTCCACACACGAACCACTCTCTGAGTAAAAAACCTTCCTCTAATATCCCCCTTGAACTTCCCACCCCTTACCTTAAAGCCATGTCCTCTTGTATTGAGCAGTGGTGCCCTGGGGAAGAGGCGCTGGGTATCCACTCTATCTATTCCTCTTATTATCTTGTACACCTCTATCATGTCTCCTCTCATCCTCCTTCTCTCCAAAGAATAAAGCCCTAGCTCCCTTAATCTCTGATCATAATGCATACTCTCTAAACCAGGCAGCATCCTGGTAAATCTCCTCTGTACCCTTTCCAATGCTTCCACATCCTTCCTACAGTGAGGTGACCAGAACTGGACACAGTACTCCAAGTGTGGCCTAACCAGAGTTTCATAGAGCTGCATCATTACATCGCGACTCTTAAACTCTATCCCTCGACTTATGAAAGCTAACACCCCATAAGCTTTCTTAACTACTCTATCTACCTGTGAGGCATCTTTCAGGGATCTGTGGACATGTACCCCGAGATCCCTCTGCTCCTCCACACTACCAAGTATCCTGCCATTTACTTTGTACTCTGCCTTGGAGTTCGTCCTTCCAAAGTGTACCACCTCACACTTCTCCGGGTTGAACTCCATCTGCCACTTCTCAGCCCACTTCTGCATCCTATCAATGTCTCTCTGCAATCTTCGACAATCCTCTACACTATCTACAACACCACCAGCCTTTGTGTCGTCTGCAAACTTGCCAACCCACCCGTCTACCCCCACATCCAGGTCGTTAATAAAAATCACGAAAAGTAGAGGTCCCAGAACAGATACTTGTGGGACACCACGAGTCACAATCCTCCAATCTGAATGTACTCCCTCCACCACCACCCTCTGCCTTCTGCAGGCAAGCCAATTCTGAATCCACCTGGCCAAACTTCCCTGGATCCCATGTCTTCTGACTTTCTGAATAAGCCTACCGTGTGGAACCTTGTCAAATGCCTTACTAAAATCCATATAGATCACATCCACTGCACTACCCTCATCTATATGCTTGGTCACCTCCTCAAAGAACTCTATCAGGCTTGTTAGACACAATCTGCCCTTCACAAAGCCATGCTGACTGTACCTGATCAGACCATGATTCTCTAAATGCCTATAGATCCTATCTCTAAGAATCTTTTCCAACAGCTTTCCCACCACAGACGTAAGGCCCACTGGTCTATAATTACCCGGACTTATCCCTGCTACCTTTTTTGAACAAGGGGACAACATTCGCCTCCCTCCAATCCTCCGGCACCATTCCCGTGGACAACGAGGACATAAAGATCCTAGCCAGAGGCTCAGCAATCTCTTCTCTCGCCTCGTGGAGCAGCCGGGGGAATATTCCATCAGGCCCCAGGGACTTATCCGTCCTAATGTATTTTAACAACTCCAACACCTCCTCTCCCTTAATATCAGCATGCTCCAGAACATCAAACTCACTCATATTGTCCTCACCATCATCAAGTTCCCTCTCATTGGTGAATACCGAAGAGAAGTATTCATTGAGGACCTCGCTCACTTCCACAACCTCCAGGCACATCTTCCCACCTTTATCTCTAATCGGTCCTACCTTCACTCCTGTCATCCTTTTTTTCTTCACATAGTTGAAGAATGCCTTGGGGTTTTCCTTTACCCTACTCACCAAGGCCTTCTCATGCCCCCTTCTTGCTCTTCTCAGCCCCTTTTTAAGCTCCTTTCTTGCTTCCCTATATTCCTCAATAGACCCATCTGATCCCTGCTTCCTAAACCTCATGCATGCTGCCTTCTTCCACCTGACTAGATTCTCCACCTCACTTGTCACCCATGGTTCCTTCACCCTACCATTCTTTATCTTCCTCACCGGGACAAATTTATCCCTAACATCCTGCAAGAGATCTCTAAACATCGACCACATGTCCATAGTACATTTCCCTGCAAAATCATCATCCCAATTCACACCCGCAAGTTCTAGCCTTATAGCCTTATAATTTGCCCTTTCCCAATTAAAAATTTTCCTATCCTCTCTGATTCTATCCTTTTCCATGATAATGCTAAAGGCCAGGGAGCGGTGGTCACTCTCCCCCAGATGCTCACCCACTGAGAGATCTGTGACCTGACCCGGTTCATTACCTAGTACTAGATCTAGTATGGCATTCCCCCTAGTCTGCCTGTCCACATACTGTGACAGGAATCCATCCTGGACACACTTAACAAACTTTGCCCCATCTGAACCCTTGGAGCTAATCAGGTGCCAATCAATATTAGGGAAGTTAAAGTCACCCATGATAACAACCCTGTTATTTTTGCACCTTTCCAAAATCTGCCTCCCAATCTGCTCCTCTGTATCTCTGCTGCTACCAGGGGGCCTATAGAATACCCCAATAGAGTAACTGCTCCCTTCCTGTTCCTGACTTCCACCCATACTTACTCAAAAGAGGATCCTGCTACATTACCCACCCTTTCTGTAGCTGTAATAGTATCCCTGACCAGTAATGCCACCCCTCCTCCCCTTCACCTCCCCCATCCCTTTTAAAGCACTGAAATCCAGGAATATTGAGAATCCATTCCTGCCCTGGTGCCAGCCAAGTCTCTGTAATGGCCACTACATCATAATTCCATGTATGTATCCAAGCTCTCAGTTCATCACCTTTGTTCCTGATGCTTCTTGCATTGAGGTACACACATTTCAGCCCTTCTACCTTACTACCTTTACACTGTTTATTCTGCTTCTCTTTCCTCAAAGCCTCTTTGTATGTTAGATCTGGCTTTACTCCATGCACTTCTTTCACTGCTCTATCGCTCTGGGTCCCATCCCCCTTGCAAATTAGTTTAAACCCTCCCGAACCATGCTAGCAAACCTACCTGCAAGGATATTTCTCCCCCTCGAGTTCAACCCATCCAATCTGTACAGGTCCCACATTCCCCAGAAGAGATCCCAATGATCCAAAAATCTAAAACCCTGCTCCCTGCACCAACTCCTCAGCCACGCATTCAACTGCCATCTCCTCCAATTCTTACCATCACTGCCACGTAGCACTGGCAGCAATCCTGAGAACGCCACCCTTGAGGTCCTGTTCTTCAGCCTTCTGCCTAGTTCCCGAAACTCAAACTTCAGGACCTCATCCCTCTTCCTGCCTATATCATTGGTCCCAACATGTATCATGACTTCTGGCTGCTTTCGCTCTCGTACCAGGATGTCGTGCACCTGGTCAGAGACATCCCAGACCCTGGCACCCGGGAGGCAACAAACCATGCAGGTGTCCTTCTCACGTCCACAAAATCGCCTGTCTGCTCCCCTGACTATAGAGTCTCCAATGACGACAGCTCTCCTCTTCTCCGTCCCACCCTTCTGCACCACTTAAGTATATTAGTATATAAGTATATAAAGAGTAAAAGATAGTTGAGGGTAGATACAGGACCAATAGAAAATGATGCTGGAGATATTGTAATGAAAGATGCAGAGATGGCAGAGGAACTGAATGCGTATTTTGCATCAGTCTTCACAGTGGAAGACATCTGCGGTATACCGGACATTCAAGAGTGTCAGGGAAGTGATGTTTCTGCAGTGAAAATTACGACTGAGAAGGTGCTCAGGAAGCTTAATGGTTTGGGGTGGATAAATCTCCTGGACCTGATGGAATGCACCTGCCGGTTCTGAAGAATTTGATGGCTGGAGATATATGGCTGGAGAGTTTGAAGAGGCATTAATGATGATCTTTCAAGCATCGATAGATTCTGGCATTGTACCAGATGACTGGAAAATTGCAAATGTTACTCCGCTATTTAAGAAAGGTGGGAGGCAGCAGAAAGGAAAGTATAGACCTGTTAGCCTGACATCAGTGGTTGGGAAGTTGTTGGAATCGATTGTTAGGGATGAGATTACGGAGTGCCTTGAGGCACATGACAAGATAGGCCAAAGCCAGCATGGTTTCCTGAAAGGCAAATCCTGCCTGACTAACCTACAGCAATTTGTTGAAGAAATTATAAACAGGGTAGACAAAGGAAATGCAGTAGATATGTTGCACTTAGATTTTCAGAAGGCCTTTGATGAGGTGCCGTACATGAGGCTGCTTAGCAAGGTAAGAGCCCATGGAATTACAGGGGAGTTACCCGCATGGGTGGAGCATTGGCTGATTGGCAAAAAACAGAGAGTGGGAATAAAGGGATCCTATTCTGGCTGGTTGCCGGTTACCTGTGGAGTTCCACAGGGGTCGGTGTTGGGACAGCTGCTTTTTACGATGTACGTCAATGTTTTGGACTATGGGGTTAATGGCTTTGTGGCTAAATTTGTCAATGATACAAAGATAGGTGTAGGAGCAGGTAGTGTTGAGGAAACAGAGAGTCCGCAGAGAGACTTAGATAGTTTAGGGGAATGGGCAAAGAATTGGCAAATGAAATACAATGTTGGAAAGTGTATGGTCATACACTTTGGTGGAAGAAACAAATAGGCAGACTATTATTTAATGGGGAGAGAATTCAAAATGCAGAGATGCAAAGGGACTTGGGAGTCCTCATGCAGGGTACCCTAAAGGTTAACCTCCAGGATGAGGCAGGATGAGGAAGGTGAATGCAATGCTGGCATTCATTTCCAGAGGTATAGAATATAAGAGCAGGGATGTGACATTGAGGCTCTATAAGGCACCCATGAGACCACACTTGGAGTATTGTGTGCAGTTTTGGGCTCCTTATTTTAGAAAGGATATACTGACATTGGAGAGGGTTCAGAGAAGATTCACAAGAATGATTCCAGGAATGAAAGGGTTACCATATGAGGAATGTCTGGCAGCTCTTGGGCTGTATTCCCTGGAGTTCAGGAGAATGAGGGGGGATCTCATAGAAACATTCTGAATGTTAAAAGGCCTGAACAGATTAGATATGGCAAAGTTATTCCCATAGTAGGGGATTCTAGGACAAGAGGGCACAACTTCAGGATTTAAGGACATCCATTTACAACAGAGATACAGAGAAATTACTTTAGTCAAGGGGTGGTAAATCTGTGGAATTTGTTGCCACGAGTGGGTGTGGAGGCCAAGTCATTGGGTGTATTTAAGGCAGAGAAAGATAGGTTCTTGATTAGCCAGGGTATCAAAGGGTATGGGGTGAAGGCAGGGGAGTGGGGATAACTGGAAGAATTAGATCAGCCCATGATTGAATGGTGGAGCAGACTGGATGGGCCGAATGGCCTGCTTCTGCTCCTATACCTTATGGTCTAATGGTGCAGCACCTTTACTTGCTTGGAGTTTGAGGAGATTTGGTGTCCACCAAAGACATGCAAATTTCTATAGGTGGAGAGCGTTACAAATTGTTCCTCTGCAGCCTTGTATGGAGAGTCGAAGGCACAGGGAGGCTGCAGTTAGTTGTGGACTCGGGCAGCTCCATCAGGGACACATCCCTCACACCAACAGAGGTGGTGCCTAAAGGAAGCAGCCTTCGTCCTTAAGGACCTTCACCACCTGGGACAAGCCCTCTTCTTGCTCCTACTGTCAGAGACGAGCAGGAACAGCTTCTTACCTTCATCAGATTTCCGAAAGGTCCATGAACACTATCTCATTATTTCTATTTTTTTCCCACACAACTTCTTTACTTTATAATTCTTAGCAATTTTATATCTTTGTACTCTACTGCTGCCACAAAACAAATAATTTCTTTTCACAAGGCAGTGATAATAAACCTGATTCTGACTTATCGATAAAACCTTAGCCTGCCGCAGCACTTTCAATAATATATGCCCATAGCCCTAGGTCCTTCTTTTCCTCTGGTTCTTCTGGAATGGGTCATATTAGATTAGATTATGAGGATACGCAGTCCTCTGTTATTGTCATTTAGTAATGCATGCATTAAGAAATGATACAATGTTCCTCCAGAATGATATCACAGAAACACAAGACAAACCAAGACTGAAAAACTGACAAAAACCACATAATTATAACATATAGTTACAACAGGGGGCAGGAGGAGAAGATGGCAGTGTGCCTGCATGTGCGCAGCCCTCTGGTGAAAAATGATGTCGTATATGTTAAATAGGGGCTGTGGACAATTCTGATTTGATGGAGAATGGACGTGAAAGCACAGAGGAACATCTGGAGAAATTTCTGAAACGCCTGTTCGCTGCTGTCGTTACTGTGTGGTCAGGAATCTTTCGGAGGGTAGGTCTCAAAATCCCCAGCCTTGCCTGCTTTTGGTGACCGAGAAGGAGGTCAAATCATTTGGACAGAGATGGCACTCAGTACTCGGTGTCGGAGAGCTGATCAGAGCTCGAAGTTTTCGGACGACTCAGAGTCGGATTGTGGTGGGCATGGCAGGGAGAGTTTTTCTTCCTTCTCCCGTCTGCGTGAGATGTGGGACATTTGAGAGACTTTGAACTTTACTGTGCTCATGGACTTCTTCATCAAGTTATGGTATTGTTGCACTGTTTGTAACTATATGTCATAATTATGTGGTTTTGTCAGTTTTTTCAGTCTTGGTCTGTCCTGTGTTTTGTGATATGACACGAGAGGAAATAATGTATCATTTCTTAATACATGCATTACTAAATGACAATAAAAGAGGACTATGTGTCTTCATAGTCTAAAAAACAGTGCAAAGCAATACTGTAATTTGATAAAGAACAGAGCACGGGCACAGTAAAAAAGAAGTCTCAAAGTCTCCCAAAAGTCATATCATCTCACGCAGACAGTAGAAGGAAGAAAAAATCTTCCTGCCATGAGCTTCCAGCACCGCAAACTTGCTGATGCAGCACCCTGGAAGCACCCGACCACAGCTGACTCTTGAGTCCGTCCAAAAACTTCGAGCCTCCAACCAGCTCTCTGACACCCAGCACCGAGCACCATCTCTGCTGAGTGCTTCGACCCCAGCCCCAGCAACAGGCAGTAGGCAAAGCCGAGGATTTGGGGCCTTCCCCTCCGGGGATTCTCGATCGCACAGCAACAGCGGCAGCAAAGCAGGTATTTCAGAAGTTTCTCCAGATGTTCCTCTGTGCTTCTCACAGCTGTCTCCATCAAATCAGGATTGTGCATGGCATCCTACTTAAAAATACGATTGCATTTTGGAGTGGCCGTGCGCACTGCCATCTTCTCCTCCAGCCGAGATATACCTCTCATTCTTCCAAACAAAATGCATCACTTCAATATTTCCTTGCATTAACCCATCCACCATTCATCTGGCCAATCCTGTAGCTTGGTTATACATCGTTGTAATTCACCACTACCCACTGTTTACAATACTCTACCACCAGTTTTTGTACCTTTTGCAAATTCAGCAACTGGGGTGTGCATCCCCAGATCTATCTCTTTAATAAATGTAAAAGAAAGCAAAGGTGCCAATGCCAGTCTCTAGGGAACAACATTGTTTGCCTACCTGTGCTTGAAAGAAACATTCACAACCGACTCAGTTGTCTGTTACTTGGAATCTGTTTATCAATCCCCATTTTATGCTCTGTACCTCAATGCTGTTGATAAACCCTTCAACGGGCACCTTATCACAAATCTTGAGACCATTGTGTACAAAACTGCAGCTTTTCTAAACAATGACAATGAAGAACAGTTGAGTAGGCATAAGGGGGTCTATTTCTGGTTGGCTGGGTGCAACAACTGGTGCGCTACGGAGCTGTCAACCTCTTACAATTATATCAATGAAAGCACTCAGGGTGTGGTTGCGAAAAGATGGACAGGACAATAGGGAGCCATTCAAGAAAGCCCCCTTATGAAGGAAAGAGGTTAGGTGAGTGGGCAAAGATCTGGGAAGTGGAGACTAATGTGGAAAAATGTCAGCTTGTCCTCTGTGATAGGGAAAGAAAGTATGTGAATGGTGAGAGAATACAGAACGTTGAGATGCAGAGGGATCTCGTCATTATAACATGCACTCTGCACATGGTTTGTAGCCGGGTACAGCGAGTAACTCAGGAAGTGGAGTGGGCAGCAGAGTAGGGCAGCGGTAAGCCGAACACTATTACGGCACGAACAACCCGGGTTGAATTCCACCCCTGCCTGTAAGGATTCCTTAACATTCCTGTCTTCCAGGGTGCTCCAGTTTCCAAAGACATACAGGTTGGTGGGTTACTTGGTCATGTGAGTGCAACTGAACAGCACGGGCTTGCTGGGCCAGAAAGGCCTGTAGCTCGAAATAAATTGATCAATAAAACATTATATTTGCGAGAGAAATTGAATACAAGAGTAACGAGATCATTTGTGTTCCTCCTTGCTTTTGCATTCAGTTCCTCTCGCAGTGAAGGAGCGAAGGGAATATTCTGTGCTGTGCAAATGCATCTATTGAGAAAAGGACGTTAATGCATTGAAGCCCTTCCGAGACTTACTTGGCTAATGCGTGGGGGCACAGTTTGTCTTATAAAGACAGGTTGAGCAGCTTTATATTTGCTAAAGTTTAGGAGTGTGAGTGGGATTTGGTGAGATCAAGAACGGCGTCAGGCTGTGCAGCCCAAACGTGTCATTGCCCTGGGATCCGGGCCCTCGGGAGAGGCACGACCCGGAGAGTGGATCATTTAAACACCGGTCCAGATTAACCGGAAAGCGTGTTGCTGCCCTGGGATCCGGGCCCTCGGGAGAGGCACGACCCGGAGAGTGGACAATTTAAACACCGGTCCAGATTAGCCGGAAAGCGTGTTGCTGCCCTGGGATCCGGGCCCTCGGGAGAGGCACGACCCGGAGAGTGGATCATTTAAACACCGGTCCAGATTAACCGGAAAGCGTGTTGCTGCCCTGGGATCCAGGCCCTCGGGAGAGGCACGACCCGGAGAATGGATCATTTAAACACCGGTCCAGATTAGCCGGAAAGCGTGTCACTGCCCTGGGATCCAGGCCCTCGGGAGAGGCACGACCCGGAGAGTGGACAATTTAAACACCGGTCCAGATTAGCCGGAAAGCGTGTCACTGCCCTGGGATCCAGGCCCTCGGGAGAGGCACGACCCGGAGAGTGGACAATTTAAACGCCGGTCCAGATTAACCGGAAAGCGTGTCGCTGCCCTGGGATCCGGGCCCTCGGGAGAGGCACGACCCGGAGATTCGACAAATTAAACACCGGTCCAGATTGACTGGAAAGCCCAAGTGTTGGGACCAGAGGACAGGGTTGGGATGATTCCGCTCGCTCCCCTGTGATGTTCTTTGCTTGCTCTGCGGCACCGAGGTTGTGAACTGCTCCAGTGGCTGCCGTCTCTGCCAGTTTCATGGTGAGCTGAGATCGAGCCTTGGGCCCTACTCCAGGGAGTGGATCGAAGGACTCAATCTGGTTCAGACTGCTGTCGTTTGCTCCCATTGTTTGCACAGTGTGTGTGTGTGCGTGCGTGTGTGTGTGCATGTGCGTGCCCTCGCGCCCTCTCTTTCTCAGCAATGGTTATGGTCTTTCATGTTTTTTAAAATTAGGTTCTTCAAGTTTCTTACTTTGTGACTGCCTGTAGGCAAACAAATCTCAAGGTGTATAAGTTATATATTCTTTGATAATAAATGTTCTTTAAATTTGAAATATATAAGGTTCTGAGGGGCTGAGCCAGGATAGATTCAGAGAGGCTACTTGTGAAAGGATCACTGTTTAATAAGCTATTTAAATTGGTTTATCATTGTCACATATACAGAGGTTCAGTGAAAATCTTGTCTCACATGGCATTCATACAGGTCATTCATTAAACAGTACATTGAAAGTTCAGAGTAAAATTTACTATCAGAGTACATAGACGTCATCACACGCAACCCTGAGATTCGTTTTCACCAAGCATATTTATCAAATCTATAGAACAGTAACTGTTAACAGGATCTGTAAACTGTAAACAAACTGTGTAAGTGCAAATATAATTAAATAGCAATAAATAATCAGCATGAAATAACAAGACAAAAGATCTTTAAATGAGTGTAGTTATCCCTTTTTGTTCAAGAGCCTGATGGTTGAGGGTAGTAACTGTTCTTGAACCTGGTGGTGTGAGTCCTGAGGCTCCTGTACCTTCTAGCTGATGGCAGCAGTGAGAAAAGATGAAGGCCTGAATGGTGAGGATCTTTGATGATGGATGCTGGCTTCCTATGGCAACGTTTCATGTCGATGTGCTCAATGGCTGGGAGGGTTTTACCTGTGATGTACTGGGTGGTCACATTGATTATGCATCTGGAGTGGTTGAGGCAGTACAAGGTAAAACAATAACAGAACGCAGAATAAAACCATTACGATTATAGTGAGTGCAGAGCAGGTAAACGTACAAAACAAGGTCTAAACAAGGTAGACTGTGAAGTCAAGAGTCCATCTTATTACACTAGACGGCCATTCAGTAGTCTTATAACCGAGTGATAGAAGCAATTCTTGAACCCAGTGATTCTGGCTTTTAGGTTTTTGTACCTTCCACCCGAAGGGAGAGGGAAGAAGAATGTCCAGGGTGAATGGGCTCTTGGATTATGCTGGCTGCTTTACCGAGGCAGCAAGAAGTATGGACAGAGTCACAGAGGCAAGACCGGTTTCTGTCATGTGCTGAGCTGTGTCCATGACTGCCTTTAGTTTCTTGCGGTCACGCGCAGAGCAGTTGCTGTACCGAGCCGCGATGCATATGGATGGGATGCTTTCAATGGTGCAGCACTGATAAAAATTTGTGTGGGTCCACAAGACATAGGAGCAGAATTAGGCCATTCAGCCCATCGAGTCTGCTCCGCCATTCCATCATGGCTGATCCCATTCGACCCCACACACCTGCCTTCTCGCCATATGCTTTGATGCCCTGACCAATCAGGAAATTATCAACTTCCACCTTAAATACACCCACAGACCTGGCCTCCACCACAATCTGTGGCAGAGAATTCCACAGATTTATCACTCTCTGGCTAAAAAAAATGCCTCCTTACCTCTGCTCTAAAAGGTTGCCCCTCAATTGTGAGGCTGTGCCCTCTAGTTCTGGATACCCCCACCATAGGAAACATCCACAATATTTAGTCCTGTCAACAGTCGGTAGGTTTCAATGAGATCCCCCTGCTTTCTTCTACGTTTGTAAATTCCAGTGAGTACAGGCCTGAAGCAGCCAAACGCTCTCATATGTTAACCCTTTCATTCCAGGAATCATCCTTGTGAACCTCCTCTGGATTCTCTCCAATGACAGCACATCCTTTCTGAGATAATGGGGCCCAAAACTGTTGACAATACTCCAAGTGCGGCCTGACTAGTGTCTTATAAGGTCTCAGCATTATCTCCTTGCTTTTATATTCTATTCCACTTGAAATAAGTACCAACATTGCATTTGCCTTCTTTACCACATACTCAAACCTGTAAATTAACCTTCTGGGAGTCTTGCATGAGGACTCCTAAGTCCCTCTGCACCTCTGATGTTTGAACTTTCTCCCCATTTAGATAATAGTCTGCACTATTGTTCCTTTTATCATAATTTCCCAACATGCATTCCATTTGCCCCTTTTTTGCCCATTCTTCCAATTTGTCAAAGTCCTGCTGCAATCACATTGCTTCCTCAGCACTACCTACCCCTCCACCTATCTTCATATAATCCGCAAACTTTGCCACAAAGCCATCAATTCCATTATCTAAATCACTGACAAACAATGTGAAATGTAGCAGTCCCAATACAGACCCCTGAGGAGCACCACTCGTCACCGGCAGCCAAACAGAAAAGGCCCCCTTTATTCCCACTCGCTGCCTCCCACCTGTCAGCCATTCCTCTGTCCAGGCCAGTATCTTTCCTGTAAAGCCATTGGACTTTATTTATTAAGCAGCCTCATGTGTGGCACCTTATCAAATGCCTCCTGAAAATCCAAGTAAATGACATCCACTGCCTCTCCTTTGTCCACCCTGCTTGTTACTTCCTCAAAGAACTCTAACAGATTTTTCAGGCAAAATTTCCCTTCGCAGAAACCATGCTGCCTTTGACTTATTTTATCATTAGTCTCCAAGTACCCCAAAACCCCATCCTTAATAAGGTGTCACACATGAGGCTGATTACTAAGTTAAGAGCCCATGGTATTGCAGGTAAGTTACTGGCATGGTTAGAGCATTGGCTGACTGGTAGGAGGCAGCGAGTGGGAATAAGATGATACATGTAGATTGGGTGAACCAAATTGGTAAAGGTGCTGAGGAAGAGGATTTCTTGGAATGTATGCGGGATGGTTTTCTGAACCAACATGTCGAGGAACCGACTAGAGAGCAGGCTATTCTGGACTGGGTTTTGAGCAATGAGGAAGGGTTAATTAGCGATCTTGTCGTGAGAGGCCCCTTGGGTAAGAGTGACCATAATATGGTGGAATTCTTCATTAAGATGGAGAGTGACATAGTTAATTCAGAAACAAAGGTTCTGAACTTAAAGAGGGGTAACTTTGAAGGTATGAGACGTGAATTAGCTAAGATAGATTGGCAAATGACACTTAAAAGGATTGACGGTGGATATGCAATGGCAAGCATTTAAAGGATGCGTGGATGAACTACAACAATTGTTCATCCCAGTTTGGCAAAAGAATAAATCAAGGAAGGTAGTGCACCCGTGGCTGACAAGGGAAATTAGGGATAGTATCAATTCCAAAGAAGAAGCATACAAATTAGCCAGAGAAAGTGGCTCACCTGAGGACTGGGAGAAATTCAGAGTTCAGCAGAGGGGGACAAAGGGCTTAATTAGGAAGGGGAAAAAAAGATTATGAGAGAAAACTGGCAGGGAACATAAAAACGGACTGTAAAAGCTTTTATAGATATGTAAAAAGGAAAAGATTGGTAAAGACAAATGTAGGTCCCCTACAGACAGAAACAGGTGAATTGATTATGGGGAGCAAGGACATGGCAGACCAATTGAATAATTACTTTGGTTCTGTCTTCACTAAGGAGGACATAAATAATCTTCCAGAAATAGTAGGGGACAGAGGGTCCAGTGGGATGGAGGAACTGAGCGAAATACATGTTAGTAGGGAAGTGGTGTTAGGTAAATTGAAGGGATTGAAGGCAGATAAATCCCCAGGGCCAGATGGTCTGCATCCTAGAGTGCTTAAGGAAGTAGCCCAAGAAATAGTGGATGCATTAGTGATAATTTTTCAAAACTCGTTAGATTCTGGACTAGTTCCTGAGGATTGGAGGGTGGCTAATGTAACTCCACTTTTTAAAAAAGGAGGGAGAGAGAAACCGGGGAATTATAGACCGGTTAGCCTAACGTCGGTGGTGGGGAAACTGCTGGAGTCAGTTATAAAGGATGTGATAACAGCACATTTGGAAAGCGGTGAAATGATCGGACAAAGTCAGCATGGATTTGTGAAAGGAAAATCATGTCTGACGAATCTCATAGAATTTTTTGAGGATGTAACTAGTAGAGTGGATAGGGGAGAACCAGTGGATGTGGTATATTTGGATTTTCAAAAGGCTTTTGACAAGGTCCCACACAGAAGATTAGTGTGCAAACTTAAAGCACATGGTACTGGGGGTAAGGTATTGATGTGGATGGAGAATTAGTTAGCAGACAGGAAGCAAAGAGTGGGAATAAACGGGACCTTTTCAGAATGGCAGGCGGTGACTAGTGGGGTACCGCAAGGCTCAGTGCTGGGACCCCAGTTGTTTACAATATATATTAATGACTTGGATGAGGGAATTAAATGCAGCATCTCCAAGTTTGCGGATGACACGAAGCTGGGTGGCAGTGTTAGCTGTGAGGAGGATGCTAAGAGGATGCAGAGTGACTTGGATAGGTTGGGTGAGTGGGCAAATTCATGGCAGATGCAATTTAATGTGGATAAATGTGAAGTTATCCACTTTGGTGGCAAAAATAGGAAAACAGATTATTATCTGAATGGTGGCCGATTAGGAAAAGGGGAGGTGCAATGAGACCTGGATGTCATTATACACCAGTCATTGAAAGTGGGCATGCAGGTACAGCAGGCGGTGAAAAAGGCGAACGGTATGCTGGCATTTATAGCAAGAGGATTCGAGTACAGGAGCAGGGAGGTACTACTGCAGTTATACAAGGCCTTGGTGAGACCACACCTGGAGTATTGTGTGCAGTTTTGGTCCCCTAATCTGAGGAAAGATATCTTTGCCATAGAGGGAGTACAAAGAAGGTTCACCAGATTGATTCCTGGGATGGCAGGACTTTCATATGAAGAAAGACTGGATGAACTGGGCTTGTACTCGTTGGAATTTAGAAGATTGAGGGGGGATCTGGTTGAAACGTATAAGATCCTAAAGGGATTGGACAGGCTAGATGCAGGAAGATTGTTCCCGATGTTGGGGAAGTCCAGAACGAGGGGCCACAGTTTGAGGATAGAGGGGAAGCCTTTTAGGACCGAGATTAGGAAAAACTTCTTCACACAGAGAGTGGTGAATCTGTGGAATTCTCTGCCACAGGAAACAGTTGAGGCCAGTTCATTGGCTATATTTAAGAGGGAGTTAGATATGGCCCTTGTGGCTACGGGGGTCGGGGGGTATGGAGGGAAGGCTGGGACGGGGTTCTGAGTTGGATGATCAGCCATGATCATAATAAATGGCGGAGCAGGCTCGAAGGGCCGAATGGCCTACTCCTGCACCTATTTTCTATGTTTCTATGTTTCTATGTTTTCTGGTTGGCTGCCAGTGACTAGTGGTTTTCCACAGGAGTCGGTGTTGGGACCACTTCTTTTATGCTGTGTATCAATGATTTAGAACTTTGTTGCCAAGTTTGCAGATGATATGAAGATTGATGGAGGGGCAGGTAGTGTTGAGGAAACAGGTAGGCTGCAGAAGGATTTAGATTAGGAGAATGGGCAAGAGAGTGGCAAATGAAATACAATGTTGGAAAGTGAATGGAAAATCCAAAAATCTGAGATGCAAAGGAACTTTGGAGTCCTTGTATAGGACACCCTAAAGATAAACTTGCAAGTAGAGCTGGTGGTGAGGAAAGCAAATGCAATGTTAGCATTCATTTCAAAAGGCCAAGAATACAAGAGCAGGAACGTGATGCTGAGGGATTAGAAGGCACTGGTGAGACCTCACCCTGAGTATTGTGAACCGTTTTGGGCTCCTCATCTGAGAAAAGGTGTGCTGGCATTGGAGAGGGTCCAGGGGAGGTTCACAGGGATAATTCCAGGAATGAAAGGGTGATCATACGAGGAACATGTGATAGCTCTGGGTCTGTACTTGCTGGAATTCAGAAGGATGAGGTGGGATCTCACTGGAACTTTTTGAATGTTGAAAGGCCTAAGACAGAGTAGATGCGGAAAGGATGGTAGAGGAGTCGAGGACAAGAGGGCACAGCCTCAGGATAGAGGGGCATCCATTTAAAACAGAGATGCAGAGAAATTTCTTTAGCCAGAAGGTGGTGAATCTGTAGAATTTATTGCCACGGGCAGCTATGGAGGCCAGGTCGTTGGGTGTATTTAAGCCAGAGCTTGGTAGATTCCTGATTGGATACGGTATCAAAGGTTACGGAGAGAAGGCTGGGGAGTGGGGCTGAGGAGGGGAAAAAGGATCGGCCATGATTGATTGGTGGAGCAGACTCATTGGGCCAAATGGCCTAATTCTACTCCTATGTCTTATGGTCTTATTAGTAATAGATTCCAACACTTTCCCAACCACTGAGGTTAGGCTAAACGGCCTATAATTTCCTTTCCTTTGCCTTCCTCCCTTCTTAAAGAATAGGGAGTGACATTTGCAATCTCTGGTCCTCCGGGACCATGCCAGAATCAAGCGATCCTTGAAAGATCATGACCAATGCATTCGTTATCTCTTCAGCCACCTCTCTCAGGAGTCTGGGATGTAGTCCATCTGGTCCAGGTGACGTATCCACCTTAAGACCTCCCTCAAGTCTGCCTAGCACTTCTTTTTTTTTCAAAGCAGACATGCCAAATTTCTTTAGCCTCCTGAAGAAATAGAGGTGCTGGTGAGCATTCTTAGCTGTGGCATTTACATGGTTGGACCAGTACCTATTGGTGACATTTACTCTTAGGAACTTGAGGTTCTCAAACTTTTCAACCTCAGCAGATGAGATGATATTTGTTTTTTCTTCTCTCTCACAGGATCACGAGCCTTTAGGAGAGCGATGGAAGTGGTGTTTCAATACTTTTTTATTATAGAGTTGGGTAAATATATGGTAACCAAGGAGATGAAAATCCATCACAGAAGATGGGGATACGGAATACGGATACAATCAGAGCAGCCCTGATCTTATTGAGTAGTAGAGCAGGTTTGCGGGACCGACCCCTGCTCCAAATTTATATTTGTTTAAACCTTTTTTAAGAGATTTCACTGAAGTAGTGAACAATTGTATAAAACTATTGGTTTTTATAGAAGTTCAGCATTTCTTCCTTTTATATTCCATGCCTTTATTGATAAAGTTTGATTTACCACTTTCTTGGCCTGCCCTGGCACTTTCAATAACAGTGCTGATAAAATACTGATCAAAACTCTGCTTGTTGAATCAATTGCTATTTTTGGAGTTAATGCTATTGATTGTATTTCTCCCTAGGATAACTGAGCCCAAGGATGAGCTTGAATCCAGATAAATACACTCCACTCACTTTCTGCTTCCACTCAGGCTGTTATCTTCACGGAAATTGCCCCAAGTTTGAGTGTGTTCATTTTTATGTGTAGATATTCCACTCATGCTACAGCTGGTCTTTGACTTGGAGTATCACAATACTCAAATTAACATTCAATTACTGCTTTTAAAATTTGCTATTGCTTCCGCATTGCTCTCAAAATCTATTTTAAATTATCCTGCATGTTTCCCAAATCAGTCGCTTCATCTGGCTGCTGTGACTTCATCTTCAAGTGAAAGTTTCAATAGCATCCCGTCCAGGGCAGGAGAGGTTACAGACAATCATATTGTGATGATCACAAACAATTTTGAGATCCTGGCAGTGAAGTGAGCAGAGCAAAGGGCGATAGATAGGATGTCTTTGATAAGGATATTCACACAGTGTGCCAAATAAAAATATCTTTGTATCTGCATGTAGTATACATGGTGTGCTACACTTTATTACTAAGTACCTCACATGTTTATCAGGCAGGCAGATACACAGAACACCGTTCTGCTATATGGATCCATATAATGTCAAGCTGGTATGTACTGAAGTACACGAAGTGAGTTTTAACTTGGGACAGAGAATGAGGTCATTACTTTTGTTTTGGTTCTCAGACCATTCCCGTCAGCCCCACTCTGCCACTCACTCCCTTCTTGGTCAGTCTCCCTCACGTGCCCATCACCGCTCTGCTGATTCTCTTGCTACCCATCTATTGCCGGGGTGCTCTACAGAGGCCAATAGACCAAATGGCCATCCAATGCCGATTTGGGAGAATGGAAGAGGCTGGTCACAGAGAGAATGCAGAAACAGCATGTAGTCAGCACGAGAGGTCATGATCAAACCTGGCTCATTACCTGCTGAGACGTTCTACCTCTAAATCCACAGATTTCATCATTGATTCTGTAAGGGATTTCTTCTTTTATGTTACTGCGTAGGCTAATCAAAATGGCTTCTTTGTTATGTTAACTGTTGAGAAAGTTCTCTCTCTAGCAGCTTGTTTGGGTTATAAAGAGAATTGTACTCATTTGCTAACCGATTGGGATAGATGTTATTCTTTCCTGTGTGTCTGTAAGCTATTGTGATGCGCGGGCTTTGGGCTGAAGGTGCGATGGGGACAGAGAGAGTGTACTCGATGCTGTAACCCGGCCAACTCCCGTGCAGGAGTCCAAGGCCCAGGGTTTTAGGCGAGGAGAGGAGGCAAAGACACTCTCGTGTGGAGTGCCTGGTCGACCTCCGTGGTTGGTCCCAGGCAGTGGGTCGAGGTGGTCTGAGGGGATCGGATGGTGGAAAGAGGACCCCGTTACTTGAGCTCCAAATGTTGTGCACGAAGTGGTTGAACTTTGATAAGTTCGGCGCCTTTTACTTTCCTTTTATATTTTATCACTATTAATTACATAGTTCCAGTAATATCTATAAATTGTAATCATTTAATCACATGTGGTGTATTGTCTGTTATTTGGCGGGGTGGGTACATCACACAGCATCCACACAAACTTGATTACTCAATGTGGCGGGCTGAAGGCTGCTTCCCCCAGACGAAAGCGAGTTGAGCGCGCCTGAGGCTTACCAGGGGGCTACAATTCAATATAATCAAGAATAATTATATTAAACAAAAGATTTGAGAGATGTAATACTTTTCCTGGCTTTGCAATGTTTCAAAGTACTTTTAAAGCATCACCATTATTGTAGAAAATTTTTCTTTATTCCATTCAGGCTGTAATTGGAGGCATTTGAGAATTCACCTTTATCTACAGAAGCAGAGATTTCTAACAAAAATGACAGTTCAAAGAAAGACAAATATTCATTTTAACAAATTGCTGTTCTATCTGAATTATTTTTGATAAAACTCTGCAATTTGTCTTATTCCTGTCGTGAAGTTGGGATGCTGGGATGAGCTGGGTGACTGTTGCACAGATCCAGTGCAGGTATAACATGCGGACTAGCTTCCCTCAGTGGGATATTTATTGTGAGACGAGCGATCCATGAACTGAATCCACTCTAATTTGCCTTCTGGCACACAGGTCAACGGTAGATACCATTTCATCGGCTCTGGAACCCCTGGGCAATGAAGGTGCATAAGTCAGGATGCTTTTCATTGACTATAATTCAGCATTCAACACAATCATCCTCTCAAAGCTCATCACTAGGGTCTGAGACCTGGGCCTTAGTAATGCCCTCCTCATTGGCAGGCCTCAGTTACTTTGGGTTTGCAACCCCAGCACAGGTGCACCAGGAGTCTGTGTGTTTAGCTCCCTGCCAACAGGACAGGGCCCAAGTTCAGAGGGAGAGGCACAGGAGTGAAATAAACAGTTGACGGAGTTTTAATAAGAGTGTATCGAACAAGAGCAAAATAATAACAGTAGGCCAACAGGGCCACTAGCTAAAACTCAAACTAAAGTCTAATGCCATCACCGTGCTAAGTAGCTTAATACTAAATTGATGATTCCTTTACAACGTCAGTATAAATTGTAATTTTCCAGACTGTGGACTAAAGTGGGGGGGCAGGATGGAGGTGCGGGGTGAATGGAGCAAGGGGGAGGAAGTCACCGGCTTGAGCTGGGAAACATGGAACACTGGGTAGATCTTCACAGGTAATGGCAAGTGCTGTCTATAGGAGGATCTGCTGGTAGTCTTTTCCATGTAGCGTGGACCAACTTGTGGCTCTTTACTCTCAAAGGAAGATATCTAGACCCCAGCCAAAATTTTTCCCCTGGCTTCAGAGGCCTCACCTGTCACCAGAGCTCATTTTTCTGAATACTAAGCATGTCTCGACCCGTGTTTGTAGTGTTGGACCAACTATTTAGCAGCAGGGATTCCCACATCAAACTCTTGGTCAGGGAAGAGTGGGGGCTGGAATCCCTTTCGCATTCAAAGGGGACACACCAGTGGAAGATGACCAGAGGTTGTTCTGGGCAAATCTCTGCCCAAAACAGTTGGGAGCTTCAGGTTGGAAGAGACAATTCAGCGTGTGTTTGTGTCCAACTCCTGATTGACTCTCTAAGTTAGCTGTTAGATTGGGGGGAGGAACCGATAAGAGGATAGCCATGGCTCCTAAAACAGGAGAGAGGAAAAAGAGCAGGTCCCAGGGAGGACTAGAACTTGGGTAAGAGGTTGTATAGCCAGTGTGGAGGCAGGGAGGTGAACGTCTTCTGACTGAAGACCTCACCACGGTCAGTATATTCAGTTGGAACACCAGACAAGTCCACGTGAGCAGTTTGGTACAGGAGGGTACACCAACGGGGACCTCCCTCTTGCAGCGCCTTGAGGGACCAATCGATCTGTGGGTTGCGTTGAGATAGAATTAGAATTAGAATTTATTTAAAATCTTAGATCCATTCCACAATATGAGGGAGTAAAAATCTTTGCATTATGACTCCGTTACAATGTACAGACACGTGAATTTATAAGTCTAATGGCTTGTAGAAAGAAGCTGTCCCATAGCCTGTTGGTCCTGGCTTTAATGCTGTGGTACCGTTTGCCAGACAGAAGCAGCTGAAACAGTTTATGGTTGGGGTGACTGGTGTCCCCAATGATCTTCCAGGCCTTCTTTACGCATCTACTGCTGTAAATGCCCTCTACAGAGGAAGTTTACATCCACAGATGTGCTGGGCTGTCGGTACCACTCTCTTCAGTGCCCAGCGATCAAGGTTGGTGCGGTTCCCGTACCAGGTGGTGATACAGCCAGTCAGGATGCTCTCATTGGTGCCCCTGTAGAAGGCAGCCAGGAAAGGCCAAGCATCAGCAGCAGTTCAGGTGAGTCAACAAGGTAGAAGGAGAGCTGTTTGCTAAGGTTGCCTTCTAGCACATATTGGATAGAAAGGTAGATCTTGCTGGTGCTCAGAAGCCAACTAACCAGAGCCTTGACGTCAATATTCTCTTTCAATTGTTGAGCGGGAACTCCCTATCTTTCAGGCTGAGAGAAATCCCTCAGGTTCCTGGCTACCCCGGAGTCAATTACTGCCTGAAGCTCATGGGTCTGGGAACCCCACGACACGGAACGGGAACATTACTGGATGAGGGGAAGATGTTCACAGGGCGAATTGACCCGTCAGAATTCCCCTTCCTGCTGACGGGTGGCATCTTTACTGGGCACTTGGGACAGCCCTGGAGAGCCACAGTAGAGGCAGCAACCTGTTCTCCTGCAGCTATCTCTTTCCTCGTGAGATAGGTGCAGGCCCCACCCCACCTCCCCCACATGGGTTCCTCTGCAGACTGTGTATTGGGACGCAAGAGAGTGGGTGAAGAGAGATGGTAATCTAATGACTAGGAGGCTCGGGGCATTCTCTCTCTGCACCACTCGGCTGCCCGTTTATCTATTTGAATGGCCAGATTTATCAGGTCATCCAGGCTGTCCTGTTCATCACTCACTGTAGTCTCGTACCAGACCCCACACTGGAAAGCAGTGATGAGGGATCTCTTGTTCCATCCCGTCTCAACCACAGGAGTGTGGAACTTTACTGCAGAGTCCCTCACTATCCTTCTCCCTTGGCGCTGGTCAGGAATCAGTGGGCAGCCTCCCAACCCCGTACTGGAAGGTCAAACGCTCTTTTGTACTCACCTGCAAATTGCTGGAAAGACTGGGCTGCAGGGAAACTTTGTCCTCGAGGGGCATTGAACAGGCTGAACGGGGGCCCGTTTGAGAGAGTCACCGTGTGAGCCAGTTTACACATATCATCATTGTCTGGGCTTGGAAACTCAGCCCACACGAGGTAATAAAGTTCCTACAGCCAGCAGGATCACCGGTGTATCTGCCTGCTGGAGGAATGCTCCGCTCGGTTCAGTTCTGGAAGCTGCTGAGGAAATTGGGGCATTAATGGCTGAGACTGATGAGACTGCTATGGCAAAGGATGTGGGACTTTCTGATGCTGGAGGTGGGACTGTCCTGGCTAAAGGTTGCTGATTAGTGGTAGTGAGGGCAGTAATGGCTGCCATCCGATTTTGACTGTCTGTGGAGAGCTGCTGAGAGTGTTGACAGCTGCTCTTCCTGCTTGTACGGGGCTGGCCTCTCTGAGAGTAGTTGTCACATTGCATGAGCCACTTCTGCCAACCCAGCCTCCACTGACTTTGACTTCTCTCCCAGCTGGCCAACAAAATCCAGGGCCAATGTCAGCTGTTCTCTCTCTGCTGAGTCCATGTTGATGGTCAAGTTTAGCTGACAGGAGTTCAGTGATGGCCCAGCTGCAGAGGGAGAGACATGTAGGTCCAGCTGGTGGTGTAGTGGCATCAGCACTGGACTTCAAGGCAGATGGTCCTGAGTTCAAACCCAGCCGGGTCCCAACCTGGGTAGCAGAACTATCTGCGCAGAAGAAAGGACATCTAGTTCTGTATCTTGTCACAAAAACCCTATGGACCCTCCAACTCAAAGTAATGACTGAACAACAACAAACAGAACAAAAGGAAAAAAAAAATAAAAATTCTTGGCCAACAGGGCAGCTAGCTAAAATTCTCAAATTAAAATCTTCCAACAATGAAACTACAGCTCAGTAAATTGATACCATTCCTTCGCAGTGTCTTCTTTTTGTAATCTAAATTGTAATCTTCTTTTCTGGAATGAGGACTAAGGAAAGCAGGGAGAGTTGTCATTACTATGCTTTGGTCAACACTTGACAAGACTGAAATGAAAGGAAGGGAGATAAATACAGTTACCAAAAAACCAAAATTGGCTGGAATGTGCACTCACATGTCTGTGATTGTTAACTTCTTTCAGCTGCCCGCCCGGATTCACGGCAGTGTCCGCAGTTGTGACACTTTACACTTATGACTGTGTGGCTAAGTTCAGCTCCGATGAAATATTTAAGTTTGCTGACGACACCATTGTTGTTGGCTGAGTCAAAGGTGGTGATGAGTCAGTATAATCGATATAATAGAAAATCTGGTTGAACGGTGCCACAGCAACAACCTCTCACTCAAAGCTAGCAAAAGCAGTAAGCTGATTATCAACTGCAGGAGGAAGAAACCGGAGGTCCAGGAGACAGTCATCATTCAGGGAACAGAAGTGGAGAGGGTCAGTAGCTTTAAACTCCCCGGCGTTATCATTTCAGTGGATCAGTCCTGGGACCAGCACTTAAGTGTCATCACAAGGAAAGCACGACAGCGCCTCTACTTTCTTAGAAGTTTGCGCAGATTTGGCACATCACCAAAAACTTTGACAAACTTCTATAGAACCACAGGGGAAAGTATCCCAACTGGCTGCATAACAGCCTGCTATGGAAACACCAATGCCCAGGAAGCAAAAAGGCTACAAACAGTGGTAGATACAGCCCTGTCCGTCACAGACAAAACCCTTCCCACAATCACATCGAGCACTGCCTCAGGAAAGCAGTATCCTTCATCAAAGACCCCCACCAAGCAGGCCATCCCTTCTTCTCACAACTACCACCGGATAGAAGGTACGGAAGCCTTGGGTCCCACACCACTAAGTTCAGGAATAGTTATTACCCTACAGTCTTCAGGTCCCTGAATTGGTATAGATAACTTCATTCACCACCACTCTGAACTGATTCTACCATCTACAGGCTCACTTTCAAGGATACTTTGCAGCTCATGTTCTCAATTTGCATAGTTTGTCTTCTTTTGCACCTTGGTGTTTTGTCGGTCTTCATCTGTTTGTCTAGTGTTTCAAAAAATTCTAATTGTATTTCTTTTTTTCCTGTAAATCCCTGCAAGAAAATGAATCTCAAGATAGTATATGGTAACATATTTTAATAATAAATTTACTTTTGAACTTGAGGGGGCGAAATGGGGAGCCTAAGAGAAAGAGAACTGAGAGCAAGTGCTGAAGCAAAAGCAGAAAATGCTAGAAATAATCAACAGGTCAGGCAGCATCCGTGGAGAAAGAAGCAGTTAATAGTTTAGATAGTGTGGGCCTCTAATGATTTCTTATTCTGCAGATGCTGCCCAACATGCTGAGAGTGTTTCGGTAATTTTGTTGTTTTTTTGTCTCAGGTTTCCATCACCTGCAGTTTATTTTTGATTTTCAGTCTGAGATTGCTACATCATGGAAACTGGCTACGTTCAGAGCTTGTGGGTGTGCTGCTACTGTTGTAGATCATTTGTATTGTTTCTGAGTGCTTCTCCTTCTACCCTTATAAATGCAATGATATTACGCATGGCTTAATTGTTATATACTGCTTTCTTTTTAAATCTTTTTATTGAATAAGTATACAAAAAGGTAAGCCATATAGACACTAATACACTGTTAGAATATAATAAAATTACAGAAGATATTAATACAAAAAAATACTACCAACAATGTAATTTAAACATAACATACCAAGGTAACATAATAGTATACTAATTTTTATATATATATCAATAGAGAAATGGAAAAAAAAATCCAAAACAAAACCCACCGTGCAACTAACTAAAAGCAAAGCAAAACAATGGGCTAACTTGAAACCAAACAGAGTTAAACTTAAAATCACGTCCTCAATCCCGACCTCCATTAAAAACAGTAAAAAAAAACAAGAAGGGTATATATTACATTAAATGAAAATATTGAATAAAAGATCTCCAAGTCTTTTCAAATTTAAATGAGGAGTCATAATTGTTATATACTGCTACAAAAAGGCAGAGGCTATATTTTATTAGGAGTCTGAGGAAATTTGGTATGTCACCAACAACACTCACAAATTTCTACAGATGTACCATGGAGAGCATTCTAACTGGTATGGTGGGGGAGGGGGGCTACTACACAGGATTGAAATAAACTACAGAGAGTTGTTAACTTAGTCAGCTCCATCATGGGCACCAGCTTCCTCAGTACCCAGGACGTGTTGGAGGAGCAATGCCTCAAAATGCAGCGTCCATCATTTGTCGAAGAAACTGTTAGTTCCAAGCTCTCAGTTTTTTTATCTCTCTCCGCACTTCCTCCTCCAATTCGGTAATTTTGTTTTGTTGCCGTTTAACTTCGTGGTCAAGAAAATTAATCAAATCCATAATTGACTTAATCTCTTCTCTAACAGTTCGGCATATTTCTTCTGATTGTTCACGGAACAAATTCAACATTATATCATAGGTTAATTCAGGTTGTCTAGGATCGGGTTTCTTTTTCCCGTTGCCATCAGTGTCTTTTACAGATTTAGGGTCTCGAAGTTTAGGTCTTGCACTTGCTTCTTTACTCATATCTTCAAAATTCAGAATCCAAACTTACAAAAAAGAGAGAAGAAAAGGAAAAAAATTCCATTGTATGAGTCTTTTAGTCTTTTAGTGTAGATTAAAGTAGATTAAATAAAGGTGCTCATGGATATGAAATGAAACGGTAATGGAGCGAAGCCAAGAAGTAACTTCAGTCCATGAGCGCCTCTGGGAGAATCCCAGCATCCATCATTAAGAACACCCATCACCCATGTCATGCCTTGTTCTCATTACTACCATCGGGAAGGAGGTACGGAACGACTGAAGGCTCACACTCCACAACTCAGGAACAGCTTCTTCCCATCAGCCATCCGATTTCAGAATGGACATTGAACCTGTGAACACCACCTCACTACTTTTTTATTTCTGTTTTTGCACTACCTATTTAATTTAGATATATATATATATTTATTTACATTTTTTTCTATTATTATGTATTGCATTGTACTGCTGCCGCAAAGACAACATATTTCACGACATATGCCAGTGATATTAAATCTGATTCTGATTAACTGCATCTCTTCTGCTGAGATCCAAGGGCAGAGGCCCTCTCCAGAGATTTCATTGTGTGCTATCTGGGCTGACACTCCAGAAAAGAACCAAGGGAGTGCTACACGACTGGACCTGCTGTTTTTGGGTGAGGTTATCTAACCACCTGATTTTCCTGGAGACAAACAACATCCACTACAACACACTGTAAAATACTGTAAAATAGAAAGGAAATTCCCCTTTAATCCATTAACAACTAAAACAACTGTTCGGAACATTTTTGCATTTGTTTGTGGGAGCTTACTGTGTACGTACTGTCCTCTGTGCTTCCTGCGTTACAACAGTGGCGGCACTTTAGGAAGGTATTTGGGTGTCCTGAGATTGTAAGCTTGAAAATTCATGTCTTTTTTTCCCTCAAGCATAATATGAGCCCACGTTTTGTGGGAGTGTTGACAATGTCAGCTCCTCTCAGAGAAACAATGCTCAGGGGACAGAGCCTGTCTGGGAGTGAGTGGCAGCTAAAGGGAACAGGATCTCTGCAGAAATAGGAAACAGAGAATTGCAATGGCAGGGTGCACTCAAGGAAAATGATTCAGCAGCTCAAGCAGCTCCCCCGGACACTCCGAAAGAGTGAGCCTCATGTTGCTTCTGTACTGCTACAAGAAGGGACTGGAAAACCCAGAATAAGAGATAATTTTAACTATAAATAACTAATAATTTTAACCTAAAAATTAAATGAAGTAATTATAAGGCTTAATTCTTCTGAGTAAACTCTTATTTGTTTGAAAGCATTTAGGAGCACTCAGAAAGCAGTATAAACAGGCAACACTTCCTTTCTGACTCTGCATAGGGTAGAGCCAGAACAAGTCTCTCCTGTGCTTTGGCTGACAGAGTATAATTATCTGTTAGAATAAATGTGTTGACCTTGTGCAGTGGACTTGGGAGCACCAGTTAGTGCGTATGTTCAGTGCCAGCGAGTTGGGGGGGGGGTCAGATTCAAGGAGGGAAAAAGGATATGCATTTATATGGCATTATTCAAAATGCCAAGATTTTCTTCACAACAAAATGAGGATTTTATTTTGAGATTAGTCTGCACTGCAACAAGGGACAGTGGGCAATTTATGCCTAGGTCTCTCCGAGGGAGATTCCACAGGTGAAGTAGTGATTGCAAAGGCTTTAACAAGCCAAGTCTCAACCCTCCGAGTTCATCTATCCTCCTCTCCAAGGTCTTGTTCTGTCACCACTGATGTCCTAGCTGACCACAAAACTACAGAGACCTTTATTTTTGCAGGAAACAAGTGGCTGGCTCCTTGCTCCTGATTCATGGCTGAAAATCTACCCTATGAGCTTACAAAGATAACGCTGGGTGAATGGGTACAGCACATTGAGAATGATGCCAGCGTTGAGGATATACTGACTTGATATTAATTAGTAAGCATGAGAATTTAGAAGTTGAGTGTCATTAATCATATTGTTATTGAATTTAACCATGGTGGGTCTTCTGGGAATAATTTGTAATAACATTAACAAGGAGGAGGAGGAGGAGAAGATGGTGGTGCGACGCAGCGCGCGCGGCCAATCCAGTGGTGATGTCTGTTATTTGTCAAGTAGGGGCCGTGCGCAATTCTGATTTGATGGAGACAGACGTAAGAGTATGGAGGAACATCTGGAAAAACTTCTGAAATGCCGGCTTTGCTGTCGCTGTTACTGTGTAGTCCGGAATCTCCGGAGGAGAAGGCCCAAAATCCTCAGCTTTGCTTGTTTCGGCGATCAGGCAAGGTCGAAGGCGCTCGGCAGAGGATGGTGCTTGGGAGGCTGTATCGGAGAGGCTGGTCGGAGGCTCAAAGTTTTCGGACGGACGGACTCAGAGTTGCCTGAGGTCAGGTGCTTCCAATGCATCGGCAGTTGTCGGTGCCTGGAGGTTTATGGCAGGGAGTTTCTCCTTTTGCTGCCTGCTATCGGGGACTCGGGAGTCGATCGACTCGGGACTTGAGACATTTTTTTACCGTACCCTATTCTTTATCAAATTATGGTATTGCTTTGTACTGCTGTAACTATATGTTATAATTATGTGGTCTTGTCAGTGTTAGTCTTTGGTTTGTCCTGCTTTTCTGTGATATCACTCCGGAGAAACATTGTATCATTTCTTAATGCATGCATGCATTTCTAAATGACAATAAACGAGGACTGAGTGTTCTCATAATCTAACCTAAGCTGTGTGCTGATTCTTTGAAAGTTATACAGAGAGAGCTATTCAGCGTGAAAACAGGCCATTCAGCCCACTGAATCTGTGCTGACCATCAACCACCCGTTTGCATTATTCCTACACTCATCCCATTTTATTCTTCCTATATTCCCATGAACTCTCTGCAGGCTCTACACCCTGGGGGCAATCTAGAGCCCCCAACCCACTCAACAGCTTCAAAATAAACGGATGTTCTTTTAGAACTGAGAGGAGGGGGAGTTTCTTCAGCCAGCGGTGAATCTGTGGAATTGTTTCCACACAGACCTGCGAGGGCCAAGTCATTGGGTGTATTTAAGGCAGAATTTGAAAGGCTCTTGATTGGTCAGAGGGGTGTTAAAACCTATAGGGAATAGGTTTGAGGAAAAAAGCAAGTAACCGTATTTGAATGGCGGAGCAGACTCCATTGGCCGAATAGCCTAGCTCTACTCCTGCACCTTATCATCCTTGAGATGTCGGAGGAAACTGGAGCACCCAGGGAGACATACTTGGTTATCAGTAGAACAAGTACACTTCAGACAGGCAGCAGCCCAGTTCAGGATTGAACTTGTGTTGTGTTGTGTTGTGTTGTGTTGTGTTGTGTTGTGTTGTGTTGTGTTGTGTTGTGTTGTGTTGTGAGTCAGTGGGTGTTGTGTTGTGTTGTGTTGTGTTGTGTTGTGTTGTGTTGTGAGTCAGTGGGTGTTGTGTTGTGTTGTGTTGTGTTGTGTTGTGTTGTGTTGTGTTGTGTTGTGTTGTGAGTCAGTGGGTGTTGTGTTGTGTTGTGTTGTGTTGTGTTGTGTTGTGTTGTGTTGTGTTGTGTTGTGTTGTGTTGTGTTGTGTTGTGAGTCAGTGGGTCTACTAGTGGTGCTGCCGTGGGAAATGATGGGCACATAAGAAGAAAAATGGGTTTAGCACTTTTCCACTGTATAACTTCAGGAACCTGGGAATTCCTGGACTGTGACCAGTCAAAGCGGAGATCTCTCTGCAAGAGGAGTGTGAAGCATCAATCACTGAGTATGTTCATGACAGAAGCTGTTGATCTTTTTGGCTATATAGGAAATCAAGGGATAGAGACTTAGTACAGAGAAATGGTTTTCATTGAATGATGAATCAAATGGCCTCCTGCTTTTGTATCCTCTGTTCTTGTGAAGTCAGAAAGGAAGGATATGAAGCAGAATCCTCCATCCATTCTACCACAAAACTTGGTTCTTTCCATCATACAATCTTCCATTCTTATCTTGCCCTCTGTCACTAAACCTTCACATGCGCCTGTCTTCACCTCTAGACCTAGCTGCTCAAAAAGTCCTGTTTCTTTCCCGTCTTCTGTCCTCCATAAACTCTAAATTCAACTCCAGTTATTCCATTCCCCATGTAGGATTGGTAGGATATGGGGAAGGGGAAGAGTGAAGAGGAATGTGGGGAGAATGAGATGGGATCAGTATAAGATTAGTGTATGTACAGCACATCACTCTTTTTAAAAACAACTAGGAATGCAAATCACTCTGATTATCAGGGACGTTTTTAAAAAGTTATTTGCACATTGTAGTAATTATCTTCATAAGAATATTTTTAAACAGCATCTTCTCGCAAACATGTCAAGTACTAATGAACAACAAGGGAAGAAAGGAATTCACTTGTTTATTTACGAAGAAAAGGAATTATACCAATAACAGAGCTGAGAATAACAGCTTTTCCTGTTGACATGATTTCAAGTTGTAAAAGGAAAGAACTAGTTATACATGGTGCAATTATTTAATAATAATTAAGTAAGTTCTGAAAGAGGTAGCTGAAGAGATTGTGGAGGCATTAGTAGTGATCTTTCAAAAATGACTAGATTATAAAATGCTTCTGGAAGACTGGAAAATTACAACTGCCATTCCACTCTAAAGAAGGGAGGGAGGCAAAAGGCAGGAACTGTAGGCCAGTTAGCCTGATTTTAGTGGTTGGTAAGAAGTTGGAGTCCATTATTAATGATAAGGTTCTGGTGTACTCAGAGACCCAAAATAAAATAGGCTGAAGTCAACAGCATGGCTTCCTTAAGAGGAAATCTTGCCTGACAAATCTGTTATAGACAAAGGATGTTGTTTACTTGGATTTTCAGAAGTCCTTTAACAAGGTGCCATTCATGAAGCTGTTAAACAAGATAAGAGCCCATGATATTACAGGAAAGATACTAGCATGGATAGAGGACTGCCTGATTGGCAGGAGGCAGGGTTGGAATAAAGGGGGCCTGTTCTGGTTGGCTGCCAGTGACTGTGTTCCATAGCGAGTCTTGGTGTTGGAACCGAGTCTTTTCACGTCATATGTCAATGATTTGGGTGATGGAATTGATGGGTTTGTGGCCAAGTTTGTGGATGAGACATATATAGATTAGGGGCAGGTGGTGTTGAGGAAGCAGGTAGTTTACAGAAGGATTTAGACAGATTAAGAGAATGGGCAAAGCAGTGTCAGATGGAATGCTGTGCATGGAAGTGTAGGCCCATGCACTTTGGTAGAAGAAATAAAGGCATAGGCTACTGTATTTTCTAACTGAGAGAAAATTCAAAACTTGGAGATGCAAATAGTTTTGGGAGTCCTCATGCATAATTCCCTAAAGTTTAAGTTGCAGGTGGAGTTGTGGTAAGAAAGACAATGTTAGCATTCATTTCAAGATGACTAGAATTTAAAAGGATGTAATGCTGAGGCTTTATAAGTCGTTGGTCAGTCCAGACCTGGAGCCCTGTACACAGTTTGGGCCCCTTCTCTTTGAAAAGATTGGAGAGGAACCAGAGGAGATTCACAAGAACGATTCCAGGAATGAAAGGGTTAATGTATGAGGAGTGTTTGATGGCTCTGGGTGTGTACTCACTAGAATTTAGAAGAATGAAGTGGGAGTTCTCATTGAAACCTATTGAATATTGAAAGGTCTATATCGAATAGATATGAAGAGGATGATTCCTATAGTGGGAGAGTCTAGGAACAGAGGGCACAACTCCAAAATAGAAAGATGTCCCTTTAGAACAGAGATGAAAAGGTATTTCTTTATCCAGAGAGTGGTGAACCCGTGGAATTAATTGCCACAGACAGTTGTGGAGGGCAAATCATTGGGTATATGTAAAACAGAGGTTGATAGATTCTTGGTTAGTCAGGGCATCAAAGGTTATGGGGAGAAGGCAGGAGAACAGGCTTGAGAAGGATAGTACAATGGAATGGTGAGCAGACCCGATGGGCCGAATGGCCTAATTCTGCTCTTATGCCTTATGCTCTTAAGTCAAACAAACTGAAATGAGTTTCTATCTGCTGCCTTTCCTGAGGAAGCCATGAGAATAAAGTTTCCTTAATAAAAGTAAGAAACTGTGTGAGTTTACATTCATATAGAGTCTATCCTGGGCAAAGCTTTCAGCCAATGAAGTTTGGAAATTGAGTATCCAATTCACACTCTAATATCCCACTAACAACAAGATAACAATCAGGACAGATAATGGCATTTGATGAACCAGCTTTCACGACACTGCACAGGCAAACGGAGCTCATATGAGGAAAATACATTAAATTATATCTTGAATTTGAGAGCCACGTGATCAGCATCTCAAGTTTCTCTACTTGCAAAGAGTGTCCAGCTCAACCATTTCACTGAGTAGCTGTCTCAAGCACCTTACTACTGTCTGAGTGGAGAGGTTGTTCCTGAATTATCTTCTGGAAGCACACTGACAACAATGCACTTCCGTCCCATTTCTCTTTATGCTGTTAAGCTGTTTCATTATGTCAATAGGTCACATCTCCTTTTGCCCTATAAGAAGTGCTTGTTCCTTGGTGAATTTTTTGTTGTTCCCTCCCCACTGCTTCCATCTACCTTTCTGAAATATAGAGGTCGGAACTGTCCACAGTATTCTATGTGTGTGAGAATGATTCAAAAGTTGGAGTATCTGAAGGTGAAAAAGACAGTCCGTTCATGTGGAACACACCCAAGAGGACTAAAATAAATGAGTCTAGAAATGAGGAGAATAATGGTTCAGCATTATTGTTCTCAAGAGACTAAAGAGCAGCTGACATAACTCCAACCCTAAGGAAAGGTCATCTACACGATCTTGGGAATAGCAAGTCACTTTGAAGAATCACTGACAATTCAGAACTATTCAGCAAGGGAAAAAAGCAATTAATTAAATCAGGGATGGATTTATCAAAGTCAGTTCATTCTGTATCAATTTATTAGGTAGTCGATGGGAGAGTAATGTGATGGAAATACTTCAGCTCACATGAAAGTAGGGATAGATGTTCGTTTTACTGACTTCATGGCTAAAATCAGAATTGATGGGACCCAAGATAAAATTAAAGGCCATGTTGCCACCTGACTAAAGGTGACCACAAGAGCTGACTGGGGATCTGTCAGAGGAAGACTCTCATATTCAGGATTTATCTGTGTCCTTTGAAAGAATGAGTGCCTTGTGTGATATTGAATGACTGATGAGTCTCAGATAAAATAAATAAGGATCAAAACACAAGTCAGAACTGGGTTTGTTAATTTTCCTGGAGGGAGATTGTCAGATGGTACAAGTTTTTAAAGATGAAGTTTCAAAAGTAAAATCAATTCTTTCAAGCATTATTGAAGTAAATCAGATTTTTCTTGGCACATGCAGACCTTTGACTCCATTTAGATTCTAGATCTAGCTATTTATTCAGCATGGGTTTTGCCTCAAGCCAAATGCCATTCTTTTTATGTGACGTTACTTCAACAAACTATAGTAGTGAACTGCTACCCCAGCCCCCTTCCCTCCTGTCCACCTCCCGGCAACTAATGATAATGATAATGATAGGCAAAGACGTGACACCCCAGGCGGTGCTCGCACAAGCTAGGTTGAGTTCTCCGATCTTGACAATTTACTTGCAAAAGTTTTGTCACCGTTCCAGGAAACATCATCAATGTGCTGTTGACTGTGGCATGTCTTCCGAATGCTTGGCCTTTATAATCTTATCAATCTGCTGGCTGGTCCTCTTTATGGAAATCCGATTGGGGTGTAGGGAGGAAATCTCATTGCGTGGTGAACTTTGCCGTTGCGGTCAGGAATTTGCCGGCATCGGCTCATCAACAGGACCGAGGTCTACATGTCCGTTCAGGGAATGGTCTGCGGTAAACCACGGTTCTTGGAATTCTCCTGCATGCCGCATGTCTGAGCCACGGCTTCCACCGGTGCCCAGTCGAATTTGCGCCTCTCTCGATCCTCTTGGGTAGCGACCTATGTTCCCTCTAAACGCGCACACACGTTTTTCAACCAGCGCACAAAGGAAACTAATGTGCGCACAAAAGGTTAGTTACCTAAAATAATGTAGAAATTAATAATCATACTTATTGAAAATAAACTTTTAGCTAAATGTTTCTGTTAACTAGTTAGTCGGTTTTTCAAATACCACAATGCACGTCAGTAATTTACGCGACCTCACTAGAGACCGGGGAGAGTTGTTCATGTTGATTTGCAGCCCATCCACTCCGGGTGAATTTCCCCATTAGTTACGCAGAAAGGAGTCAGTATTACTCCCAATTCTGTCTTTAAGCTCTTCTGTGTGCACCCCTTTCTCTGGAGATCTTATGTAACTGTTGAAGTTGCTGAAAAGTAATTATCTTTCAATAGAACTCAGGGATGGCGTTGTGCTATCTATCTGCCTGCCAGACAGGTAGTCCTGTCTGAATGGAAACCTACCTAGGGCAATGTCCACATTATGGGTGGGGGGGGGGGTTGGTGGTGTTCCAAGAAAGCAGTCAGTATTGAATCTTTCCATAACATGAAGCTGTGTCTATACATGAATCAAGAAATGCAAGTGGATAAAAAAAAAATTTATTTACCTTTGCATTCACATCAATTTCATGGGAGCCAATTTTATTTCATATCTGATCTTTTTGTGTAGAGTTCTGTGAATTCTTTAAGGGTGAATTTCTGTAACCCAAGTGGCTGTGACGTGGGGTTATCTGTATAAGGCAACCACTTTGTTACAAATAACTATCACCGTGTACTGGCCCAGGAATTCCATTCTATTGGTTGCTAGTTGAACCCTCAAGGGTGTCTGACACTCGGCCAGCAGACTTACTACTGCGCCACACCACTTTCCTCCACCACACGAGTTTGCAACCCATTTAAAATCTTATTGTTGAAATATCAACCACAAACTCTCCAGCATCAGTTATGATCTTCACCACCTTCATCATTGGAGCCGTCCTTTCCATGCATCATAAATGTCAATCTATTCAGAAATTGCCTATCTCTCCTATCCCATACAATCGTCTGGCAACCTGAACCCTGCTGTGGCCCAGGGATGCGAGGGATGACCCAGTGAATCACCTACACTTTTCATCTGTCATCTTCCATCCCTCCCAGGTCCTGCTCAGTTCACAGTCCCCATTTGTCATCTGCCCCTCACTCTCCCCAGTCCATCATGAACACAACCTACAGTAACAGCTCCTTTAGTTCTGCAGGGTCAAGAGTTTCCTGGTGGCCGATGAGCAGATTTTCCAGACTACTGAACATTATTAATACTCCAGCACAACATTAATTCACTCTTATTTCTAGATGTTAGAATACACTTTCAATGAGCCCACCAAATTCAAAGGGTTTGCAGGAACTGGCTCTCCAGTGTGCATTGGCTGAAGCATCTGGATTTCAGGATTGGAGTTTGATTGTATTACTTTTTCTGTGCCACCACTAGAGGGAGCTCTTTCCTCCACTTGGTGATTCCTCCACTATTACCTTCAAATATCCTTCTATAAAATCTTTCACAGTCTTTAATCCCATTTCTTTCAGCTCGGTATCCACTAGAGTGTCTTCTGTGCTCCCTGCTACACAGTGCTGTGCACAAAAGTCAAGTCTGTCATCTATAAACTAATGAAGATGTTTTTATATTACATTGTGAAATTACACAAATTTAATTTAAACTCTGTGTGTGTTACATTGTCCATACGGGGAAAAAAGCCTCAAGTTGTTAGGACTGGATACTTGCAAGAGGCTGAAACACATGTCTTAAGGAGCAGCTAATTGTAATTATAAACTCCACACAGACAGCTCCCAAGGTCAGGACTGATCTCAGATTTCTGGCACCGTGAGGCAGCAGCTGTGCTAGCGACACCACTGTGCCACAGACTCTAGGAATCGGATGCACCAGTTCCTTTGTTATCCACGAAGGAGGATCTGGCCTTTAAGTTGCAGAGATGGTCTCTCTGTATCAATTCCCTCTAACCTCATTGGGATTTGGAATGGAGACAGAGCCTGAAGAGGGTCATTGTTCACAATGCATGTGCTGCATCATTTACTGTCCTGTAATTCATCTGATGTACACAATTCTCCAAGTTATCTCACCGTAGATGCAAACCTCCCACGTCAAAATTTGAGCATGAGGTCTGCACGGACAATGAAGTGCGGCACTGAGTTCATCCCACACTTCCAGAGGAACTCTCTTTCAGATGAGCTATAAACTTACTTACTGACCATTCAGGGCAGAAATGAAGGTCTGGAGGAACACCATCTCAGGCAGTGTTCAGGGCTTCCTTCATCATGTCAGTAGCTTCCTCTTGGTTTTTACTACTGTCAGTCATGCAAGTCCCAGGTGGACACCCAGGAATACCGTCACACTCACATGTAGAAGGATTTTTCATTGCTGTTTCTGTAGCAATTTTGTTTTACCAGTCAGTGTTGTTACCAATGAGCTGAACCCCCGAACCTGGAGGACCACTCTTAGTCTGGCCTCTACCCTTTGACCTGTTTGTCATGGGCAATCCCACAAAGAGCCAAGGCATAAAGCCCTGACTCCAGCTGGCATAGCTCTGCAGGTCACTGAAGCATGCAAGCCTCCAAACCCAACGACAAGGCTGTGGTCCTCTTGGAGGATGAGCTATTAAGCAAGGCCATAAATTTACAGAACACACATCAGTAGGTGAGCTTTTTTTTCCTACACATGACTGAGAGCATTTGGAATTGTCTCCCTCGCTAGGATTAGTCTTTGATCATTTTAAGGCAGAACCACACAGATAAAGAAAGGGGCGATATTCTAGGGTTACAGATGAGAAAGTGGGGTTGAGGTCACAATCAGAATCAGGTTTATTATCACCAGCGTGTGTCATGAAATTTATTAACAGCAGCAGCAGTTCAATGCAATACATAATACAGAAGAAAAATAATAAATAAATAAATAAATTACCCTATATGTATAAAGAATAGATTAAAAATTGTGCAAAAACTGAAATAATATACGGTAGTGAGGTAGTAATCACGGGTTCAATGTCCATTTAGGATTTGGATGGCAGAGAGGAAGAAGCTGTTCCTGAATCGCTGAGTGTGTGCCTTCAGGCTTCTGTATCTCCTACCTGATGGTAACAGAATGATGAAATGATGATGAAAGAAGCTGGAGAGGGTCTTATTAAGCAGTTTGAGAGGCCAAGTAGTCTACTTTACCCTATTAGTACAGCATTCTCCTGATCTATATGCACATCATTTGACATATTTCATTTCCAGAAGTCTATCGATCTCTGCTTTTCAATGTGATCCAATGTCTTAGCCACCAGAGCCCTCCAGGTCTGAGAATTTCAAAGAGTCACCTGATTTGAATTTCACTCCTAAATAGCCCATCCTTTTCACAGTCTCCAAGTGAATGGAAACTCAGCTGAAGGATCATATTGACAGAGACAGATGACTTTTAAAGTGACAGAACGTTTCAAGGACAAGGTTTCTGAAGGAAAATTAAATGGATCCGGTAGGTGTGGCTACCCAGGGCCGCGGCTGATATCTGCATTGGTGCTGAGTAGTAGCATGCTGTGACAGAGAGAGGAATGTCAGCCTGGCATCTCATGAGTTAATCAGCTGTAGTGATGTGAGATGGGGACCTGGTAGTGAAACATCCAGAATAATGGAAATTTCTAGTTCTTCTGTTGTTGGTGCAGGATCAGTCTGGACCACCAGATACATGTCCGGGAGACTCAACTTCTTCGGAGACGATGGTAAGCTAACAGGGGTCAGTGCAGTTTTCCAGTAAGAAAATGGCAAATTCAATCATTAGTGTTAGCAAAACTGGCAAGAAACTGAACTTCTCAACAATCCCCTGTCCCTTATTGTACCTGGGGCAGAGAGAAGCATTTGGGGCCACACTCTGGTCATCCTATAGTCAGACAACAGGAACAAGCCCTTCAGCACACCGTAATCATGCTAACCCAACCATTGAAATCCCATTTTCGGGCACTTGGTCCATAGCCATCTGTATCTTGGCTATTTGAGAGCTTGTCCCGTCTATTTCTTAGAACATTGTGGGAGTCTCTCACAGAAAGTGTTCCAAATTAGCTCTGGCTGAAAATATTCATATTTGGATCCTTCTAAAACTCTTAGCCCATAATCTAAACTAGTGCATTCACTCTGGCTGACCTCTCTTGTGATGGTCTTTACTTCAAGTCATGAGATATCTTAATTTTAATAAAGGATTTGCACACTGAGTTGAGTTGAGGGATGAGGGCCTCCATCGGTCAGGGCTGACCACGGATATTCCATCCTGGCTGTCTAGATTCACAAACCTGGACAGTACGATATGGAGAGCAAGCTGTTGCCCATGTAACAAGCTCCCCATCTCCACCCATCTGAGGAACCCAAAGGAACAGCAGAGACCAACACAGTTTGGTACCAGCAGCATTGCTCTAGTTGCCAGTCAACATTGAGCTCAACGTAGGACTGCCTTGGGGACTCCAGCTCCGGATTTTTCCCTCGGGGATTGCTTCTGAAGCCATCCCCATGAGTGGGTAGCAAGGCAGCAGAGGTTTGAGATGAGAGTTGTTCTTCTCCAAGATGAGCTGCCAACCACAGTTAATGAGCCTCATCTGCCCAAAGCGACTGTATTTAAGGTGCCAGTAACCCGCCTTTGCCCCTTCTCGTCAGTAGACGGGTCCGCCACGCTTAGTAGCTAAGTCACACGTGAAGGCCAGGGTCTGGACTTGATTGTCAGAGGCTATTTGAGGCACACATCATTGGGAGTGTTTAATAGGTAGTGGGAGCTTGTCCCCATTACCACCCCCGGCTATAACAACCTTAAGGAACCGCTTTACACACTAAAGCGGCTTTAATTATGTGGTAATTTGATTCAAAAACAGGAAATGCTGACACTGAAAGAATGACTGATCGTTTCCACGGATGCTGCCCGACCTGCTGAGTTCCTCCAGCGTGTTGTGAGTGTTCCTTTGACTCCAGCATCTGCAGGGTATTTTGTGTTTTTGAAAGAATGTCATTACCACTTGATTCCATTGTGCAACACTAAATCAGAGACCAACCCTCAAGTTTATTGTGTCTAATTACTGTTTATTACAATCATTTGTCAAACAGTACAGTATTCCAGAGAGTCGCTATCATTGCTAGGAAGCAGGTTACGAGCTGAACTGCGAGAGTCTCTTTCCATGCAGCTGTGAATTCTCAAGCACATTTACTGACACGGTAAGTGTACAATGGTCAGTTCTCTGGTACAGTAGAAAACAGTCATGGGTAAGCTAATTTCTCAAATGTTGCAAGCAGTTAATCTTTTTTTTAAATCAGAGACATTCTTTTGCATCCACACCAGCCAATAATTCCAATCTGTTTGGTTTGTCCCACCTCTGCCCCTGACTGCTGGATACCCCCATGGTAACATACAGCACTTCCCACTATGTGACAATGGCACTTATCCTTTGTGTTTGGCCACTGATGAGAAACCAACCGTCTTAGTACAAAAAGGAATTCAGGTAAATTAATTTCTTATCTGACTCTCCCCTTCAGTCAGAGATGATAAGGTGAGAACTTCTTCCATAAGATAAAATCTTAATGATTTTTAAAAATATTTTTATAAATGATTGGGAAATGTTCAAACGGACCTGAGCTTCCTACTATACGAGTTGCTTAAAGCCAAAGTGCAGTCGCTAGGAAGCTGTAGGTAAGGCAAGTGGTATGTTAGCCCTTATTGTTTGAGGTTTTCAGTACACAAAGAAAGCTGCCATACTACCAATATAGAAGGCCAACAATACAGAACATGAAACCTGGAGCATTGTGCATCATTTTGGTCTCCTTATAGAACCATAGAACCATAGAAAGTAGGTGCAGGAGTAGGCCATTCGGCCCTTCGAGCCTGCACCGCCATTTATTATGATCATGGCTGATCATCCAACTCAGAACCCCACCCCAGCCTTCCCTCCATACCCCCTGATCCCCGTAGCCACAAGGGCCATATCTAACTCCCTCTTAAATATAGCCAATGAACTGGCCTCAACTGTTTCCTGCGGCAGAGAATTCCACAGATTCACCACTCTCTGTGTGAAGAAGTTTTTCCTAATCTCGGTCCTAAAAGGCTTCCCCTTTATACTCAAACTGTGACCCCTTGTTCTGGACTTCCCCAACATCGGGAACAATCTTCCTGCATCTAGCCTGTCCAATCCCTTTAGGATTTTATACGTTTCAATCAGATCCCCCCTCAATCTTCTAAATTCCAACGAGTACAAGCCCAGTTCATCCAGTCTTTCTTCATATGAAAGTCCTGCCATCCCAGGAATCAATCTGGTGAACCTTCTTTGTACTCCCTCTATGGCAAGGATGTCTTTCCTCAGAGTAGGGGACCAAAACTGCACACAATACTCCAGGTGTGGTCTCACCAAGGCCTTGTACAACTGCAGCAGTACCTCCCTGCTCCTGTACTCGAATCCTCTTGCTATAAATGCCAGCATACCGTTCGCCTTTTTCACCGCCTGCTGTACCTGCATGCCCACTTTCAATGACTGGTGTATAACGACACCCAGATCTCGTTGCACCTCCCCTTTTCCTAATCGGCCACCATTCAGATAATAATCTGTTTTCCTATTTTTGCCACCAAAATGGATAACTTCACATTTATCCACATTAAATTGCATCTGCCATGAATTTGCCCACTCACCCAACCTATCCAAGTCACTCTGCATCCTCTTAGCATCCTGCTCACAGCTAACACTGCCACCCAGCTTCGTGTCATCTGCAAACTTGGAGATGCTGCATTTAATTCCCTCATCCAAGTCATTAATATATATTGTAAACAACTGGGGTCCCAGCACTGAGCCTTGCGGTACCCCACTAGTCACCGCCTGCCATTCTGAAAAGGTCCCGTTTATTCCCACTCTTTGCTTCCTGTCTGCTAACTAATTCTCCATCCACATCAATACCTTACCCCCAGTACCGTGTGCTTTAAGTTTGCACACTAATCTTCTGTGTGGGACCTTGTCAAAAGCCTTTTGAAAATCCAAATATACCACATCCACTGGTTCTCCCCTATCCACTCTACTAGTTACATCCTCAAAAAATTCTATGAGATTCGTCAGACATGATTTTCCTTTCACAAATCCATGCTGACTTTGTCCGATGATTTCACCGCTTTCCAAATGTGCTGTTATCACATCCTTGATAACTGACTCCAGCAGTTTCCCCACCACCAACGTTAGGCTAACCAGTCTATAATTCCCCGGTTTCTCTCTCCCACCTTTTTTAAAAAGTGGGGTTACATTAGCCACCCTCCAATCCTCAGGAACTAGTCCAGAATCTAACGAGTTTTGAAAAATTATCACTAATGCATCCACTATTTCTTGGGCTACTTCCTTAAGCACTCTAGGATGCAGACCATCTGGCCCTGGGGATTTATCTGCCTTCAATCCCTTCAATTTACCTAACACCACTTCCCTACTAACATGTATTTCGCTCAGTTCCTCCATCTCACTGGACCCTCTGTCCCTTACCATTTCTAGAAGATTAGTATTTATGGATGTGCTTGCCAGCGAGGGAGTGCACTGAAGATTCACGAGATGGGTTCCAGAAGTGGTGGGATTGCAGTGTGGGGAGAGATCATGTAAACCAGGCCTGTGTTCTCTGCAGGCTGGTGAACCTTCTGAGAGCATATGCCAAATTAGCAACAATATTCTAAAAATTTCTCTTGCATGCTATGGTAATTTTGAGCAGATTATCATTGAGTAATGAATTAGTAACAATAATTATGGATTTTTCTAAGGATTTTTTATTTTCACCCTCTCATTGCTACAGGTGGAAATTCCCACTTGCTTCAAAAAGGCAACAATTATACCAGTGCCTAAGAAGAATAATGTGAGCTGCTTTAATGACTATTGTCCGGTAGCACTCACATCGACAGTGATGAAATGCTTTGAGAGGTTGGTCATGACTAGACTGAACTCCTGCCTCAGCAAGGACCTGGACCCATTGCAATTTGCTTATTGCCACAATAGGTCAACGGCAGATGCAATCTCAATGGCTCTCCACATGGCTTTAGACCACCTGGACAATACAAACACCTAAGTCAGGATGCTGTTCATTGACTATAGGTCAGCACTTAACACCATCATTCCCACAATCCTGATTGAGAAGTTGCAGAACCTGGGCCTCTGTACCTCCCTCTGCAATTCCTCGACTTCCTAACTGGAAGCCCACAATCTGTGCAGATTGGTGATAAAATCCTGTGCACCTCAGGGGTGTGTGCTTAGCCCACTGCTCTACTCTCTATATACACATGACTGTGTGGCTAGTCATAGCTCAAATACCATCTATAAATTTGCTGACAATACAACTGTTGTTGGTAGAATCTCAGGTGGTGACGAGAGGGCGTACAGGAATGAGATATGCCAATTAGTGGAGTGATGTCGCAGCAACAACCTGGCACTCAATATCAGCAAGACGAAAGAGCTGATTGTGGACTTCAGGAAGGGTAAGATAAAGGAACACATACCAATCCTCATAGAGGGATCAGAAGTGGAGAGAGTGAGCAGCTTCAAGTTCCTGGGGTCAAGATCTCTGAGGACCTAACCTGGTCCCAACATATCGATGTAGTTATAAAGAAGGCAAGACAGTGACTGTATTTCATTAGGAATTTAAAGAGATTTGGCATGTCAACAAATACACTCAAAAACTTCTATAGATGTACCGTGGACAGCATTCTGACAGGCTGCATCACTGTCTGAAAAAGAATGATCCCTGTTGCTTATTTATGCGTATTCATTGTTTTACTATTCATAATGGTATAACATACAGATTGGGATAGATGAAGCAGTTTAGAAAATCTGTTCAGAATCATTAATATTAATACTTTGAAAGACTATTGAAAAATAACATCAGTTCTAAATAGTATTGTTGTTGTACCTCATATATAATGTAAGAAATGTGAGCTTGAAATTTAAGCTTTGGTATATTTTCATAAAAGTTCAAGGGAAGGAAAATAACTGCACTTCACTCTCAATGAGACATTCGTTGCTGCACTAACAATGACGAATATTTTATATTCGGCTTGTATTTGGTTGTTTTGAGAGCTACACACAAAGCATATTTTCATCTGTAAGTCTACTCTTATAATTAAATAGACTTGACCAAGTTCGTCACTGAAAACTGACTCGTGTGAATATGTCACCAAAAATGCTGTTAATATTCTTATTGCAAGATTTTCTCTTTTTAATTATGGGAGGGGTTTAAAGAATTGAGGAACGGCCACCGCATGCCGTGTGGCAACAACATTTTTGTGCGTGCCACAGGTTTGCCACCCCTGAGTCTAGAAGATGAGAGAAGACCGCATTGAAGATTACAAAATTCTTGAAGGCTGGATGGAGGGGAGGATGTTTCCCCTGATGAGTAAACTAGAACCAGGGTTCACCATCTCAGAATAAGAGATAGCCATTTCAAACCAAGACAAAAAGAAACATCTTCATTCGAAGGGTGGTGAACCTTTGGAAAGCCTCCACCCCAGAGGACTGCGGAAGCTCAATCATCAACTTCATTCAAAACATGTCAGCAGATTACTAGATAATAAAGCTATTGAGGGAGCAAAGTGTCACTGACCTGTTGTATGACGGAACTGGTTTGAAGAGCTCAATGGATGACTCCAGCTCTTGCACCTGCTTCCTAGGGTCAGAGAATTGTACAGCACAAACTCGTCCATGCCAGCTTGGGTGTCTACCCCAGATAACCCAGTCCACCTGTATATGGTCATTTCCCCCTCTAAACCTTATGCTTTTGTGTACTTTGTTGATCTCTGTCTCTCTGCTGACTGCCCTAATAAAAACTGTTAGCACAGAAAACAACTATGTTCTTACAAATGACACGGAAGTCACTGAACTAAAAGTGAAGCTTCCATTTACTGTAAGCAGAAGGATACGGTGCTCCACAAATGTTAACCACCTTGAATGGTTTTGTTGCTATTCAGCCAAATATAGTTTTGATAGAAGTTGGCTTCTTCTTTCCAAAGTTCCAGCCAGCAAAGCTGCAGTGATTTTGTTTCCTTTATGACATTTATGACGTCTACATCTGCGCCAAGTGCATCGAGATGCAGCTCCTAAGGGACCGCGTTACGGAACTGGAGCTGCAGCTCGATGACCTTCGTCTGGTCAGGGAGAGCGAGGAGGTGATAGAGAGGAGTGGAAGGCAGGTGGTCACGCCGGGGCCACGGGAGGCAGACAAGTGGGTCACGGTTAGGAGGGGGAAGGGGAAAAGTCAGGTGATGGGGAGTACCCCGGTGGCTGTGCCCCTTAACAACAGGTACTCCTGTTTGAGTACTGTTGGGGGGGACAGCTTACCCGGGGGAAGCGACAGTGGCCATGCCTCCGGCACAGAGTCTGGCCCTGTAGCTCAGAAGGGTAGGGCAAGGAAGAGGAGGGCAGTTGTGATAGGGGACTCGATAGTAAGGGGGTCAGATAGGCGATTCTGTGGACGCAGTCCAGAGACCCGGATGGTAGTTTGTCTCCCTGGTGCCAGGGTCCGGGATATTTCTGATCGTGTCCGAGATATCCTGAAGTGGGAGGGTGAGGAGCCAGAGGTCGTGGTACATATAGGTACCAATGACATAGGTAGGAAAAGGGATGAGGTCCTGAAAGGAGAATATAGGGAGCTAGGAAGGGAGTTGAGAATAAGGACCGCAAAGGTAGTAATCTCGGGATTACTGCCTGTGCCACGCGACAGTGAGAGTAGGAATGTGATGAGGTGGAGGATAAATGCGTGGCTGAGGGATTGGAGCAGGGGGCAGGGATTCAAGTTTTTGGATCATTGGGACCTTTTTTGGCGCAGGCGTGACCTGTACAAAAAGGACGGGTTACATTTGAATCCGAGGGGGACCAATATCCTGGCAGGGAGATTAGCGAGGGCTACTGAGGTGACTTTAAACTAGAATGGTTGGGGGGTGGGAATCAAATTAAAGAGGCTAGGCGTGAGGAGGTTAGTTCACAACAGAGGGATGGGAACCAGTGCAGAGAGACAGAGGGGTGTAAAGTGAGGGTAGAAGCAAAAAGTACTAAGGAGAAAAGTAAAAGTGGCAGGCCGACAAATCCAGGGCAAGCATTAAAAAGGGCCACTTTTCAACATAATTGTATAAGGGCTAAGAGAGCTGTAAAAGAGCGCCTGAAGGCTTTGTGTGTCAATGCAAGGAGCATTCGTAATAAGGTGGATGAATTGAAAGTGCAGATCGTTATTAACGATTATGATATAGTTGGGATCACAGAGACATGGCTCCAGGGTGACCAAGGATGGGAGCTCAACGTTCAGGGATATTCAATATTCAGGAGGGATAGACGTGAAGGAAGGGGAGGTGGGGTGGCGTTGCTGGTTAAAGAAGAGATTAACGCAATAGAAAGGAAGGACATAAGCCGGGAAGATGTGGAATCGATATGGGTAGAGCTGCGTAACACTAAAGGGCAGAAGACGCTGTTGGGAGTTGTGTACAGGCCACCTAACAGTAGTAGTGAGGTCAGAGATGGTATTAAACAGGAAATTAGAAATGTGTGCAATAAAGGAACAGCAGTTATAATGGGTGACTTCAATCTACATGTAGACTGGGTAAACCAAATTGGTAAAGGTGCTGAGGAAGAGGATTTCTTGGAATGTATGCGGGATGGTTTTTTGAACCAACATGTCGAGGAACCAACTAGAGAGCAGGCTATTCTGGACTGGGTTTTGAGCAATGAGGAAGGGTTAATTAGCAATCTCATCGTGAGAGGCCCCTTGGGTAAGAGTGAACATAATATGGTGGAATTCTTCATTAAGATGGAGAGTGACATAGTTAATTCAGAAACAAAGGTTCTGAACTTAAAGAGGGGTAACTTTGAAGGTATGAGATGTGAATTAGCTAAGATAGACTGGCAAATGACACTTAAAGGATTGACGGTGGATATGCAATGGCAAGCATTTAAAGGTTGCATGGATGAACTACAACAATTGTTCATCCCAGTTTGGCAAAAGAATAAATCAAGGAAGGTAGTGCACCTGTGGCTGACAAGAGAAATTAGGGATAGTATCAATTCCAAAGAAGAAGCATACAAATTAGCCAGAGAAAGTGGCTCACCTGAGGACTGGGAGAAATTCAGAGTTCAGCAGAGGAGGACAAAGGGCTTAATTAGGAAGGGGAAAAAAGATTATGAGAGAAAACTGGCAGGGAACATAAAAACTGACTGTAAAAGCTTTTATAGATATGTAAAAAGGAAAAGACTGGTAAAGACAAATGTAGGTCCCCTACAGACAGAAACAGGTGAATTGATTATGGGGAGCGAGGACATGGCAGACCAATTGAATAATTACTTTGGTTCTGTCTTCACTAAGGAGGACATAAATAATCTTCCAGAAATAGTAGGGGACAGAGGGTCCGGTGAGATGGAGGAACTGAGCGAAATACCTGTTAGTAGGGAAGTGGTGTTAGGTAAATTGAAGGGATTAAAGGCAGATAAATCCCCAGGGCCAGATGGTCTGCATCCCAGAGTGCTTAAGGAAGTAGCCCAAGAAATAGTGGATGCATTAGTGATAATTTTTCAAAACTCGTTAGATTCTGGACTAGTTCCTGAGGATTGGAGGGTGGCTAATGTAACCCCACTTTTTAAAAAAGGAGGGAGAGAGAAACCGGGGAATTATAGACCGGTTAGCCTAACGTCGGTGGTGAGGAAACTGCTGGAGTCAGTTATCAAAGATGTGATAACAGCACATTTGGAAAGCGGTGAAATGATCGGACAAAGTCAGCATGGATTTGTGAAAGGAAAATCATGTCTGACGAATCTCATAGAATTTTTTGAGGATGTAACTAGTAGAGTGGATAGGGGAGAACCAGTGGATGTGGTATATTTGGATTTTCAAAAGGCTTTTGACAAGGTCCCACACAGTAGATTAGTGTGCAAACTTAAAGCACACGGTATTGGGGGTAAGGTATTGGTGTGGGTGGAGAATTAGTTAGCAGACAGGAAGCAAAGAGTGGGAATAAACGGGACCTTTTCAGAATGGCAGGCGGTGACTAGTGGGGTACCGCAAGGCTCAGTGCTGGGACCCCAGTTGTTTACAATATATATTAATGACTTGGATGAGGGAATTAAATGCAGCATCTCCAAGTTTGCGGATGACACAAAGCTGGGTGGCAGTGTTAGCTGTGAGGAGGATGCTAAGAGGATGCAGGGTGACTTGGATAGGTTGGGTGAGTGGGCAAGTTCATGGCAGATGCAATTTAATGTGGATAAATGTGAAGTTATCCACTTTGGTGGCAAAAATAGGAAAACAGATTATTATCTGAATGGTGGCCGATTAGGAAAAGGGGAGGTGCAACGAGACCTGGGTGTCATTATACACCAGTCATTGAAAGTGGGCATGCAGGTACAGCAGGCGGTGAAAAAGGCGAATGGTATGCTGGCATTTATAGCAAGAGGATTCGAGTACAGGAGCAGGGAGGTACTACTGCAGTTGTACAAGGCCTTGGTGAGACCACACCTGGAGTATTGTGTGCAGTTTTGGTCTCCTAATCTGAGGAAAGACATCCTTGCCATAGAGGGAGTGCAAAGAAGGTTCACCAGATTGATTCCTGGGATGGCAGGACTTTCATATGAAGAAAGACTGGATGAACTGGGCTTGTACTCGTTGGAATTTAGAAGATTGAGGGGGGATCTGATTGAAACGTATAAGATCCTAAAGGGATTGGACAGGCTAGATGCAGGAAGATTGTTCCCGATGTTGGGGAAGTCCAGAACGAGGGGTCACAGTTTGAGGATAGAGGGGAAGCCTTTTAGGACCGAGATTAGGAAAAACTTCTTCACACAGAGAGTGGTGAATCTGTGGAATTCTCTGCCACAGGAAACAGTTGAGGCCAGTTCATTGGCTATATTTAAGAGGGAGTTAGATATGGCCCTTGTGGCTACGGGGATCAGGGGGTATGGAGGGAAGGCTGGGGCGGGGTTCTGAGTTGGATGATCGGCCATGATCATAATAAATGGCAGTGCAGGCTCAAAGGGCCGAATGGCCTACTCCTGCACCTATTTTCTATTTACAAACTTTGTACAGTGAACAGTATTTCATCTATTCATCTTTTCAAGCATGAAAACAGGAAGAAGTTTTTGTCCCTACTTTTTCACTTCTTCTTTGACCTGCGTGATTAACGCTGCACTCGCTGATTTTGAATGGACGTTTGGTCCACTGAGAAGTCAGTCTGTAACAGCTGAAAACAAAGTGATACAAATGTGTGTGTTGAATTGTCAGACAGCAAACAGGAGGATAAGTTGTCCATCTTTCCATTTACACCATAGCTAGTTTACAATGTTTGCTTGAGCCAGCAGCTGGCACAGAGTGTCAGAGAAGAGAGAGAACAAACAGTTATCAGGGAGACTGAGATGCATAGAGGGAGAGTATTGCATTGTGGGAAATTGGTCCTATCGATGGTGAAGATGCAGAGAGGGAGAGAGATGCAATGGAGGGACAGAGGGGTGGCATAATATTTGGAGGAAAGGACTGCAGGTGAAGGGTTTACTAGGTGGGGCCAAAGAAGTGGAGAGGGGGAGACCTGTGGTGTAAGAAAGAATTCATTGAGAGAGTAACAGAGAAATTAAGGAATATGTTGAGATTGACCAGAGGGCAAAAGATAGAGAGAGGGAATGAAATTGTATAATTAAACAATAATCACAGAGTCAGATAATCAATTAGTCTGTTAATACTGGGACCGATCAATAAATCCATGCCCCAAGATATCCCAATCATTCATTCTCTCAACTTCATTTAATCTAAACCATATCTACCATTTCCCAATTTCTGAGAACCGTCATGTCTCCAACCCAAACTGTTGAAACTAAAGACAGTGTATCATGCTTAAATAAATGCTACCTATGGGATAAATTTCAGACAGAAAGGCATTACGTCAATCAGGCCAAGGCACGATCTTTGCTTCCAAAGGGAAGACTTAAAAAAGGACAAAAACAAAACAAAGTATGAGTGAAAAAGTTGCAGGTATTTAGAGCAAGTACATTTGAGAGGGAGAAGGTCAAGACTGGATGTATCGGTACTGCAGTGGAGCAAAGAGAACTACTGAGGCATGACAGAGGAGCTAGCCAAGGTTGTTTGGAAGGGGGCACTAGCAAGTATGATGGTAGTGAAGCAATGGCTGGAATTTCTAGGAGTAACTTGGAAGATTCAAGATCAGTTCACCACAAAGAAGAAGAAGCATTTCAAAGGGAGGACGAGACAACTATGGCTGACAAGGAAAGTCAAGTATCGCATTAAAGCAGAAAAGAAGGCATACAATAAAGCAAAAAGTAGTGTGAAGCTAGAGGATTGGGAAGCTTTTCAGAACAACATCTGGATCAGACAGACTGTAGCCCAAGGTAGCTGAGAAGATTGTGGAGGCATTAGTAGCCAGTGGGTAGTAAATCTGTGGAATGCATTGCTACAGTCAGCCGTGGAGGCCAAGTCTTTGAGTATATTTAAAGGGGACGTTCCTAGGTTATTGATTAGTAAGGGTTAATGGGAAAAGATAGAAGAGTGGGATTGAGAGAGAAAATAAATCAGCCATGTTCGAATTTTGAAGCAGAACTGATGGACCAAATGGCCTAAATCAGCTCATGCAGTATGCCTTGTAGAATTATGGTCTCGAACCGACAACCAGGAAGGCAGCACAAAGAGCTGCAGAAGGGATGAGTTAGTGGGAGTGAGTTCTAATTACATTGTGTTTTCTTGAATGCTTTCAGCATTTCCAACCCCCATCAGAATGACTGGAATGTCACCGGTGAGGGTCCAGCTCCACTAACCCTCACAACACGCTGGAGGAACTCAGCAGGTCGGGCAGCATCCGTGGAAATGATGAGTCGACATTTCAGGCGGGAACCCTTCGTCAGGACTGTAGAGGGAAGGGGCAGAGGCCCTATAAAGAAGGTGGGGGGAGGGTGGGAAGGACAAGGCTGGTAGGTTCCAGGTGAAAAACCAGTAAGAGGAAATATAAATGGGTGGGGGAGGGGAGGCAGGGAGGCGATAGGCGGGAAAGGTGAAAAGGGAATAGGGGAAAACACAATGGGTAGTAGAAGGAGGCAGAACCATGAGGGAGGTGATGGGCAGCTGGGGGAGGGGGCAGAGTGACATAGGGATAGAGGAAGGGAGGGGGAGGGAATTCACTACTCCACTAACCCTAACTACTTCACAGTAACCTTTTCATTACTCAAGTCTCTGAACAGGGGATATTGGGAATTCTCATTAGACCAGGTGGTATCCGTGGAGAGAGAAACAGGGGTCAATGCATTAGACTGCAATGTTGATTCTTATTCTCCCACAGAAGCTGTTGGACCAGCAGAGGATCTGTGCTCTTTTATGTTCTGGAGTTATGGGAACCCTTATTAAGCTTCTGCAGCCAGCATTGAAGTGGCAGCAAGAATTGCAAGTGACGTTGAAAAGAAACCTACATATCTGAGTGTCATCGGGTCACACAGCACAGAAACAGGCCCTTTGGCCTAACTAGTCCATGCCAACCAAGATGCCAATCCAAAGGAAACCTTCTCCTGTCCATGTAATATACCTGCCCTCAAAATCAGGTATACTATCACAGACTGACACTCAGTGGCCACTTTATCAGGTGCATCTGTACACCTGCTCGTTAATACAAATATCTAATTAGCCAATCATGTGGCAGCAACTCAATGCATTAAAGCACACAGACAAGGTCAAGAGATTCAGTTGTTGTTTGGACCAAACATCAGAATGGGGAAGAAATGTCATCTACCATGGAATGATTGTCAATATCAGGTGGGTGGTTCAGTTCAGTCCTCGTTTATTGTCATTTAAAAATGCATGCATTAAAAAATGATACAACGTTCCTCCAGAATGATAACACAGGACAAACCAAGACTAAAACTGATAAAACCACATAATTATAACAAAGTTACAACAGTACAAAGCAATACCGTAATTTGATAAAGAGCAGACCATGGGCATGGTAAAAAAAAGTCTCAAAGTCCCGATAGACTCATCATCTCACGCAGGCGGCAGAAGGGAGAAACTCTCTCTGTCATGAACCTCCAAGCGCCGCCAACTTGCCGATGCAGCACCATTGGAAGCACCCGACCGCAGCGGACTCTGAGTCCGTCCGAAAGTACCTGTTGCAAAAATAAATGGCAAAAGAGAGGAATAACAAGGTGAGAGAGGGAAATGGGAATGGGGAATGGGGAATGGGGAAGTAGAGGGGGCCTTTACTGGAAGTTCAAGAAATTGATGTTCACGCCATCAGGTTGGAGGCAACTCAGACTAAATATAAGGTGTTGCTCCTCCAACCTGAGTGTGGTCTCATCGCAGCAGTAGAGGAGACCATAGACTGACATATCAGAATGGGAATGGGAAGTGGAATTAAAATGGGTGGACACAGGGAGATCCTGCTTTTTTCTGGCAGACGGAGTGTAGCTGCTCAGCAAAACGGTTTCCCAACCAGTGTCGTGTCTCACTGATATGCAGGAGGCCACACTGGGAGCACCTGATACAGCAGATGTCCCCAGCAGACTCACAGGTGAAGTGTCACCTCACCTGGAAAGACTGTTTGGGGTCCTGAACAGTAGTGAGGGAGCTGGTGTAGAGGCAGGTGTAGCACTTGTTCATCTACGTTCCATCCGCCAGAAAAATTGGGATCTCCCAGTGGCACCCATTTTAATTCCACTTCCCATTCCCATTCTGCCATGTCAGCCCATGGCCTTGTCAACTACTGCCATGAGGCCACACTCAGATTGCAGGAGCAACACCTTGTAATCCATCACCATAGCGTCCAACCTGATGGCATGAATATCGATTTCTCAAACTTCCAGTAAAGCCCCCCCCCCGCTTCACCATTCCCATTCCACTCTCTCACCTTCTCTCCCTACCTGCCCATCACCTCCCTCTGTTGCTCCTTCCCCTTCCCTTTCTCCCACGGCCTTCTGTCCTCTCCTATCAGATTCCCCCTTCTCCAGCCCTGTATCTCTTTCACCAATCAGCTTCCCAGCTCTTTACTTCACCCCTCCCCCTCTCCCGGTTTCACCTCTCACCTACCACCTCCTACTTCTCCCTCTCCTCCCCCCACCTTCTCGTCTTTCTTCACCAGTCCTGATGAAGGGTCTCGGCCCGAAACGTCAACGGTTTCCTCTTTTCCATAGATGCTGCCTGGCCTGCAGAGTTCCTCCAGCATTTTGTGTGTGTGTGTGTGTGTGTGTGTGTGTCTTGATTTCCAGCATCTGCAGATTTTCTCGTTAGTGATTCGACCCCTGAAGAGGACGGGCTACCGCAGCAGAGGACCACACTGGGTTCCACTCGTGTACCGAATAAAGCGGCCACGATGTCTCGATATGCCTAGTACAGTATGTTGTGAAATTTGTTTTCAGGCAGCCGTACAAAGCAAGACATAAAATACCTGTTGCAAAAATAAACGGCGAAAAAGAGGAATAACGGAGTAGATTATGGGTCTGCAGATGTTGGTTGGGTTTTTATCCTCGCTTGAATCGGCAACCACTCTAACGTGTTCTGTTCGCTCAGCAAAGATTATGAACTCAAAACTGCTCCGTAAAAGCAAATCGCTGGTTTCAGCGCTGCCGCTGTAAACCAAAACTCTGCGTAGAAAATCACCCAAGCTCTCCGGTTACAAATGCCATCGTTAGGCTGGGGGACCATTTACTGTCGGGTCTGGTCTGTTCCGAGGGGGTGTGGGCGGGGCTCTTCTTTATTGGATCGTGAGGATAACATTGCCGAGCTCCTGATTGGCTGGTGCGTTTCCGAGAATTTCGTGTTGAGGGGCAATATCGGAACTTGCAAACTCCGGTGTTCGCTGGGGCTCTCCTGTCCCCGTTTCTCGTGGGTCGGAGTTTGCTCCGTTGCTGGCCGCGATGCTGTTCTTCACGCACTGCTTCGGTTTCGTGCTGGATGCCGTGCACTTCAGGTACCAATACTGCAAGGCGAGAGCCGCCTTCTCGGCGGCTGTCCGACTTGTCTGTGTCGTACGACCGACACCGAGCCTGACGGTAAGTCCAACAGGCAGCCCCAGGATTAATCGGCGTTGTCGCTGTAACTTCCCTTCCGGGGAGTGGGGGCAGTCTGTAACATTCACTTGACTTGGGGAGGGAGGAATCTGACCTGAGAGGGTCACCTTTCACCCGCCCCGGACAGTCTCCCTGTAACCTACCTACTGTGGGCAGTCTGCCTGTAAAACCACCCACTCCCCGCCCTTACCTGGAAGGTTTTCTCTAACCCTCCTGCCCTGGACGCCTGCCTGAACTGTCCCCGCAAACTCGGGGTGCGCTACTTGTAAACTGTTTTTTTCCCTGTAGTACCCGCTGTCCCGGTTTCTGCTCGTAACCCTGGGAGGGTCTTCGTTAATCCCCTTCTCACTCCGTGGTGACCCTGTAACTCTCCTCAGTCAAGGGGTTCTGTCTTCAGCCGCCCACCCTCCACTTGGGGTTCTGCCTTTAACACATCTCCGAGGAGCTGAGAGCTCTGTGCCGTTGCTGCAGGTGGCGGTGGCGTTCCCATCACCTCTCCTCCCGTCCTGTCCCGTCCTGTCTCCCGAGCCGGGTGCTGACATGTGGAGTGAACCCGAGGGGAAGAGGACGGACGGTCGCTCGCTGCTTTGCCGTCTTCAAGCGCTTCAAGCCGTCGGTCGGTCCGCCTGTCCTGATACAGCACTTCCACAAATTCAGATCCAGTGCCGCCGCTCGGTGTCCGCCTGGGCCGCCGAGCAACACGCTCGTCCTCGGTTCGCAGCTGGAGATTGCGATGCGCCCCCGTCCAGGTCCCCCCTCGTGTTTTCGCCGGTCCGTTCTGATTTAAGCTCGTCCGCTGCTCCTGGCAACCAGTCAGTGAACTTCGGGGAACCAACGCTAAAGATGTGGAGTTGTAGAGTGATGTGTGGGAGGTGCGGGGGGTAACGAGGTGATAGGGACTTGGGTAAGGATGTGCTCCTTACCCAAGATTTGCTTGTGATAGTGCACTGAATGAAGGAGGGACTGTTGTATGAGGAGAGGTGGAACTGTATTCTCCGGCGCTCAGAAGGATACAAGAAATCTCACCGAAGTGTTGGGGGAATTCGTGTCCTGTCAGCACGCAGGCAAACGGGGCCTTTAGCAGATGCAGGCGGCACCAACGTTCAAGCCGGCGCTTGCTGTCGTTCTACACTAAGCCCATTTTCTCCCCACTCTTCCTTCGGCATTCTCCATATTTTGCCGCGCACACTCTGGGAGCAACTTACAGCAACCAGTCAGCCTGCTCTTCTGCTGTACACGTTTCTGAGCGAGGGGAGCAGCAATGCCAGGGAGAGCATGCAAACTCCACATGGACAGCACCTGAACTCAGATTACTGGAGACGTGCTCCCCTTCTCCCCCCCCCCCCCCGGCAAATCCTGATAGGGCTGGACGCAGGAAAAACATTTCCCATTGCAGAACATCCAGTAAAACATTGGGGACTAATATGCCGAGAGATTTAAGGGGTAGTGAGCCTGTGGAATTTTCCACCACAGAAGGAAGCACAGCTGGGTCATGGAATGTATTTAAGGAGCAGGCAGCTAGTTCTGTAAACATGAAGGGTGGAGGGTTAACACGGAGAGAGCTGGTACATTGCATTGAGATAGTGTGTTGAATGGTGGAGTGACAGCAAAGAGTGGGCTTCTCTTCCCTCTTCCAGGGCAGGTGCATGTACACACATCCTCGTGACCTCAGGGTATCTCAGAGAGATTAGACCCGTGCAATTTGGACAGCACTGATCAAAGCCAATACTGGTTCCAAGCAGACCAACCCGAGCCTTTTAAATGCATTTAAAGATTCATTGGTGTTGCAGTGAGCAAAATGTGGCAACATGGAATCAGTTTGTGATGACAATATGGTAATGATCTGTTACAGTAATATCACTGAATGCCCCAACCATTCATGGGTATAAATTATCACCCCCCCCCCGCACCTGGCCTAATCCCCCTCCACAAGTAGTGTGAACGGATTGTTAGGACAGCCAATGTCCTAGTTTAATGTTCTATCAGAAAGACGATTTCCTTATCTTCCTTTAGAATTGCAATAGAAAAGGAGGCCATTTGGCCCATTAAGTCCATGCTCACTCCCGGGTGGATGGGGTGGGACACCAATCCATCTGTTCCCCCCCTCTCCATTTCCAAGTCCTCCTGTGATGACTTCTCTCTCACACATTGATTAGATTTGTTTTCTATTTAGCAACGATAAGGGGTAATTTACAGAAGCCAGTAATCTACCAGGATAATTTTTGGGATGTGGGAATACGGCACAGTCAGGAAAAGGAGGCATGAAATCCGTACTGGAGGTCAGGTCTGGACCCAGCTCAGGGGGGATCAGGGCAGCAAAATAACAAAAGTCACAGCAGAGAGTGAGCTGGAAAGGGATAAAGTGCAGATTTTTCATCTGAGTGGCCAGCTGCAAACTGCTCTTTGCTTTCTTCTCACTGAAGCATTAGGATTATACAAAAACCAGTTTAAAGGGGAAGCTGTGCAAATGCGGGAGACTATTTTGGGATTGGTTTTCAGATCGCTGCCAGCCGGGATGTGCGACCGGTGTTGCAAACTGATAGTTACATCAATGCTAGAGTTTCATTTCCATTTGGGTCGAGGAGTTGAACATCAGCAGCTGCTCACCCCAGGGGAGAAAACAAGATCCTGAACGCTCGGCTCAAAGTATCTGAGTCTGAGCATCACAATGATGTAATCAAGTGAAGCAATTCTGATCCTGTCCATTAATGTCCTGACAATGGCTTCACCGTTCTAACAGCTTCCACCTTCAACCATCGGGTACACTGGCTGATCACCCCAGACCTGTTAGGTAGGCTGGTTTAATTAGCCTGCCTGCAAATCCAGGTGGAGAAAAGTGTCTTATTTTTCTTCAACCATCCCTCGAAATAGTTATGAGAAAGTGCAGTTTTGAGAGTATATTCAGATGCAAATTGAACCTTAGGAAAGTCGTGCAACCTCTCTGGGGCTTCATCCTACATAATATAGAAGATGGATCAATAACTGAGTTGTGGCACTAGCAGCTTTGCATATTTTAAAAACCTTTTGTATTGATGATGGCATTTATTTTCATCGGTGTTCCCTCCCCCTTAAATCTGACTCAGAGTTAGCAAGGAAATTCCTTTAGGGAATAGAATTTTTTTAAAATCTCTTTTACTCAACATTTAGGCAGAACTGACTCTTATAATGAAATTATATTACTGGGAAAATAAATGTACTTTTCAAGAACAGCACTTAGCAAAGCATTTACAGTATAGCAGTTGTAGCCTTTGGTTTATTAGTGTTTAATCAGTCTGATACAGTTCTTTGGGTGGAAAAATAATTATATTTATTAATTTGCGTATGATCTGCTGATGTTGCTAATGGCACACAGACTGAGAGGTTTTTAAAGGACATTTATTTCACTTCAGTGTCACATATTGTGCTGTTAGACTTCAGTTACAAAATATTCTTCCTGCAGGTAAATGCGGCTATATTTATACAATTGTATCAGGTGCTTCTGCCTGACATCCCTGTTGCATCTCCACTCTCCATATCTACCTTATCGTATTCTGTCCCTTTAGATTCACATCGGTTCCCCAATACTCCATATCTGTCTCATCTAATTCTTTGTTCCTCTTTATGTTCCCCATTCTTCAGTGCCATCTCATCATCATCATCATCATCAGGTGCCATGCCCAGTTTGAGCTTTGACTGCCATGGCCCACACACTCCTGTTTTGGGTCAAGAGGATCAATTCATTGGTATTCATTTCCAATTCTCTGGCTGCTGTCTCCATCATCATTTGTCTTTGTCTTCCTCTTGCCTTCTTCCCTTCAATCTTTCCCATAATTACCGTGCATTCTAACTCCTCTTTCCTAATCACATGTCCAATGAAGTTACATTGCCTTTTCATGATCTCATACATTATTTCTCTTTTTGTGTTTGCTCTGTTCATGACATCCTCGTTAGATATTCATTTCATCCATGATATTCTTTGCATCCTCCTCAAAAACCACAGCTCTGCTGCTACAATTGGTTTCCTCATGTTACTAGATATTGTCCAACATTTTGAGCCATATAACATAACTGGATAAACATAACATTTCAGTACTCTGAGGTGGGTTGTCATGCCTAGTTTAGTATTGGTCAGTATACTCTTCATTCTTGTAAATGTGTCTTTTGCTATCCCTATTCTTCTTTTGATGTCTATGTCACCCCTGCCATCTGATGTCACCCTGCTTCCTAGGTAGCAAAAGTTCTGAACTTGTTTTAGGTCTTCCCCGTTTCTCAGCCCGCAGATAGGATTCTCCTTCTTTTTGGATATCACCATACATTCTGTCTTTCTGCATGCCCTCTATAATGTGGGCGCCACGGTAGCATAGTGGTTGGAGCGGCACTATTACGGCTCGGGGTGGGGTGTCAGAGTTCAGAGTTCAAATCCAATGTCATCTGTAAGGAGTCTGTACATCCTCCCTATGGAATACATGGGTTTTCTCCGGGTCCTCCGGTTTCCTCCCACGGTCCAAGGACATACCAGTTAGTAGGTTAATTGGCCATTGTAAATTATCCTGCAATTAGGCTGGGGTTAAACGGGGGGATTGCCGGGTAGGCCTACTCTGCATTGTATCTCACTGAATCAATAAATCCCTCCATACGCACTCCCTCAGATCCTCTTTCGTTTTTATCAACGTGCTAGTTTGCCACCTCTCATCAGACCATCGATAACACTACCCCCTTATGTCACCATCACAATTTCTCTGCATATTCACTTCGTCATTCCCTTCTCATTCCATATTTGTCCTCCCTCCACCCCACGTCCACACATTCAACCAAATCCCCTGTGTCTTCTCTTGGGTTTCATTACGGTGGCAGCATGTAGGTAGATGATGTTTGTTGCTGGTTGGAAGGAATGAGTTGTTGACACCCCAGGTCACTCCAGAAGAAGAGGTTTTTGTTCCATTACTGATTGTGGAGTTCTCGAGAGCTTGGGAGATGGACACTGGCACATTGCGGGGTGAGGGATCAGCATCATTGCGTAATTCTGACCTCAATATGTTGTACCACTTCATATCCTTTGACCATCCATCTGGCACACAGTACTTGTATGAAGCTTTTTATTTGCACTTTTACAATGCTCCAATATTTTTGTTAACCCTCCTGTTGAACCACCACCTTGTGTAGTTTGTTGATGTTGAGTAACTGGCCGGTGGTGTATTGGCATCTGCATCAGACTTTGAAGGAAGTGGTCTCGCGTTCTAATCTGACCAGCTCCTTGCATGCTAGCAACTCAGCCTCATTTAAAAAAAAACAGATAAATACTAAAGAAATGGGAAGGTGCAGAGAGGAACGGACTAACTAATGTTGAGTGGGAGACCTGTAAAGGCTCCACTTTGCACTGGGCTTCACAAAGTCTGCAGGACAATCATGGAACTATTGCAGTTGTCCAGGAGCAAAGATGAATGTATCATTTCCCTGTATCTCACTCTCATGCGGTGGTCTTGGAGATTGTTTAGCTGGAGTCGCCAAGCATGGTGCTGCCCGAGTGGTGTTTGTACATTCTCTCTATGACAGGGTTTCCTGCAGGTACCCTGGTTTCCTTCTGTGCTCCAAGAAATTGTGTTTGCTCCTTGTCAGCGTGTTGGTTGTCAATGGGGGGTTCCCATGCCTCTCAGTTAGCCAGTCCCACATACTGTGCAAGCAGGTTTATCAATAAAGTTCAGTCCAGTATCCTGCATGCTGGCATACTGGTGTGCTCTGCACTCTCCCTTAATAATGAACACAACAGTCTGTAGCTGGCAGTAAAATCCTTTGGGGAGTTTATGGGAATGCGGAGAGAATAAAACTAGACCTTGATCCTATTTATGAGCCAATGTGGACGAAGTTCCAGACCACAACACACGAAGTTCGCCACACAACTAATCCATGATGAAACTTCCTCCCTACATCACAACTGAATTTCCATAATGACAACCAATCAGCTGATTGATAAGTATATTAAGGCTAAGCCTTCGGAGAACACCCCACAGTTAACAGTGCATTGATGATGTTTCCTCATATGGTGATGAAAAGTTTGTAAGTAAATTGCCAAGATCAGAGAACATCTCAACCCAACAATAAAACTAGATTAAGTGTAGGATCAGTGTAAATAGGCACCTGATAGTTGGCACAGGCTGAAGGAGCTATTTCTGTGCAGTCTAACTATGTTAAATAAAACACAGATGCCCATCAGATACTGCATACGGAAGTTATGAATGGGCTGGAATGTAAAGGCCTGGTCAATGATGGAGTGAATTATGTCCATTCCACCACGACCCAAATGCACACTCCCAGAATACTGAATCATGATAAGAGTTCAGAGTGTGTCTCTGTTTGACATAATCACTAGAATTTCAGCTTCTGAATTTCAATTTAAGCTTCTGAATTGCTGGCTTAAATTTTAAACTACTAATTGAACAGATGAGTGGAGGGGGAAGTCCTCGAGTGTGAGAAAGGACGTGGTCCATCTAACGTGCAAATTGTCCTACTTTGGCTCCAGTTTATTCATGAGCCTCTCTTCAAATTAGCTCAGCGGCTTTTGCTTTGAAAATTGCATTTCCTTTACTGTTTTGTTGCTTTTTGCAAATATATTTTAATATACCTAATAAGAAAAATATGGAAACAAAGGCCTGAGGTACAAAGGACAGTAACAAGGTCTGAATCGCAATGAAGTTCCATTTATGCACCTTTTACCAAAACAGCTTGAGGGAATAAATATCAGCTTATCGAATTAAATGTATCAGAACAATCCAGAATGTGTGACTAGCAGCCAGTTGCCGAACTGTACAGTAAAGGCAGAGGTTGTCTGGTTCATTGGGTTTGTGTCTATGCTTTGTAGGAACTGTCCAGTTAACCCAGGTTTGCAAATTGTGCACTAGGACGTATGGAGATTCCTCCATCTCAGACTCTACAATCTCTCACCTTTCAGATCCTGTGATTTTTGTTTAATATTTTCCCTGCCAAGATGTATATTTTCATGCTTTCCCACATCATACTCCATTTGCTAAACCTTTTGAGCGCTCAACTTGTATAAAACCCTCTACAACCTCCTGTGTTCTACTTACAGCTTACTTTCCTATCCGTCATTGTGGCATCAACTGAGATATGATTCCCAAAGGGATTGTCCATCTGCTGGCTCTCAGACTATGCTCATGACTGGTAACGAAGTGCTAGTTCGGGTCTCCATTGATTCCTTTTAACAAGTCCTCACACTCTTCCTGTTCATTATATAGCTTCTCTTTTCCATGTGTGTATCAAACATCATCTATATTCTCTTCCTCAATATCAGGTGCCACCCCTTCCTATTGCTAAGACCCTCTGAGTTCTCTGCCCTTTTTGAATTTTGAGCTTTAGTGACCCCTGACCTCTACTCCAGAAGTTCACATTTGAGTTGCTCAGGCCCTGAGCTCTAGAATTTCCTCCTGAATTTTCCACGTCCCTTTTTTCCTTAAAAAGTAAATATTTGAGAAAGCAATATTTGATCACCTACATTGGCATGAGAAAATTTTAAATTTTAATGCCATATTCTGTCATAAACAAGCCTCCGGGATTTCAGAGGCACAAGTACATTGGGTGGGAGTAACTTTGTTTCTAGTTACTTCACTCAGGCTATACATCACCCATTTTCCAAGCTGCCAAATCTTTTCCATTTCCCCTCATTTATCACAGAGCCAGAGGCCCCTTGGACAGTGAATCCTCACTGGCTATCCTGCATCCATGTCCGCATCCATACCAGGTTACTTTCCACACATTCCCATCAGCTCTTCCCAGATTCACCACTCCTGTACACACTGGGGGCAATTAATCTGCTAAGACAGGCGTGTTTGTGGGAGGAATCCAGTGCACTCCGTGTAAACTCACGCAGGCAGCATCCAAGATCCGTTTCTAATGTGGTTCACTAGGACTGAGACAGGGGCTCTCCCAGCTGCACACTGGGCTGCCACTGTGTGTGACACACAGCGATGGGGGTGCCTCGCTGTAAAGACAGGACTTTGTATCTATGAGGACCATGTGACAGTTTTCCTACCAGTCCACTCTTGGACAAATGCGTTCACCACTGGTAGGTTGGTGAGGACAAGTCTGAGTAGATTTATTGCTCATTTGTTCACTGGCTGCCCCTGACCCAGTCTGTCAGCTGACTGGGCTTAGGGCTCAGTCTTCGGTAATGGCAACAAGCCAGTCTTGGTGGTGGGCACCCACACTACTCCCTTTGTGATTTCCTAAATGGGCATTTACAGCTTAATTGATTTGTTTGTGGCCTGGCAAAATAACAGCGGGGTCCCTTCAGTCCCTTGGGTTATTAGTCTGGGTTTGCCCATCGACCAGGTCAATTTTCCTCTTCCTGTTCTATCAAATACCTAAATCAGTTGATGTACTGGAATGGCAGCATGCTTTGGACAGCACAGTGGTGTGTCTTTATAAAGCTGCTGCCTGAGAGTGCCAAAGACCTGGGTCCAATCCAGACCTCCAATGTGGTCTGTGTGTAGTTTGCATGTTCTCTCTGTGACTGTGTGGGTTTCCTTCCACCTCCCAAAGAAGTTGGGTTGGTAGGTTAATCCTATTGTGTAGGTGAGTGAATGAATCTGGGAGGAGTTGGTGAGGCTGCAGGGAGAAGACGGTGTTATTAGAGTAGGTTTAGTGGAAGTGAATGGTTGCTCTTCGACATGGATTTGGTGGTCTGAAGAGCCTCTGAGATGCATGTCTCTGTTTTAATCTTCCGTAAAGGAAATCAGTACTTTGATATTCCATCCATCTCATTTTTAGCTCTGAGCATTGTTTTTATTCAGCAGGTTCTTCAGTCTCTTTTTCTTTGCCAAAAGCAGCTGTGCCTTCAGCTACAGGCTTGGTTTTGATCTGTCCAACAAAAGAACTCGTTTCTCCTCCTTTAATCAGCTCACTTGCCACATTCTCCTTCTCCCTTATAGTCCTGCTCTGCCACGTGCACTCTAGCCCTTCCAGCTCCTACGCTTGCTTTCCAAAATTAAATGCAAATCTAAAGAGTGAAGTGGCTGAATTTGAAACAAAGCCTGCAGATTAAAATGGCTTTATAGCAATGTATGCAGTATATCCCTGCTATTGGTTATCCATCTGCTACATTTTAGACGTGACAGGTTACATTGTGATTCTGTAGTGGAAGATATAATGAGAACACGAATAAAAATCACTTCCCAACTGTGGAAATTGATATTCATTGTAAATTGCAGCCTTTGATAGCAATGAACCTGAAATTTTCAAACATATGCTCGGGTTTTTAAAGGCATATTCTTGACAGATGTGAATCTTTTTAATATATATAATTTAATGGCATCCCTGCACGCTGCATATTGCACAACCTGAGCCAACCCTCGATGTTAATGCCATGCGTTTGTGCGTTTGTACCTTTGCTCATCCCCTTTGTCGTTGGAAGGATGTTGGAGGAGGTTCAGGGAACTAATACTTGAAATGAATGATTGCCTTATGAGGCAAGGTTGGTGTTTAGAAGTGAGGTGGGGGTGGGTGCTTGAGCTGAATGTCGGAAAGCAGGATTGGTGTGGGCAGGTGCCTTGAAGACGATGCAGATGCTGGAATCTGGAGCAGTAAGCGATCTGCGGCAGGAACTCAGCCGGCCGAGCAGCTTGTGTGGGAGGAGAGGGTTTGTCGATGCTTTGGGTGCGGGGTCTTGTTTCTGAAATGTCGACAGTTCCTTTCCTCCTGCGGATGCTGCTCGACCGGCTGGGTTCCTCCGCCACATGGACAGGACCTGATGCCTTCCAAGGATACGTTGGACCAACGTGCCTGATCCCACGCTGTGTGAAAGTGGTTAGATAACCCAGTTCCAGCATCTGCTCTCGGGTGAGACAGTCTTGCTGTTTGTCGCTGTCGCTGACTGTCTATGACAATGACCATCTGAATGTTAACTGGGGCTCTCCCGTGTTTTCTTTTCCCCTTCATTTTGCCGCTCTGCCCAGCACCTGCCGACTCGAAACCCGCTGTCTCTGCACCGCGAGGCGGTGCCCAGCACCGAGGACTTCTCCGAGAAACGCCTGCTGGCCTGTCCGTGCCCCAGAGCGCGCTGCGGATGGGAGGGTCCCCTGAGCGCCCTCCTGCTGCACCTGACCACCAGCCACCGTGGTGTTGCCAGGCTGCAGGGAGAGAGCGTGGTGTTCCTGGCCTCCGGCGTCCACCTCCCGGGCTCGGCAAGCTGGGTGACGGTGCAGTCCTGCCTCGGACACCACTTTGTGCTGGTGCTGGAGAAGGAGGAGCGGCGACAGCGGTTCCTGGCCTTTGTGTTGCTGCTCGGCACGTCCAGACAAGCGGAGGGCTTCTCCTATCGGCTCCTGCTGAACGGTCACCGCCGGAGACTCGCGTGGGAGGCCACTCCGCGAGGCGTGGCAGAGGGACCCGCCTCGATCAGCACCAGCACCGACAGCCTGGTCTTTGACACAGTGATGGCCCAAACGTTTGCAACTAATGGAAGCCTTGCCATCAACGTGACCATATCCTCCTGCTGATAGCAGGAACCGCCTCAGTTCCTATTTCAGATGTTTTTGAAAGCAAATATTTTATACCTAGCCCGTGAGCTTACTGAAGTTTTTTATGGATCAATTTTCGTCTCCCCTCCCCTGGAACAAAAGTGTTTCAGCTTTCCGGCTCCAGCATGGGCACTGTGAACGTTTTTTTAACCTCCTCCTGCAAGTCGGTGGTCTGCAGCACGGACGTCCGCAGAATGAAGAACAACTCAAGCTGAGAACTGTGACCTGGTAGTAAGATGTGGTTGTCTTACAAAGTTACTGTAAGTACCAGCACTTTGTAACTGGTCATTTGGATGTGGGTAAGACTGACTCGGGGGACCATCTGCTGTTGATCCCTAACTGCTCCCAATCCGAGAAGCTTGCTGGGTGTAGCGTTGTACAGCGCAGAAACAGGCCCTTCAACCTACCGTGACTGTTGAACCCCTCTGTTCTAATTCCATCTCGGTGCGTTAGTGCCGTAACCCGCAATCCCTTGCTAACTGAAGTGCTCCTCTGGGCGTTTCTTCAATGTGTGACAGTAGTGCCTCCACCTCCGACATATTCCACAGTCCTCCCGCTCTGGGTGGAGGACAGAAATCCTCCTCCATCTCCTCGAGACCTCCCAATTCTTACCTTAAACCTACGCCCACTTGTCTTAGTCAACCACACCATGGGAAAAGGATCTGACTATCTACCACCCTCGTAATTTTGTACGCCCCTCTCAGGATATCCCTCAACCTCCTCCACTCCAAAGGAAACAAAACCAACCTATCCAATCTCTCCTGACTACCAAAGTACCGCAACCCAGGCAACATCTTGGAGAATCTTCTCTGCACCCTCTCCAGCATCTCCTTCCTGTGGTTACGGACAAAACACCTCAATGGGGCATTTAGGCCAAACAGGATAAGGAGGACAGACCTTCTCCTCTGAAGGATCCTGGTGAACTAGGCGGGTTTTTGTGACAGTACAGTACTTTTCAGTCTTTTGTTTTATTTAATTATCTAGATTTAAATTCCTCAACAGCTTGGGTGGTGGTCAGACTCCCATCTTCCTGGGTCAATGGTCCAAGCCACTGTGTCAGTTCCAGCTTCAACACCAGAGCCCAGGTATATTCTCAGATACCACCCCACCCAAAGGAGAGTAGCAGGCACATCCCTCCAGCAAGGTCGTTAAAGAGAAGTGGGATGCTAGGCTGTAGCTGACTCTTCTTTGTGGATGGGACAGAGGAATGAACCTTGACTGGCCAATGGTGGATCATTTCATTTCTATCTGTCTCACAGCTCTCCCAACCTACAATTCCACCAAGAGGCAGGAGGTATGAAAACTGAAAACTAAAAATACAGATGCTGGGAACTCCAGCAACACACAGAAAATGCCAGAGGAACGCAGCAGGCCAGGCTACATCTATGGATAAGAATAAACAGTTGACATTTCAGGCCGAGACCCTTCTTCAGGACTGAGAAGGAAGGGGGAAAGGTGTCAGAATAAAAAGGTGGGGGGGGAGGGGAAGGAGGCTAGCTGGAAGGTGATAGGTGAAGCCAGGTGAGTGGGAAAGGTCAAGAGCTGGAGAATGAGGAATCTGATAGGACAGGAGAGTGGACGATGGGAGAAGAAGGAGGAGGGGACATAGGGAAAATAATAAGCAGGTGAGAAGAAGTAAAATGTCAGAGTGGGGAATATAGGAAGGTGAGGGAAAGGAATTTGTTTACTGGAAGGAGAAATCGATGTTCAAGCCATCAGGTTGAAGGTCACCCAGATGAAATATAAGGTGTTACCTCTCCACTCTTGGGGATGGCCTAATCTTGGCTGTGCACCGACACATCGAAATGGGAATTAAAATATTTGGCCATCAGGAAGCCCTGCTTGTGGCGGATGGAGAAGAGGTGTTCAACGAAGTGGCCCCCTAATTTACGACAGTTCTTACCAATGTAGCACCGGACACAATAGACAACCCCAGAAGATTCACAGGTGAAGTGTTGCCTCGCCTGGAAGGAGTATTTGAGGCCCTGAATGGAGGTGAGGGAGGAGGTATATGGGCAGGTGTAGCACTGCAGCCACTTTTGGGGCTAGGTGCCTGGAGGGAGATTAGTGGGGAGGGACGAATAAACAAGGGAATTGTGGAGGCAGCGATCCCCGCTGAAAGCAGAAAGGCGGGGATGGAAGTAAAGATATGTTTAGTTATAGGATCCGTTTGGAGATGGCAGAAGTTGTGGAGGAACTAAAAATGCAGATGCTGTGAATCTGAAATAAAAAATGGAAAATACTCAGCAGGTCAGGCAGCATATTTGGAGCGAGAAACAGTTAATGCTGAGGTTCGAGACCTGTCAGGGAAGAGTTATAAAGAAAGCTGCTGTTCACTATCACCTGTCCCACAGGATCATCTGTTGGCATAATAAAGCAAGTATGAATGCTGAGTCAGTGAGTAATCAGTGTGACTAAATACTGGTTGTACGTTCTGGGCAACAGTTTCACTGCTTCTCAGAGTTGCATTTATGGTTTTGTTCATGAGAAATCTTCCTTGCTACCAATTGTAGCACTTGTCAGCTTTCTTTCATGTGGGGCACTTAGTAAACGGAGATAAAGAGGGAATTTGGTCAGTGAGCCCAGGTGGGACAACTTAATGCTTGCTGCAACTGGTATTTGGTTTTGGGGGGATTCGCAAAGACAGAAACTTTCAACATAAAGAAAAGGAGATTTTTTTGCACTGGAACTTTGAATATGAGGAACTTAAACTGATTGTATTGGCTTAAAAAAGAATAGATTATAAAAGGATGTTGTTCATGATGAGTACCTGTAGTTTGGAAGAAGATTAGTGTTGGACCTGTGCAACTGCATATCAATTAAAAGAAAAGTGCGCACACATGGAGAGGGAGGTTTTAACTAGTGTAGTGTTATCAGTCTGTGTGTAGTGCCAAGGGGAGTTATTGCCCTAAAAGATATAGATCCATACATTACACTTCCTCCCCCTTTAGATTAATTAACATAAAATGGTGTATGTAACAAAACTTTCAATTTCCCTTCAAGCCATAATTCAAATAAAAATGCTTTCACAGTAAAAGTCCATAACTAACTTCACTATACTAAAGATTCAGTCTTGTGGGTGGTGCTCTGTTTCTTTCAGGATCGTGCCTTTGGACCTGTGGAGTGACATCAGGTTTGGCAGGTGTCTTGTCAAAGACAACTTTCTCTGCTGCAGGTGTCACGCTGCTGTTAATGATATGTTCATCACTGAGCAGTAGGTCCGGTGGATGCAGTCGACTCGGGTATGTTCTTCAGCTGAGCATCCAGTATCTGGTCCACATGGCATCTCCATATCTGATCTCCAACATCCACTGTGTACATCAGTGGTCTAGTTCTTGTAGCGATCCTGCTGGGTGTCCACTTGTCTTCTCAGTAATCACTGGCTGGGACTACCTGTCTGACCTTGAAGCTGATCCATTTTTCATAGTGTGTGACGAAACAGCTTCAAGGCCCCATCACGTGCCAGTCTGATGGCCAGGGATGGGCCCTAATGGGTGGGCAGTTCATCAGGTGTTGTTGGTCTTTGTTTCCTTGAATGATCTTTCACATCTTCCTGACCATTCCCACTTTGCTCCTGTCTGTAACAGTGCATTCGATGGGTGCAGCACTGTAACAATGTTTGGGAGAAACATTGTAGAAAATGATGGTAGTAGTTTACAAGGCCCAGGTATGACCTGAGTTGTGACACATTTTCAGGTTTGGGTGCCTGTAGCACTGCTTCAATCTTCTCTTGTGATTTATGTAAGCTATGCTTGTCAATCTCATATTCACAATATGAGATTTCCATATAACCATTTAACAGTTACAGCACAGAAACAGGCCATCTCGGCCCTTCTAGTCCATGCCGAACTCTTACTCCCACCTCAGCATTCTTGAAAAACTCGCATTTCTTTGCCCTCTCTTTGCGTACAGACCACACTCACTCAACCTGGTAAGCACTTTACCAAGGTCCTGGAGGTGCTCCTCATCATTCTTGCCAGTCACAATGATGTCATCAAGGTAACATTGTGTTCCTGGGGTACCTTGGAGCACTTGGTCCATTGCTCTTTGCCAAGTCGCTGGAGCTGATGGGACACCAAAGACAAGGCGATTATACTGGAACAGTCCCTTGTGAGTGTTATTGTGAGGAGCTTCCTGCTTGACTGCTCCATCTCCGTTTGCTGACAGGCTTGTGACAAGTCAATCTTTGAAAACCTCTCCCTGCCTGCCAAAGATGCCAAAATGTCTTCTATTCATGGCAGGGGATACTGCACCATATGCAGCACAGGGCTGATACTCACGTTGAAGTCCCCACTAATGCGAATAGTTCTGACCTTCCCTTCCTTGATCACCAGGACAATGGCCGTGGTTCAATTGCTCCACTCAGCCTAGGAGAGAATTCCAGACCCCTCCAACCTCTGCAGTTCAGCATCCACTTTAGGACGTAGTGTGTAAGGCACTGGAGCGATATGTGGAATCTTGTTGTTGTTGTTTCATCCGGATCAATTCAGGTCTTCATGCCTTTGAGTTTACTAATCCCCTTTTCAAACACCTTCTCATTAGCATTAAGCAGCTGTGCCAGTCTCTGGTTAGTGCTACCACTTGGGCTGCCGTTGTCTGTTGATGACACACTGAGAACTTTGACTGCCAGTCTAGTTGGATTTTCCTCAACCATTCATGTCCAAAAAGTGCTGGCCCTCCACTTTTCAATACGAACAGTTCTAACTGTTGTGCTTGGCTTCTATACATCACATTCGCTTTCAGTTTGCCTTTGGGAGACATCTTTTTCACTGGTGTCGTTCTTTAGCAGCAATGAGATCTTTTCTACTAGTAGCTTAGAATACAGTATTTTGTAGTCAGCCTCTGAAATTATAGACAAAGCTCACCCTGTATCCAGCTCCATTTTCAGTGTTACACCAGACACATCTATAGTGATCATTATGATTTTGTGAACTGCTTCAGTTATACTATGTAGTTCCAGGCATGACAGCTCACCTTTGTCAGACACTATGTTGTCTGATTCTGTTTCACGTTCAGTCCCTTCATGCATTTGCTTGGTTTTGTGTTTGAAACTTTTCACTCTGTGTGGTGTTTCTCTTTTGGTTGTGATTTTTGTCTGACTTGCACACTGTCTTATCCATAACACCTGCAAATGTTTTCTTTGAACCAACAGTCATTTGCAACATGGGAGGATTTGCCACATCGGTAACATTTTTGGCTTTTTACACCATTCATGGACATTTTGTGCATTTCACATTCTAAACTCCTTTTCTGTAGTTCTCCACTGCAGTCTCTAACAATGGTCAATGCCCATTCTAAGGTTAGGTCTCTTTCTGACAGTAGCCTCTTTTGAGTTCTTGGACAATGCATGCCACATACAAACCTGTCCCTTAATGCATCAGAAAGTCCATCTCTAAAGTCCCAGTACCTGTATTGTGAAAGTTTGTGCTGTTCTGCAATGTACTTAGAAATCCTTTCATCCTTTGGATCCTTTTGTTAAATCAAAATCGTCTCAGTTATTACCAGCAGTTTAGGGCTCAAGTGAGTTTGTAAAATTGTAACAATTTAATCAAACTTGATTGCTGGCTTTTCAGAGTTACTAAGTTGTGTAAGACCCATTATGCTAAGAAGCGTGGCGACTTTCTTTTCCTCATCCACGTTGTTCATCTTGCGATACACTTTAACCCACTCTATACACGATTCCTAGTCCTCATTAGCACTATCAAATTCATCAATTTTCCTGACTAAGGCATGTTATTTTCACTTTAACTTTGTAGTTGTGTGTCTTTCACTGTGTACTATACAGTTACTCGCACATCCCTTTGATAGCATCCATGACAGTCTACTCTATACTGTTTAACTCTTTCCTCTCACCGTCTCTCTCCAAAGTCTGCCGTCCCATTGCTGATATTCGCTGACATTCGGGCTCATACTTGTTGCCAATTTGTTGTTTGTGCAACTACATACCAATTAAAATAAAAGCACGCACATGAGGGGGTGGGGGGAGAGAGAGAGACAGCACTGTACTTGTGTAGACAACTGATCAATGCGCATGGTTAAGTTATCAGTCCCATGAGTAGTGCTAAGGGGGGGGGGCATTGCTCTAATAGAAAAAGATCCACACATTACAGTGGAGTTAAAGGCTCTGCTGCCACTGATGAATGGGGATGTGGGAGGGGGAGGAATAGGAAACCATTCTGTAGCGGTGAGGAATGCACAGAGGAGGTACAGGAATGGAGCAGAGTAACAGGTGGTAACTGGAACTTGGATGGTGATGTTTATGGAGGGACAGAGAGGATGGAGTTGAGCTGCAATAACTCTTGTCTGATAACATGGTCTTTGTGATGTAGAAGATAGGACTGGGCTCAGGATGTCAGAGTACCCAGTGAGAGTTGGGTTGAGGAGAAAGCATGGTCAGTGGCGAAAGGGCCAGAACAGAAACCATTGTCTCTATTCTTCTGCCAACAGGAGGGAGCAGGGGTTCATCAAGAACATGATAGGAACATACAAGTTAGGAGCAAGCAAAGGCCACTCAGTCCTCTGTTTGCTTTACCGTTTAATACAACACAGCACACCTGACTCTAACCTCAGCCTTAAAAATATTCAATGACCGTCTACTTCCATTGACATTTAAGGGAGAGAGTCAAGAAGATATACAGCCTTCCAGGATATATACACTCAGTGCTCACTTTATAGATAGCTGTCCACCTGCTCGTTAATGCAAATATCTAATCTACCAATCATATGGCAGCAACTCAATGCATAAAAACATGCAGACATTAATAGGTAGAAGAAATGGTGATCTAAGTGACTTTGACCATGGAATGATTATTGGTGGTGTTGGACAGGGTGGTTTGAGTATCTCAGAAACTGCTGATCTTTTGGGATTTTCACACAGTCTCTAGGAGTTTACACAGAATGGTACAAAAAAGCATCCAGTGAGTTGCATTTCTGAGGGTTAAAACACCTTGTTAATGAGAGAGATCAGAGGAGAATGGCCAGACTGGTTCCGTTGAGAAAAAGGCAACAGTAACTCAAATAACCACTTATTACAACAGTGGTGTGCAGAAGAGCATCTCTGGACACATAACATGTCAAACCTTGAAGTGGATGGGCTACAGCAGCAGAAGATCATGGACATATACGCAGTGGCTCACTTATTAGGTACAGGACATACCTTGTAAAGTGACCACTGAATGTATCATCTAGATTAAATGGGCAATGTTTTAATTTGAGCAGTGATCCCACAGGAAGAAACATCTTTTCTATCTCTACCTCAGCAAAACCCCTTAGAATCAAATCTCAATCAAATCATCTCACAATTTTAAACTCCAGCCTTTATAAGCCTACCCTGTCCAACCTTGCTTTATTAGGCAGTCACTCATTCTAAGGCATCCATTAGTCTCATGAAACCATGGATTTGCACCTTGGAAGGTTTCCAGGGCACGGGCCTGGGCAAGGTTGTATGGAAGACCGGCAGTTGCCCATGCTGCAAGTCTCCCCTCTCCACGCCACCGATGTTGTCCAAGGGAAGGGCATTAGGACCCATACAGCTTGGCACCAGTGTCATCGCAGAGCAATGTGTGGTTAAGTACCTTGCTCAAGGACACAACACGCTGCCTCAGCCAAGGCTCAAACTAGCGATCTTCAGATCACTAGATGAACGCCTTAACCACTTGGCCATGCGCCAACACAATTCAACACAAGTATTAGTCTAGTAAAAATTCCCTGAACATTCCCTAACTTTTTTCCCAGTTTTGCAGATGTGGTCTCTCACCGGTACCCTATATAACTGAAGCACAACCTGACTATTTTTGCTTTGGCTTTTCCTAACAATACACAATAACACCCTGTTGATTTTCTGATTTATTGCAGTACTGTACCAGCATACTAGACTGACAGACAGCAACTTGACAAGCAAGTGGTGCTAGAGAGGAAAGACACCCCATGTATGGACTACGGTCCTAATTAGCAGCGTGTTCTAAATACTGGCTCAGCCAGCACTGTAACTTCAAACCTATGTCCTATTCTTAAAATCAGCTGTGTTGGTTATTAACACAAATGGCACATTTCACTACCTGTTTCAAAGTACACATGACAAATAAACTTAAATCCTGTCTCCCATTCCCACACCTCCCCCTACATTACCTCTTCCCCTGTAACTGCCAAGCGGAAAATGAACCTCAGGGTTGAAATGGGAACCTATGCATACTTCTACTTTTGAACTTTGACGAACTTTACTAAGTTCCTCAGCCTCCTGGTGCTTGTCATTGGCCTAGTACTGTTTCGTGCTGGCAGTGAAACCGTGGGCTCCGTCACACTGGTGCTGAAGGTCTCCGGATATCCCGTTGTTGGTGGTCAACAGGCTGCACCAGATGTATCTGTGTGACTCAGTGATGGCGTTGGCGCTGATTTCCTGCCAGTGGTGATCCTGTTACCTGGCACCGGTTAGAGCATTCAGCAGCAGAACCAAGGTCCACAGCCTGCAGGCATTTGCTTTTCCACCCCCCCGGAGGCAGCATTCCCAGCTGTCACTGGCTTGTTCATCGAAGCATCGGATAAAAGTGACTTCACCTCAACGTGTATGTGTCAAACGCTGCTCTGACTGTCAGTCACAGTCATACAGCACAGAAATGGGCCTCAGATTCCCAACTAAACTCATCTAATTTGCCCACATCTCTTGAAACATTTCCTATCCCTGTACCCACCCAAATGCCTTTTAAGTATTGTTAGTGTACTTGTACATGTTGGCAACCTGTGGCCTGTGCAGCAAGGGCTTTAACAAGTGTGAAAGCGAAGCCAACTATGCACAGATAGAAAGAGCTATTCACCAGCACATATGCATGCAAGAGGTTCAATTAGTTTATCTTTTGAAGTGGAGGGAGAGGGATTTATATGTATATTGTGCTCTGAAGGTCGCTAGTTCGAGCCTCAGCTGTGGCAGCATGTTTGTGTCCTTGAGCAAGGCACTTAACCACACATTGCTCTAGTGTCTGTGCGAGGAATGGTGCCCCACACAGACTTCAAATCTGCGCCTTGTAAGGCATGAAAAAGCCTGACACAGGTCTCTCATGGTCTGAGTCAACATTCCCTCCCTCCTTTCTCCCCCCCCAGGTCTCAAATCACTGAATGACTCTTCCATGAGGATACAGCACATGTTGATAGGCTGCAGAAATATGTGAAGATGACCTACCTACACACCCACCTGGAAAATATGTTTTCCTGATGTGTTGTTTTCAGCAAGAAAGTTAAAGAGTGACCACAAACGATTAACATTGATATACAGGCCTATGTCAACGTGATTGTCATCTCCATCCCACCCCAAGATTAAGACAGCAACACACACACACAAAATGCTGGTGAATGCCTGGCCTCATGGGAGAGTCATTCAGTGATTTGAGACCAGTGGGGAGGGGGGAGGGAACATCGACTCAGACCATGAGAGGCCTGCTTCGGGCATTTTCATGCCTTACAAGGCGCAGATTGGAAGTCTGTGTGGGGCGCCACTAGACACTAGAGTGGTAAGTGCCTTGCTTAAGGATACAAACATGCTGCCACAGCTGAGGCTTGAACTAGTGACCTTCAGATCAGTAGATGAACGACTTAACCATTTGGCCACGTGCCCAACAAATAAGCCAATGGTTTATATATATATTTATATATATCCCTCTCCCTCCACTTCAAAAGATATACTACTTGAACTAGGCCAGGCGTTCACCAGCACTTTTTGTGTGTGTGGCTTGAATTTCCAGCACCTGCAGATTTCTTCGTGTTGCGAGATGAAGACAGCAGGAGGATCAGATGAAGCATTGAAAGTACTGAAAGGGACAGTACAGACGACTGCTTCTGGACAGGCAGAAACGCTTACACCACACCACACACGCCCTTCCTCCTCGAGCTGAAGCTATGCTGTAAACCAACAATGTTTTCACCCACGCAAGCCTATGTCTTCATTAAGAACAAACACAGCGTTTACAGAGGCCTGAAGAAAAGCCCGAGAGGCTTAATGTGTACAGAATTCTATTCTTTATTTGTTGTTGAATCTCCCCAAGGGGAGGTGCACCGTTCCCGGAGGCACTGCAATACCGGGTCGATGCGTGGAGTGGATGGAGAAAGCCCCTATTCCATCTCCCTGTTCCAAAAATCAATTTAATATATGGTCCCCAGGTAGGGGACGTATCAGATATTAAACTGATAAGAACAGATTTTTTTTATTTCAAAATATACTTTATTCAAAAATAAAATCATATACAATAAACCATTCCATAACTTTCCATCCTTTCCATACGTTTCCATTATAGTCAGTACATATCCGTATTTATAGCCATCCACGTGGCACTCCAGTAGTTCAGCTTACCATATCATTGTTGAGGGGTATACTCCCCACCCCCCGACCCCTCCCACGGGTGGAGAGACCTATACTGTGGTCCTTCCCCACCGGCCCTTGCGGTGGCTGCACCGAGTTTCAGTGCGTCCCTCAGCACGTACTCCTGCAGCCGAGAATGTGCCAGTCGGCAGCATTCTCCCACGGACATCTCCATGTGCTGGTAGATCATCAAGTTTCGGGCCGACCAAAGAGCGTCTTTCACCGAGTTGATGATCTGCCAGCAGCACCGGATGTTGGTCTCCGTGTGCGTCCCCGGGAACAGCCCGTAGATCTGTTACGCATCTGCTGGGGATGAAATGTGACACTAGCCCGTCCATCCTCCTCCACACCCTCTCTGCGAACTGACAGTGTGCAAAGAGGTGGGTCACTGACTCCTCCTCACTGCAGTCCTCCTGTGGGCAATGGGGTGTGGAGACAACGTTCCGGGCGTACAGGAGGGATCTGACTGGGAGGGCCCCTCTCACTGCCAGCCAGGCGAGGTCTTGGTGCCTGTTGGTGAGATCTGGCGATGAGGCATTTTGCCAGATGAACTGGACGGTCTGCTCAGGGAACCACCCCACTGTGTCCATCACGGCCTTCTCCTGCAGTGCCTGCAGGACATTACGTACAGACCACTGCCTGATGGCCCTGTGGTCAAAGGCGTTCTCCTGCAAGAACTTTCCTACGTAGGACAGGTATGCCGGCAACGACCAGTCGACTGGGGCGTTGTGCGGGAGTGGGGCCAGACCCATCCTTCGCGGCGAGGGCGACAGCTAGAAATTGGGCACATAGTGGTACTTGGTGCCCACATACCTGGGTTCACTACGCCCGATCTTAGCCAAAAGGCCGAGAAGCGGCACCCGCCACTGGTCGGACCCTTTCGGATGCTGCCAGTCTTCCCTCTGTAAGAGCGACTGTCTACAGGACACCTACTCATCCTGCTTCTCGTCAACTTTTGAAGTAGGTTTGGTGTAACTCTCTCACTCTTTTGCATATGTTGTCTTTTTCTCCCTAGTAGCGAAACCTCTTTTGGAATATAGCTGATTTTGTAAAATAGCTGATATTTCACCAACCAAATGAGAGAGGCGGACCTTGTTTGCATGAATACTCCTCCTCTCATCTCAGCTGGGAACTCCCGTCTTTAGCGTCTTATGTCATTGCAAGCGTGATGACGTTTGCGGAAGGCGTCACCGGGGGAACGTAAGGCGCCAAACTCGATCGGGGTGGTTGTCGTTCGGCGGGCCTGGCGGAGCGGGTGACTGGGGAGGGGTGTGGGTAGGACCAGCGGATGCAAGCGATGGCGCGGGAGTGAGAAGAAGGGGAGGGTTGTAAGTGGGGGAGTGAGGCCATTTGATGAGGGTGGTTGAGTTGGTGGGGAGCCGTTTATGAATGGTAATACGTTTTTGAACTCTGACACAGTACAAAAGAGCTTTAAAGAAATAATTATCAGGAACATAAGTTTATTGTTCGGCTTGAGTATAAGAGGGCATTATAAAAGGGGTGTTGGTCACGGCCTGCTGATTCTAATGTACTAGCGAGGTGCGATGTATCAGTCTGGTTTATATTACCTTGCCCTTCCAGTTTTGGGGCAGGTCAGTCCCATCATTGTCAATTGCATTAGTAACGATGACTCCCTTTTCTGGTGGTACACCACCTTGTGACTGTCCATTTCCCTCCATGGATGCTGCCTGACCCCCCGCCCCCCAACTCAGTTCCTCTGGCCCTTTGTGTGTTGCTTCAATCCCAGCATCTGCAGTCCCACAGAACCTTCGAAGACGCAACCATCAGGACAAACATTCTATTCTGACAAATAGTGGCCTTGCACTGTGATAAGGGAACTAGTTGTATGCAATTACTAGCTCCATTGTTATGGTCATATAACCTGAGCATTATGGTTGAACTTCACGTTAGCCCCACGCTAATCTTTTGTTAACATAGAAAAGTGCCATAGATGCTGGGCAATGAAAACGGGCATGGATGGAGACAAAGAAGAACTGATTAAATCACCAGAGGTTTTGTTGGGGATGTGAATTCAGAAGAGGTTCTATAAGAGCAAGTGAGAAATGCAGAGGTTCGAGGGGGTATGAGGTGACTGTGAAGTGATTAAACAGAGGGCCAGATTCCAACATCAAACAGGGGAGGTGAGTGTGGTGTCAGATAGAAAAGGATTTTGTTTAGGATCAGGCTTATGGAGAGAGAGAGAGTAAGTATACAATACCTCATATACCGTCTAGGTAGTCTCCAGCCCCTTGGTATGAACATAGAATTCTCCAACTTCTGGTAATTCCCTCCCCCTCCCTTCCCCTATCCCTATGTCACTCTGCCCCTTCCCCCAGCTGCCTATCACCTCCCTCATGGTTCCACCTCCTTCTACTACCCATAGTGTTTTCCCCTATTCCTTCTTCACCTTTCCTGCCTATCACCTCCCTGCTTCCCCTCTCCCACCCCTTTAACTTTCCCCTTACTGGTTTTTCACCTGGAACCTACCAGCCTTCTCCTTCCCACCCTCCCCCCACCTTCTTTATAGGGCCTCTGCCCCTTCCCTCCTCAGTCCTAATGAAGGGTTCCAGACCGAAACGTTGACTGATTGTTTCCTCCAGCGTGTTGTGAGTGTATGGAGAGAGAGGAGTGAATGGCCGACCGGGAGACTAAGAGAGCACTTCATTCTCTAGATGACAGCATGCAGGTGGAAGTGTCTTCTGACTATGTCCAATTTCCAGGCTTATTCACCACACTTGTCACATTCCCCTCTATTAACCAGGCTCCCATTGGCTGAATAGTTGTGTCCCATATTTGCCATTTCTTGCTTTTAGTGGCAAGTATAGTTCGTCCTGAAGTTCATTGCAAAATCAGGCCCCGCCAATTTCCAGAAATGAGCACATGACCCTGGTGGACGCTGAGGCAGTGCGGCACTGTTGGAGATGATGTCGTTCAAATGAGGCGTTAAATCGAGGACCTGCCAACCCTCAGGGGGGCGCTATTTCAAAGAATGTGGAAACTCTTCCTGGTTAATGCACATCACCCAGCCAAGACCTGTTCATTTCTCATTATGTGAATGTGCATGGGATCCTGATGTGCACAATTTGGCTGCCCACTGACCATTCTTCACTGACAGCAGAGTGCACTGGGTTTTACTCATAATATGACAACCCAGCTTTCTTTAGTTTTATTAACCTCACTTTTGAAATTTGAAATATTTTTAAAATTTCATGTACTCATGAAGTGTACTGTTGGAGAAATTGTTCTTTCAGCACTCCCAATTAATCTTTGCTGAGTTATTTTTATACTTCCACAACTTGGAAAATATATTAAATCTTGTGCTCTCCTTTTTAATCTTGTGACACATTGATTGAATTGTAATTTGACAATGGAATTGTTGCTCAAATCTGTGGATCTTTTTATACCAAGAAAACAACAAATGTGTGTGTGTTTGTATTTACTGTGGTCTTTGATTTGTAGAAGTCTGAATGTTTTTACTTATTGTGTTAGCTGAATGGCTGGAGTAAAGTAATAGTTGTATTGGGGATTTCTGTGCAACTTGCCAGTGTCAGGTAAATAAATGAGTTGATCTTCTCCATGTTGTGCCTTATCTTTGTGTCCTGCTTACAGGGTCAGCTAATCACTGCTGTTTAATTTTCTAACTCCTGTCTTCCTAAAGTTACTCACTGCAATAAGGTATCACAGCCTCTTTCCTGTAAGAGTTGAGCATTGTCTTGTCAAGAATTAGTTTGTGTGAATAAATTCCCTTTCAGCAAACCTACCTGACAGAGGTAACTCTAATGTTGCAATGAAAGTTGCCAAGAGTTTTGTTCCATTACAAAATCAGACTCTTTGTCTAAAAAGAGAAATAGTGCTTGGAAAGAGGATTAGCATTTCAATGTAGGTTTTACCTCCCAGCTGGACCGATTGTGGATTGAAGTCCTCTCTCCGGTGAGAGAGTGTTTGAATATTGCAATACTTTGGGCTGAGACGCACAGACATCTTCAGCAATTTAGATACTTCGTGTGAGGATTCCTAAGAACGACACTTACTGAATTCCTTAGAACAGAGGGAAATTTCCACATTATACATGGAGTGTGATGTGAGAGGGCATTCTGGGTAGCTGACTTACAAGTGAAATAAACAGCTGCACCTTTGTCCTTCACCTCTCCATCTCTCATGTGTGTTATTCACAGCCACTCTGCCTCCCAGTACCACAAACATAGCAACTGTGTGCTTACTTGCTATCTTGTATGTGCCTTGTGCTGTGTATGACTGCTGGTACTGTGTTTTGCACTTGGCTCCGGAGAAACGCTGTTATGTTTGGCTGCATTCATGGGTATTCACGTATGGTTGAATGATCATTAAACTTGACCTTGAAAGGTCTTGATAGTGCAGAGACACAGAAGGACCCCCACCATGCAGGCTATACTACCTTTAGGAAGGAGGTACAGGAGCCTTAGCTCCCACACCATCAGATTGTGCAGCAGTTCAACCATCAGGCTCCTGAACCAGACTGGATAACTTCACTCACCACAGCACAGAACTGATCACTGAACACAACTTGCGGACTCGTTTTCACGGACTCTACAACTCATGTTCTTGGTATTATTTATTTATTTTTATTGTGTTTCCACATTTTACTTTTGCACATTGTTTGCTTGTCAGTCTTTGTGTGTAGTTTTTCACAGATTCTATTGTAGTTCTTTGTTCTGCTGCAAAGATGAATCTCAGGGTGCTCTAGACGTACTTCAATGTCAAATCTGCTTTGAGCATTACTGGTTGGTTGGCATCTGTCTGTATCGAAGGACAATGGGCGATGACCACCATCACAAGCCTGGGTGGAAGGTATGGAGATCCTCAGATGCCCAGTCATCAAGATCCCCCTCTCAGTCTCACCAGTGCAGTCCAAAGGAAGGCTTATGAAGCAATACATCTGGCACCAGCTTGGCTGCAGGGCTGCCGGAAGGATGTTCAATGACGACCAGCTGCCTTAGGGGCTCCACTCCGGATTGGCTGTCTGGATTTACCCCCACAGCCGCCTTCTCTCTCAAGGCTGCCCACAGGCAGTGGGGCTATATACCCATAGCTGGGGATCTGGTTCACGAGCACCAGGGCGTGTCCACATATCAATGGGCCTGCGTGCTACGTGTGCAGGGACCAGACCTCCTCCCCTTCCTCTGTAATTCAGCCTGAGTCCGAAAGGAGTTCAGTTTCCGGGTGTCGCCAGCGAGGAGGCACTACATGAGGCTTGCTGTTGGAGAGGCTATGTACTGGCAGGGAGAGACTCACACATTCAGCCCTCCTTTTCGCAAGACTGCTACCCAGCAGTGGAAGCTGAGAGTGAGAGCGACAAGCACCACCCATTACACTACCACACTAGACACATCACAACAGCCATTTTGAGCATTACTAATTGTGGGGAAAACTACAAGTCGAGGTTGTCAATATAAAAGAGCAAGAAAACCAGTGGGGAATTTATCAAAGATTGAGCAGCATGTGGAACTCTCTCCCGAGTGACTAATACTAAATTTAATAGGAGGCTGTACAAGAAAATGTGGACGAGGAAAGCGGAGGGTCATGCTGATAGATTTAGATGGGGAAAGGTGGGAGGAAATCTGAGTGAAGCATAAGTGTGTTGGGCTGAATAGCCTGTCTCTCTACTATGTAAAAAGTAGACATGATCCTCTCTTAAAAACTGACAGTACTTTCACCCACATAGCAAAGGACAATCAAAACTCTCTTTCCCAAAAGAACAATTACACCTACAATTGCACTTTGAAAGTGAGTTTGTTTTTATTTAACAAAGAGTTAAGGTGCAGATCGGCCCAAATCAAACTTAATAGCGTAACGAACTGCAGAAAGTCTGGAAGGGAGAAAATACTTGCAGGAATATATAGAAGACAATGATGGGACTTTGTGGATTGATCTATGAAGGAAGGTGTTGGCGCGTGGCCAAGTGGTTAAGGCGTTCGTCTAGTGATCTGAAGGTTGCAAGTTTGAGCCTCAGCTGAGGCAGCGTGTTATGTCCTTCAGCAAGGCACTTAACCACACATTGCTCTGTGACGACACTGGTGCCAAGCTGTATGGGTCCTAGTGCCCTTCCCTTGGACAACATCGGTGGCGTGGAGAGAGGAGACTTGTAGCATGGGAAACCGCCGGTCTTCCATACAACCTTGCCCAGGCCTGCACCCTGGAAACCTTCCAAGGTGCAAACCTATGGTCTCACGAGACTAACGTATGCCTATGAAGAAAGCACTGCACCTTCAGTGGGTAATTGGCCTTTCTGTACCATTCCATGCTCCTGTATTTCTGTTTAGTAGGGCTGAATGGCTTTCTCTCCTTTCATTCCTACAATTCCAAATTTTATCGACTCTGCTTGAAATAAAATGTTATAACTTGCCTTCAGAAATGCCCAGGAGCAGTGGACAGTTGAAGGTGTGATTGGTCCTGCTGAGAGAGTTCCTCTCAATGTCATTAGGCACTCAGAATAAAGCATGCCAGCCTTGAAATGCGATTCCACATTCAGCTCAGGAATCAGCTCTCACTTACACACTGTATGAACCACGTGCTGTTGAGTGGCCCACATAAAGGATTGTTTGGAGCATCCTCAGGGATATTAGAAAGCTTTAGATATTCAGTAAAGCCCATTGCTTCAAGCAAGGGAGAACTGCTAGGAATCACTCAATTTTTTTTGTGCAGAATTTTATTAAAAGTGAAGGGACATCTATATAACAGCATTTTTAATGACACAAAACAATTTGTAGATTTTCTGATTTTGCCCTTTTTTAAAAAAGGAACAGTTTAAACAGCTCCCAGCTGGTTCTGTGTTACTGTGCAAAGATGTGATGAGTTAACGTTATTGGAGGGCACAGAATGTCCTTCATCTGTGGAATGGACGTCAGAGGAGACCGTCATCCCATATCCTGTGGTAATAGTGGAAGGAGTAATTTACCCTTGAATGCATTCAGGGAAGATGCCAAGGGATACCACAGGCAGTGCCTTGTTAAGATAATACATTCAGATTTAAAAGACAATAGGATGCAATTTATAAAATAAAGACTCATGTCTGGATAAATGGTCTTCCTGTGCTTCTCACACATTAAAGGTGACGCTTGCTGATAAACTCAACCCTGCTAACAGCATTTGTTGTAAAGTCTGTTGTTGTCAAGTGCCACATTTGAATTCAGAATAAAAAGTTCAAACAGTACTATTGAGAGAGGAGAAAATCCAAAAAGCGGAAGATGTTCAAAACCTGAGTTAAAAATGGCAAATGCTGGAAACACTCAGCAGGTTAGGCAGCCTCTGAGGAAAGAGGAACAGTTAACTGATGAAGTGTATTCAACCTGAAATGTTAGCTGTTCCTCCTCCCCAGCTGCTATTTGACCTTCTGAATATTTCTACTGCTATGGAAGAGGTGCTTGAGCCATTAGAAGGATTTTGGTGTTGAAGTTGGCACGATACAGAAGGCAATACTCAAACAGACAAGGACATTACAACAAGTTGCAAGCAGATGTATTATCAAGGTACATGCATGTCACCATGTACAATGCCAAGATTCATTTTCTTGTGGGAATTCACAGTAAGTACAAAGACACACAATAGAATCAATGAGAGCTGCACGCAAGACAAATAACCAGTGTGCAAAAGACAACAACCTGTGCAAATACAAAAACAAAATGATAAGTAAATAAATACCGAGAACATTAGATGAAGAATCCTGGAAAGTGAGTCCGTAGGTTGTGTTCAGTGTTTTGCTGAGCGAGATTGAGTGACATTATCCCCACTGGTTCAAGAGCCTGATGTTTGAATGGTGACTTGGATCCACTCCAATTCCCTACCGAAACAAAGGGTCTACAGCAGCTGCTATCTTGTTGGCTCTTCACACAACCCTGGAACATCTGGGCAGCAAAGATGCATACATCAGGATGCTCTTTATCAATTACAGCCCAGCATTTAACACCATTGTTCCCTCAAAACGAATCAGTAAACTCCAAGACTTGGGCATCAATACCCCCTTGTGCAATTGGATCCTGGATTTCCTCATTTGTAGCTGATTGACAAAAACACCTCTTCCACAATCTCCATCAGCAGGCATGGTATGGGAACACCAATGCCCTTGAGCGGAAAATCCTACTAAAGGTAAGGGATTCATGCCAGTACGTCATGGTAAAACCCTCCCAACCATTGAGTACATCTACATGAAACGTTGCTGTAGAAAAGCAGCCTCCATCATCAAAGACCCTCATCACCCAGACCATGCTCTTTTCTCACTGTTGTCATCAGGTAGAAGGTACAGGAGCCTCAGGACTCACACCACCAGGTTCAGGAACAGTTACTACCCCTTAGCCTTCGACCCCACATTACCTTTCATGTCATGCACCATCCTAACTGGAAATGCAGTCAATCCTTTCATCCTCACTGGGCCAATATCCAGGAATTTGTTGTCAGGTCCAAGCTGCTTCACTACAAAAATGCCAGTGGCTGGAGAAAATGGGTCATTGGCAAGTTCTGAAATGCAGCCAGAAACAGGGTGTGGGAATGGCTGTAGAACGTACACTTAGTGACCACTTTATTAGGTACATCAAAACACCTGCTTGTTAGTGCAAATATCTAATCAGCCAATCGTGTGGCAGCAATTCAATGCAAAAAAGCACACCAACAGGGTCAAGAGGTTTAAATGCTTTTCAGACCAAACATCACAATGGGGAAGAAATGTGATCTATGTGACTTTGGCCATGGGATGATTGTTCATATGGTTCCATTTGATATCAGAGATTGTATACAGTACGCAACCTGAAATCCTTACTCTTCACAGGCATCCACAAAACAGAGAGGAAAAACCCCCGAAGAATGAATGATAGAAAAACATTGAACCCCAAAGTCCCTCCTCCCACTTCCACGCACAAGCAGCAGTAAAATCGTCAGCCCTCCCCCTCCCCCTCCCCACTTGCTTCATCAAAAGCATCAGCCCTCCCCCACCCACCATGCAAACAATAGCAAGCCCCCAGAGACCATGATCTAGAGTTCATAAAAAGCTGCTGTCCATCCCAACATTTAAGTTCATAAAAAGAGTCCATCCCAACACTTCGACATCTCTCTCTAACTAACTAGGGAAAGAGAGATATCGCTCCTGACGCAGCGAGCAGGGAGGCCAACAGCTTGCTGTTTCAATGTTACAGTCTGCAGTGTCACTTATTCAAATTCCCCTGACTTGGAGCCAATGAAAGAGCCATCGTCGGTGCCAGACGGGGTGGTTTGAGTATCTCAGAAACTTCTAATCTCCTGGAATTTTCATGCACAACAGTCTCAAAGGTTTACAGAGAATGGAGCAATAAATGGGGGGGGGGGGGAACATCCAGTGAGTGGCAGTTCTGTGGACAAAAAGGCCTTGCTAATGAGCGAGATCAGAGGAGAATGGCCAGAAGATTCAAGCTGACAGGAAGGCACAGTAACTCCAATAACCACATGTTACAACAGTGATGTGCAGAAGAGCATCTCTGAACACACAACACACCGAACCTTGAAGTGGATGGGGGCTACAGCAGCAGAAGACCACAAACATACACTCAGTGGCCACTTTATTAGGTACAGGCGGCACATAATAATGTGACCACTGAGTATATTTATGAAGAGAATTAGTGTAAAAACAATGAGCAAGGTTTCAATTTTTGAGCCCCTTGGTATGAACATAGAATTCTCCAACTTCCAGTAATTCCCTTCCCCTATCCCTATGTCACTCTGCCCCCTCCCCCAGCTGCCTATCACCTCCCTCATGGTTCCGCCTCCTTCTACTACCCATTGTGTTTTCCCCTATTCCTTCTTCACCTTTCCTGCCTATCACCTCCCTGCCTCCCCTGCCCCACCCCTTTATCTTTCCACTTACTGGTTTTTCACCTGGAACCTACCAGCCTTCTCCTTCCCACCCTACCCCTACCTTCTTTATAGGGCCTCTGCCCCTTCCCTCTACAGTCCTGACGAAGGGTTCCAGCCCGAGACATTGACTGATCATTGCCACGGATGCTGCTCGACCTGCTGAGTTCCTCCAGCGTGTTGTGAATGTTGTTTTGACCCCAGCATCTGCAGAGTATTTTGTGTTATCAATTTTTGAGCAATTGCAGCATGTTGTTGAGTGAGGCTGTAGGAACTTGAGGGGCAAAGTCCTTGACACAAAGGGTGGTATGTATGTGGGATGAGTTAACAGAGGAAATAGTTGAGGCAGGTAGAATGCCAACTTTTAAAGAAGGTTGGACAGGCATCTGGGTAGAAAAGGTTTAAACCAGGGGTTCCCAACCTGGGGTCCATGGCATTAAAAAAATTTGGGAACCCCTGGTTTGGAGGATTATGGGCTAAACACTGGCAAATGGGATCAGCTTGGATGAGGTGTCTTGGTCGGTGTGCACAGGTTGGGCCAAAGTGCCTGTTCTGGTGCTGTATGACTCTATGAATGGAACTACTATGGGACCATTTCACTAAGGTTCAACCTGCTATGAGGTAATATTAGATTATGAGGACACGCGGTCCTCTTTTATTGTCATTTAGTAATGCATGCATTAAGAAATTATACAATGTTCCTCCAGTATATCACAGAAACACAAGACAAACCAAGATTTAAAAAACTGACAAAAACCACATAATTATAACATATAGTTACAACAGTGCAAAGTAATACCGTAATTTGATAAAGAACAGACCATGGGCACGGTTAAAAAGAAGTCTCAAAGTCTCTCGAAAGTCCCATCATCTCATGCAGACGGTAGAAGGAAGAAAAACTCTCCCTTCCATGAACCTCCAGCGCCGCAAACCTGCCGATGCAGCACCCTGGAAGCACCCAACCACAGCCGACTCTTGAGTCCATCTGAAAACTTCGAGCCTCCGACACTGAGCACCGAGCACCATCTCTGCCGAGCGCTTCAACCCCGGCCCCGGCAACAGGCAATAGGCAAAGCCAAGGATTTGGGGCCCTCCCCTCCAGAGATTCTCGATCGCACAGTAGCAGCGGCAGCGAAGCAGGCATTTCAGAAGTTTCTCCAGCGAAAATATACAGAGAAAAGAAAAATTTGTCATCATGGTAGCATTCTTGCCTGGGTCAGAATTATACATGCTCCCTCCAGGCCAAAATCTACCCTGACCATCTGGTGTATTGCATTCTCAAAGTCTTTCAAGTAAGCTAGGGCCTCTTGGGTGAAAGCTGGAAGATATTGCTCTACTGCTGTGAAGATGAAGAGGGAGCCCTCCCGGGTCTCCTGGCAAATAGATATTCTCCAATTAACAACACAGAAATAGGTGATCAGACTCATTTTGGGGCCCTTGCCAAGCACACATAGGCTATCATGTTTCCGACAAAACAACTGCCAGGTCCACCTCAGGAATACTTTTATTGGCTGTGAATCAGTGTGCCCCACAGATGAGAAAACTAGAAGCAAAGTTACTCAAATGCAGGAGGCTTATGGAAGAAGTTACTGTAAAAGTTGAACACAATGGACAGGAGGCAGCGGGATGAAAGGATGCATCATTTCGGTTGTGAGCTCAGTGCAAAAGAAAAAGGAGCTGTCAATTCAACATTGTCCAATAAGCATTGATTCCCAATCTGACTCTAAGCTCTCTGCACCCACATGAGCACCATTTTCTTTTCATACAATAGCAGCATGCAACAGAATGCCAAATGATAGACTGGCCAATGACACGTGTATGTTGGGAGGTCCTGTAATCCCAGAGAAAAGAGAGGACCAGGCTTATCTGTTAATCCCCTCTCTTTAGTAGACATTTCATTCAATTCTACCAGGTGTTTCTGTTTCTTGTTTAAATCTTATTTTATGATTCAGAGGGTTCGTTGCTGAAGTGAGCTTCCAGCAGCTAGTGACAGGTTGACGTTGCATGAAGGTCAATGTCAGCCTGTCAGTTGATATATTGCCTTGATGTTTGAGTCTTCAGTATTTCTTTGGAGAACCTGTCCTTTGTCACAGAGTTGTTTCTCACAGAAACGGGCCTTTCAACACTCCAGAATCTATGCTGGCCCTCAAGTAATGATTTACACGAACCCCCTTTTATTCCTAACAACGGCCCCCGCCTCAGACCCTACCTGCCACTCGCGTTCACGCTGGAGCCAGTGAACCCACCGACCTGCTCCTCCTTGGGATGCGGGAAGGAACCGGAGCACATTTGACCGTAAGGAGAGTGTGCCGGATTCATGCAGCCAGCATTGAACTGCGGTCGCTGGGCTGTGAGGCCGCGGGTCAATTAGTAACTTTAAAATCTCACATCCTCTCACCTAAAGCTAAGGGCAATTCTCTTTCCCTCTTCTCCCCCTGACTTTTGTAGCTCACTGACACACATCCCCCATCCCCACCAGGTCCCAGCCAGCTGCTCCGACCCTCACCCAACCCCAGCACTTAAAGCTCTCACATTAGCAACAGACCCTGTGGAATCGAACTCAGACCCTGCTGCAGAGACAATCGCGGGGGTTGGACTATATCCTGTTTCAGCGCAGTTTTGGCACAGTGACACACGAAGCTCTCAGATCGCTTTGTCCCCATCGGCTTTCGTCGCCATGAGTTAAAAACATCATATCCTTGTGCTTGATAGTCAGTACATGATAACTAGTCACAGAGCTGAGTCCCACTTGGGAAAACCGCCTTAAAGCACGAGAGGGTTCGGGCACGGTACAGAAAAGAGGGACTTGATCGTTCACGTGCGCAATCTGGGGCTTGAAGTTCTGTTAATTTACTGTGACAATTACTGCAGTAGTCAGTTCATCGACCCGGCGAGCCGCTCGACAGGCGGCCGTGATGTTAATGTGTATGAATGTAACAGGAGCGCTTGGAAAGCAGTGACTATGAACGTAAAGAGTGAAAAGGCATTGAGCGGTTTATTCTTGTAAATAATTTCTATTATGAATAATATGTATTTTGTTTATTTAAAAAATTACTGTAACAAGCCACGAAAGCTTAGAACACTGAAGCTGGGAATGGAGTAGATAAGGTTCCTGTAGGGATACGTCAGGGTGGAATATTATTTGTAGATTAGAAAAATTAGCCTAATCTGCAAATAATAGTGCAATAATTGGAGTATGAGCCAAAGGCTAATCTGAAATAAAGCACCATCCTTTAGGGTTTAAAGACGATGAGGATTGGGAGGCAGGGAATAACGACAAAGATTATGACAAAGTCATTTTAGTCTAGGATAGTCTGTCCAGACGCTGGTTTTATGACTCCTCTTCCTCATTATGTTTAGGTTGCTTCTTTTTTTAACAAACCCTGGAGATCCATTTTAGATTAGCACTTCATTAGCAGCCAAAAAGCAATTTTAGTAAATCTGTGACAAAATTTAAAGTGCTGGAATTAACTAATAAGATAGCTCCCCTGAGGCTGCTTTAAACCAACAGTTTTGTATGTCTAATTAAATTTTAATTGTTCATTTTCAAATGCTAGTTCAGCTTTTCAATTTGTGCCGTCTGCAACACAGGAACATGTTTATTTCTCAAAGTAAACCACAATTGGCAACAGTACTGAAGTAACTGCCCGTGTATCATTGGTAGTTTGAGACAAAGTATTTCTGGCTTTCCAGATTCAAATGAGCACAGAGTCAACAAGACATATTTAGCATTTGGAGGATAGTAAAGGCTGTGTTTAAATATCCTGACTATAATAATGGATATATCATGGTCCTAGTACGGTTCAGTACCCTATTTCTGGGGCAAATTAAGTAATTGTGGCAACAAAAATTAATCTCCTAGAGGAACTCGGTGGGGCAAGCATCATCGGTGGGAGGAAAAGAATTGTTGACAGTTTCGTTTAAAACCCTGCATCGGTCCTGAATTAGACATCAGACCCGAAAAGTTCAGTGTTCCTTTCCTCCAGCAGATTGTTTGTTGGTCCAGCTTCCAGCACCTGCAAACTCTTGTGTCTCTTCATTCATCTAGTTCCCAAACTCTGTATTCTACCGCTTTCTCTATTTACTTCAAAGTCTATGTATCAACCCGTATTAGCTTAACATCTGTAAGAGGTTGTTCCAATGAAATATTAAATCAAAGTTTGGTCTTTCGTGTGGATGGAGAAAATCCTGCGGGTGAAAAAAATAATCTTCAGGTATTGGAAATCTGAAATGGAAAGAGACACTTCTGGAAACATCCAACAGGTCAAGCAACATCTGGGGAGAGGGAAGCAGGCAACAATTTGGGCCTGAGACCCTTTGTCTGATCTGGGAAAGAGAGTTACATGGAGATAAAGGTTAGCTGTATGTGTACATCAAAACATACAGTGAAATGCTTCCTTCTGTGTCAAATCAAATCAGCGAGGATTGTACTGGGTAGCCTGCAAGAGTCCTATACTGACATAGCATGCCCGCAAATTACTGATCCTAACCTCGTGACTTCTTCAGACCCAATCCAAAGCTGTCACATCTCACATCCTTCCTATAGTGTGGTGACCAGAACTGCACACAATACTCCAGGTGTGGACTACAGAAAAGTTTAATACAGCTGGCACATACAGTAATTAGACAACTTTTATCCTCAATACTGTAGGCCCTCTTTACCACTCCATCCACTTGTGTTGCCACTTTCATCTCAAGATCACTCTATACACCCATGCTCCTAAGGGTTCTGTCTGCCATTTAAACTGTATTCTTTCATTTAGAGTCGTAGAGTCATACTGCAGCACATAAGCAGGCTCTTTGTCCCATCTAGTCCATTCCAAACTATTAATCTGTCCAGTCCCATTGACCTGCACCGGGACCATAGCCTTTGATACGTCTCCCATCCATGTACCTATCCAAATTCTTCTTAAATGTGGAAATTGAACCTGCATCCACCACTTTCTCTGGCTGCTCATTCCACACTCTTAACACTCTCTGAGTGAAGAAGTTCCCCTTTTGTTCCCCTTAACCATTTCGCCTTTCACCTTTAACCTCCAGTTCAAGTCACATCCAACCTCAGTATGCCTCTGTCAAATCTCCCCTCATTCTTCTACGCTCCAGGGGATAAAGTCCCAGCCCTCTCGACCTTTCCCAATATCTCAGGTCAAGTACCGCCAGAATATATATCCTCCACGCTCTTTCAATCTTATTGACATCTTTCTTATAGGCTGGAGACCAGAACCTTCTCCCAAAATGCATCACCTCATCCTTGCTTGGACTAAATACCAGCTTCCATTTTCCATCTAAATTTCCAACTGGTCTATATCTTGCTGTAACAAAAGACATAGGAGCAGAATTAGGCCATTTGGCCCATCGAGTCTGCTCCACCATTTCATCATGGCTAATCCTTAATTTTTCCCTCCACAGCTAGACTCCCCAACCTTATCCCCGTAACCTTTGATGCTGTGTCCAATCAAGAACCTATCAAGCTCTGCCTTAAATACACCCAACAACCTGGCCTCCACAGCTGCCTGTGGTAAGAAATTCCACAAATTCACCACCCTCTGGCTGAAGAAATTTCTCCGCATCTCCGTTTTAAATGGATGCCCCTCTATCCTGAGGCTGTGCCCTCTTGTCCTAGACTCCCCCACCATAAGAAACATCCTTTCCACATCTACCCTGTCTAGGACTTTCAATATTCAAAAGGTTTTATTGAGATCCTCCCCCCCCCATCCTTCTAAATTCTAATGAGTACAGACCCACAGCTGACAAACGTTCCTCTTATGATAACCCTTTCATTCTTGGAATCATCCTTGTGAACCTCCTCTGAATCCTCCCCAATGTCAGCACATCTTTTTGTGGATGAGGGGCCCAAAACTGTTCACAATACTCACCAGTGCATTATAAAGCCTCAGCATCACATCCCTGCTCTTGTATTCTGGACCTCTTGAAATTAATGCTAACATGGCATTTGCCTTCATCACGACTGACTCTATCTGCAAGTTAACCTTTAGGTTGTTCTGCACAAGGCCTCCCGTCTCAGATTTTTGGATTTTCTCTCCACTTAGAAAATAGTCTGCACATTTATTTCTACTACCAAAGTGCATGACTGTGCATTTTCCAACATTATATTTCATTTGCCACTTTTTTGCCCATTCTCCTAATCTGTCTAAGTTCTTCTGCAGCCTACCCATTTCCTCAACACCACCTGCCCCTCCACCAATCTTTGTATCATTTGCAAACTTGGCAATAAAGCCATCTATTCTGTCATCTAAATCATTGATATACAGCATAAAAAGAAGTGATTCCAAAACCGACCACTGTGGAACACCACCAGTCATTGGAGGCCAACCAGAAAAGGATCCTTTTATTCCCACTCGCTGCCTTCTTCCAATCAGCCAATGCTCTGACCATGTTAGTAACTTTCCTGTAAGAACATGGGCTCTTAACTTGGTAGGCAGCCTTATGTGTGGCACTTTGTCAAAGGCCTTCTGAAAGTCCAAATAGACAACATCCATTGCATCACCTTTATATATTTTATGTGTAATCTTCTCAAAGAGTTCCAACAGGTTTGTTAGGCAGGATTTTCCCTTAAGGAAATCATGCTGACTTTGTCCTAACTTGTCCTATGTCACCAAGTAATCCAGAACCTCATCCTTAACAATTGACTCCAACATCTTCCCAACCACTGAAGTCAGGCTAACTGGTCTATAATTTCCTTTCTGCTGCCTTCCTCCTTTCTTAAAGAGTGGAGTGACATTTGCAATTTTCCAGTCCTCTGGCACCATGCCAGTCTAATGATTTTTGAAAGATCATTACTATTGCCTTCATAATCTCTACCACTACCTCTCTCAGTACCCTAGGGTGCAGTTCATCCAGTCCAGGTGACTTATGTAACCTTAGGTCTTTCAGCTTTTTGAGCACCTTCTCCCTTGTAATAGTAACTGCACTCACTTCTCTTCCCTCACACCCTTCAAAATCTGGCACACCGCCAGTGTCTTCCACAGTGAAGACTGATGCAAAATACCCATTTTGTTTCACCTGCCATCCCCTTGTCCCCCATCATTCTTCTTCCGGCCTCATTTTCTAGTGGTCCAATATCCACTCTCATCTCTCTTTTATATTTTATATACTTTAAAAAGCTTTTACTATCCACTTTGATATTGTTTGTTAGCTTGCTTTCATATTTCACCTTTTCCCTCCTAATGATTATTTTGCATGTTTTCTGTAGCCTTTTAAAAGCTTCCCAATCCTCTGTCTTCCCACCAATTTTTGCTTTGTTGTATGCCCTCTCTTTTGTTTTTACATTAGCTTTGACTTCCCTTGTCAGTCACAGTTGTACTATTTTGCCAATTGAGTATTTTCTTGTTTTTGGAATACATACATCTGTCCTGCACCTTCCTCATTTTTCCCAGAAACTCACGGCAGTGCTGCTCTGTTGCCGTTCTTGCCAGCAGCTCCTTCCAATTTCCTTTGGCCAACTCCTTTGTCATACCACTGTAATTTCCCTTACTCCACTGAAATACAGCTATGATAGACTTCCTTTCTCCCTATCGAATTTCAAGATGAACTCAATCGTGTTGTGATCACTGCCTCCTAAGGCTGCTTTTACCTTAAGCTCCTTAATCGCTTCCGGTTCATTACATCACACCCAATCCAGAATAGCTGATCCCCTAGTAGGCTCAGAAACAAACTGCTCTAAAAAGCCATCTCATAGGCATTCAACAAGCTCACTCACTTGAGATCCATTACCAACTTGATTTTCCCAATCGGCCTGCATGTTAGAATCTCCCATGAGTATCACAAGGTTGCCCTTTTGTCATGACACGCCTGGTGTAATCTGTTGTCCACTTCCCAGCCACTGTTGGGAGGCCTGAATATAACTGCCATCAGGGTCCTTCTCCCCTTGCAGTTTCTTAACTCAACCCACAAGGATTTAACATCTTTCATCCTATTCTTTACCAGCAGAGCCACACCACCCCCTCTGCCTACTTTCCTATCCCTCCAAAACAATGTGTAACCTTCAATATTCAGCTTCCAACTACAACCATCCTTCAGCCACGATTCAGTGATGGCCACAACATCATTTCCGACAATCTGTAATAGTGAAACAAGATCATCCACCTTATTTCTTATACTCATTGCATTCAGATATAACACTGAGTACTGTATTTGCTACCCTTTTTGATTCTGCATCCCTGCATCTGCCCGCACGCTATCTTTGCTTTTTTACCATCTGTCCTACCCCGAATCCCTTCAGTCCAGTTCCCACCCCCCTGCTAAATTAGTTTAAGCCTTCCCCAACAGCTCTAACAAACCTGCCCATGAGAATATAGGTCCCTCGGGTTCGGGTGCAACCCCTCCCTTTTGAACAGGTCATACCTCTGCCAGAAGAGATCCCAGTGATCCAAGAACCTGAAGCCCTGACCCCTGCACCAGCTTCTCAGCCGGGCATTTATCTGCCAGGGCATCCTGTTTCTACCCTCACTGGCACATGGCACAAGTAGCAATCCACAAATTACTACCCTGGAGATCCTGCTTCTCAGATTTCCACCCAGCTCTCTAAATTCTCTTTTCAGGAACTCTTTGCTTTTCTTTCCTATGTCATTGGTACCAATTTGTACCAAGATATCTGGCTGCTCCCCCTCCCTCTCCAAAATGGTGTGGACATGATCCAAGACGTCCTGGACCCTGGCACTAGGGAGGCAACATTCCATTCGGGTGTCCCGTTCATGTCCACAGAATCTCCGGTCTGTTCCCCTGACTATTGTGTCCCCTATCACTACCACTCCCCTCTTCTCCCTCTTTCCCTTCTGCACCTCTGTAGCCTTTGACAACCTTCCTTGCTATTTATGACTCCACCAATTTGTAAGCTGAAAACTTAACTAGAAAACCACCTACATTTTCATCTAGATCTTGACAATGTATTACAGACAACACAGTTCCAGCACTGATTCCTGCAGAACAGAAGTACTCATAGAAATCCAGTCAGAAACACACCCCTCTACCAGTCTTCCATGACCAAGGTCATTTTGGATCCAATTTACTAATTCACTGTGGATCTCATGTGTCTTCTGGAACTGTCTATTGTAAGGCCTTGTCAAATGTTTCACTAGAGGAGAGAGTCCCACCCTGGGGTTCACAGACCCCTCAGGGATCCATGGCATAAAAAAAGTGTGTGTGGAAAACATCAATTGTCCTACCCTCATCAATCATTTCATCATAAAACTCATTCAAATTTGCATCTAGAGGTGAAAAATTTATTACTGATGCCAGTAGCACGATTCTGTAGATAAGCGGAGAGGTTATCCCCAGGTCTTGGCCAAAGGTTTCAAAGTTCAACATAAATTTATTATCAAAGTACATATATGTCACTATATATAACCCTGAGGTTTGTTTTGTTCTGGGGAAACACAGTAAATCCAAGAAATATAATAGAATCAATGAAAGACCGCACCCAACACGATGGACAAACAACCAATGAACAAAAGACAACAGTGCAAATACAAAAGAAAAAAATAATATTTATAAATAAATAAGCAATCGATATTGAGAACATGATATGAAAATTCCTTGAAAGTGAGTCCATAGGTTTTGGGAACAGTTCAGTGATGGACACATGAGGTCAAGTGAAGTTATCCCCTCTAGTTCAAGAATCTGATGTTTGAGCTATTCCTGAACCAGGTGGTGCGAGTCCTGAGGCTCCTCTACCTTCTACCTGATGGCAGCAGTGAGGAGAAAGTGTGGCCTGCGTGGTGATGATGGATGCTGTTTTCCTGTGACAGTGCTCTGTGTGGATGTGCTCAACGGTGGGGAGGGCCTTACCCGTGATGGACTGGGTTGTATCCATTGCTTTTTGCAGGATTTTCCATTTAAGGGCATTGGTGTTTCCATACCAGTCTGTGATGCAACCAGTCAATATACTCTCCACCACACATCTATAGAAGTTTGTCAAAGTTTTAGGTGCCATGCCAAATCTACGCAAACTTCTGAGGAAGTAGAGGCGTTGCCGTGGTTTCTTCGTAATTGCACTTACTGTACAGGCTGGGCCCAGGACAGGTCCTCTGAAATGATAACACCAAGGAATTAAGAGTTGCTGACCCTCTCCACCTCTGATCCCCCAGTGAGGACTGGTTCATAGACCTCCGGCTTCCTCCTCATGTAATCAATAATAAGTTTCTTGGCCTTGCTGACATTGAGTGAGAGGTTGTTGTTATGACAGCACTCTGCCAGGTTTTCGATCTCCCTCCTATATGCAGATTCATCAACACCTTTGGTTTGGCCAAAGACAGCAGTGTGATCAGCGAACTTCAATATGGCATTGGAGCTGTGCTTAGTCTCCCAGACATCAGTGAGTAGAGCAGGGGACTGAGCACACAGCCCTGTGCTGATGGAGATTGTGGAGGAGATGTTGTTGCCAATCCAAACTGACTGGAGTCTGCAAGTGAGGAAATCAAGGATCCAATTCACAAGGCGGTATCGAGGCCAGGGTCTTGAAGCTTATTGATTAGTTTTGAGGGGATGATAGTGTTGAATGCTGAGCTGTGGTTAATAAAGAGCATCCTGATGCATTAATCTTTACTAAGGTTTAACCCTTACTGGTAAGTTTTATCACTGAAGCAGGTAATGTAGTTGTTATCAGAAGGATCCACTGTGTGCAAGCTAATTATGTCTCTGCACAGAAATATTTCCAAGATACTTCATTGGCTCGTGGTGCTATATACTGCAGTTGCATTTTTTTTCTCCTTCCTTTCTTGCTTTGCATTCACTTCAAAGTTGTATTTCACAGTAACATTGGCTGAGGGATAATCTTACCCTTCTTTGAAATAATCCCTGATGATCTTTGTCAATACTTCAATGCCTCTGCATAATATCTCATCCAAAAGACAGTGTGTATTTCAACACTAGAGTGTCAGTCTGGGCTGTGTGCTGTCTCCTGCAGAGACTGAAAGCTATGACCTTCAAACTTAGACTGAGAGGGACTCTTCCAAGGTAAATGTCCCCACAGGTTGTGCCTTTGAGCAGTGCTTTCGAAGCCGCACTTCCAGTATTCCAAGATAGGTACCGTAGGCAAGGGGAGCAATCTTCAGCACTCCAGCTCCCCTACACGCGCACAAGTACAGCCAATCTATGCTTTATTAATGGACCTGATACATTTGTTTTCTGGTCCATCAAAGAGCACAGACAAAGCACACTGATGATGAAAGCTATCTGCTTGTATGTTGTGAATTAATGAGTAGACATTAGCTGAGCCCCATTGTGAGGTATCTATAAAGAGAGGGCATGAGTTCATGGTAAAGATTAAGAGATTTAGAGGGGATATGAAGAAGAATTTTTTTCACACAGACGATGGTCGGAATCTAGAGTACCCTGCCTGAAAATGCAGTGCAGGTGAAACTCACTCTATTTCACAAGCATCTGGAGGAACACTTGGATCTCCAAGGAAGAGAAAACTATGGACCCAGTGAGGTTAATGGGATTAGTGTAAACTAGCACGAACAGTGTGGGATGAAAGTTCTGCTTTGGTGCTAGATGACTCTATTGTCTCCAGCTGCTGGGCTTCTGGTGCCCTCCTCTGTCTGATCAGAGTTACTGCTTAACAGAATAGGTGTCATGGGATGGAGAGAGAAGGTCAGGGTGGCATGCTGGGACCTGGGATTGATCCTGATCTCAGGTGTGAAAATGACATATCCTTCCTGTGGCACCATGGATTTCACCTGAAGTCTCCAGTTTCCCAAAGATGGTTTTTGGTTAATTAGTGGCTGTATATGATCCTTTATGCTGTAGGTGGATGTTAGGAGAATCAGTGGAGAGGTGACAGAGAATGGGTCACAGGCAGATAAGTGGTACTGGGAGTAGCTACTTGTGAGTAGGTCCACAACTGACAAGAAGGAGGTGTCCAAGTGTAAAATAGTGAGTGTTCTTCCGGTAAATACGAGTGGAAGTGACAGAAAACCCTACAAAATCCAGATCTCAAAAGAAAATGAGAACTGGTTGAAACAAAAAAAAAACAAGAACGTGACCGGTAGAAAGAACTGAAATCAGGGGATGATCTTCAGGAGTATGGGAGGTGTACGGGTATTTGAAAAAGAAATCAGGAGACGGAGAAGGATACAAAACATTACTGTATTAGACATGATTAAGGAACATTCCTAAGCGGTTTATGTATATTAGGGCTATGTTGGTAAGGTGATAAAGAAGTGGTAATCCAAAATGACAGTCTTGGTCGGGAGCCAGAGTTTTTAACTGAACACTTCTCATCAGCAGTTACCAAGGAGATCGACATTATAGCTGGAGACTTTGAGTGGCGAAAATCAAGAGACATTAACACTATAAGTGAAGGGGTATTGCGTATCCTAGAGGGTTACGCTAATCCATGGGATATAATGTCCAGCATCGCAAGTTGTTATGGGAGGCAAGATTTCTCTGGCTCCAACTGCTTAGCTGGTGCTGTGCAGTGTTACACTAGCTGTTACACTACTGTAGTTAATGAGGGATAGTGCATTTCCTCTGCTGCTTGTCCTCTGTAGCTCTGAACACTCCTCCACTTCTGAGGGATTCCCAGGGGTCAGTGGGGAGGTAGCAATTCTTCCAGTCTTTACGAAAACCCATGGACTAAATCTCTGTTCTGCCTGGTAATGTCTTCCCGGGGTAGAGTCTACCATTTATCTATATACTAGGGGCAAAAGGATCGAGTGCCTTCCCAGCATATCTGACATATAAACTTTTATCTGCCTCCTAGGCGGGTACAGGTAGCGATTTTAACGAATGTTTTGATGACAAGCTCCGCTATCTTTATCAGGGATGATGCCTAGGCATGTCTAGACTGGTGGTATTTATATCCTTATCATCCGGTTCCTCCTGATTGGTTAGTCCTTATCCAATCAGGTTTCCGCTGTTCCACTTTGTTTCCAATCAAATTTCAGTTCTTACTCAGAGAGAGAACTTTGACTTAGTTAAAATTCTTTTCTTCTAGTTTTATTTCAATGGCTTCCTTCACTGGCTTGGTCCCAAAAACCACTGGCACAGTAGCTACCACCAATTTCTCCGGGTAACCCAAATGGATACACCTCCTGTGCTCCTTGATGCAGGATTCCACCGTGCATCCTGTCTGGCTGATATACGCTGCTCCGCATTCACAGGGAATCCTGTAAACGCCAGCCGTCCTGAGTCCCAGGTCATCTTTGACTCACATAAGCTGTGATTTGAGCTTCCTTCCACCTGTCTTCCCTATATTTCCACGGTTTCCGGAAGGATTGTCAGGATCCTGAGGTAGTACCGGGTGAATACCATCCACAAACTCACTGACTGGTTCCTCAAGATTAAGAGGCAGATATTGTTAAACTGGAAAGTGTGCAGAAAAGATTTATAACAATGTTGCTAGAACTCAAGAGGCTGAGTTATCCTTGGAACATCAGAGACTGGCAGATTATCTTACAGAGTCTTTTTCCCCAGGGTTGGGGAAATCAAGAACAAGAAGGCAAAGGTTGAAAGTGAGAAGAGAGAGATTTAATGGGAACCCAAGGGACAACTTTATCACACCGAGGGCAGTCGGTGTATGGAACGAGCAGCCAGAGGAATTGGTTGAGAAAGGATCAATAACAACATTTAAAATGCAGCAGCCAACCAGAATTGGCCTCCTTTATTCTCACTCTTTGCCTTCTTCCAGTCAGCCGATTTTCTACCCATGCTAGTACCTTTCTTGTAATGCCATGGGCTATTCTTGTTAAGCAGCCTCATGTGAGGAATCTTGTCAAAGACCTTCTGAAAATCCAAATAAACCACATCCCCTGACTCTCCTGCCTATTATTTCTTAAAAGAATTCCAAGACATTTGTCAAAGAATTCCAAGAGATTTGGAAACATAGAAATCCTACAGCACAATACAGGTCCTTCGGCCCTCAAAGCTGTGCCGAACATGTCCTTACCTTAGAAATTACCTAGGGTTACCCATAGTCCTCTATTTTTCTGAGCTCCATGTACCTGTCCAGGAGTCTCTTAAAAGACCCTATCATATCCGCCTCCACCCCATCGCTGGCAGCCCATTCCACACACTCACCACTCTCTGCGTAAAAAACTTACCCCTGATATCTCCTCTGTACTTACTTCCAAGCACCTTAAAAATGTGCCCTCTTGCGCTAGTCACTTCAGCCCTGGGAAAAAAATCTCTGACTATCCACACGATCAATGCTTCTCATCATCTTATTCACCTCTATCAGATCACCTCTCATCCTCCATCACTCCAAGGAGAAAGGCCGAGTTCACTCAACCTATTCTCATAAGGCATGCTCCCCAATCCAGGCAACATCCTTGTAAATCTCCTCTGCACCCTTTCTATAGTTTCCACAACTTCCTGTAGTGAGGCGACCTGAACTGAGCACAGTACTCCAAGTAGGGTCTGACCAAGGTCCTATATAGCTGCAACATTACCTCTCGACTCTTAAGCTCAATCCCATGATTGATGAAGGTCAATGCACCATATACCTTCTTAACCACAGAGTCAACCTGCACAATAGCTTTGAGTGTTCTATGGACTCTGACCCCAAGATCCCTCTGATCCTCCACACTGCCAAGAGTCTTAACATTAATACCATATTCTGCCATCATATTTGACTTACCAAAATTAACCACCTCACACTTATCTGGGTTGAACTCCATCTGCCACTTCTCAGCCCAGTTTTGCATCCTATCAATGTCCTGCTGTAACCTCTGACAGCCCTCCACACTATCCACAACACCCCCAACCTTTGTCAAAGAATTCCAAGAGATTTATCAGGCAAGATTTTTCCTTTTAGAAAACCGTGCTCACTTTTGCCTATTTTATCACATGGTTCCAAGTATCCTGAAACCTCATCCTTAATAATAGATTCCAACATCTTTCAAACCAGGCTAACTGTCTTATAATTTCCTTTCTTCTGTCTCCCTCCATCTTAAAGAGTGGAGTGACATTTGCAATTTTCCAGTCCTCCAGAACCATTCCAGAATCCAGTGATTCTTGAAAGATCATGACTAATGCCTCTTCAGCCACCTGTTTCAGTTTCAGAGTCCTGGGATGTAGTCCATCAGGTCCAGGTGACTTATTTACCTTCAGACCTTTCAGCTTCCCAAGAACCTGCTCCATAGTAATAGCAACAACATTCACTTCTGCCCCTGACACTCTCAGAATTCAGGCATTCTGCTAGTGTCTTCCATGGTGAAGATTAGTGCAAAGTATTTTAAGTTCCTCTCTATCATTTTCCAGTAGTCTGATATCCACTCTCATCTCTCTTTTACTCTTTATTTAACTGGAAAAAAAAACTTGTATCCCCTTTGATAGTGTTAGCTAGCTTACCTTCATATTTCACCTTTACCCCCTTATGGACCTTCTGTTGGTTTTAAAAAGCTTCCTGATCCTCTACCATCCCACTAATTTTTGCTTTATTATATGTCCTCTCTTGTTTTTATGCTGTCTTCGACTTTCTTTGTCAGCCAAGGTTTCCTCATCCTCTATTTAGAACGTTTCTTCATTTTGGGATGCATCTTTCCTGTGCCTTTCCAGTTTCCCTCATAAACACCAGCCATTGCTGCTCTGCTGAAGTCCCCCTCCAATCAATTTTGACCAGCTCTTTTCTTATGCCTCTGTAATTCCCTTTACTCCACTGTAATACTGATGCATTTGATTTTATCTTCTCCTTCTCAAACTACAGGTGAATTCCATCATATTATGATCACTGTCTCATAAGGGTTCCTTTACATAAGCTCTAATCAAATCTGACAATCCAGATTTGCCATTCTCCTAGTGGGCTTTACCGTGAGCTGCTCTCAAAAGCCATCTGAGGGGTATTCAACAAATTCCCTTTCTTGGGATCCAGCCCCAACAGAATTTTCCCCAATCTACCTGCATATTGAAATCCCCTATGATTATCGTAACATTGCCCTTCTTGTATGCCTTTTCTATCTCCCGTTGAAATTTATAGTCTACATCCTGGCTACTGTTCAGAGGCCTGTATATAACTCTCATCAGGGTCTTTTTACCCTTGTAGTTTATTAATTTTACCCACAAGGATTCTATATCTTCTTATCCTATGTCACCCTTTTCCAAGATTTGATTTCATTTTTTTTAACCAATAGTGCCATCCCACTCCCACTGCCTCCCTGCCCATCCTTTCAGTGCAATGTGTATCCTTGGATATTAAGCTGCCAACTATGATCTTCCTTTAGCCATGACTGAGCGATGCCCACAACATCATACCTGCCAATCTCTAACTGTGCCAATGGATCATTTATTGTACCTTATTCCATATTGTTACATGCTCAAGGAGATCTGTGTTATTTTTGTGTGAGAATGATGTGATGGTCTTTTGGAGGTCACCTGATGTGATTTTCCCACCTTTGTGAGGTCACGTAATGACATGTGCACCATGACTATATAAGGGTCGACCCAGATGACGCAATTAGTTTTTAGTTTGTAGATTTCCAGGTAGAACGTGCTGTGTCTCCGTTTCTGTTGCATGTTTGTTTTTGTGACGCAGTTTATTTTTAAAACGGAGTGTTGCATTCTATTGCAAGATATAATATTATTGGACTGGAAATTTTTGGCTATATGTGCTGATTTACCCTATTCCAGCGGTAGAAGGGAGAGTGAAGAATTTATCGAAGTACAGGACCGAAGAATCGAGAAGAGTCGGCATCATTTGGCAGTTTAACAAAGGATCAACCTTACTGAGTCTTCATTGAAGGAGTAGCGATCTGCATCAAGATAACTTTTGCCAAAAAGAGCAAAGATTTCATGCAAAGGTTTGCTCTCTCTAAAAGAATTTAAGGTCAGTTGGTTTAAACTGTTTATTTACTGCCACATGAATCGTGTGGACAGAACCAGCAGGAAAGTGTGTCTGTGAAGAAATCCTTCTCCAGAGAAGTCTCTCCCAATTGAACATATAAATCTGTTGGAATTTCGAATTTACCGTTTTAAGAACTATATCTGACTTTATCGCTTTAAGAACCAGTGCCGAGTGACGAGTTGTTGAACGGCTGCATAACGGTTAACTTCCAGTTAAAGTTTTCGTTTTTTTTTATGTCGTTTATCTGTGTTTAAGAAATGTTTGGTTGTTTTTATATAACCTGTCTCAGTTGATATTCATTGTTGCCATTTACGTAACATAATCTGTGGAGGCTCGTTGGGATATGTTCCGATTTTGAGTTTAAGTGCTAGTAATTGCCATTTTGATTTGGAAAAGGGAAATATCCGATTTTTTTTGGTTTGATTGGTGTGAGTAGTATTCGGCAACAATGGATATTGGTGGGTTTTTGGACATGCCTAACTTGGGGTCTTTAGAGAATGCAATAAAACCTGCGGTATTGGAGATTGCTAGGAAGTTGGATATTGAAGGAATTAGGAAAAATTCCACCAAGGCTTTAATACAAAGAAAAATCGCTGAACATTATATTAATTTGAAATTATTTGATGAGGAGGTGTTAGATAAGTTTCCAATGAGTACTCTGGAAATGCAGTTACATCTTGAACAGTTAAAGTTTGAAAATTTTAAAGCAGAAATGGCCAAAAGAGAGGCTAATAAAATAAGGGAATTCGAAGGAAGAGAGGCCCTTAAAAAAAGGGAATTTGAAGAAAGAGAAGCTCATAAAATAAGGGAATTCAAAGAAAGAGAAGCTGAAAACCAGAGGAAATTTGAGCTAGAGATGCAGAAATTAAAGTCCGGGAATCAGTCTTCTGGTTCTACGAAACAGTTTATTGATAGTCGTGAAGTTATTTTGGCTCCTCCATTTAATGAAGCTGAAGTGGACAAATATTTCCAGCATTTCAAAACAGTTGCTCTGAGTTTAAAGTGGCCGAAAGACCAATGGCCAGTGATGTTACAAAGTGTAATTAAAGACAAGGCACAACAAGTTTATACAGCTTTAGATGCTGAGCAAGCACTGAATCATGATATTGTTAAGCAGCATACATTAAAGGCATATGAGATGGTTCCGGAAGTGTATAGACAGAGATTCAGAAGTTTGAAGAAATCGGTGGAAAAAACTTATGTGGAATTTGCCTATGAGAAATCTGTGTGTTTTGAGAGATGGGTTTCCTCTAAAAATGTGAATGGGGAGTATAATAAATTAAAAGAGTTGATTTTGCAGGAGGAATTTAAAAGAAGCATTCCTGTTGAAGTGAGAACATACTTAAATGAACGGGACACTGCTACATTGCAGGAGATTGCTAAATTAGCTGATGAGTATGTTTTAATTCACAAGAATAAATTTTCTCCAGGTAAAATTTTTAAAAGGGAAAATAGCACAGAGAGTCAAGGTAAACCAGAAATTAAATCTGAAGTTAGTGAGAAAAGTAAGGATGAAGGGAGACATGTGAAGGAAAGACATTTTGGTATTATTTGTAATTATTGTAAGAAACCTGGACATGTAGTAGCTTATCGCTTCCGATTGAAAAAGAAAGAGAAAGAAGTGGTCCCAGATGCTTGTGTGCAGCATATTGAAAAACCTGTAAAGCCACAGGGTTCAGAAAATACTAATGAAGATGTGTCAGAGTCTGACCAGGTTAAGAAGGGATAGGAAACTTTTATAACAGAAGGATTTGTATCCTTGAAAGAAGGATCCAATTCAGTACCAATAAGGATTCTTAGAGCTACTGGAGCTTCTCAATCATTAATATTAGACAGTGTGCTAAGGTTTAGTTATGAGTCTGACATTGGTGAGGTAAATTATATAAGAGGAGTTGGGAGTACTCTTATGCCAGTACATTTACATAGAGTAAATTTAAGGTCAGGATTAGTTACAGGGGTTGTTAAAGTAGGACTACAATCCAGTTTACCTGTGAATGATGTTTCTCTTTTGTTAGGGAATGATTTGGCAGGTGGACATGTTTTTCCTGAAGTGCATTTGACAATAAATTCAAATCCTGAGGAAGCACAGAGGGATTCTAACACAGATTCTTCCTGTGTTGTAACAAGAGCTATGGCTAAAAAGACTGATGTAAAGGATGAGGTTGTTACCCATGACAGTTCAAATCAAGATTCGAATTTTGAGGATGTATCAGACACTTTCTTACCTACGTTATTTGATCAGGATTTTGGTGGGAAGTCTGACCAGGAAGATTTGTCTTTATCTCGGAAGGAGATGATAGCAGAGCAGGGTAGAGATCCTGAGATAGTTAAATTAAAAGAACAAGCTCTTCCAGATAGTGAAATTGAAAAAGGGTCAGTAGGATATTACTTTGAAAAGGGAGTATTAATGAGAAAGTGGAGATCGCCTACAATTCCTGCTAGTGAGGAATGGGAAGTTAATCATCAGGTAGTAGTTCCTAAAATTTACCGAAATGAGATTTTAACTATGGCTCATAGTATTCCTTTGGGTGGTCATTTAGGTGTAAAGAAAACTATGAACAAAATTTCTAAACATTGTTATTGGCCTAGTTTAAGACAAGATGTGGCGACATTTTGTAGAACGTGTCATATGTGTCAAATTGTGGGTAAACCTAATCAGGTTACTCCAGTGGCCCCACTGCAACCAATTCCAGTATTTGGTGAGCCGTTCTCAAAAATCATTGTAGACTGTGTAGGTCCTTTGCCAAAAACTAAAACTGGACATCAATAGTTACTAACTATTATGAGCACAGCATCTGGGTTTCCAGAGGCAATACCTCTTAGGAATATAACAGCCAAAACTGTGACAAAGGCTCTTAGAAAATTCTGTACTTATTTTGGGTTGCCTAAGGAAATACAATCAGATCAAGGTAGTAATTTTATGTCTGGGTTGTTTCAGCAGATAGTTTATAAACTGGGAGCAAAACAGATTATTTCCTCAGCCTATCATCCAGAATCACAAGGAGCCTTGGAGAGATTTCATTCCACACTAAGAACTATGATTAGCACATACTGTGTGGAAAATGAAAAGGACTGGGATGAAGGTATACATTTACTACTTTTTGCAGTAAGGGAGGCAGTACAGGAATCATTAGGTTTTAGTGCTTTTGAACTTGTGTTTGGGCATAGTGTTCGAGGACCTTCGGCTTTGTTGAAGGAACAATGGATTGATAAAGAAGTACACACTAATTTGCTAGATTATGTTTTGAAATTTAAAGAAAGATTGTATAAAGCTTGTAGCTTGGCCAAGGAAAATTTAAAGTTGGCTCAAGAGAAGATGAAGACTTGGTACGATAAGGAAGCTAGGATGAGGTCATTTAAGCCTGGAGATAAGGTGTTGGTTCTTTTCCCAGTGCAAACAAACCCATTACGAGCCAAATTCCATGGTCCTTATGAGATTAAATCTAAGGTAAATGATGTAGATTACGTGGTAAAAACCCCAGATCGGAGAAAGACAACACAGCTGTGTCATATAAATATGATAAAACCATAATATGAGAGAGAAGTTGCTACTATGACTGTTGTGATCAATAATGAGTCTGATCTTAACGAAAACTTAATAGAGGGTTCATCTGAAACTCATTTTAAACCCAACATTATTTCAGCCAGGTTACCAAATTCAAAAATTCTAGAAAATATTGATGAAAAATTAGCTCATTTACAGCCAGAGCAGAGAGAGTGGATGAAACAGTTATTTTTTAAATATAGAGATTTATTTCCAGACGTCCCTAGAAGAACCACCATAGCTACACATCATGTAGATGTTGGAGATGCAAAACCCTAAAAACAACATCCATATCGAATGAACAGGGAAAAATGTGAACTTGCTGAACAAGAAATTAAGTATATGTTAGAGAATGATATTATTAGACATTCTAATTCGAATTGGAGTTCACCGTGTGTTATGGTGCCTAAGCCCGACCATAGTATTAGGTTTTGTACGTATTACAGAAAGGTGAATGCTGTGACAAAAACTGATGCATATCCAATCCCTAGGGTAGATGATTGTGTGGACAAAGTTGGACAGGCCAAATTCCTTACAAAAATTGATTTGTTAAAAGTTTATTGGTGTGTTCCATTGACGGATAGAGGTAGGGAGATCTTAGCATTTGTAACCCCATCTGGGTTATATGAATATAATGTTCTTCCATTTGGGATGAAGAAAGCACCAAGTACTTTTCAGAGGATGATTAATAGCGTGATTCAGGGATTAAAAGATACAGTTGCCTATATTGATGATTTAGTTACAGGAAATAATATGCGGAAAGCACATATTACTGCGGTGGAGAAACTATTTGAGAGACTTTCAAAAGCTAACTTAACTATTAACTTAGCTAAAAGTGAATTTGGCCATGCCACAGTGACTTACCTTGGTTATGTTGTGGGTCAGGGGAAATTAGCACCTGTTCAAGCGAAAGTACAGGCAATTTTAGAAGTACCCACTCCAACTGGTAGAAAAACTCTCAGAAGATTCTTGGGTATGGTAGGATATTACAGAAAATTTTGTAAGGATTTTGCAAACATTGCTCTTCCATTAACTAATCTCTTGAAGAAAAATGAGAAGTTTGTTTGGACAGAATCTTGTCAGGAGGCATTTGATGAATTGAAAGCTATAATATGTAGTCAACCTGTGCTCAAATCTCCTGACTTTGAAAAACCATTTTTGTTAGCTGTAGATGCTAGTGATGAGGCTGCAGGAGCAGTTTTACTTCAAAAGATTATGTTGATGAAGTTGATCGTCCGGTAGCTTATTTTTCTAAGAAGTTTAATGCCCATCAAAGAAATTATTCAACAATAGAAAAAGAATTGTTATCTCTTGTTTTGGCTTTACAACATTTTGAAGTGTATGTTGGTACTACTCATAAACCACTCACAGTTTATACCGATCACAATCCATTAGCGTTTTTGAGTAAGATGAAAAACAAAAATAGAAGATTATTAAATTGGAGTCTAATGTTACAGGAATACAATATCTTGATCGCTCATATTAAGGGTAAAGATAATGTAATCGCTGATTGTCTGTCTAGATGTTAAATGTACAATGAAAATTTGTTTTTTTTATGGAGTGGTATTTTAACATTTGTAACACTCCTACTGTACATTAGTTTGTAAAGGGCTGAAAGATAAGACTGTATATATTGTGTATGTTGTAAATTTTATACCTTTGTATTTTTTTTATATAAATTGTTAAAATTTTGTTCTTTAAGAGACCAAAATTTTTTTTTGGACGGAGGTGTTACATGCTCAAGGAGATCTGTGTTTTTTTGTGTGAGAATGATGTAATGGTCTTTTGGAGGTCACCTGATGTGATTTTCCCACCTTTGTGAGGTCACGTGATGACATGTGCACCATGGGTATATAAGGGTCGACCCCAGATGACACAGTTAGTTTTTAGTTTGTGGATTTCCAGGTAGGACGTGCTGTGTCTCCGTTTCTGTTGCATGTTTGTTTTTGTGACGCAGTTTATTTTTAAAACGGAGTGTTGCATTCTATTGCAAGATATAATATTATTGGACTGGAAATTTTTGGCTAAATGTGCTGATTTACCCTATTCCAGCGGTAGAAGGGAGAGTGAAGAATTTATCGAAGTACAGGACCGAAGAATCGAGAAGAGTCGGCATCATTTGGCAGTTTAACAAAGGATCAACCTTACTGAGTCTTCATTGAAGGAGTAGCGATCTGCATCAAGATAACTTTTGCCAAAAAGAGCAAAGATTTCATGCAAAGGTTTGCTCTCTCTAAAAGAATTTAAGGTCAGTTGGTTTAAACTGTTTATTTACTGCCACATGAATCGTGTGGACAGAACCAGCAGGAAAGTGTGTCTGTGAAGAAATCCTTCTCCAGAGAAGTCTCTCCCAATTGAACATATAAATCTGTTGGAATTTCGAATTTACCGTTTTAAGAACTATATCTGACTTTATCGCTTTAAGAACTGTTTTCGCATTTAACGCTTTAAGAGTGACGAGTTGTTGAACAGCTGCATAACGGTTAACTTCTGGTTAAAGTTTTCATTTGTTTTTTTTATATCATTTATCTGTGTTTAATAAATGTTTGGTTGTTTTTATATAACCTGTCTCAATTGATATTCATTGTTGCCATTTACGTAACAATATACTCCAGGTGTTCAAGTACAACACCTTCAGTCCCATATTCATCACCTTTTTGATCTTGGCCCCCTGTTACACTTCAACATCCCACTGACTGCAATTTTGCCCTATCATCGGCCTGTCATTCCTCTCAGTCTCACTACAGACTGCATTTGTTTAATACCAACTTCCCTATCCTCAGCCCAATCACTCCGGTTCCCATGTCCCTGCCAAATTAGTTTAACCCTCCCTCCCCTCCAACAGCTCTAGCAAAACTGCCCACAAGGATATTGGTCCTCCTGGGTTCAGGTGTTACCAGTCCCTTTTGTACAGGTCATACCTTCCCCAGAAGAGATCCCAATGATCCAGAAATCTGAAACCCTGCCCCCTGCACCAATTCTTCAGCCACGCATTCATCGCCAAATCATCCTATTCTTACCTTCAACTGGCACATGGCACAGAAAGCAATCCAGAGATTACTACAGCGAAGGTCCTACATTTCAACTTTTGGCCTAACCCCTTATTCTCTCTTCAGAACCTCCTCCTTTTCCGTACTTATGTCGTTGGTACCAATTTGTACCACGACTTCCGTCTGTTCAGTCTCCCCATTTAGAATGCTGTGGATCCAATCCGAGATGTCCCTGACATTGGCACATGGGAGGCAACATACCATTCGGGCATCCCTTTCACACCCACAGAAACTGCTTTCTGCACCTTTGATAATGGAATCCCATATAACTACCACACTCCCCTTCTGCCCCCTTCCTTTCTGAGCCACAGAGCCAGACTCAGTGCCAGAGATCCAGTAGGTCATACAGCATCCAAAGTGGTATACTTATTATGAGGGGGATGACCACAGGGTTCTCTGCACTAGCTGCCTATTCACTTTTCCTCTCCTGACAGTCATCCAGGTACCTGTCTTCTGCAGCTTAGAAATAACTACCTCCTTGTTGCTCCTGTCTATCACCTTCTCACTCTCCCGTTTGAGCTGAAGGTCATCCAGCTACAGCTCCAGTTCCTTAACTTGGTCTCCAAGGAGCTGTAGCTGGATGCACTTCATCCTGATGTAGTTATCAGGGAGACTGGAGGTCACCCAAGTTTCTGACAGTTCATACTTGGAACATACCACTACCTCTGGATCCATTCTCAGCACACTAGCCATGTGGTATCTGAAAGAAAAACGTATGTAGAATTTTCACCTGTGCTCGTTCAAGCCTGTTCAGCCAAAGCCGAACCACTCTAACACCGGCCCACTTCAATAATGGCCGCTCTGCTTACACCCCAATTCCTTTTAATTGGCCCATGCTGATTTCAGTCCACGAAAGGTTAATGATAATAAACTCGGCTGACTGTACATTTTACAGTGATAGATGACAGCCGAAAACTATGATTCAGCTGTAATGGGGTTGGTTGGTAGTTGCTGCTGCAATCAGCTGCCATAGTGAGCAGTCCTTCCAGTCAAAGCTAGTGTGTCATGAAGAATCTTCAGTGTGTTCTCTATACCACAGAAGATTCTGGCTTCTACCTGTTCAAATGGTCAATAGGATCTTCCCCTAGAAACACTGCTTATTTCTAGTATTGGTAGTATAAAAGTATAATTTCCTTATCTTACACCATTTACATAAGAGCCTAAGATAACAGGAGCAGTAGACTATGTACCTCCTCAAGCCTGCTCCACGTTCCATTTACACAAGAGACTCTGCAAATGCTGGAGATCTTGAACAATGAACACAAAATGCTGGAGGAACTCAGCAGGTCAGGCAGCAGTTATAGGGAGGAATAAACAGTCAACATTTTGGGCTGAGGCTCTTCATCAGGACTGGGAAAAAAGGGGGAAAAGCTAGAATAAGAAAATAGGGGAAAGGGAAAGAGTAAGATTATAAGCAAGGAGGTGATAGGTGGAACCGGGTGAGGAGGAATGTGGGTGGGTGATGAAGTAAGAAGCAATCGCTGGAAGATGCAAGGGCTGAAGAAGAATGAATCTGATAAGAGAGGGCAATGGATCCTTCTCTCCTCACATCCTCTGATGCCTCTCCTCCTTCACTTCCCCCCATGGTCCACTGACCTCTCCAATCAGACTCCTTCAGCTTTTTACCTCTTCCACCTATCACATCAACCCCTCCCTCACCCACCTACCTTCCCCTTCAAATGTTTTCACCTGGTGGTTTGTCCAAACATTCTTATTCCGGTTTCTTCTCCCTTTCCAGTCCTGATGAAGGGTCTTGGCCTGAAATAAATATTAACTGTTTATTCTCCTCCATAGATGTTCTCCCAGCACTTTGTGTGTGTTGCTCCACACCACTGATCAAGATCATGGCTGATCTACCTCAGCCAGAGTTCCCTGCATTCTCCCCATCTCTCTCGATCCCCTCAGTCTTCAGAAATCACGAAAGGACAGTGGCTCAGATAGCACAGCTGTCTGGGAGTTCAGTGCTTCAACTCAGCTGTGTTGGACAGACATGTTCCCCACAGGGCCCCCCACCCCAAATGTAAGAGGGATTATCAGTTGTTTCCTGTTTAGATGCTTGCAAGTTTTCACTGGCCCTCAATGCACATTAGATTTTGATGCTTATTTTTTGCATCCTTTAAACTTTCTAGAGTTGTGCCGATACTGTAATAAATTTGCACTGGCTTCAAGACTTCTACACGAACTAGCTGTTGCCAGATGTCTGGGTCTGTTAGTGTTAGTAAATGCCACCTTTGCACTGCGGCATGGAGGGCAAACAAATTGCAAGCAGAGTAGGACACGTGAACGGCCTACAAGATGCAGAGGGCTCTCAGCATGAGCTACATCCATCCAGAGAGCAATTTCCCTATCCCGTGAGGAGCAGTGAGTGTGGGGCTGCAGTCGGGAAGCGAGGCAGAGTTGGAATCTGCTGCAAGCTTAGAGCAGGCACAGACTGCATCGCCAATGACTGACAAAATAATTGGGGTCATGGGCTTTCATGTGAAGTGCCCTTTCCAGCAGTAGGTACAACCTGCAAGACGTGGCATCCTGCATGGGAACCTGCACAAGTGAACACTCCGGCACAGGGGACATCAATGAGAAACCATCTGTCGCTGGAAAGCTGAAACACAAAGAGCTGGATAACCTCAACAGCTCAGCCAGGTCTATAGATCTTCCCACCAGCTCCAGCTCGGTCCTGTCCCTGGGGCAGACACACACAGCCAGGCATAAAGGATTCTTCCAGCTTGGCCTATCATCCCATGGTCACCACCACAGTAAGCTGCTCAACAACAGAAGTTCAGGCCAAGGCATCTGGGGCTTCACTGAGCATGGCAGGTCAGAGAACACCAATATCCAGAGAGGAAGAACAAGTTTTTTTGCCCCGCAAGTTCAAAGTAAATTTATTATTAAAATATATACATGTCACCATATTGTGATGACAGACCTTGACAGGGATGGTTTGAACCCGAGTGCTGGAGTATCTGAGGCTGGAATCGAGACACTAAACTGGAATGAGAACTGAAAAAATGCTGGATGATATTTCTAGTTAGACTTACGACTGAGCACCAAACCCCAGTACAGGTGCTCTTTAAATACTCAATTCTTGGTGCCCAAAACATGATTGCCAATTAGCGGGACAGTCCTAAACCCTTAAAGGGGCCGCCCCCACTCCATAACCCGGAGCATGAGAGCGTCTAAACCCCAGAAGCTGGCACGGTTGGCTGCGTGTTGTAACAGGACCCCCCCTCCTCTACGGCTAGCTCCTGACAGCCCTGGATGCTCAGACAGATGACGATAGTAGTCATGAACAAGACCCAGATCCAAGATGTCCATTTCAGGAACCCAGCACCGTTCCCCAGGTCCGAATCCCTACCAGTCCATGAGGAACTGCCGAACACACTGAACAGTTCGTAAATCCAGAATTCCTTTTGCAGTGAAAACCTGTTTCCCCTCAACAAATCTGGGTGACTGTGGGACTGATGGGGGTGCAGATGAAGCACTGCTACTCAGTTTGGAAATATGGAAAGTGGGATTAACCTTGAGGTTGTTGGGGAGCTGCAAGATAGAGGCCATTAGGTTTACGTTCCTGAGAACCTTGAAGGGTCCAATGAAATTGGGTACCAATTTCTTAGACTCCACCCGGAGAGGCAAATCCTGAGTCAACACCAGCCCAGGCTTCTCTTGCAGTTAGCCTTTATTTCAGCATTCCAGGTAGGGGTCAGCAAAATCTCCTCTTCCCTAATCCATTTTTCCTTGCAGCATTGAATGAGATCTCTAGCCGCAGGTGCCCCAACCTCGGCCTCCTGCTCAGGGAAGAGTGCAGAGAATACCCAAATTGGCATTCGAAAGGGGACATTCCGTGCACCAAATGCTGTGAAGTGTTTTGGGCAACCTCTGCCCATATCAGATGGTCACTCCACTCCACTCATCCAATCCTTTAGAGGCCAGGCACTTCAGGGTACCTTCCATTTCTTGGTTCACTCCCTCCATGTGAGCTGCCTTAATGACTATCACCCGGTAGCACTCACATCTACAGTAATGAAATGCTTTGAGAGGTTGCTCATGATTATACTGAACTCCTGCCTCAGGAAGGACCTGGATCCATTGCAATTTGCCTATCACCACAATAGGTCAATGGCAGGTGCAATCTCAATGGCTCTTCACACGGCTTAGGACCACCTGGACAACACAAACACCTAAGTCAGGATGCTGTTCATTGACTATAGCTCAGCATTTAATACCATCATTCCCACAATCCTGATTGAGAAGTTGCAGAACCTGGGCCTCTGTATCTCCCTCTGCAATTGGATCCTCAACTTCCTAACTGGAAGACCACAATCTGTGCGGATTGGTGATAACATATCCTCCTTGCTGACGATCAACACTGGCTCACCTCAGGGGTGTGTGCTTAGCCCACTGCTCTACTCTCCATATACACATGACTGTGCGGCTAGTCATAGCTCAAATACCATCTATAAATTTGCTGATGATACAACCATTGTTAGTAGAATCTCAGGTGGTGACGAGAGGGCATACAGGAGTGAGATATGCCAACTAGTGGAGTGGTCCCACAGCAACAACCTGGCACTCAACGTCAGTGAGATGAAAGAGCTGATTGTGCACTTCAAGAAGACACACACTCAGCAATTCAGGAACAGCTTCTTCCCCTCTGCCATCCAATCCCTAAATGGACATTGAACCATATACAGCATTTGTTTTTTGCACAATTTTTAATCTATTCAATATATGTATACTGTGATTTATTTACTTATTATTATTACCTTAATTGATTTATTTATTTTTCTCTTCTATATTCTGTATTGCATTGAACCGCTGCTGCTAAGTTAACAAATCTCACGTCACATGCCGCTGACAATAAACCTGACTCTGATCTGGCCATTGGACTGTGGGTGAAACCCAGAGAAAGTCTCGCTGTTGCCCCAGTTTGCAAAACGCCCTGAACTGAAGTGAAATGAATTGTGGACTATGTCTACCGGAAAACCATGGAATCCGAAGACTTGGTCCACGACAACTTCAGCCATCTTCACTGCAGGCGATAACTTGTCCTAGGCAATGAATCTGCAGGCCTTTGAAAATCGATCGACACTCGCATGAAGGTAAAGACCCGTGAGAAAGTCTAGAGAGATGTGCGCCCATGGTCTGTCTGGAACAGATTGAGGATGTTAGACCCTTTGCAGTTGGGTACCCGGCACACACCTTGCATGCCTACACGTATTGTCGAATCTCTCCAGGCGGCTACAGCTTCGGACATTCGGCCCGCAGGTGACCTGCTTCCCCGCAGTAATAGCAGCAGCCTTGATTCCTCTCAGTTCAGCTGGCCTCTAACAGAGTCCTGAGCAGGAGTCGGGCCGGTCATGGTCCGAGATCGGAGCGGGTGGAACCGCAGTGGATCGAAGCCGGGCACGGGCTAGCCCTCTTCGACCTCCAGCTAGCCCTCTAACGCTCTGCCAGACGATTGTCAAGGTGAACAGACTGCTCGATGAGGACCCCCAAGTCCCCTTTTGGCTCTCCCAAGGTGAGGGCATCCTGTAATTCGTCCTGGAGTCCGTGACGGTACAGAGTGGTCACGTTCCAACCACTCTCCCGCGGCAAAGTTCGGAACTTAATAGCGTGCTTGGCCGCTGACCGACCTCCTGGTGTAGCTTCATCAGACCGTCCGAGGCTGGGGTGATAAATCACTTTTCTCAGGGTGGCCATGAATTCCACCGAATCGGCGCAAATCTCCGACCTCCGTTCCCAGTGCGCGGGCTCTCCCGGTCCGGACAGAGCTCATGAAGGTCACTTTTCCGCACTCCGAAGGGAGCCGGGACGGCTGGAGTTCGAGCAGCAATGAGCATTGAGTGAGGACACCGCGGCGGGAACCCGGGTCTCCATCGAATTTCTCCGCGATCGGGAGGCGTACAAGCTCCACTGAGCGACTCTGGCATCCTCCTTGCGAGAGCTGGTACACGGCGGCCTGGAGTTCATGAATCTCCAAGCTCTGTCTGGATATCCTCTCGCTGTGGCTGGCCACAGCGGCCGAGAGACTCTGATACCCCGCTGGGTCTATGTTCGCTCAATCGTACTGTGACCAGAGACCTTGACGCGAGCGGCTTGGACCGAAGTGCCGGAGTATCAGAGACTGGAATCGAGACACGGTATAAAGCTGGACTGAGAACGGACCGAAATGAAAACGCTAGACAATGTCTCTGGTTAGGTTTACGATTGAGCGCCGAACCTCCGTTCAGAGGTTCTTTAACTACTCAGTTCTTAGTGCCCAAAACACGATTGCCAATTAGCGGGACGGTCCTGAACCCTAAAGGGGCCTCGCCAGCTCTCCATATTCCGGAGAGTTAGAACATTTAAACGCCGGAACCTGGTGCGTTTGGGTGTGGGCCATAACACATTCATTTTCTTGTGGGCGTTCTCAGTAAATACAAAAGAAATACAATAGAATTAATGAAAAACATCGCACAAACAAAAATGGACAACCGATGTACAAAAGACAACACATCAACAAATTTAAAAACGCAAACACGAGGAAATCTGCAGATGCTGGAATTTCAAGCAACACACATAAAATTTGCTGGTGAACGCAGCAGGCCAGGCAGCATCTCTAGGAAGAGGAAACGTCGACTGTACCTCTTCCTAGAGATACTGTCTGGCCTGCTGCGTTCACCAGCAACTTTGATGTGTGTTACATGAACAAATTGTGCAGATCCAAAAAAAGAAATACAGTAGTCCAAACAAATAATTGTTTAACACCTGATGAATAAGTAAACAATAAAGATTGAGAAATGAGTTGTGGTGTACTTGAAAGTGAGCCCATAGGTTGTGGAATCAGTGCAGTGTTGGGGTGTGTGGAATGGTCCACTCTGTAGTCGATCCTTCCACGGGTTAGCCCTTCACCGACGTCGGGCAGCGGCTGGCGGCGCCACAACCCAGGTTCAATCCTGACCTTGGCTGCTGTCTCGGTGGAGACTGCACCTCCTTCCTGTGACCACATTGATATCCCCAGGACCACTCTGATTCCCACTCACATCCTACTGGCGTTTGGACTAGCAGGTTATTTAGCTGCTGTAGAGTGACTGGAAGAATGGTAGAAATCCGGGGTGCGGAGCTGTTGACTATGTGGAGACAGTAAAAATGAGATGCATTTAGGATTAATGTAAATGAATGGTTGAAGGCCTTTTTTTTAAGCGTGTCGTATCAGACATTCAGCCATTCTTGTCTGGCACGTGGTGTCAGGATTAACCGGGTCACGTTATGAACGTTCCTGACTCGACCCTTGTATTTTTTAACGAGGCCAAGTGGCTAGCTCGACACTCAACCCGGCGCGGATGGAAAGCGTGCTCGGGTGGCCCGACCTGGATTCGAACTCGGGAACCTTCGCTCCGGAGTCCGGCGCTGATCTCACTGCGCCACCAGCCGGCCAAGTCGAAGGCCTGCATAGACTCGAAGGGCCAAAGGGCCTTTTTGTTGCTTCATCTCTAGCTAACTATGACCAAGTCAGCATTTCTGTCAGAGGCCAGCTGAACTGCATGTTCCTGTCTTTCTTTTACAAGACAGAAGGAGAATTTTTCCTTCTTCGTGGTGTATCTGTCGGCGAACCGCAGTCACCTTTCACTGTGAAGCAGGAGCTGGCTGCTCAGACGGGCCGCGGGAAGTCTCGCAGACGGCGATGCTAGCAGAGAGGCAGGTAGGTGATTGATGTCCCTGCCGGACATCACCAGTGACAAACAGGACGTAAGCGTTGCTGGGGCTTTCAGTGAAACATTCACCGCCTGAGACAGGATGACAGACTAACATCCTTCACTGAGACAAGTGAAGAAAATCCCAGAATGAGATAGAGAAGGGAGTTTTATTGAGATGTCCCGTGCACGGGATACAGCTCCAAAGCTGAATTCAAACATGACGTGACATTCTAAGAAATACAGGGTTTTGTTTCTTAGGGGGATCCACCAGCACTCAGTGCTTTCTGAGCAAATCGCAGGAGTTCAAGGATTACTGGACCTTTGACGTTTGTGGCCGGTTAGAGTGACCGATGGGTGAATATAGCCCAGGCAGCAAGCGCGGCAGCTCTTCAGGGGAGTTTGCGAAGTGTGCTTCACCGGGACGAAGAGCCAGCAGCTACTGCCCGTCCTTAATGGCGCCCCCGGGAAGACGGCGGCGAGGCGGCCATTTGAAGTGTTGCACTCCCTGTGGGGAGGGCTCTCCCACGGTGCTGCTGGTAACAGCTTACCAAGTTCCTCTGCACCTGCTGTCCTTGTGCTAGGTGTGGGAGGTGGTGTCGGAGTAGCCAGGGCAGTGCATTTTATTGGTGTACAGTCATTGCCGTCACCGTACACCCGGGGGCAGAGGCAATGAGTACCCAGGCCAGTGGCCTGGGCGCCAGCAAGCAGTGTGCTGGCTAGTTCTGAGCTTCGAGAAAGGTGTTGGATCTACACTGATCCAGGCAAGTACAGAGTATTTCATCCGAACCCTTACTGGTGCCCGGAAGATGGCGGGAACGTCTGCAGCCAGTAAGTGAGTCACTCGCTCACCTACAGCACCCAGCCTCTGGCCCGCTCTTGCAGACATGGTATTTATGAATGCCCCCAGATGTTGATGTGGGTTTCCTCAGGGTGCTCTGGTTTCCTCTCACACACGGGCTGGTTGGTGAGTAACTGGCCGCTGTAACTTATCCCCGGTCACCGTGCAGCCGAGGGGTACAATCTGGAGGAATTGAAGGGAATGTGCCTGGCACCGATTACAGGGAAAGTTAGTGGAGGATGACATTGCTCTGTGAGCCAGCAGTGATTTCAGTGGGCCAAATGTCCTCTTTCTGTGCTGTAAGGAACTATGAACGTGTGGAAAATGTGAACCGTGGAGTATTCTTTGCTTTCTATCAGGCATGCTGTTTGAATAAAGTGGCCAGGAAATTTCTTCACAGGGTGTAACATGTTTTCGCGTGACACGTGCACAAACATGTTATCAGGCAGATGTAGTGACATCAGTGTTTAACCCTTCCAACGCTGACCTGGCCTTTGAGCTCCCCAGGACTCAGGTACCGAAACGGGTCCATGTCTGGAAGTTCAAGGCTTATTTCTGTGACAGTTGAAGGCTGAATTCCTCCTTCCTTCACCAGACCACTCAATCCCCATTTCTCTCCTCAGCACTCTGTCAATAACTTCTTGAGAATCATGACCCCCCCCAGTTATCCTCTCCTTCCCATTCCTCACAATCCGCTCCCCCGCTCCCCACTTCGCCACCAGAGTACTGCCCACCAATTAACTCTCTTCCTGCCCCACCACCACACCAGCATGACCACCTACACCCTGAGATAACAGGGGGAGGGATTTTGTGGGCACTTGTGTCTCTGCCACCACACTCAGTACCTTGTGTCCTCTGCCCAGATAAATGCTGGAGATCAGAAATGACAGACACCCCACATGACAGACACCCCTCTCCTGACTCAAAGAGCAGCTCTTCAATAGGGACAACTGTGTAGCCCATTTCTAGTCCTGTCCTCACTTCCCTTCTTACCTGAGGATAACATAGTTTATTGAATGTTACAATCATATGTTCATAAAAACAGGCCCTTTAGCCAACCAAGCCAACCCAATTTAACTAAGCCAATCCTAGCCCATTTCTGCCCTTATATACTGTACACATTAACGCCCTCAGACTTCACTCTTCACCCACACACTTGAAGCCCTTTACAGTGCTAATTAACCTATCTGCCTATGTATCTTTGGGGTGCATGACAAAGCCAGAGCATCTGGGGAAGATCCATGTAGTCACAGTGACAACGTGCAGACTCCACACAGAAAGCACCCAAGGTCAGGATCGAATCTGAGTTGCCGGAGTTGCTCGGCAGTGCCTCTACATCAAGGTACGCCATTGTGTAGGGTTTTGAGATTCACTTTTCCTGTCTGTGATGAGATTGAAGAAGATGTGGCTAAGGTCTGCATCACAGGCTGAGTTTAAAGCTAAAGCTGGGCAAAGAGAGTTATCTCAGATCAACAACAGCTAGTCAAATCAGTGACTCGAAATAATGACCAAACTTTCATCTTTAAGAAAGAACATTCTTTTTGTGTGGAGTTATTGTGTGAGTGGGGAGGCTTTGACTCATCAGACTTGGGTGAACTAAGTATCCGGAAAGTTTCTTTGGATCTCCCTCTCCCCCTCCAACTTTCAAATCCCTTACTCACTCTTCCTTCAGTTAGTCCTGACGAAGGGTCTCGGCCTGAAACGTCGACTGCGCCTCTTCCTATAGATGCTGCCTGGCCTGCTGCGTTCACCAGCAACTTTGATGTGTGTTGCTTGAATTTCCAGCATCTGCAGAATTCCTGTTATCTGGTAAGTTTCTTCTTTTTCACTCTTCATTCTTTGCCTGTCAGTACATAGCTACGTAGCCAGTGCAGTGAGGGTGGCTCCAGGGCTGGGTTGTGTTCTTCGTGTGAGATGTGGGAATTCTGGGAGACCTCCAGCCTCCCAGATAACCACATCTACACCAGATGCCCCAAGCTGCAGCTCCTTAGAGACTGTGTTAAGGAACTGGAGCTGCAGCTGGATGACCTTCGGTTCATACGGGAAACTAAGGAGATGATAGACAGGAGCTACAGGGAGAAAGTCACCCCTCCATTGCAGGAGGCAGGAAAATAGGTGACTGTCAGGAGAGAGAAGGGAAATGGGTAGTCAGTGCAGAGTACCCCTGTGGCCTTTCCCCTCAATAATATGAATACAGTTTTGGATACTGTTGAGGGGAATGACCTATCGGGGTGGAGCCACAGCAACTGGGTCACTGACTCTTTGGCTCAGAAGGGAAGGTGGGGGAAGAAGAGTTCTGCAGTAGTGACAGGGGATTCCATAGTTAAAGGAGTAGACACAGGCTACTATGGAAGCAACAGAGACACCCAGCTGATATGTTGCCTCCCAGGTGCTAGGGTCAGGGACATCTCGGATCGGGCCCATAACATTCTAAAGGGGAGAGGGAGCAGCCAGAAGTCTTGGTACACATTGGCACTGATGGCACAGGACAGAATTTAGAGAACTAGGTAGAAAGCTGAAAGGCAGGACTTCCAGGGTAGCAATCAATGGATTGCTGTCTGTGCCACGCACCAGTAAGGGTAAGAATAGGATGATTTGGCAAATGAATGCTGGCTGAGGAACTGGTGCAGGGGGCATGGTTTCAGCTTTAGACCATAAGACCATAAGCTATGGGAGCACAATTAGGCTATTTGGCCCATCGAGTCTGTTCTGCCATTTCATCATGGCTGATCCAATTTTCTTCTCAGCCCCAACCTCCTGCCTTGCCCCCATATCCCTTCATGCCCAGACCAATCAAGAATCTTATCCACCTCTGCCTTAAATATACATAAAGACTTGGCCTCCACAGCTGCCTGTGGCAAAGAATTCCACAGATTCACCACTCTGCTGAAAGAAGTTCTTCCTCATCTCCATTCTAAAAGGATGCCCTCCATTCTGAGGCTGTGTACTCTGATCTTAGACTCTTCCACCATCGGAAACATCTTCAATTGTGGAGTCATTTTCGCGAACCTCCTTTGAACCCTCTCCAGTTTCAGCAAATTCTTTCCAAGATAAGGAGCCCAAAACTGTTCACAATACTCCAAGTGAGGCCTCACCAGTGCTTTATAAAGTCTCAACATTACATCTTTGCTTTTATGTTCTAGTCCTCTTGAAATGAATACTAACTTTACTTTTGCCTTCCTCACCACGGACACAACCTGCAAATTAACCTTTAGGGAATCCTGCACAAGGACTCCCAAGTCCTTTTATGCCTCCATTTTTTTGTATTTTCTCTCCATTTAGAAAATAGTCTACCTTTTCATTTCTTCTACCAAAGTACATGACCATACATTTCCTGACACTATATTCCATCTGCCACTTCTTTGCCCATTCTCCTAATCTGTCTAAGTCCTTCTATAGCCTCTCTACTTCCTCAAAACTACCTGCCCCTCCAACTTTCTGCATATTGTCTGCAAACTTTGCAACACAGCCATCAGTTCCATCGTCTAAATCATTGACATAACATAAAAAGAAACAGTCCCAACACAGACCCCTGTAGTACACCACTAGTCACCAGCAGCCAGTCAGAAAAGGCTCCCTCTATTCCCACTCTTTGCCTCCTGCCAATCAGCCACTACTTTTTCCATGCTAGAATCTTTCCTGTAATACCATGGGCTCAGTTTATTAAGCAGCCTCATGTGTGGCACCTTGTCAAAGGCCTTCTTAAAATCCAAGTACACAACATCAACCAAATCTCCTTTGTCTATCCTACTTGTTATTTCTTCAAAGAATTCCAACAGATCTGTCAGACAAGATTTTCCCTTGAGGAAACCGTGCTGACTACGGCCTATTTTATCACGTACCTCCAAGTACCCTGAGACCTCATCCTTAATAATCAACCCTTACACCTTCCCAGCTACTGAGGTCAGATTAACTGGCCTATAATTTCCTTTCTTCTGCCTCTCTCCTCTCTTGAAGAGTGGAGTGACGTTTGCAATTTTCCAGTTTTCAGGAACCATTCCAGAATCTTGTGATTCTTGAAAGATCATTACTAATGCCTCCATGATATCTTCAGCCACCTCTTTCAGAACCCGCTGGTCCGGGTGACCTATCTATCTTCAGACCTTTCAGTGTCCCAAGATCTTCTCCCTAGTAATGGTAACTTCACACACTTCATGACCCCGACACCTGGAACTTCCACCATACTGATAGTGTCTTCCACAGTGAAGACTGATACAAAATACTTATTCAGTTTGTCTGCCTTTTCCTTGTCCCCCATTACTACCTCTCCAGCATCATTGTCCAGTGGTCTGATATCCACTCTCACCTCTCTTTTATTTATCTGAAGAACTTCTGGTATCCTCTTTGATATTATTGGCTAGCTTACTTTCATATTTCATCTTTACCTTCTTAATGACTTTTTTTAGATGCTTTCTTTTGGTTTTTAAAAGCTTCCCAATCCTCTAACTTCCCACTAATTTTTCCTCTAACCTTGCCTACACAAGTACCAATTAGTAACTTTGGAAGGGCAATGGTGTGTACATCATTCCTTACACGTCAGGAATGGATTCCTACTTCAGCCAGAAGCTGAGAATATCTAACTGGAACAAGGAGGATTATTTGTGCATTTAGCCAACAACCAGATGCTTTTCACTATCAACCCATTTAACTCCACTGACCAAGGATGTGGAATGAAGCAAATGCCCTCAGATATCTCTGGTATCGAGTCCTGCTATGAGGGTGGATTCCCAATTATACTGCAACTTAACATCAACTGTATTTGAAGCCACAATTTGACCAATGCTACATTTCCTCAGCCTGCTCTGTCTGAGACTACGTGTTAACACACTAACTACTTTTTAAATCTAGCTGTGATGGTATTGTTTGGAGATGCTGCATTCCTTCCACTTTGATCCTTTCCTCTCTGCTGCTATTCTTGTTAAAGATTTCAGTGTTATTTCCCTTGTTCCTTAATTAATATAACTCCATAAACCCCACCCTCTCTTCCATCCAGCTCCCCTCCCTCTCTTTCACTTCGCTATCCCCACTAATCATGCTTTCATTAAAGAGCCTCGTCCGAGAGGCAGATGGGGCTCCAATGGTGCATTTATTTACAGAGCTGAATTAAACCTCTCCGCATGCAATCTTCTTAATCGGCTTGGTTTGGAGCCAGTGGCACATCTGGATACACTGGGGGTTGGCTTGCAGCTGCAACAGGCTCCTAGCCACAATGAGCACAGATTAAGCCGATGTCCTCAAGCTATGATCATCGCTGAGATCTATAACCACATTAGCCCTCATAATTTCACCAGATATTCATCCGGGATCAAAGCAGCTTTTTGAATGCTACTTACACAGCCCAAGATCAAAAGGAAAAGCTCCTCGATCTGCATTTTAAATATGACTCATTTGCAATCCCCGCAAAGTGACATTTCGAAATTCTGAACTGAGGCTGAAGGGCTTTAATTGCTTTGTGGAAGTGTAATTTCTATTTCTCATTAGATTGGCATTGTTGCAATGCAAGGCTAGAGGGAGCAAAGTTTATCTTTGAGGTTTTATCCATAATTTCACAGTAGCTGCACTTCTCCCAGAACTGACCTGCCCACTGCTTGTGCAGGTTGAGCTTAAAGCTGCTGAGAGTCGCAGAGAATGGCCACAGGCCTGCAGTGTTCAGCAGACCAGTGGGCACCACCCATACGAATCCCATCTTCCTGCACTTGGCCCATAGTCTCCAATGTCGAGGCAGTTCAAATGTCTGTGTGCACACTTCTTAAATACTGTCAGTGACCCTGTTTCCACCACTCTCTCAGGCATTGTATTCAGGTACTCACCAGTCACTGGGTGACAAAGGCCTCCCACAGAGCCTCTGTAAACCTCTTACTCCTTACCCTAAATCAATACCCTCTAGTATTATATACCAGTGATAACGGAAATAGAATCCTGCTCTCTATCCTATATCAACATCAGGTTTAATATTCTTTGGAGCGTAGAAGGTTGAGGGGGGCTTGATAGAGGTGTTTAAAATTATGAGGGGGATAGATAGAGTTGACGTGGATAGGCTTTTTCCATTGAGAGTGGGGGAGATTCAAACAAGAGGACATGAGTTGGGAGTTAAAGGATAAAAGTTTAGGGGTAACATGAGGGTTAACTTCTTTACTCAGAGAGTGGTAGCTGTGTGGAACGAGCTTCTAGCAGAAGTGGTTGAGGCAGGTTCGATGTTGTCATTTAAAGTTAAATTGGATAGATATATGGACAGGAAAAGAATGGAGGGTTATGGGCTGAGTGCAGGTCGGTGGGACTAGGTGAGAGTAAGAGTTCGGCACGGACTAGAAGGGCCGAGATGGCCTATTTCTGTGCTGTAATTGTTATATGGTTATATGGTTAATATCACTTCCATATGTTGTGAAATTTGTTGTTTTTGTGGCAGCAGTACATTGCAATACATAATAATAAATACAATAATAATTGAATAAATATTCAAAGATTCAAAGTATGTTTATAGTCAAAGAATGTATAAATTATGCACCTTGAGATTCGTCTGCTTACAGGCAGCCACAGAGCAAGAAAACCAAAGGAATCCAATTTAAAAAAAAGACCAACGCCCAATGCACAAAGAGAGAGAAAAATACACAAATCATACAAGCAAGAGAAGAGAGCAACAGCATTCTGAACCAAATTGAGCCTTAGATTCGAACCCTTGGAGCAGCCCAGAGCAGACCCAAAGCCTCGGTCTCAGTTCATTACATCAGCGGTGAAGATTGCCATGAAGCTCACAGGCACGAAGCACAGCAGCTGGAACTGCCTTATAGCCTCAGCGCCGCGGAGACAGCGGTGAACATTGCGGGGGAGTAAGCAAAGTCAACCCGACCCTGCCTTTCCAGTCTATCTGGAAAGTCTTATCAGTTACATTGGCTAAACAGCAGATCATGCCTCACAATAGTACCTGGGCCCTGGCACAGCGATACGCTCTGGGCCTAGACCTAGCCGCCCAGTCCAAAGCTGTTCTCAACCTCTCCAAATCGGCTCAGCGTTTACAGCAATCCAACTTTGCACGCAGGTCAGGTGGATGAGTTAGGTGAAACTCCTCCTGCTCACCGAATCGATCACTCCAACTCCATCTCCGACAGCAACCCCGTCTCGAACGCATTACACTTCAACTTTGAATCAGCTTCACCTGGTAATAAATATATCTACTGTAGTATATTTTGTCACAAACCCCGTGACGGGAATAAAGAACCAGCAGAGATGAAAAACACTTTGGAGTCCAGTATTGCTATAAACTAATATTTATTAGTAACTATGCAATACAGTAATATAAATGTAGATAAATCAAACAGGTTAGCAATGGTTATATACATATAAGTACATTTGTAAGTATATCAGTAAGTGTGGAAATATATGTATGAAAAACCAAGCTTCTTTAACTCTAGGGGTAAAAAGATACAGTCTTATGATGATGAGTAAAGTTCAGTTCAGTTCAGTTCGTGGTATTGAGTTGAGTAGTGATGGAGAGAGAGAGAGGGAGAGATTTGAGTCTTCAGGTGAGCTGACACCGTTGATCTTCTCGTTGTCCTCCAAAATCCTTTAGAAGTCACCGACTGTGACTTTACCAAAGGGGACCGGTTTTCTGTGGTGGAGCTATCCCCCAGACGAGGGTGGACACATGACAACTACCCGCCAGTCAACCCTTTTCCTCTTTCCACTGCAAGAGCGACTGATCGATCCGCCTGATTGATCCTCCAAAACCCACTTTTCCTGCCGGGACAACAATGCTCATTCAGTGTCCAGAACATGTGTCTGAGGTCTGTATCATCTGACCCTCTATTTTATCTTCCCGTGCTGAGCATCAACTGTCATTCAAATAACTCCTCCTTCCTCTCTGTGAAAGAAATGCAAGCAGGCAAAAGTCCTTGAAGAAGTATCAACAACCTGCCGAAAATCATAACATCGAGTGTCCATTAAATAACGCGGCCTTCGGTCACCATAGCAACTTACGAGCTGCTCGGTGCTGTCTCCAACTCAGCAGAAATCCAAAAGTTAACCAGTTCATAAAGTGACAGTCCAACAGTTAGTCTTCGTCTCTCTCTCTCTCTTTCCAAAACAACATGTCGGTGTTAAATAACTCCTCTCTCTCTCTCTCTGTCTTTTCAAAAGCACAGTTCATAGGGGTACTTCAGGATCCTGTCACAATATGTACACTGTAAAATATATACATACACATATAATAGTTATATTAAGTAAGTAGTGAGGTGTGTTTATGGGTTCAATGTCCATTCAGATATCAGATGGCAGAGGGGAAGAAGCTGTTCTTGAACCATTGAGCTTGTTGAGTGTGTGCCTTCTATATCCCTCGTGATTTTTTATACCTCGATCATGGCCTCTCTTAATTTCCAGCTTCTCCAGTCTAATCTCGTAAATGAAACACTCTATCCCAAGCAACATCCAGGGAGAATCTCCTCTGCACTCTCTCCACGGCTATCACATCTTTCCTATAGTGCGGTGACCAGAACTGCATGCAGTACTTCAGCTGAGATCTGACCACAGTTTGATATTGTTGGAGCATTAACTCCCTGTTCTTGTAATCAGTGCCCCAACAGAGGTCCCTACCATTCATGGCGAATGATGTAGCCTCAATAGCACTCTGAAAATATATCATTTTCACGATCGTCTGGATTAAACTCTATCTGCCAGTTCCTTTCCTGGTGGAGGGAAGACAGAGATTGGGAGTTTAATGGGCGGTGCATTGGCACAGCTGGTAAACATGCGGCCTCACAGCACCAGATATCCTGACCTTGAGTGCTGTCACAGGGTTTTCCCATTCTCCCTCCAAACAATTGGATTTCTTCGGGGTGCTCCAGTTTGAGCCCGAGATAGACCGAGCACAAAAGCACAGTACAGGCCCTTCGGCCCACAATGTTGTGCTGAACTTTTAACTTACTCCAAAATCAAGCGATATATGTGACAACAAAATTTCACTCCGAGATCAACTTAATGTCTTTAATGCTTACTGTAACTGATAGAACATGGAGGCACCTTCATGAACTCCCATGGCCCCTTATGATTTCAGTCTCTGAGGTCTCGTGAGAACATCCTTCAGGAGGGTGAACCCACAGAAAGCAACCAGCCCAGACAATGTATCTGGCTGAATATTATAGACCTGTGCTGATCAAATGGCTGGAGTATTTACTGTTATCTTTAACCTTTCGCTTTGGCAGTCTGAGATACCCACCTGCTTCAAGCAGGTTTCAATCAGACTGGTGTCCAAGAAGAACAAGGTAATCTGCCTCAGTGATTATCATCCAGTAGCACTTATATCCACTGGTATTGAAACATATCAACTCCCGTCTGAGGAGTGATTTTCATCTACTCCAATCTGCCAACATCACAACAGGTCACAGCTGATGCTTTTTCATTGACTCTTCACTCACACTGGAACAGTTTGACAGAGAAGATACACTACACACAGCAGGACTACATTGATAACAGCTCAGTATTCAACACTACTTTCACATCAAAAGTAACCCATCAACACTAAGGCCTAGGCATCGATACCTTCTTGTGTAATTGGGTCAATTTCCTCACTTGTAGACCTCAGTCAGTTCAGACTGGCAACAACAGCTCTTCCACCATCACTATCAACAACGGTGCACCACAAGACACTGTATTTAATCCCCTGCTCTACTCACTTTATACTCATGTCTGTGGGGCTGAGGACAACTCCAATGCCATATTCTAGTTTGCCGGTAACACCACTGTTGTCAGCTGAATCAAAGCTGGTGACAAATCAGCATAAAGGAGGCAGATTGAAATGGTACCACAATACAACTTCTCACTCAATGTCGGCAAAATCAAAGAGCTGGTGTTTTGACTACAGGAGGAAGAAGTCGGGAGTTCATGAGCCAGACCTCCTTGGGGGATCGGAGGTGGAGAGGGTCAATAACTTTAAATTCCTTGGCATTATCATTTTACAGGATTTGTCCTGGGATAAGCACATATGGGACAATGCAAAGAAGGCACAACAGTGCCTCCCTACTTTCTGAAGAGTTTGTACAGATTCGGCATGCCATCTGAAACTTTGACAAACTTCGAGAGTTGCACAGTGGAGAGTATCCTGACTGGCTACATAATGGCCTGGTATGGAAACACCAATGGCCAGGAATAGAAAAGCCTGTAAAAGTGGTGGATGCAGCCCAGTCCGTGACAGGAAACGGTCTGTCACCCACCAATGAGCACATCAACAAGTCCTGCTACAGGGAAGCAGCATCCGTTATCAGGGACTTCCACTATCCAGGCCATAGATGTGCAGGTTGGTAGGTTAATTAGTCACTGTAAATTATTTGTAGGGTGTAGGTCAGAGGTAGAAGGTCAGGGGGAGCTGATGAGAATATGTGGTGAATTAAAAGATTAATTTAGTTGGATTTTGTTGGATCTCTGTTTATTTTCTGATCCTTGAGATTCTTCTGGAAGTCTGGACTGATGAGTGGGTCTTAATTCCAAGATTTCAGTTTATTTTAGAGTACAAGCAAACATACTAATACTTAGCAAACCAAAGAAAGAGCTGAGAAATGATGCTAAGGGGTGTAAGACAAAGAAATAAAGAAGATTCCAAGATGCCAAGAAGCCCCGATGGTGGTTCTGAAAAATCCATCTCTTTTGTAGTTGAGTTTAGAAATTCCTATTTTATTCCTTAGATAGGGATAAGCCAGTTAATAGGCTACATAATTAAAGCAATTACACCATGTGGGTAATGTGCTAATACCTAGCCAATGAACAATGAGAAAGGTGATAAACCATTAGTTTAGCCACTATACCGCTTTCTGCCAGTGAGTGTGAAAAATATGCGAGTTTGTTAAAAAGTACAACTCTTATTAAAAGTGTTATTGTAAAAACAGCAGTTTGCAACAATTACTGTAGGTGTTTGGTTGTTGGTGTCGAGATGGACTAGGTAGGATGAAGGGCTCATTTCTCCTCAGTACCTCTATGATTTCGTGACTCTTGTTTGGGCTGGAGGTGGTTCCAGAGACTGAGAGGTGAGGTTATGCAAGGATATGAAAGCAAGAATGGGAATATTATAATTCAGTTATTACTGGACAAAGAACCAGTGTAAGTCAGAGGGTGCGTTGCTTGGAGTAACGGGACTGGATGAGAGAAGGTGTACATTGAGCACTTTACTGATATCACCTAGTTCGTACACCTCGAGAGACCCTGATTAAGGGGAAAAAAAGCAGAAGCAGTATCTCCTTCCATCTTCAACAATATTGAGTCAGGCTGAGGAGCAAATGCTTCATATTGACCATATTCATGTTAGTCGCCAACAGAAGATATTTCAACTTCAAAGCCAATTTAAGTGTGCACACAGAAGCTTTTGTCCTGTAAATATTTTCCTGAGGAAGGGAATTTTTATGCGTACATGCCTGTCAGAATAATTTAACATTGACAGCTAGAAATACAATGGCGTGAGATGTCTCCAGACTGCAGAAATTAAAGTGTTGTTACAGTCTGAGAGGCGGCATCTAGCCCGCATTGAGATTAGAGAAAGTCTCAGACAAGGGAAGCTTTCACGTCAGTCTGGAAATTGGAGCCTTTCACGAGTAGCTCCCAAAACTGTCATCAACGGTCAGAAAAAACAATGAGTCTGACAGCAGAATATTGTGAAAGGTTCGGAGTGCTGATAACTCATCAGACCTGGAACATGCACAGTGAATACAAAGCTGCAATGTATATCGCAAACATATATTCCAAGTGTATACCATAAATCTATACTGTGACTGCAGAACAAGGACAGATACTGTGATTTCTGTGAATATATATTGCAAAAATGTATTGTGACTATATTGTAAAAATATGAATCTACATACATGCAAAGGCTCTGAATGCATCTCAGAATATTGCTGTGAGTTAGTATGATAATTGGTGATCATATGCTGCAATATCTATTGTAACTGTACACTGTAAGCATATGTCACGAATCTATGCTAAGAGCATGGACTCTGTTTAAATATCATTAGCAGTTACTGTGAATCAATACTATAATATGTTGTTGTTTCTTGTGGAGTATCAGCCAGCAACCTTGCCGTTCCTTTAGAAGTCTGGGGTTGTTTTTAATAAGGCCAAGTTGCTAGCTTGATGCTCAGCCCAGCACAGATGGAGAGTGTGTAAGGGGCCGGCCGGATTCGAACCTGGGACCTCTCGCCTCGAAGTCCGGGGCGGATGGCCACTACACCACTTGTCGGCTTAGTACTACAATATATACAGTAAATATTTAGCATTGCAATGACATTTTACGGATGCATACCAGAAGCAGTCCCATTAGTTGACACAGGCAACTGTGAAGATTCATCATAAACATGTAATACATATTAAATATACACTGTGTATCGATATTGTAGAGCGAATATGTACTGCATATACGAACATGATTTGCAATGCAAAAGTATATTCGGAGAAGGTATTCTGAGTGTGTATTGTGCATGAAATGCAAATGTAGTTTGTGACAGAATCAAGCTTCATGAAATGGCAGACGATGTAAAAGAGCTTGCTTAGATCATTGCTCAGTGATCACTTGCATTTTGCAATAAGAACCTAAACTATTTAAGACCCGGTTGTCCTGGTTTCTCAGCATAAGCAGCAGAGGTAGCAACCCCCTAATACCAATAATTGTCTTTGTTTATATGAAGCAGGAAAAAGAGACGTGAGCAGTGCATCACCTTGTGACCGAAACAGGGCTTGGTCAAAAGGCTAACACATCAACGCTGCCAAGATTCATTGGGTGTGCCTCGTTTTGTCTCGGACGTTGCCCCTTTAAATGATAAGCACAGTGCCAGCTGAAACTGTCAGTGTGGCTGAGATTATCCTTGTTGCCGTGGTGAGGGGTTTTAGAAGGAGTTTAGCATCCCAGCTTCAAATCTGTGTGCATTTTGTAATTAGCTCCATTGTGAACTTGATGGTGACTGCCGGTGTAAATCCCTGACAAGCAGGTCAGGAGCTCTGGAAAGAAGTTTCAGTCTGCAATTTGGCCGACTCCATTATCTCTTCCTATCCTTTCCCACTTCTGGGCTTTTCCTGCCTCTTCCCTTCCTGTCACTCAGTCACTGTCCCTCTCATTTCATCCAAAAACTCATCCCATCATTTCTTCATTCTCTTCTACGCTTTTTTCTGTCTCCAAACCATCCCCGAGTTACAAAAAGTACATTTTGGAATTCTAGCATTAACTCAGTTGGTAGCTGAGTTACATACAATTGATTTCAAACATTGCTGTTTGTGGGAGGATTGGACTGGAAATAAATCTTTTCAGTGAGACACTGAGGTACATTATTTCATTTCCTTGGTACTTTGGGACCAGGAGTAGTACACAGCCTGCACCAGGAACTGTCTCAATATCTAAACTCATCCAGGCAAAGGGATTCAACCTGAAACATCGACTGTCCTTTTCCTTCCACTGATGCTGCCGGACGATAACATATAGGAGCAAAATGAGGACATTCAGCCCATCGAGTCCGTTCTGCCATTCAATCGCAGCTGATTTTTTTAACCTATTCTCTTTCCTGCTCCCCTAAAACCTTTAACCCCCTTACCAATCAAGAACCTATCAATCTCTGCCTTAAATACACCCAGTAACTCGGCCTCTGCAGCAACAAATTTCACAGATTCACCACCATCTGGCTGAAGAAATTCCTCCTTTTTGTTTTAAGGGGACAGCCCTTTATTCTGAGTCTGTGCCCTTGGACCCTAGATTGTCATACTAATGGGACAGCTTCTCCACATCCACTCTATCCTGGCCTTTCGGTATCTGGTAGATTCCCATGCGCCACCCCCCCCCCCCCCATTCTTCTGACTTGCTGAGTTCCCCCTGCACCAAGCGCATTGCTCCAAATTCCGGCATCTGCAGTCTCCTGTGTGTATGAGATCTGGAACCCCAGTTCCAACATCTGCAGGTTCTTGTGTTTATGAGATCTGGAACCCCAGTTCCAGCATCTGCAGGCTCTTGTGTGTATGAGATCTGGAACCCCAGTTCTGGCATCTGCAGGCTCTTCTGTGTATGAGATCTGGAACCCCAGTTCCAACATCTGCAGGTTCTTGTGTTTATGAGATCTGGAACCCCAGTTCCAACATCTGCAGGTTCTTGTGTTTATGAGATCTGGAACCCCAGTTCCGGCATCTGCAGGCTCTTGTGTGTATGAGATCTGGAACCCCAGTCCTGGCATCTGCAGGCTCTTGTGTGTATGAGATCTGGAACCCCAGTTCTGCCAGCTTTGGTTACATCATTGGCTGCCATCTGTCCCTGCCCTCCATTGATGGGTGATTCCTTCGTGGGGTGATGAGTTTTACCATCATTTGTTTCCAGAATGTAAAAGGGGCTGTCCACTTCCATCTTTCAACAAGAGTATTCGTTACACGTACCTGAGTTTTGGGATTTTCAGCAAGTGCCCAGTCCCCTCATTGGGGAAACTAGAGGAGAAAGTGAGATTCAAGGTACTTCGGTGTGGAGAGATTCGTCAGCCGCTGGAGCAGACATTGATTGGGAACTTATTGCCCAACAAGCCACCTGGACAAATTTGTGCTCCACCCTGATCTCACCTTTCATTTCTTCCTCCCGTCTGTTCAGTTAGTTTCTCCCCAAATGCATCCTTGCTCCTTGTTCTGGGAATGAGAACCACTCCACCCCCGCCACCCCACTCAACTCTTGAGATAAACAATTTCTTGCTGGATTTATTAATGATGCTTCATTTCTCATTTTAGAATCCTTCACAATTAGTGGACCAGACGACAGCGGGGTGTACACAGATGTAAATCGTGATTTAGGGCTGCTAAGAATGAGTGCAGATTTGGTCCTGCAAATCCTTGTTTATCAAATCATCAATGGTGCAATCTTTATTAAAAATTGAAATAAACGGTTGAAATAGAGTAAGTCATTATATTGGAGGTTAGACTTTAGATAATGGAGAATCTATGCAAACTATTAATGTGGCAGAACATTCAAAACTCCTCGTTAATTTCAAATGTGCCTGCTGACTACTAATGCTGGAGATAGTACCCAGGAACTTACAAAACTCTGGAAAACATAGCTATAAAATGGATTACGGAGAACATTGCCGCAATGCCATTCATCACTACTGAGATACTGGTCTAGACTTTAATCAGAAGCTGTGTTCCTGCAGAACAGGCTGAGGGGGGAGGGGTGATTAGCGACCGGTGACGTGAGATCAAGAAAATGGAGGAGTTTCCAGGAAGTTGTATGGAATGTGTTTCTGTAGACGGAGTTCCTAGTCACAATGAATATGATGTTCAGGTGGGGGCTGTGACAGAAGGCAGGGAGACAGTTGTGGGGCAGCAGGGAAAGTGGTTGGAAGTTAAAGTGATGAAGGTTAAATGGTTAGGAAAGGACTGCACCCAGATCATTTCCATCACTAGATATGCAATCAGTGAAGAGTGACTTCTTGGGTTGTGGAAGGAGCTGGTAGGACTGATCTGTAGGCAGAACAGTGACAAATGGAATTTAATCCAGACAAGTATGAGCTGATGCATTTGGAGAGGTGCAACAAGGCAGGGAAATGTGCAATAAGAACGTCCAAATGAGAAGCAGTAATCGGCCTTTCGTCCCTTCAAATCAAAATCAATTCATTTGATTATCAACCGTACATGAATACAGCCAAATGAAAGTGTTCCTCTGCGGCCAAAGAACAAAACATACACAGCACCACACAGCGTATTCAAGGTAGCAAGCACACACACACTGTCATGCTGAGGAGTAGATTTAAAAGGTGGGGGGAGGGGAGAGAGCAGAGGGCACCAAGTCCCTGAGTGACATGTCCTGCAGACAAAAACATGCATGCAATCCAGTTTGTCATTCCACTGATCGAACACTGGAGGGCAGCACCAACTGGCGAGGCCGGCCTCCAACCGAGATGGACGCCAAGTGTTTGCTTTGCCATTCACTAAGATTATGAGAGATAATTTTACTGTACTTCAACACCAGCTTCTTTCTCTCTCCCGGTACCCATTTATTACCTTCAGATCAGAAATGTAGGCAAATTGACTCAATGTTGAAGCCTCTTGAGTAGACAAATCCAAAGATTCATACTCTTTTCATGGAAAAACCTCTCATCATTTAAATCTAAATGGCCTATGCCTAATCTTGAGGCTGGGACCCTGATCAAAGACTCCTCAAACTTGGGGATCCTCCTCACTGTATCCAACCTGCCGAGTCCTGTAAAAATTTTATAAATTTACTTATTTAGAGATACTGCACAGAGCATACCCTTCTGGCCTCATGAACCTCACTGCCCAGAAATCTATCTATTTAACACTAACCTAAATACAGGACAATTTACCATGACCAAGTAACCTACTAACCACACACTGAAGGCACACACTCAGTGATTCAGGAACAGCTTCTTCCCCTCTGTCATCCAATTCCTAAATGGACAATGAACCCATGAACACTACCTCAGTTTTTGAATATATATTATTTCTGTTTTTGCATGATTTTTAATCTATTCATTATATGTATACTATAATTTATTTCTTCTAGATTATGTATTGCATTGAACTGCTGCTGCTAAGTTAACAAATTTCACAACACATGGTGGTGATCATAAACCTGATTCTGATAACTGGTACATCTTTGGACTGCCGGAGGAAACCAGAGCACCCGGAGGAAACCATGTGATCACAGAGAGAACGTACAAACTCCTTACAGACTGCACCAGATTTAGACTCCAAATTCCAGAACACACAGGTTGTAACAGTGTCACACTAACCACTACACTACCATTGTGGTCACCTCTTATTCCTCTAAATTCTGGAGAACACTGCCCAAGTCTATTCAATATCCCATGTACAGCAAACCCACCAAGCCTGAAACAGCCTGGCAAATCTTCAGTTCACTCCCTCTATGAAAGGAGACCAAAGGTAGACACAATACTCTAGAATCCGGCATCACCAAGTCCTTTTATCAATGCATTAAGACAGCATCGACTCTGTACTCAAATCCTCAATAAATGGGAGTAAATAGAAAAATAATGGCACCTTGGAGTGTGCATCTACACATACTTAGAGCTGAGTGCAAAGGTAGATGAGATAGTTAAAGAAAAATACATGTAATTGTTTCCTCTGTTGACTAGTTTATGCTAGAACTGTAACAACACTAGTTAGACCATAGCTCACATCTGAGCCCTGCATCCGGTTCTGGTCACCACATGACCACAGTGACATTCAAATGGCGTTTGAGAAGCTTTCGGATCGGCAGGTGAACGTGCAGGGAATGGAGGGATAGGGATCATGTCCAGGCAGAATGGATTAGTTTAAAGCCTGATTTATACTTCTGCGTCAACTCGACACCGTAAGTACTGTGTCGCCACAAACCCTACGCAGAGCCAATGCGGGTCCCTACGCCAGAGCCTGATGCGCACCTCTCCCAAAATGTAATTGCACATCGCAGCAACGCAGAACGCAACAACTGTGATTGGTCCACTTGGTAACATTGCATTTCCTCCTACGCTGCAATAGCTTCCCATTGGGCAACTGAAGGACAGGGAAGGAACTCTGGCTGCAATGCTTTCCATAAAGCTTTACAGACCTCCGAAATTATGAAGGACACATTTCGCTTTTACGAACAAAGACGCTCATTTCTTGTTTACCCCGAGAAAGACTACCATGACCATGAAGCCTTGCACGGGCAGGTGTGTGCGCATGCGTGACGTGCGTGAATTGCAGAGAGACGCAGACACACCAACGCACAAGTATAAATGCTCACAACGTGCATAAGCCACTTGCGTAGGTTACGGCGTCCAGTTAACGCAGAAGTATAAATCAGGCTTAATTCGGCATTGTGTTTGGCACAGACGTGGTGGCCTATAGGGGCTAATCCTGTGCTCGGTTCTAACTGTTATTACGGGGAAGATATGATTGCAGTGGAGAAAGTGAAGAGAAGCGTTACAAGGATGCTGCCAGGACTGGATAATTGTAGCTAAGAAAACCATCGATCTTTATAACAAGAGGGGGCTGAGTGGACTCTTAACTGAGGTGTATAAAATTATCAGGAGCAAGGAGAGAGTTAATAAGAAGGACCCCTTTCCTTTATCGGTGGGACATGGAATCAAAGTACTTTGTAGAAGGATTAGAGGAGGCACAGGGAAAAATCCTTCTCATGCAAAAAGTGTTGGGACTCTGAGAGGATGATTGTGGCAGAAACCCTCTCCTCTGTTCAACACCACTTGGAGGTGTACTTCGCAGAACCATGACCACAACACGCACGCACACATCTTTGCATACTAGCGCACAAAGGAAGTTAAACTGCACACAAGGGGTTGTCACCCTCTACCTCATTGGTATGTTAAATATATTTCACCATCATACACAACTGCATTTCCTTTTCTGGTTTCTGATGCAGACGGTGTGGACAACGTGGAGTTTGCGACAATTTGTCTGCAAGTTTTGGAACTGGTTCACTTACACTGTTCTTGTTGAAGAAATTGCACAGCTCAAGATTTCTGTGCAGACTGGGCATTACAAATGAAAGGGAACATTGTGTGACCAGCAGGGTTGCAGATTTCAGAATCAGAATTACCAGCATGTTCATTATCACCAGCATGTGTCGTGAAATTTGTTAACTTAGCAGCAGCAGTACAATGCAATACATAATATAGAAGAAAAAATAATAATAAATCAATTACAGTATATGTATATTGAACAGATTAAAAATAGTGCAAAAACAGAAATACCATATATTTAAACACAGGGTTCAAAGTCCATTTAGGAATTGGATGGCAGAGGGGAAGAAGCTGTTCCTGAATCGCTGAGTGTGTGCCTTCAGGCTTCTGTATCTCCTACCTGATGATAGCAGTGAGAAAAGGGCATGCCCTGGGTGCTGGAGGTGCTTAATAATGGATGCTGCCTTTCTGAGACACCGCTCCTTAAAGACGTCCTGGGTACCTTGTAGGCTATTGCCCAAGATGCAGCCGACTGAATTTACACCCCTCTGCAGCTTCGTTCAGTCCTGAGCAGACTCCAAGCATGCAGGTGGGATTAGGCTCGATGGCTCCTTTTCAATAGGCACAGACGTGATGGGTCAAACGGCTGCTTCCATTGGTAAGTTTTCCGAGAGGTCAGCCCTCTTTACTGATGAGGAGGAAGGAAACATTGGAGGGTAAAAGCTCTTGAATGATTACTGCAGGCTGAGAAGAGGCAGTATTACGTTTTCTGGAAACAGGGTACCAGTGGTTACCGATGGTCGGTAGGATAAGAAGCAAGAAGAGCTCATCCAACAACAGCAGTACACCGCCGAAAGAATCGGCCCTCTTTATACCAGGCACGCAGATACCTGGAAAACACTAACACACACAGCCACTGAAATAGTCTCCCATGGCAACTCCTAGGCAAAGGGCCAGCCTGTTACAATGGATTACTTAGATAAATACAAAATTCAGCAGGCGCTGGAACTCTTAAATTGACTCGCATGATATATTCAGGGGATTGAACAGAGGGTTTTCGACAGAATTGAGAGAAATTAGAGATTTATGTATTTGGAAGGGTGAAATCCACATGGAGAGAATGTGTCAACTCTGCACAGACAGCAGCAGAGGTCAGGTTTAATCTGGATCACTGAAGCTGCAAGGCAGCTTCACTACCCGTGGTGCTGCTGTATGCTTGCAAACAGAATAAAAGGTTCACTTTCAAAGGAGGTAAGCAGGCTGACAAGGCAAACAGAGCTGTGCCGATGAGCGGACAAGTGTGAAACAGATACAAGATGCTTTATCAACCAAAGCAAGAGACCTTATAGTAAAACTTCAGCAAATACCTGATGGCCTAAAATTCATTTCTGCGAACTGAATCGGAAGATGATGGAGGAGGATAATTGGATCACCATCAAAGATGAGAGGTTTTTAATGATGTGAGATTAGGATATTTGGGTGGTTATTCTTGAAGCGGGGATGGTTAATAGACGAAAAATATAGTGTTCTGATCAAGTGGGCAGGAAGAACAGTTTCCAGGAATAACCATGGGACAAGTGTGACTGGCAATAGAAGCAAAATAAATTAAAAAAGACCATTTTCATTCAGTGTGCTGCTGTGATATGGGCTCCGCTTTTCCCTGAAAGGTGGCTGAGCCTAATCCAGGGGGAGTGGTCTTCATGAAGGGGATTGGATGGACGCCTGCAGGGGAAGAGTTTCCGGGCTGTGAGGGAAGAGCAGGGCTGGGAGGCAGAGACTGTCGAGCAATCCCAAAGTGGAGAGTGGCTCCAGCTCCCACTCCCCCGGATCTAAGGTGTTGATCTGTGCTGATGAAGGGGCATTGGCAGCTTCTTTCTCCACGGACCTCTGATATTTTCCATTCTTCTTACAAGATCTAACTGCCTCCTAAATCAGGTGTGGATGTTGTATCCAGTCTTGTTTGAATATTACGAGCAGTGCACAGCAGTGAACAAGGGAACAATATCAGCTGATTTCAAAACTTACTATGTTGGTTATGTTATGTGCCATCATATTAATTTAAGTTCTGCAAGTTAAGGGATGTCTCAGATCGTGTCCACAACATTTTGGAGAGGGGGGGAGCAGCCGGATGTCTTGGTCCATATTGGTACCAATGACATAGGAAGGAAAAGCAGAGAGGTCCTGAAAAGAGAATTTAGAGAGCTAGGTAGACAGCTGAGAAGCAGGACCTCCAGGGTAGTAATTTCTGGATTGCTGCCTGTGCCATGTGCCAGTGAGGGTACAAACAGGATGATCTGGCAGATAAATGCCCAGCTGAGAAGCTGGTGTAAGGGGCAGAGATACAGATTCTTGGATCATTGGGATCTCTTCTAGGGGAGGTATGACCTGTTCAAAAGTGACAGGTTGCACCTGAACCTGAGGGGGAGCAATATTCTTGCGGGTAGGTTTGTTAGAGATGTTGGAGAGGGTTTAAACTAACTTGGCGGGGGGGGGGGTGGGAAGCAGAGTGAAGGGACTCGGGATAGGATGGTTGGTAAAAAAGTAAAGATAGCGTGCAGTCAGACTGTCAGGAAGGGCAGGCCGATGATAGGACTTAGTTGCAGCCAACAGGATGAGTATCAAAACATTAGGGATGCAGAATCCGAAAGAACAGCAAAAATACAGTACTCAAGGTGTTGTATCAAAATGCGCGGACTATAAGAAATAAACTCTCACACAGATTGCCAGGTATGATGTTGTGGCCATCACTGAATCGTGGCTGAAGGATGATTGTAGTTGGGAGCTGAATGTCCAAGGTTACATGTTGTTTTGGAGGGATAGGAAGGTAGGCAGAGGGAGTGGTGTCGCTCTACTGGTAAAGAATGGCATCAAATCAATAGAAAGATGTGACATAGGATTGGAAGATGTTGAATCTTTGTGGGTTGAGTTAAGAAACTGCGAGGGTTAAAAGGACCCCAATGGCAGTTATATACAGGCCTCCCAACAGTGGCTGGGAGATGGACCACAGATTACAACAGGAAATAGAAAAGGTGTGTCAAAAGGGCAATGTTATGATAATCATGGGAGATATTAACATGCAGGTCGATTGGGAAAATCAGGTTGGTAATGGATCTCAAGAGAGTGAGTTTGTTGAATGCCTAAGGGATAGCTTTTTAGAGCAGTTTGTTGTTGAGCCTATTAGGGGATCAACTATTCTGGATTGGATGTTATAGAATGAACCGGAGGTGATTAGGGAGCTTAAGGTCAAAGAACCCTTAGGAACCAGGGATCACAATATGATTGTGTTCAACTTGAAATCTGATAGAGAGAAAGTAAAGACTGACATAGCAGTATATCAGTGGAGTAAGGGAAATTACAGTGGTATGAGAAAGGAATTGGCCAAAGTAAGTTGGAAGGAGCTGCTGGCAGGGATGTCAGCAGAGCAGCAATGGTGTGAGTTTCTGGGGAAAATGAGGAAGGTGCAGGACATGTGTATTCCAAAACATGAAGAAATACTCAAATGGCAAAATAGTACAATCATGGCTGACAAGGGAAGTGAAAGCTAATGTAAAAACAAAAGAGAGGGCATATCATGCAAAAATTAGTGGGAAGATAGAGGATTGGGAAATTTTTAAAAATCTACAGAGAGCAACTAAAAAATTCATTAGAAGGGAACAGATGAAATATGAAAGCAAGCTAGCAAATAATATCAAAGTGGATAGTAAAAGCTTTTTCAAGTATGTAAAAAATAAAGGAGAGATGAGAGTGGATATAGGACCGCTAGAAAATGAGGCCAGAGAAATAATAATGGGTGCTAAGGGGATGGCAGGTGAACTAAATGAGTATTTTGCATCAGTCTTCACTGTGGAAGACACCAGCAATGTGCCAGATGTTGAAGGGTGTGAGGGAAGAGAAGTGAGTGCAGTTACTATTACAAGGGAGAAGGTGCTTAAAAAGCTGAAAGACTAAAGGTACATAAGTCACCCGGACTGGATGAACTGCACCCTAGGGTACTGAAAGAGGTAGGGTTAGAGATTTAGGTGCCAATGATCTTTCAAAATTCATTGGACTCTGGCATGGTGCCAGAGGACTGGAAAATTGCAAATATCACTCCACTCTTTAAGAAAGGAGGAGGGCAGCAGAAAGGAAATTATAGACCAGATAGCCTGATCACAGTGGTTGGTAAGATGTTGGAATCAATTGTTAAGGGTGAGGTTATGGAGTACTTGGTGACACAGGACAAGATAGGACGAAGTCAGCATGGTTTCCTTAAAGGAAAATCCTGCCTGAGTGTCGTGGTTAAGGGTTGAAACACTCTGTGAAGGTTGGGAACCACCTGATGACATCTGCTCCTGGCTGAAGGCTACGGTTCCCTTATAAGGTATCTGGAGAATGCACCCTAACAGGTGTATGTAACAAGTAATCTCTGGTTTGTCCCAGTGGCTTCCAGGAAAGACTGGATGGCAACCGAGGAAGGTCGGTGACGCTGGAGAGACAGCTGACCTCCAGGAAAGACTGGCACGGGCTCACTAGGCTAGCAACCTTGTGGGCAGCACTCGCAAGAGGGCACCACTCAAGCTACGACTGAACATGACGAGCAATACCCCCCCGAGTCTCCCAAGAGTGGGGGAGGATGAGAGACTCAACAGGACGGTCATACTGGCAACAGCCAGGACAGGAAACATGACTACGAGGAAGCTGAAGCAAACAGCACTGACTGGAGAGGAATTCACAGTAAGGTGTCATTGTGGGAAAGTCTGCAAAAACATCAGAGGGCTCAAGATACACCAGAGCAAGTCTAGATGTGGATCAATGGTGACCCAAGTGCAGCGCACGGACTTAGTGGCCGGTGAGACGAAGGAGAAATCCAGCCAGGAAGCACCCCACAGAGCTGAAGATCTCTCCGCACTTGGGTCGCCTCAGCACCGCACAACAGACCTAGTGAGTTTCTCTTCGGCTACCCCAATCCATTCGTCAAGGGAAAACAGGATCAAATGGCCTAGATCATCAGACAACGTCGCCTGGATGCAGTTCCATGATGATCTAGACGGCATCCTGGAAGTTGCCTTAGCAGGTCCAATACACAGAAAGATCGACTACTCACAGCCATAGCGTACAATCTAGCCAAGGAACGATTTGGCCCAATGGAGCGGAAAGGCCAGCCGGAGTTACCGCGGCAACCAAATAGAAGGGAAACGGAGATTCGTCGCTTGAGAGGCGAATTAAAGGCGCTCAACAAGAGGTTTAAAACCAGCTTACCAGCCGAAAAAGAAGGTATCAAGGACTTAACCAGTAAGCTGTGGAAAAAGCTGTGCAAACTCCGGAGGGCGGAACATCTGCGACAGCAAAGAAGGAAGAAAGAGAAAAGGCGAGCGCAGTTTGTGAGAGGTCCATTCAGCTTCACCAGGACTCTTCTCGGCCAACAAAAATCTGGTATACTATTCAGCTCGAAGCCAGAGGTAGAGCGAGTTCCTGCGGGAGGCACACAGCGACCCATGGAGGGGTCAGGGACTAGGGACCAATCGGGCTATGCGTAGACCGGAAAATCCATCAATTGAGCTGAATGTGAAGGAACCTACGTGGCAGGAAATCCAGGACATCATCTGGAAAGTTAAAGCATCAGCTGCCCCAGGCCCAAGCGGCATACCTCATAAGGTGTAAAAGAAATGCCCAAAGCTTCTTCGGAGGCTGTGGAAGGTCATGAGAAAGATCTGGGCCAAAGGTACCATTCCATCGAGTTGGAAATTGGCAGAGGGATGCTTTATTCCAAAGGGAGAGGTTTCCTCCACAATTGCCCAGTTTAGAACAATTTCTCCCCTGGATGTGGAATGTAAGATTTTCTTTTCTGTGCTCGCAAGAAGGTTGATTTCTTACATGACACAGAACCGCTATATCAACACATCCATCCAGAAAGGCAGTATTCCAGGCTTTTCGGGGTGTCTGGAACACACCTCAATGATTAGCCATTTGATCCATGAGGGCCAAGCAGGAAAAAGGCGACCTAACAGTTGTCTGGTTAGACCTCGTGAACGCCTACGGGTCTATTCCACATGACCTCATCCTAGAAGGACTCGACCACTACTACATCCCACTGACTATTCGAGACATGATCACCAGCTACCTAGGAGGATTCAAACTCAGATTTATATCAGCCCATTTCACAACTAGCTGGCAGGACCTCCAGAAAGGGATTCCAACAGGGTGCACCATCTCCCCCATCCTATTTATTATGGGAATGAACCTCCTATTATCAGCAGCAGAAGATGTAACCCACGGCCCGATGCTGGAGTCAGCCATTGTTCAGCCGGCTCTACGAGGGTTCATGGACAACATCACTATAACAACTGTGTCACATGTCCAAGCAAGATGGGTATAGGAAACCCTGGGTAATGTAGCCACTTGGGCGAGGATGTCCTTCAAGGCTAAGAAGTCCAGGTGCATGGAGGAGAGAAAGGGCAAAGTTACTAGCAAGTTTAGCCTCCAGGTTCAGGGTGAGGTCATCCCTTCCATTGAAGATAACCCGATAAAATGCTTGGGGAAGTGGTTTAATGTGTCACTAACAGATGGGGCCAATGTCACCATTGCTGTGAAGCAGACAGACGAATGGCTGAAGAAGATCGACAAATCCGGACCTCCAGGTAAATTCAAGACCTGGCTGTACCAATATGGCATTCTGCCCAGGCTTCTCTGGCTCTTCACACTTTATGAGTTTCCCATGACTGTCGTAGAGGGCATCAGGAGGAAAACCAACAAGCACCTGCGGAGATGGTGGGGAGTTCGCCCAAGCTTCTCTTCAGTGGGTCTCTACATTCGTTCTGGGCAACTGCAGCTTCCCCTGTCATCTGTTGTGGTGGAATTCAAGGTGGCAAAATGCACAGCTTTATTAAGCTTGAGAGATTCCAGTGACGTCCTGGTAAAGCAAGCAGGCATTACAACCAGATCTGGGCGCAAGTGGGCAGCCAGTGCAGCTGTGGAGGAGGCAGTGTGTCGCCTGAAGCTGCGAGATATCATCGGCAACCCCTGCATTGGGCGGCAAGGCCTCGGCTCGGTTCACTTCCAGAAGTGGGGAAACACAAGCATAAGGAACAGGCGAGACATGATACAGGCAGCAGTATGGATCCGTGAAGAAGAGAAGCAGATTTCAAAGGGGGTGGAACAAGGGTCCCAGGGTGCCTGGACAAAATGCGCAAGATCGCATGAGCAGAGTTATGGAGACTGGAGCCCTTCCGTATTTCCTTCCTCCTGTGATCCGTGTATGACACCCTTCCTTCCCCATTACATCTGTACACATGGGGGATGAGAGAGGACCCGAACTGTAAGCTCTGTGGTCAAAAGGGGACACTGGCTCATACACTGTCCGGGTGTAAAACAGCTCTAACTCAAGGACGGTATAGGTGGCGCCATGATAAGGTGCTTCTGGCTCTTGCTGACACACCAGAGCGGGAGAGATACAAGAAGAGGACGGCTGGCACAGATTTGAGGAAGGCCATCACCTTCATCAAAGAGGGAGCTAGGCCTTTCGTAACCAAACAACCAAAGCCCAATCTGCTGCTAACGACCAGGTCCTGGGAGATGAGGGTCGATGTGGGAAGGAGGTTGCAGTCCCCGGATGTGGTGCACACAACCCTACGCCCGGACATCGTACTGTGGTCAACCAAAGACAAGAAAATAATTCTGGTTGAGCTGACTGTGCCGTGGGAGGAGGGACGGGAAGAGGCCCACGAGAGAAAGGCCTTGAAGTACCAGCCCTTACTGCAGGAGTGTAAAGACAAGGGATGGCAGGCATGGTTGTTCCCTGTGGAGATCGGCTGCAGAGGTTTCCCAGCCAAATCAGCATGGTGGTTGTTGTCAGATCTGGGTCTGGACGAAAGGAGCAAAAAACAAGCAGCTTATAGGATGGGGGAAGAGGCAGAACGAGCTTCTTGTTGGATTTGGAGTAGGCTAGAGGAGGGGAGCTGGAAGCCAGGAGCTGATGGGCAGTGATTTGGCCACCACTGCCAGCCCACCAACTGGAGAGTGTCGTGGTTAAGGGTTGAAACACTCGTTGAAGGTTGGGAACCACCTGATGACATCTGCTCCTGGCTGAAGGCTACGGTTACCTTATAAGGTAACTGGAGAATGCACCCTAACAGGTGTATGTAACAAGCAAGTAGGATAGATAAAGGGGATGCAGTGGATGTTGTATATTTGGACTTTCAGAAGGCCTTTGACAAGGTGCTACACATGAGGCTGCTTACCAAGTTAAGAGCCCATGGTGTTGCAGGAAAGTTACTAACATGGTAAGCGCATTGTTTGATTGGTAGGAGGCAGTGAGTGGGAATAAAAGGATCCTTTTCTGGTTGGCTGCCAGTGACCAGTGATGTTCCGCAGGGGTCGGTGTTGGGACCGTTTCTTTTTATGCTGTACATCAATGATCTAGATGATGGAATAGATGGCTTTGTTGCCAAGTTTGCAGATGATATGAAGATTGGTGGAGGGGCAGGTGGTGTTGAGGAAACAGATAGGATGCAGAAGGACTTAGACAGATTAGGAGAATGGGCAAGAAAGTGGCAAATGAAATATAATGTTGGAAAATGATGGTCATGCACTTTGGTAGTAGATATAAATGTGCAGATTATTTTTTAAACGGGGAGAAAATCCAAAAATCTGAGATGCAAAGGCAGCTCGGAACAAAATGCATGGATGTAATCCATCTGGACCAGGAATTTCTTCCTCTTTGGATTCAATTAGTTTATTTAATATATTTCCCACTCTCACAGCCCATCTCTGGGTTAAGATTGCTTGACGAGAGCACCCTTGCATGTGAATTATATCCCTCTCCCCCCCACACTCCCCCGTCCTCTCCCCTTACCCCCCTAAACCCCTTTCAATTTCTCCTTCTGGTTTAAAAAAATCCTTCCCCCCCCCCCTTTTATTCCCTGCTCTGGCCTCTTACCTCTCTCCTCACCTGCCTATCACCTCCCCCCCCACCACGAGTCCCCTCCTCCTTCCCTTTCTCCTTTCTCCTACGATCCACTCTCCTCTCCTATCTGATTCCTTCTTCTCCAGCCCTTTACTTTTCCTGCCCACCCGGTTTTACCTATCAACCCCCAGCTAGCCTCCTTCCCCTCCCCCCAGCTTTTTATTCTGGCATCTTCCTCCTTCCTTTCCAAACCAAGACATCGACTGTTTGTTCATTTCCATGGATGCTGCCTGATCTGCTGATTTCCTCCAGCATTTTGTGTGTGTGTGTTCTGCATCTGCAGAATTTCTCATGTTCAGAGATTTATAAGATCATGAGGGACTTAGACAGGATAAAACGATGAGTCTTTTTCCTAGGGAGGGGTTGCTAAAAATGAGAGGGCAGAGGTTAAAGATCAGAGGTAAGAGATTTAGGGGCATATCAGGGGCAGCTTCTTCATACAAAGGCTGTGCTTATTTTGAATGAGCTGCCAGAAAGTTAGATGGACAAAATAGCAACATCTAAAAGCCGCCTTGATAAGTACCTGGATAGGAGGTTTAGAGAATTGAAATGGGTAGCCACCAGGAGATCATGCCTTTTGTATTGGACAGAGCCAAGCTGCTTGACAGATCAGTCCCCCAGTCTGCGTCGGGTCTCACCGATGTAGAGGTGGCCAGACGGGGAACACCCAGTACGATAGATGATCCTGAAAGGCCTGCAGGCCAGTTTCACCTCACCTGGAAGGACTGTTTATGACCCTGAAAAGTGGCGAGGGAGATGGTGTTGGGCCAGGTGTAGCACTTGTCCTGCTCCTAGGAGGAAGATCAATGGGGAGGGGCGAATGGGGGGGGGGGCAAAGTGAGGTGTGCTTGGTGGCAGGATCCCATTGGAGATGGCAGAAGTTTTGGAGAATGATGTGCTGGATATGGAGGCTAGTGGGGTGGTAGGCAAGGACAAGGACCTTTCTCTGTTACAATGGTGAGAGAATTGTTGAGGACAGAAGTGTGGGAAATGGAGGAGATAAGGGTGAGGGCAGTACCAATTGTAGCGGAAGGAAATCCCTGCCTTTTTTTAAAAAAAGAGAACATTTCAGATGTTCTGGAATGGAAAGCCTCATCCTGAGAACAGATGGAGTAACTGAGAGAAGGAATAGCATTTTTACAAGTGACAGGTTGAGGTACAGTCAATGTAACTGTAAGATTTAGTGGGTTTGTAAAATATGTCAGTGGATCATCTGTCTCCAAAGATGGAAATCGAGAGATCGAGAAAGGGGAGAGAGGTGCCAGAGATGGACCAGGTAAATAAAAGGGAAGGGTGGAAGGTGGAATCAAAGTTGATGGAATTGACAATATCAGCATGAATGTAGAAAGCAGCACCAATGCAGTTATCAGTGCAGCAGGGGGAAGAGTTGGGGAGCATTGCCAGAGTAGGCTTGGAACATGGACTGATCCACACAGCTGCCAAAAAGACAGGCATACCTGGGACCCATGTGTGTCCCTATGTCTACACCTTGGGTCTGGAGAAAGTGGAAGCAGCCAAAAGAGAGGGAGAGGACTAGTTCCACCAGACTGAGGAGGGTGGTGGTGGAGGGTCACTGGTTAGGTCTGTTGAACGAAAATAACTGGAGAACATTGAGACCTTCCTGACGAGGGATAGAAACATACAGGGTCTGGACATACATGGTGAAAATAAGGTGATCATGGCCAAGAAACTGATTGTGATTGACGTGATGGAGAGCATGTGAAGTGTCCACTGGGGCTGAAAGTCACATTGAAGATGGATTTTGGGTGTTATTATACTGTCAATGTCATTTGGAGAGTAAGGGGTAGATCTACAGGAGGAATAAAGTGATGGGACAGACAGAAGTTCTGGTCAATCAAATTTTCCACGCCAACAATGCAGTATTGATCCACTCTGGGTTGAGAAGAGTATTAGATGCAGAACGCCTTAGTTTGAGTTTTGCAAAGAACCTTCCTCCTCATGCCAGATCCAGGTGGGATTCCAGAACCCAGAGCACAGGAAGCTGAATGCAGACTCACTAATTAATAGGAGGAGATGGCAGAGATCAGGAATGGAAGACCCCAGATATAGAGTCATATCAGAGAAAGATACAGCTCAGAAATATGACCATTTGGCCAACCACGTCATGCTGACTCTCAGCCACCCATTTATACTAATCCTACAGTCCTCCTATATTTATTCATTCTCACATTCGCATCAACTCCTCTTCCTCCCTGATGGAAACCACTGATTTTTTTAATAAAATTATATTTTGTATTAAAATTATATATATTTATATTAAAACCATTTTATATATATATTAGATGAATTAATGTAAGACTAAAGTTGTAGTTTAATCATTTGTACTTTTTAACAAACTCACATATTTTTCACAGTATGTGGTGGTTCATTCCTACTCACCGGCAGAAAGTGATACAGCAGCTAAACTAACGGTTTATCACCTTTCTCGTTTTTCATTTGCTAAGTATTAGCACATTACCCATGTGATGTAATTGTGCAACCAGTGAATGGTTTATTTTATCTGAGGAATTCCTCTTACCTTGATTATGGAGATGATGGATTTTTCAGAGGCACTATCTTTTCTTCGCCACCCCCAGTGCTGTTCATTCATCTGTTTCATTTCTCAGCTCTCTACTTAGTATTTGTGTGTTTGTTTAAACTTTAAAATCAATGATCATTAAGAATTAAGACTGCTCACCATCCTTATCCTTGACTCTCAGAAGAACCCTAAGGATCAGAAAATAACAGGACCAACAACCCCCACCCTACTAGAGACAATTCTCTCACACACTAGGGACAATTTACAGTTAGCAATTAATGCATCGAGCTGCACGTCTCTGGGCTGCGGGGGAAAAACCGGAGAGCTTGGAGGGAATCAACATGATGACAGACTCCACATAGACAGTGCCAGAGATCAGGATGGAACCCACATCTCTGGCACTGTGAGGCAGTGGCACCTACGTCACTGCGTTGTTCTCAAAGGATGATTGGCCCAGAGCAGATAGAGAGAAAAGCACAAGGACCTCAAGGGACTGAAACGGAAAATGAGATAAAATCATAATGTTTCCAGATGTGGAGTGCATGAACTATTGAGCAGGTACTCAGGACACTTCAGGCTAATGCACAGTATTGACGAGCTCCAGTTTACAAACACCGAGATGTTTGCATGGACAGCTTTGGAATAATCAGGTCTGGGTTCTTTGGGAATGGGAAGGAGCAGCAGATTACACTCCGTAGATACTCATTCTGAACACTGAGTGACAATGAGAACATTTTGTGCCGTTTTCTGCTGCTCAGGAAACAAACAAATCTGTGTTTGGCCACTGGTGCAAACCAGACATCCCTTAAAACAAGAACTGGCTGAGCCCAGAACATTAGAGGCAGCAAAACTGCAGTTACCTGTCAGTGAAGAACCTGGTGTGTCCAAAGAAGTCCAGACAGTCTGCGTGTCCATTGTGGTCATCTCTTTTTGATCTTTTTTCTTGCCTTCTGGGTGCGTGGATGGAGAAATATTGTCACCGATGAATCCCTTTGCATCAGGTAACTTATCCTTTCCTGTTTAAGACAATTCAAATTCAAGTTTTTCATTATTCAACTGTATACATGTATACCGCCAAATGAAACAATATTCCTCTGGATCAAGGTGCACAACACAGTATATACAGTGCCTATAAAAAGTATTCATCATCACCCCCCGGAAGTTTTCAGGTTTTATTGTTTTACAACATTGAATCATAGTGGGTTTTATTTGGCTTTTCTTGACATTGATCAACAGAAAAAGACTCTTTTGTGTCAAAATAAAACAGATCTCCACAAGGTGATCTGAATTAATTACAAATATAAAACACAAAACAATTGATTGCATAATTATTCACCCCCCCCCTTTAATAATGACACACTAAATCATCACTGGTGCAGCCAATTGGTTTCAGAAGGCACATAATTAGTTAAATGGAGATCACCTGTGTGCAGTCAAAGTGTTTCAATTGATTGTAGAAAAATACACCTGGATCTGGAAGATTCAACTGCTGGTGAGTCAGTATCCTGGCAAAAACTACACCATGAAGACAAAAGATCACTCCAAGCAACTCCACAAAAAGGTTATTGAAAAGCACAAGTCAGGAGATGGATACAAGAACATTTCCAAGTCACTGAATATCCCTTGAAGTACAGTTACATCAATCATCAAGAAATGGAAAGAATATGGCACAGCTGTAAATCTGCCCAGAGCAGGTCATCCTCAAAAACTGAGTGACTGTGCAGGAAGGGGACTAGTGAGGGAGGCCACCAAGTGACCTATGACAACTCTAGTGGAGTTACAAGCTTCGGTGGCTGAGAAGGGAGAGACTGCGCAAACAACAACTTTGCCCAGGTGCTTCACCAGTCACAGCTTTATGGGAGAGTGGCAAAGAAAAAGCCACTGTTTTAAAAACAAACTTGCATGAAGTCTTAGCTAGAGTTTGCCAGAAGGCATGTGGGAGACTCTGAAGTCAGCTGGAAGAAGATGCTATGGTCTGATGAAAGCAAAATTGAACTTTTTGGCCAGCAGACTAAGTGCTATGTTTGGTGCAAGCCAAACACCACACATCATCAAAAACACACCACCCCTACTGTGAAGCATGGTGGCGGCTGCATCATGCTGTGGGGATGCTTCATTGCAGCAAGCCCTGGAAGGCTTGTGAAAGGTAGAGGGTAAAATGTAAAATGAATGCAGCAAAATACAGGGAAATCCTGGAGGAAAACCTGATGCAGTCTGCAAGAGAACTGTGACTTGGGAGAAGATTTGTTTTCCAGCAAGACAATAACCCCAATTATAAAACCAAAGCTACATAGGAATGGCTTAAAAACAACAAAGTTAACATGCTGGAGTGGACAAGTCAGAGCTCAATCCAACTGAGAATTTGTGGCTGGACTTGAAAAGGACTGTTCACTCATGATCCCCATGCAATCTGACAGAACTTGAGCAGTTTTGTAAAGAAGAATGGGGAAAAATGTACAAATGTGTCCAGATGTACAAAGCTGACACACCTGTCCACACAGACTCGAGGCTGTAATTGCTACCAAAGTTGCATTGCATCTACTACATACTAACTCAGAGCGGGGGGGGGGGGGTGGTGAGTAATAATGCAATCAATTATTTTGTGTTCAATAACTGTAATAATTTTAGACCAATTTGTAGAAATTTGTTTTCACTTTGACACAAAACAGTCTTCTGTTGATTAGTGTCAAAAAAGCCAAACTACATCAACTGTGATCGAATACCGTAAAACAATAAAACATGAAAACTTCCAAGGGGGGAATACTTTTTATAGGCACTGTATAACTCACACACAACACGAAGTAATATTACCACAAATTAACAATAATAATGTACCAGGAGATTGAGATTTAGCATAAGGTGATTTACAACACGAGTTTAAAAAGTAATCAGTATAACACTACTGGCGCTTCATAATGTATGTGGTTAGACCTGGGTGGTGGCAGGGAGTTCAGTAACCTCAATGGCCTAGAGGAGGAAGCCGTTTCCCATTCTAACAGTCCTTGTCCAAATGCTATGGAACCTCCTACCTAATGGGGGGTGGGGGTCAAAGAGATTGTGGGACAGATCGGAGGGATCCTTGACAATGCTGGGGGCCCCTGCATATGCAAAAATCCTGAAATGTTTTGGATGGTGGAAGAGAAACCCCAATGATCCTTCAGCAATCCTCACAATCCTTTGTCTTGCAGTCAGATGCCGTGTGATTCCCTTACCAGATGGTGATGCAGCTGGTCAGAACACTCGGGGATGCTCCTGTAAAAAAAACTGGTTAGAATAGGGGGGTGGGGAGGAGCCTCACTTACCTCAATCTCAGGAAATGGAGAAGTTGCTGTGCTTTGTTGACTGAAGAGATGGTGTTGAGGGACCAGGTTAGATTATCTGTTTCATGCACTCCTCCCTAGAGCAGCCACTTATACGTAGTGAGGAGTGGTCAGCCTGCACCTTCCTTACAGTCCACAATCGTCTCTTTGTTCTTGTTCACATTGAGACTCAATCTGTTGGGCTCACACCTTTCCACCAGCCACTCTTCCTCCTTTTTGTACACCATTTCATCGTCATTATCGACGAGGCCAGCCGCTGTTCTGTCATCAGCGAACTCAATGACTCTGTTTGAGCTGGACTGAACAGTACAGTCGCGTTTCAACAGTGGGCCGGGGGATGCAGCCCTGGACAGGGTGGGGGTGCCTGTGCTCAGCGTGACAGAGCTAGAGATGTTGCTGCCAACATGAATGACTATGGTCTTTTTGTCAACAAGTCCAAGATCCAGTTACGGAGAGAGGGAGGTGTTAAGATCCAACAAGGACAGTTCACGCACCAGCTTCTGAGGGATGATCGTACTTAACGCCAAGCTGAAGTTGTTAACCAGCATCCTGGTGTATGAGGCACCACTTTCCAGCAGGGACACGACAGATTGGAGGGCAGAGGCTATGGCATCGTCAGTGGACCAATTTGAGCGATATGCGAACTGGGAAGGTCCAATGTAGCAGGAAGAAGTGATTTAATGTGATCGATAAGCCGCCGCTCAAAGCTCTTCATTGTTGTTGAGGTCAGCGCCACTGGAGAGTAGTCGTTCATGCCCACTTGAGCACCGGGGTGATGGTGGCTACATTGAAGCCAGCAGGGACAGTGGACTGTTCCAGTGAGATGGTGACAATATCTGTTAGAACGTCTATAAACTGTGCCGCACAGTTCCCCAGCACCCGACCGGGTATATTGTCAAGGTGGTGGCGGGAGTAGCTTTGTTTGCACCGGAGATGTTGGTATAAACCAAGTCTAATGCGTTCTCACCTCTGGTAGTAAAGTCAACATGCTGATAGAATTTAGCCAGGGCCGTTTTTAAGTTAGCATGGTTGAAGTCACCAGCAACAATAAGGAAGCTATCGGGGTATGCGGCTTGGAGGTCACATAGGCACCACAGAGCACACACACAAGCATCTCCAACATTAGCACAGGGGGGAATGAATACAGCCACAACCACAACAGCAGTGAAGGGACTCAGGAAAGGATGGATGGTAAAAAAGAGTAAAGATAGCATGCAGTTGGACTGTCAGGACCGGCAGGCAGGTGATGGGACATAGTTGCAGACAACAGGCTGAGTATCAGGACATTAGGAGTGCAAAATCAGAAAGGACAGCAAATATAGTAATCAAGGTGTTGTATCTAAATGTGTGCAGGATAAGAAATAAGGTGGGTGATCTTGTTGCATTATTAGAGATTAGCAGGTATGATGTCGTGGCCATCACTGAATCGTGGCTGAAAGATGATTGTAGTTGGGAGCTGAATGTCCAAGGTTACACGTTGTATCAGAGGGATAGGAAGGTAGGCAGAGGGGGTGGTGTCGCTCTACTGGTAAAGAATGGCATCAAATCAATAGAAAGGTATGACATAGGATCGGAAGATGTTGAATCTTTGTGGGTTGAGTTAAGAAACTGCAAGGGTAAAAGGACCCCAATGGCAGTTATATACAGGCCTCCCAACAGTGGCTGGGAGATGGACCACAGATTACAACAGGAAATAGAAAAGGTGTGTCAAAAGGGCAATGTTATGATAGTCATGGGAGATTTTAACATGCAGGTCGATTGGGAAAATCAGGTTGGTTACGGATCTTAGGAGAGGGAGTTTGTTGAACGCCTAAGAGATAGCTTCTTAGAGCAGTTTGTCATTGAGCCCTCCAGGGGATCGTAAAAGTTTTTTCAAGTATGTTAAAAATAAAAGAGAAGTGAGAGTGGATATAGGACCACTAGGAAATGAGGCAGGGAAAATAATAATGGGGGACATGGAGATGGCTGATGAACTAAATGAGTATTGTGCATCAGTCTTCACTGTGGAGGACACTAGCAGTGTGCCAGATATTGCAGTCTGTGAACGAGGAGAAGTGGGTTCAGTTACTATCACAAGGGAGAAGGTGCTCAAAAAGCTGAAAGACCTAAAGGTACATAAGTCACCCAGACCAGATGAACTGCACCCTAGGGTACTGAAAGAGGTAGCGTTAGAGATTGTGGTGGCATTAGAACTAATATTTCAAAAATCATTGGATTCTGGCCATGGTGCCAGAGGACTGGAAAATTGCAAATGTCACTCCACTCTTTAAGGCCTTTGACAAGGTGCCACACATGAGGCTGCTTACCAACTTAAGAGCCCATGATATTACAGGAAAGATACTAACGTGGTTAGAGCATTGGCTGATTGGAAGAAGGCAGTGAGTGGGAATAAAATTATCCTTTTTTGGTCAGCTGCCAGTGATTAGTGGTGTTCCACAGGGGTCGGTGTTGGGACCACTTCCTTTTATGCTGTATATAAATGATTTAGATGATGGAATAGATGGCTTTGTTGCCAAGTTTGCAGGTGATACGAAGATTGGTGGAGGGACAGGTAGTGTTGAGGAAACAGGTAGGATGCAGAAGGACTTAGACAGATTAGGAGAATGGGCAAGAGAGTGGCAAATGAATACAATGTTTGTAAATACGTGGTCATACACTTTGGTAGTAGAAATAAATGTACAGACTATTTTCTGAATGGGGAGAAAATCCAGGAATCTGATATGCAGAGGGATTTGGGAATTCTTGTGCAGAACACCCTGAAGGTTAACTTGCAGGTTGAGTCGGTGATGAGGAAGGCAAATGCCATGTTAGCATTCATTTCAAGAGGTCTAGAATACAAGAGCAAGGAGGTGATGCTGAGGCTTTATAAGGCTCTGGTGAGGCCTCACCTTGAGTATTGTGAACAGTTTTGGGGCCCTCATCTTTGAAAAGATGTACTGGCATTGGAGAGGGTCCAGAGGAGGTTCACAAGGATGATTCCACAAATTAAAGGGTTATCATATAAGGAACGTCTGATGGCTCTGGGTCTGTACTCTCTGGAATTCAGAAGATGAGGGAGATCTCATTGAACCTTTCAAATGTTGAAAGGCCTAGACAGAGTAGATGTGGAAAGGATGTTTCCCTTGGTGGGGGCTCTAGGACAAGAGGGCATAGCCTCAGGATAGAGGGGCAACCATTTAAAACAGAGATGCGGAGAAATTCCAGAGGGGGAGAGAGAGGGGAGAGAGAGAGGGGGGAGAGAGAGAGGGGGGAGAGAGAGAGGGGGGAGAGAGAGAGGGGGGAGAGAGAGAGGGGGGAGAGAGAGAAGGGGAGAGAGAAGTGGGTAGAGAGGGGGAAGAGGGGGGTAGAGAGGAGGGAAGAGAGGAGGGAAGAGAGGAGGGAAGAGAGGAGGGAAGAGAGGAGGGAAGAGAGGAGGGAAGAGAGGAGGGAAGAGGGGGATGAACGGACTATTTATATGTTGTAAGGAAACCTGTGTACCTCACCTTTCTAAAACTCCCCAAGCATCGTTATGTTTGTTACACTCCGGAAGTCACTGTGAGACTTAGTGGAATCGAATTCCAAAGGAGGATTCGAATTCCAAAAATCTGTTCCTCAACCATCCTAACATCCTGAGCCTTTGGAATTCGATTCCACTAAGTCTCACAGTGACTTCCGGAGTGTAACAAACATAACGCTGCCCGCGGAGTTTTAGCTGTTCAGTGGAGACGGATTCCTCTCGACTTCGCTATCAAAACTCTTCAGAAATGTAATGGCCCCTCAAGCACTTTACACAGTAAATGGCGGAGAGCGGGAGATGGAAGAAACTGCAGACAGGCATCTCGTCTCACCGGGGTTGTCTGGCTCCCTGGCACCCGACCAGCCTGTTGTGTTCATTCTGGGCACACTCCATTCTTGTCCCGTTCTTTCTAAATGCATCTGATTTGTTGGATGTATTTCATTATCACAATTTGTAAACTGATTTTCTGCATCCCAGTAAAGCCGATATTTCCGGTTGAAGTTGCCCGAGGCACAGGTGAAAGTGTGACCCCGCCGATCCGGCCTGTCACTCAAGCGGCGTGGTTGCCATGGAGACGCTGTAACAATGCGGCGGGAGACACTTACTCCGGCGCCAAACTGCACATAGCCCAACTAGTTCTCTTTAACTTCATGCCGTGGCAAACTTTCCATTAAGAGTCGAAGCGATCCTTAAATTTGGATGGGTGTTGCGACCGACGCGGCCGCAGAACGAGCTGGAAGACTGCGCCCCCAAACAGTCCTTCCAGGTGAGTCTGCTGGGATCATATACTGTGTCCAGTGCCCCATTGTGGCCTCTTGTATATTGATGAGACCCATGATATATTGGGAGTCTGCTTCGCTGAGCGCCTATGCTCCATCCGCCAGAAAAAGCGGGATCTGCCAGAGGCCACCAATTTCAATTCTACTTCCCATTCCAACGTGTTAGTCCACGGCCTCCTCTAATGTCGCGATGAGGCCACACTCAGGTCGGAGAAGCAACACCTTATATTCCTTCAGTTAGTCCTGACGAAGGGTCTCGGCCTGAAACGTTGACTGTACCTCTTCCTACAGATGCTGCCTGGCCTGCTGCGTTCACCAGCAACTTTGATGTGTGTTGCTTGAATTTCCCGCATCTGCAGAATTCCTGTTGTTTACCTTATATTCTGTCTGGGTAGCCTCCAACCTGATGGCATGAACATCGATTTCTGGAACTTGTGGTAATTGCTCCCCTTCACCATTCGCCCATTCCTGTTTCCTTCTCTCACCTCATCTCCCTACCTGCCCATCACCTCCCTCTGGTGCCCTCCTCTCCCTTCCCTTTCTTCCATGGCCTTCTGTCCTCTCCTATCAGATTCCCCCTTCTCCAGCCCTGCATCTCTTTCACCGATCAACTGCCCAGCAATTCACCCCGCCCTCTCTCCCGGTTTCACCTATCACTACTATCTTGTACTTCCTCCTCTCCTCCCCCAGCTTCTTACTCTGATTTTTCATCCACCCACCCCCGCCGCGCCCAGTCCTGATGAAGGGTCTCAGCCCAACCCGGACTGTTTACTCTCTTCCATCGATGCTGCCTGGCCTGCTGAGTTCCTCCAGTATTTTGTGTGGGTTGCTTTGATTTCCAGCGTCTGCAGATTTTCTCGCTTCTAAATCAGAGGTTTGCTGGTGCGCAACTTGGTGCTGTACCTAAGTAAGTTAAAATAAATAAATAAATTCTACCAGGCCCTCGTTGGGTTTGGAAAGATGGGGGAGTGGGGTTTGGGGGCTTTGCATGGTGACCTGTGGGTGAGATCTGTTCCCCGAAGCATATCTGGGGAATTGGTGCTTGCTGCCTCTGACAACTCCGGCAACAAGGAATGGGTTGGGTGAAGTGAGAGGATACCTCTTGGTGCTCAGCGTTGTGATCTAACATCTGGTGGTCGTGGGAGCAAGAGATGTCTTTTACTTCCTTGAAAAGAGTGGGAGGGAGGTGTTTTGGTAGCAAAGTCCATTTTTCTATTTATGATTTATAATTTAAATTTTTAATATTTACCATGGATTTGAAATCCAGGGAGCGGGAAGCGCAGAATCAAATATCGCTATGATGATTGTACGTTCTGGTATCAATTGTTTGGCGACAATAGAGTATAAAGTATAAAAGTCATTGCCCTCTTCAAAGAGCTGGCATGGTGGAGTGCATAGAAAGACCATCTCCCCGTCAGGTTCAGTGACACAAACAGCCAATGGTTGTTTGCTTATTGTTAATTTTCTTTGAAGGATAAATCCTTCCATTGATACTGCAGTACTTCAGAAGATCCTGAGGGACAAGAAGATGAGCGAGGGACACAGCCCATCCAGTGACAATGGCACCAGTGAAGATCACGTGTCAACATCATCAGACCTGACATCTGGAGACAGTGCCTTGGAAGTGGCTCTGGAAAAGACTGACGATCTCCAAGAACAGTCTAGAGTAAATGAAGCAATACTCTTGGAGAATCCTAATCAAGATACCATGACTGAGCACCCCAGTTCCTCCAGGAGAAGCTCAAGAAACCATGGTCTTGATTGGAATATCATGACTACATCTGGTCCAGATAAAGCTTTAAGTGACATCTCAAATGCACAAAGTTCTTTGGAAGAAACAGTGAATAGAATAGATAAAGGTAATTTTGAAAGTGATCAAAGCTTCTGGGAAAAAGTTATTCTGAATAAACAGTGAAGGATTCATTCCGATTATCTTTAACTTTTAAAGTTATTGATGAACTGAATAAGGTCGAAGACTCCAAACCTGCAACAGAACCCGAATCGAGCAGCAGAGATGTGTTTTCCCCAGGTTCAGCACGGGCCTCTGAAACTGACCGGTAAATGCACTGTTTTGTAACGTGGCAGTCATGGGTTCAGGAGGATAAATACGAACGAGAAATCTTTTTCCAGCCTGTTCATTCACCCTGCCCTTCCAGGTTTTTTCTTGGAAGAAAATATTTCTTTAAATAGTTTTAAGTACTTTTTGAAAAGTGAACATAATTAAACAAGCGTTACCCTTTCCCCATTCAGCCCTAATCTATCGTTCCTCCCCAGTTTGCCTCTTATTCATCTGTCTGCATGTTGATGTGACTGTCTAAAGACCTTTTAAACATTGCTATTGTATCCATTTACATCACCTCTGCTGGCTGTACATTCCAGGAATCTACCGTTCCCAGTGTGAAGATGAAACTGGTCTCAAAGTTTTAAGCTTTCCCCCCTCTCATCTCAAATCTATGTCCTCTTGTGACTGACATTGCCTCCTGAGAGAAAAGATTGACTTTATCTTGTATATGTAGCTCATAATTTTGTATACTTCAATCAGACCTCTAGTGCTCCAGAGGAAGCCATCCACGCTTGTTCACACTTTCCTCATAGTTAATCATCTCTAATGCACGCAACATCCAGGTGGGCCTTTTCCGTACCCTCTACAAAGCACTCACATCCTTCCGGCAATGTGGTGACCAAATTAGAACACAGTGTAGCTTAACCAAAGTTTCTTTTAACTGCAACTTGCTAACTTTTGCACTCAGTGCCCCTGACCGATGAAGGCGAGTGTACTGTATGTCTTCTTTATCATCTCACCCGCTTGCATTGCCACTTTCAGGCAGTTATGGACTTGCTCCCATGAATACAAACTCTCCTGAGGATCTTGCCATTTCACTGTATACTTTATTATTTGACTGCCCAAGGTGACACACCTCACCCCTTTTCCCTCCCAGACTGATCTGTATCTTTTGCCAACCTTTATCACTTTTCAGAACTCTGCTAATTTTTGTGGAATCTGTAATCAGAATCAGGTTTATTATCACCGTGAAAATTGTTAACTTAGCAGCAACAGTTCAATGCAGTACATAATATAGAAGAGAAAAAGATAACAGTAATATAAATTAGTAAAATCAATCACAGTATACGTATATTGAATAGATTAAAAATCGTGCAACATAAACAATATATATCAAAAAAGTGAGGCAGTGTTCGAGGGTTCAATGTCCATTTTGGAATCAGATGGCAGAGGGGAAGAAGCTGTTCCTGAATCGCTGAGTGTGTGCCTCCTAGCTGATGGTATCAGCCCTCCAACTTTTCCATATACATGATCACAAGTCCCAGAGGTCCCAGCACTAATCCCTGCAGAACACCACTGTCCATCGATCTCCAGTCAAAAGAAAGCACTTGCACTGCCCTCTACCCCATGTCAATTTTGAATTCAGTCTACCAAGTCACCATGGATCTACTATGCTTTAATCTTTTGGATCAGCTCAAAGAACTTTGTCAAATGTTTTACTGAAGCTGATGTAGATGACATCCCCTGGTTTACCCTCATGGATAGGGCAGTGGATGCCATCTCCCTGATCTCTACAGGTTCCTGAGTCCAACAGTCAGCTTTTTTAGTTTTGCTAGTGCTGAGTGAAAGGTTGTTGTTGCAGCACCACTCACCCACTTGTCCTGTCTTGCTTTGCTCAACATCTGTGATTTGTCATTGGTGAATCTGAAGGTGGTATTGGAGCCATGCTTAGCCACAGTCACATGTGTAGCGAGTAGAGCAGGGAGCTTTGAGGTGCACATGTGTTCATGATCAGCGAGGAAGAGATGTTCTTACTAATTCTCACCGACTGAAGTCTGACAATGAGGGAAGTTGAGTATCCAGCTGCAGAGGGAGATACAGAGGCCCCAGTTATCTCTGCTCTCGCCTCCCTCAATAACCTGGGAAAGGCCCCATCATGTCCTGGGAACTTATCCACCGTAATGTACTCCAAGAGGCAAATTGCTGCTTCCTCCTTGATATCAACATGCCCTACAGTATCAGCATATTCTAGCTATCTTGTTATCCAATGCTTAGTGAATACTAACGTGAAACTCGTTTAGTGTCCTGTCCACTTCCTCTGGCTGCAGACATAAATTCCTTCCTTTGTCTTTGAGTGGTTCTAATCTTTCCCTGGCTCCCTTTTGGTTTGTAAAGTATGTATAAAATGCCTTGGGATTTCCCATATTCGTACTTCCTAAGGGAAGATTATGGCCCCTTTTAGCCTCCTGATTCCCTGTCTAAATTGCTTCTTGCTTCGTTTATATCCCTCAAGGGCCTGTCTGATTTCAGATTTCTAAACAATATATATTGTAATGTGTGGATGCAATGGGAGGTGAGGACCTCGATACAATAGCTATCACTAAAAAGGTAGTGCTGAGCAAACTTGTGGGCTTAAAGGTAGGCAAGTCCCCTGGTCCTGATGGAATGCATCCCAGGGTACTGAAAGAAATGGCAGAGGATATAGCTGAATCTCTTGGGTGATAGTTTACCGAAATTCTCTGGACTCTGGGCAGGTCCCGATGGATTAGAAGAAGGCGGATGTCATGCCACTGTTCAAAAAAGATTGTAGGCAAAAGGCAGGTAACTATTTAGATACACTTAGATCCCCTCCAGTTCGCCTACCAGCCCCGACTAGGAGTTGAGGATGCCATCGTCTACCTGCTGAACTGTGTCTACACCCACCTGGACAAGCCAGCCAGCACTGTGAGGGTCATGTTTTTTGACTTCTCCAGTGCGTTCAACACCATCCGCCCTGCTCTGCTGGGGGAGAAGCTGACAGCGATGCAGGTGGATGCTTCCCTGGTATCATGGATTCTTGATTACCTGACTGGCAGACCACAGTACGTGTGCTTGCAACACTGTGTGTCCGACAGAGCGATCAGCAGCACTGGGGCTCCACAGGGGACTGTCTTGTCTCCCTTTCTCTTCATCATTTACACCTCAGACTTCAACTACTGCACAGAGTCTTGTCATCTTCAGAAGTTTTCTGATGACTCTGCCATAGTTGGATGCATCAGCAGGGGAGATGGGGCTGAGTACAGGGCTACGGTAGGAAACTTTGTCACATGGTGTGAGCAGAATTATCTGCAGGTTAATGTGAAAAAGACTAAGGAGCTGGTGGTAGACCTGAGGAGGGCTAAGGTACCGGTGACCCCTGTTTCCATCCAGGGGGTCAGTGTGGACATGGTGGAGGATTACAAATACCTGGAGATACGAATTGACAATGAACTGGACCGGTCAAAGAACACTGAGGCTGTCTACAAGAAGGGTCAGAGCCATCTCTATTTCCTGAGGAGACTGAGGTCCTTTAACATCTGTCGGACGATGCTGAGGATGTTCTACGAGTCTGTGGTGGCCAGTGCTATCATGTTTGCTGTTGTGTCCTGGGGCAGCAGGCTGAGGGTAGCAGACACCAACAGAATCAACAAACTCATTCATAAGGCCAGTGATGTTGTGGGGACGGAACTGGACTCTCTCACGGTGGTGTCTGAAAAGAGGATGCTGTCTAAGTTGCATGCCATCTTGGTCAATGTCTCCCATCCACCACATAATGTACTGGTTCGGCACAGGAGTACATTCAGCTAGAGACTCATTCCACCGAGATGCAGCACAGAGCGTCACAGGAAGTCATTCCTGCCTGTGGCCATCAAACTTTACAACTCTTCCCTTGGAGGGTCAGACACCCTGAGCCAATAGGCTGGTCCTGGACTTATTTCCTGGCATAATTTACATATTACTATTTAACTATTTATGGTTTTATTATTATTTATTATTTATGGTGCAACTGTAACGAAAACCAATTTCCCCCGGGATCATAAAGTATGACTATGACTATAGGCCAGTTAGATTAACGTGTTTAGTTGGGAAAATGCTTGAAGCTAGTGTATGGGGTCTTTCTTTTTCGTATGTTAAATTTAAAATGGCTTCTTTGTTATGTTAAATGCTGAGAAAGTCTTTAACTAGACAGTTGCTTGGATTATTAGAGATAGCAGGATGCTATTAGCCAATGGGTAGTTATGTATCGTTTTGTTTTCGGATACCATGCTGTATCATATGACTGCGAACGGGGTTTTGGGGGGGAGTCGGAGGAGAGACGAGGAGTCGGAGGAGAGACGAGGAGTCGGAGGAGAGACGAGGAGGACAGTGGATGGGGTTTTTGACGGGGAGTCAGAGGAGAGACGAGGAGACAGAGGAGAGACGAGGAGTCGGAGGAGAGACGAGGAGTCGGAGGAGAGACGGGGAGTCAAAGGAGAGACGGGGAGGACGGCGGAGAGATGGGGAGGACAGCGGACGGGGTTTTTGACGGGGAGTCGGAGGAGAGACGAGGAGGACAGTGGACGGGGTTTTTGACGGGGAGTCAGAGGAGAGACGAGGAGACAGAGGAGAGACGAGGAGTCGGAGGAGAGACGGGGAGTCGGAGGAGAGACGGGGGGGTCGAAGGAGAGACGGGGAGGACGGTGGAGAGACGAAGTGGACAGGGTTTTTCACGGGGAGTCGGAGGAGAGACGAGGAGTCGGAGGGGAGACGGGGAGTCGGAGGAGAAAGGGGGGAGTCGGAGGAGAGACGGGGAGGACAGTGGATGGGGTTTTTGACGGGGAGTCGGAGGAGAGACGAGGAGTCGGAGGAGAGACGGGGAGTCAAAGGAGAGACGGGGAGGACGGCGGAGAGATGGGGAGTCGGAGGAGAGACGGGGAGGACGGTGGAGAGACGGGGAGGACAGCGGACAGGGCTTTTGACGGGGAGTCAGAGGGGAGACGAGGAGACGGAGGAGAGACGGGGAGTCGGAGGAGAGATGGGGAATCGGAGGAGAGATGAGGAGTCGGAGGAGAAAGGGGGGAGTCGGAGGAGAGACGGGGAGGACAGTGGACGGGGTTTTTGACGGGGAGTTGGAGGAGAGACGGGGAGGACGGTGGACGGGGTTTTTGGCAGGGAGTCAGAGGAGAGACGAGGAGGACGGTGGACGGGGTTTTTGACGGGGAGTCGGAGGGGGACGGGGAATCGGAGGGGGGACGGGGCGTCGGAGGAGAGACGAGGAGGATGGTGGACGGGGTTTTTGGCAGAGAGTCGGAGGAGAGACGAGGAGGACGGCGGAGAGATGGGGAGTCGGAGGAGAGACAAGGAGTCGGAGGAGAGACGGGGAGGATGGTGAACAGGGTTCTTGGCGGGGAGTCGGAGGAGAGACGAGGAGTCAGAGGAGAGATTTTATGGGCTGTTGCTCCACACCCTCCACTTCCTAGCCTTTGTCCACCGTCCCGACATGCCATGGCGGTCGGTCTTCCCACCTGGAGGTGAGGGGGGTCCCCAATGGAAGTCCCTTTACAAGGGAGTCCTTCCCATGCACCTTGGGGATCTCGGCTGGAGGGTGCTGCATAAAGCGGTGCCCTGCAATAAGTTCTTTAGTCTGTACACGGATCTCCCAGCCGCGTGTCACTTCTGCGGGCTGGAGGAGACCGTGTACCATATGTACGTGGAGTGTGTGAGGCTGCAGCCCCTTTTCGCGTATTTGCGTGGGCTGCTTCTCGCCTTCTGGTTGCATTTCAGTCCCACCCTATTCATATATGGTCATCCAGTAAGGAGGGGGGCACAGAGGGATGAGGATGTCCTTGTCAACTTGCTCCTGGGGCTGGCGAAAATTGCCATCCGTGGCTCCTGGAAAAGGGTGGCAGGAGGTTCTCCCCGGGCGGACTGCCTGGCTATGTTTAGGGGGTATGTTCGTGCCCGGGTGAACATTGAAAAGGAATACGCACAGTCCACGGCGACCGTAGAGATGTTCCGGGACCGTTGGGCTCCGCGGGGTGTAAATGCCATCATTGATGAGGATGGCAATATATTGGTTTAAGATGTATTGTCTGTTTGTAGTGTAGTAAATATGTTAGTCACTGGCTTTGTAAATATTGTATAGCACCGACATTTGCAATAAAGAGAAAAAAAAAGAGAGATGAGGGGGACGGTGGACGGGGTTTTGGCGGGGAGTTGGAGGAGAGACGAGGAGTCAGAGGAGAGACGAGGGGGACAGTGGACGGGGTTTTGGCGGGGAGTCGGGGGAGAGACGGGGAGTCAGAGGAGAGACGAGGGGGACGGTGGACGGGGTTTTGGCGGGGAGTCGGGGGAGAGACGGGGAGGACGGTGGACGGGGTTTTTGACGAGGAGGATGGTGGAGAGACGAGGAGATGGAGGAGAGACGAGGAGACGGAGGAGAGACGAGGAGTCCGAGGAGAGATGAGGGGGTTTTGGCGGGGAGTCGGGGAGAGACGGGGAGGACGGTGGACGGGGTTTTTGACGAGGAGGATGGTGGAGAGACGAGGAGACGGAGGAGAGACGAGGAGACGGAGGAGAGACGGGGAGTTGGAGGAGAGACAAGGGGGACGGTGGACGGGGTTTTGGCGGGGAGTCGGAGGAGAGACGGGGAGGACGGTGGAGAGACGGGGAGTCGGAGGAGAGACAGGGAGTCGGTGGAGAGACGGGGAGTTGGAGGAGAGACGAGGGGGACGGTGGACGGGGTTTTGGCGGGGAGGACGGTGGAGAGACAGAGGACAGTGGACGGGGTTTTTGACGAGGAGGACGGTGGAGAGACGAGGAGATGGAGGAGAGACGAGGAGTCAGAGGAGAGACGAGGGGGACGGTGGACGGGGTTTTTGACGAGGAGGATGGTGGAGAGACGAGGAGACGGAGGAGAGATGAGGAGACGGAGGAGAGACGGGGAGTCGGAGGAGAGACGAGGAGTCGGAGGAGAGACGAGGGGGACAGTGGACGGGGTTTTGGCGGGGAGTCGGAGGAGAGGCGGGGAGGACGGCGGACATGCGGTGAGGCTCCAGCCGATCACTCCGGGTGGTCCTGAGCCGCGAGTCGTCAGGAATCGATTGAGCTCCAACGGTTGCGCACGAAGAACTTGGACTTTGATAAGTCTGGTGCCTCTTTTTTTGTCCATTACTTCCTTTTCTGTATCAAATTTATATTAATGTCATAGACTTCGTGATACCTATGAAGTGTACTTGGTAAAATTTACTGGGTGTGCAGGCTGGTGATTGATGTTTGGGATTGATTCGGGCGGCAACCGACTCCACGGGAAGCCTTGAGGCAGATGCTGGGTGGGATTTCCCCTAGACATATACGAGCCAATATAACTGAGCGTTACACCATCAAAGAAGAAATAGCGAGGCATCTGGAAAGAAATAGATCCATCAGGCAGACACAGCATGGATTCAGCAAAAGCATGTTCTGTTTAGCAAACTTACTGGAGCTCTTCGAGGATATAACGAGTGCAGCGGATAAAGGGGAACAGATTGACATTATTTACTTGGATTTCCAGAAGGTGTTCAATAAGGTGCCGCATAAAAGACTTATCCACAAGATAAGGATGCATAGAGTTGGGGGTGATGCATTAGCATGGATAGAGGATTGGTTAACTACTAGAAAGCAGAGAGTGGTGATACATGGGTGTTGCTCTGGTTGGCAACCAGCAGTGAGCGGTGTGCCGTAGGGGTCTGTGCTGGGCCCACAACTGTTCACAATATACATTAATGATCTGGAAGAGGGGACCGACTGTAGTGTATCCAAGTTTGCTGATGATATAAATTGAGCAGAAAAGCAAATTATTCAGGGGATACAGAGAGTCTGCAGAGGGATGTAGATAGATTCAGTGAGTGGGCAAGGATCTGGCAGATGGAGTGCAATGTTTTCTTTTTCAATCTTTTTATTAGTATCGTAATGATAAAGATTAACATAACATAGTAATCATACAAAGTTATTGGGATTACTACTACGTCGACTCAGGCCTAGGGGGCCGGCGTCAGGCACGATGACGGACTCTCCACTTCTCCCTCTCCCTCATCAGTGTGTTCAGTTCATCTACATTAGCTGCACCGCTGTCTTCTAGGAGTGTGTTGATCATAGTCTTGGGAGGGCACCCAGGGTTCATCCTCCCATGCTTGGGCTCCCATATGATGACTGGCTGGCAGGTAGCTCGGGGTGGCGTAGACAGTGCCCCGCTAGTTGCAGTCTTCTCGCCTCGATTTTAGTGGTGAGCATCGGTAGGTCGTTATAGAGCTTGACGTTCGTCATGTGCTGTTGCCAACTCACATCAAGAGCCATCCGGAGCATTTATGTATAGCAACCATCTGGAGGCTTTCGCAACGTCTTGGTGAGTGTCCATGCCTCGCATCCATATGTGAGAATGGACTCTATGACTGCTATGAAAATCCTCTTCATAAGCCCTCTGGTCAGGTTCAACCTCCAGATTTCCTTCATGTCGTTCATAGCCCTCCACGCCAGCACCTTCCGTATCTTTATGTCCTTCTCCGAACTCATCATTCTTGACCCAAGGTACTTGTAGTCAAAGACTTTCTTAATAATATCATTCTCTACGGTCTTGAGGGTACCTTTGTTGCAGTTAAATGCCATGTACTCTGTCTTTTTAGCGTTTAGGTGAAGTCCAACTTTATTTCACTCAATTTCCACTTTTGTCAGTAGCTGCTGTGCTTCCTCCATCTGGTCAGAGAGCAGGACTATGTCATCTGCAAAATCGAGATCGGCGAGTGTAACTGGTCTGACCCTTTTGGTTCGTCCTGGTTTTATGGTAAAACCAAGCTTGTCATGATCTTTGGTAGCTTGATGTAGAGCGTAATCAAGGACGATTATAAAGATGTAGTGTGCCAGAGTGTCTCCTTGCAGCACACCAGCTAGGAGCTCGAACACTGCTGTTTCTCTGTCTGGTGATACAACTTTCGCCATGGTTTTGGTATAGCTGGACCCTATTGCTCTCAGTAGATGGTCTGGCACTCCGTAAGCTTTCAGGATCTTCAGCATTTTACCTCGGTGAATGGAGTCAAAAGCTTTGCGAAAATCGATGTAAGTAAGCACGGCTGGTAGGTCGTTCTTTTTGACTTCCTCGATGATCCTATGGAGAGCAAGTATTTGCATCACTGTTGTGCGCTTCTGCCGAAAACCATTCTGATTGAATCTTAGCTTAGGGTCAATGGCGGTGCGAATCCTGTTCAAGATCATCCGATTGTATAACTTTGCTAAGATACAGGTCAAGCTGATACCGCGGTAGTTATCTGTCTTCGTGAGGGATCCAGACTTGGGGACTGGGATAATGTTTGAGAGTGACCACTGTTCTGATTTGTCGCCTTTCATCAGTGCCATATTAAATATGTCCAGCAAGATGTCGTTCAGGTCGCAGTTCTTTAGGGCATCTGGTGCTATCCCATCTCGTCCAGTGCTCCTGCCCTGTTTGAGTGCATATTTGGCCTTCTTCAGTTCCTCAATGGTGAATGGGCCATCATCGATGTCGACTTGCGTTAGTATCATGGGTATGTCTTCTTCTTCTTCTGTGATCATTGGAGGGCTTCCCAGCAGGTTCTTAAAGTGGGTAAACCATGTCAGGACAAGGTCCTCTGCTGTTTTACCACTTATTTGACCTGATGGGGACTTCTTCCGTCTACTGATCTCGTTGACCAGACGCTGTGCTTCTCTATGCTGCATGTCTTCATTAACAGCTTCTATCTCTCTTATCCTCTCAGCTAGTCCCTCTTCCTTCAGTCAGTCGTAGGTGGCAAAGAGATACTTCTTTGCTGTCTTGAACTTGTCTCTTAGCTCTTCTGTTTTGCTCCTTCTAAGTTCAGCATAACAAGCATTGACCTCACTTCTTGCTGAGACACCGTCAGGATATTTCGAGATCCGACTCTTCTTGATTCGCTTCACAGTAGGCAAACTCTTTGTTGCATCTGTGTGTGCGTCTATGAGCCGTTGAGCCGTATTGGGATTACGTTGTTGTAATTATCGTATACAAATATAAACCCAGTTAATACATGGATATTAAACCTTCCAATCTTACAGGATACAAATATTATATATAGACAAAATAACATGAAAAAGGAAAAAAGGGAAAATGGAAGATCAGATTATTATTTAAATGGTAAAAGACTGCAGTACGCTGCTGTACAGAGGGACTTGGCAGTGCTTGTACACAAATCGCAAAATGTTGGTTTGCAGGTACAGCAGGCTATCAAGAAGGCAAATGGAATATTGGCCTTCATTGCTAGAGGGATTGAATTTAGGAGCAGGGAGGTTATGCTGCAACTGTACAGGGTACTGGTGAGGCTGCACCTGGAGTACTGTGTGCAGTTCTGGTCTCCTGACTTGAGGAAGGATATACTTGCTCTAGAGGTGGTGCAGAGGAGATTCACCAGGTTGATTCCAGAGGTGAGGAGAGATTCAGTTGCCTGGGACTGTACTCACTAGAATTCAGGAGAATGAGAGGAGATCTTATAGAAACATATTAAATTATGAAAGGGATAGATAAGATAGATGCAGGAAAGTCGTTTCCACTGGTAGATGAGACTAGAAATAGGAGACATAGCCTCAAGATTCTGGGGAGTAAATTTAGAACAGAGATGAGGAGAAACTGTTTTTCCAAAGAGTGGTGAATCTGTGGAATTCCCTGCCCAATGAAGCAGTGGAGGCTACCTCAGTAAATATATTTAAGACAAGGTTGGATAGATTTTTTCATGGTAGGGGAATTGAGGGTTGTGGGGAAAAGGCAGGTAGGTGGAGATGAGTCCATATGTCTCCAGAGTTCTCAGTGAGATGAGACCAACTATCTACATGTCAAACAATCCTGATGTGTGGATCTCTTGTGATTCCCTCTAAATTGAATGGTTTGTAAATATACAGTTTATGTGGCATTAATCTAAGGGGGAGGAAGTGTAATATATGGATCTGTTTCTTTCAGAGCAAAGACCCCCCCCCCCAGAACTACGTATTGACCTGTTGTCTACGCATGCATTATTGTCTACACATTCACATTGTTCCCTTATGCATGCTTTCATTTAATTGTGTAGTCGTGTAATTGTTGAGCCCGTGTAATTGTGCACAGACTCAACAAATATGCTTGTTTTCTTTTCACTTGTTGTTTTTCTACTTGTTTTGTTGTCATCCTGAACCTTACTTCCCATCCTTGCCAGTCTTTCTCACAGGGATGTGTTGGACCTGAATTGTGTACATCTGCCCATTATCAACTCCCACAAGTCAGATATTGACTTGCCTAATAACCACCATTTCCAATCCACTCTCCCCAGTTAATACCTAATAATATTTTAATTAATATTCTCCCAATTTAGCATTTTCATCCATGGAACAGTCCCATGCTGACCCTTTCAAAATATAACCTTTTTTTAAAAAACTCATTTCCAGGATTTGATACTTGCTGGCAAGGGTTTCAATACTCAAGATGGATTATTGGACCATGTTAACTGTTTTTTTTGCATGTTATATGTCAATGATTTGGATGATGGAATTGACGGCTTTGTGGCAAAGTTTACACTTGATAGAAAGATAGGTGGAGGGGCAAAATGTGTTGAGGAAGGAGGATGTCTGCAGAAAAACTTAGATTGGCAGAACGGGCAAAGAAGTGGCAGGTGGAATATAGTGCAGGGATATGTATGGTCATGCACTATGGTTGAAAGAACAAAGGTATAGATTATCTTCTAAACGGGGAGAAATTTCAAAATTCAGAGGTACAAAGGGTCTTTGGAATTCTTGTGCAGGATTCCCTGAAGGTTAACTTGCAGGTTCAGTTGGTGGTAAGGAAGGCAAATGCAATATTAGCATTCATGCCAAGAGGACTGGAATATAAAAGCAACAATGTAATGTTGAGGCTTAAAAAGCATTTGTCCACTCACACTTGGAGTATTGTGAGCAGGTTTGGGCACCTTTTCTAAGAAAAGGTGAGCTGACATTGGAGAGGGTTAAAAGGAAGTTTATATGAATGATTCTAGGAATAAAAGGGTTAATCTACAAGAAGCATTTGATGGCTTTGGGCCTATACTCACTGCACTTTAGAAGCATTTAGAGGGGTTGTTCTCATTAAAACCCATCAAATATTGAAAGCTGTGGATAGAGTGGATGTGGAGAGAACGTTTCCTCTAGTGAGGGAGTCTAGGACCAGAGGACACAGATAGAGTAGATGTGGAGAGGATGTTTCATCTAGTGGGGGAGTCTTGGACCAAAGGACACAGATAGAGTGGACGTGGAGAGGATGTTTCCTCTAGTGGGGGAGTCTAGGACCAGAGGACACAGATAGAGTGGACGTGGAGAGGATGTTTCCTCTAGTGGGGGAGAATTGGACCAAAGGACACAGATAGAGTGGACGTGGAGAGGATGTTTCCTCTAGTGGGGGAGTCTAGGACCAGAGGACACAGATAGAGTGGATGTGGAGAGATGTTTCCTCTAGTGGGGGAGTCTGGGACCAGAGGACACAGATAGAGTGGACGTGGAGAGGATGTTTCATCTAGTGGGGGAGTCTTGGACCAAAGGACACAGATAGAGTGGACGTGGAGAGGATGTTTCCTCTAGTGGGGGAGTCTAGGACCAGAGGACACAGATAGAGTGGTCGTGGAGAGGATGTTTCCTCTAGTGGGGGAGTCTTGGACCAGAGGACACAGATAGAGTGGATGTGGAGAGGATGTTTCCTCCAGTGGGGGAGTCCAGGACCAGGAGGACACCACATCAGAGTAGGGAGATATTCATTTTTTTTGTCAAAGGTTAGTGAATCTGTGGAATTCATTGCCACAGATGGCTGTGAAGGCCAAGTCATTGGGTAGATTTAAAGCAGTGGTTGATAGGTTCTTGATTAGTAAGGATATCAGAGGTTCCAGGGAGAAGGTAGGAAAATGGGGTTGAGAAGGATAATAAACCGCCACGATGGACTGGCTGAGCAGATTCAATAGGCTGAATGGCCTACTTCTGCCCCATGTCTTATGCTCTCAATTAAGACCACATTGTAATTACTACACTATTGGGTCAATTCAGTATTGCTGATACCACTTTTACCAATGTTTGTTCTCAGCATTTGGGGATTGAGCTTGAGGATTGCATTTATTTGGCCGGGAAGCAGCAAGGTTTCTTGCCTTTATCTCTTTATTAAAACCCAGAAAGAGGCTATTCAGCCCATCAGGCAGTTGTCAGCAGAGTAAATGCCAACAATCCATTCCCCCTCTTCTTACTTTCAATATAGCCTTGTAATTTATTCTTTCTCACGTGTCCAACTCCTTATTGAATCTTTTGGCACTTGGGTATCATTTACAGTGGGCAATTAATCTACAATCTATATTCGTAAGAGGATTTATTTTGGGGTAGCAATTATTTTTTGTTTTGCTTTAATAATGGAATAATTGGCTCCAGGATACCACACCAGAAGTGGTATCCAGCTAGAGGGTTTTATCTCTTTTCGGTCTGATAGAAATGCCCTGATCTCTGGTAAGACCCATGAAGAAGGACTGTGTACCTGTATTAATAGGAACCTGTGTGTGAATGCTTCAGTCGTGACAACTTGCCACTCACCTCTGGTAGAGATTTTAATGGTGAAGTGCAAGCTGTTCTCTTTGCCGAACGAGTTCACTGCTGTTGTGGTTGTGGCTGTATTCATTCCCCCCTGTGCTAATGTTGGAGATGCTGTGTGTGTGCTCTATGGTGCCTATGTGACCTCCAAGCCGCATACCCCGATAGCTTCCTTATTGTTGCTGGTGACTTCAACCATGCTAACTTAAAAACGGCCCTGGCTAAATTCTATCAGCATGTTGACTTTACTACCAGAGGTGAGAACGCATTAGACTTGGTTTATACCAACATCTCCGGTGCAAACAAAGCTACTCCCGCCACCACCTTGACAATATACCCGGTCGGGTGCCGGGGAACTGTGCGGCACAGTTTATAGACGTTCTAACAGATATTGTCACCATCTCACTGGAACAGTCCACTGTCCCTGCTGGCTTCAATGTAGCCACCATCACCCTGGTGCTCAAGTGGGCATGAACGACTACTCTCCAGTGGCGCTGACCTCAACAACAATGAAGAGCTTTGAGCGGCGGCTTATCGATCACATTAAATCACTTCTTCCTGCTACATTGGACCTTCCCAGTTCGCATATCGCTCAAATTGGTCCACTGACGATGCCATAGCCTCTGCCCTCCAATCTGTCGTGTCCCTGCTGGAAAGTGGTGCCTCATACACCAGGATGCTGGTTAACAACTTCAGCTTGGCGTTAAGTACGATCATCCCTCAGAAGCTGGTGCGTGAACTGTCCTTGTTGGATCTTAACACCTCCCTCTCTCCGTAACTGGATCTTGGACTTGTTGACAAAAAGACCATAGTCATTCATGTTGGCAGCAACATCTCTAGCTCTGTCACGCTGAGCACAGGCACCCCCACCCTGTCCAGGGCTGCATCCCCCGGCCCACTGTTGAAACGCGACTGTACTGTTCAGTCCAGCTCAAACAGAGTCATTGAGTTCGCTGATGACAGAACAGCGGCTGGCCTCGTCGATAATGACGATGAAATGGTGTACAAAAAGGAGGAAGAGTGGCTGGTGGAAAGGTGTGGGCCCAACAAATTGAGTCTCAATGTGAACAAGAACAAAGAGACGATTGTGGACTGTAAGGAAGGTGCAGGCTGACCACTTCTCACTACGTAAAGTGGCTGCTCTAGGGAGGAGTGCATGAAACAGATAATCTAACCTGGTCCCTCAACACCATCTCTTCAGTCAACAAAGCACAGCAACTTCTCCATTTCCTGAGATTGAGGTAAGTGAGGCTCCTCCCCACCCCCCTATTCTAACCAGTTTTTTTTACAGGAGCATCCCCGAGTGTCCTGACCAGCTGCATCACCATCTGGTAAGGGAATCGCACGGCATCTGACTGCAAGCAAAGGATTGTGAGGATTGCTGAAGGATCATTGGGGTTTCTCTTCCACCATCCAAAACATTTCAGGATTTTTGCATATGCAGGGGCCCCCAGCATTGTCAAGGATCCCTCCTATCTGTCCCACAATCTCTTTGACCCCCACCCCCCATTAGGTAGGAGGTTCCATAGCATTTGGACAAGGACTGTTAGAATGGGAAACAGCTTCCTCCTCTAGGCCATTGAGGTTACTGAACTCCCTGCCACCACCCAGGTCTAACCACATACATTATGAAGCGCCAGTAGTGTTATACTGATTACTTTTTAAACTCGTGTTGTAAATCACCTTATGCTAAATCTCAATCTCCTGGTACATTATTATTGTTAATTTGTGGTAATATTACTTCGTGTTGTGTGTGAGTTATACAGTGCCTATAAAAAGTATTCCCCCCTTGGAAGTTTTCATGTTTTATTGTTTTACAGTATTCGATCACAGTTGATGTAGTTTGGCTTTTTTGACACTAATCAACAGAAGACTGTTTTGTGTCAAAGTGAAAACAAATTTCTACAAATTGGTCTAAAATTATTACAGTTATTGAACACAAAATAATTGATCGCATTATTACTCACCGCCCCCCCCCCCCCGCTCTGAGTTAGTATGTAGTAGATGCAACTTTGGTAGCAATTACAGCCTCGAGTCTGTGTGGACAGGTGTGTCAGCTTTGTACATCTGGACACATTTGTACATTTTTCCCCATTCTTCTTTACAAAACTGCTCAAGTTCTGTCAGATTGCATGGGGATCATGAGTGAACAGTCCTTTTCAAGTCCAGCCACAAATTCTCAGTTGGATTGAGCTCTGACTTGTCCACTCCAGCATGTTAACTTTGTTGTTTTTAAGCCATTCCTAAGTAGCTTTGGTTTTATAATTGGGGTTATTGTCTTGCTGGAAAACAAATCTTCTCCCAAGTCACAGTTCTCTTGCAGACTGCATCAGGTTTTCCTCCAGGATTTCCCTGTATTTTGCTGCATTCATTTTACATTTTACCCTCTACCTTTCACAAGCCTTCCAGGGCCTGCTGCAATGAAGCATCCCCACAGCATGATGCAGCCGCCACCATGCTTCACAGTAGGGGTGGTGTGTTTTTGATGATGTGTGGTGTTTGGCTTGCACCAAACATAGCACTTAGTCTGCTGGCCAAAAAGTTCAATTTTGCTTTCATCAGACCATAGCATCTTCTTCCAGCTGACTTCAGAGTCTCCCACATGCCTTCTGGCAAACTCTAGCTAAGACTTCATGCAAGTTTGTTTTTAAAACAGTGGCTTTTTCTTTGCCACTCTCCCATAAAGCTGTGACTGGTGAAGCACCTGGGCAAAGTTGTTGTTTGCGCAGTCTCTCCCTTCTCAGCCACCGAAGCTTGTAACTCCACTAGAGTTGTCATAGGTCACTTGGTGGCCTCCCTCACTAGTCCCCTTCCTGCACAGTCACTCAGTTTTTGAGGATGACCTGCTCTGGGCAGATTTACAGCTGTGCCATATTCTTTCCATTTCTTGATGATTGATGTAACTGTACTTCAAGGGATATTCAGTGACTTGGAAATGTTCTTGTATCCATCTCCTGACTTGTGCTTTTCAATAACCTTTTTGTGGAGTTGCTTGGAGTGATCTTTTGTCTTCATGGTGTAGTTTTTGCCAGGATACTGACTCACCAGCAGTTGAATCTTCCAGATCCAGGTGTATTTTTCTACAATCAATTGAAACACTTTGACTGCACACAGGTGATCTCCATTTAACTAATTATGTGCCTTCTGAAACCAATTGGCTGCACCAGTGATGATTTAGTGTGTCATTATTAAAGGGGGGGGTGAATAATTATGCAATCAATTGTTTTGTGTTTTATATTTGTAATTAATTCAGATCACCTTGTGGAGATCTGTTTTAATTTGACACAAAAGAGTCTTTTTCTGTTGATCAATGTCAAGAAAAGCCAAATAAAACCCACTATGATTCAATGTTGTAAAACAATAAAACCTGAAAACTTCCTGGGGGGTGATGATGAATACTTTTTATAGGCACTGTATATACTGTGTTGTGCACCTTGATCCAGAGGAATATTGTTTCATTTGGCGGTATACATGTATACAGTTGAATAATGAAAAACTTGAATTTGAATTGTCTTAAACAGGAAAGGATAAGTTACCTGATGCAAAGGGATTCATCGGTGACAATATTTCTCCATCCACGCACCCAGAAGGCAAGAAAAAAGATCAAAAAGAGATGACCACAATGGACACGCAGACTGTCTGGACTTCTTTGGACACACCAGGTTCTTCACTGACAGGTAACTGCAGTTTTGCTGCCTCTAATGTTCTGGGCTCAGCCAGTTCTTGTTTTAAGGGATGTTTGGTTTGCACCAGTGGCCAAACACAGATTTGTTTGTTTCCTGAGCAGCAGAAAACGGCACAAAATGTTCTCATTGTCACTCAGTGTTCAGAATGAGTATCTACGGAGTGTAATCTGCTGCTCCTTCCCATTCCCAAAGAACCCAGACCTGATTATTCCAAAGCTGTCCATGCAAACATCTCGGTGTTTGTAAACTGGAGCTCGTCAATACTGTGCATTAGCCTGAAGTGTCCTGAGTACCTGCTCAATAGTTCATGCACTCCACATCTGGAAACATTATGATTTTATCTCATTTTCCGTTTCAGTCCCTTGAGGTCCTTGTGCTTTTCTCTCTATCTGCTCTGGGCCAATCATCCTTTGAGAACAACGCAGTGACGTAGGAGCCACTGCCTCACAGTGCCAGAGATGTGAGTTCCATCCTGATCTCTGGCACTGTCTATGTGGAGTCTGTCATCATGTTGATTCCCTCCAAGCGCTCCGGTTTTTCCCCTGCAGCCCAGAGACGTGCAGCTCGATGCATTAATTGCTAACTGTAAATTGTCCCTAGTGTGTGAGAGAATTGTCTCTAGTAGGGTGGGGGTTGTTGGTCCTGTTATTTTCTGATCCTTAGGGTTCTTCTGAGAGTCAAGGATAAGGATGGTGAGCAGTCTTAATTCTTAAAGATCATTGATTTTAAAGTTTAAACAAACACACAAATACTAAGTAGAGAGCTGAGAAATGAAACAGATGAATGAACAGCACTGGGGGTGGCGAAGAAAAGATAGTGCCTCTGAAAAATCCATCATCTTCATAATCAAGGTAAGAGGAATTCCTCAGATAAAATAAACCATTCACTGGTTGCACAATTACATCACATGGGTGTATCACTTAGCAAATGAAAAACGAGAAAGGTGATAAACCGTTAGTTTAGCTGCTGTATCACTTTCTGCCAGTGAGTAGGAATGAACCACCACATACTGTGAAAAATATGTGAGTTTGTTAAAAAGTGCAAATGATTAAACTACAACTTTAGTCTTACATTAATTCATCTAATATATATATATATATATATAAAATGGTTTTAATATAAATATATATAATTTTAATACAAAATATAATTTTATAAAAAAAATCAGTGGTTTCCAACAGGGAGGAAAAGGAGTTGATGCGAATGTGAGAATGAATAAATATAGGAGGACTGTAGGATTAGTATAAATGGGTGGCTGAGAGTCAGCATGACGTGGTTGGCCAAATGGTCATATTTCTGAGCTGTATCTTTCTCTGATATGACTCTATATCTGGGGTCTTCCATTCCTGATCTCTGCCATCTCCTCCTATTAATTAGTGAGTCTGCATTCAGCTTCCTGTGCTCTGGGTTCTGGGATCCCACCTGGATCTGGCATGAGGAGGAAGGTTCTTTGCATAACTCAAACTAAGGCGTTCTGCATCTAATACTCTTCTCAACCCAGAGTGGATCAATACTGCATTGTTGGCGTGGAAAATTTGATTGACCAGAGCTTCTGTCTGTCCCATCACTTTATTCCTCCTGTAGATCTACCCCTTACTCTCCAAATGACATTGACAGTATAATAACACCCAAAATCCATCTTCAATGTGATTTTCAGCCCCAGTGGACACTTCACATGCTCTCCATCACGTCAATCACAATCAGTTTCTTGGCCATGATCACCTTATTTTCACCATGTATGTCCAGACCCTGTATGTTTCTATCCCTCGTCAGGAAGGTCTCAATGTTCTCCAGTTATTTTCGTTCAACAGACCTAACCAGTGACCCTCCACCACCACCCTCCTCAGTCTGGTGGAACTAGTCCTCTCCCTCTCTTTTGGCTGCTTCCACTTTCTCCAGACCCAAGGTGTAGACATAGGGACACACATGGGTCCCAGGTATGCCTGTCTTTTTGGCAGCTGTGTGGATCAGTCCATGTTCCAAGCCTACTCTGGCAATGCTCCCCAACTCTTCCCCCTGCTGCACTGATAACTGCATTGGTGCTGCTTTCTACATTCATGCTGATATTGTCAATTCCATCAACTTTGATTCCACCTTCCACCCTTCCCTTTTATTTACCTGGTCCATCTCTGGCACCTCTCTCCCCTTTCTCGATCTCTCGATTTCCATCTTTGGAGACAGATGATCCACTGACATATTTTACAAACCCACTAAATCTTACAGTTACATTGACTGTACCTCAACCTGTCACTTGTAAAAATGCTATTCCTTCTCTCAGTTACTCCATCTGTTCTCAGGATGAGGCTTTCCATTCCAGAACATCTGAAATGTTCTCTTTTTTTAAAAAAAGGCAGGGATTTCCTTCCGCTACAATTGGTACTGCCCTCACCCTTATCTCCTCCATTTCCCACACTTCTGTCCTCAACAATTCTCTCACCATTGTAACAGAGAAAGGTCCTTGTCCTTGCCTACCACCCCACTAGCCTCCATATCCAGCACATCATTCTCCAAAACTTCTGCCATCTCCAATGGGATCCTGCCACCAAGCACACCTCACTTTGCCCCCCCCCCATTCGCCCCTCCCCATTGATCTTCCTCCTAGGAGCAGGACAAGTGCTACACCTGGCCCAACACCATCTCCCTCGCCACTTTTCAGGGTCATAAACAGTCCTTCCAGGTGAGGTGAAACTGGCCTGCAGGCCTTTCAGGATCATCTATCGTACTGGGTGTTCCCCGTCTGGCCACCTCTACATCGGTGAGACCCGACGCAGACTGGGGGACTGATCTGTCAAGCAGCTTGGCTCTGTCCAATACAAAAGGCATGATCTCCTGGTGGCTACCCATTTCAATTCTCTAAACCTCCTATCCAGGTACTTATCAAGGCGGCTTTTAGATGTTGCTATTTTGTCCATCTAACTTTCTGGCAGCTCATTCAAAATAAGCACAGCCTTTGTATGAAGAAGCTGCCCCTGATATGCCCCTAAATCTCTTACCTCTGATCTTTAACCTATGCCCTCTCATTTTTAGCAACCCCTCCCTAGGAAAAAGACTCATCGTTTTATCCTGTCTAAGTCCCTCATGATCTTATAAATCTCTGAACATGAGAAATTCTGCAGATGCAGAACACACACACACAAAATGCTGGAGGAAATCAGCAGATCAGGCAGCATCCATGGAAATGAACAAACAGTCGATGTCTTGGTTTGGAAAGGAAGGAGGAAGATGCCAGAATAAAAAGCTGGGGGGAGGGGAAGGAGGCTAGCTGGGGGTTGATAGGTAAAACCGGGTGGGCAGGAAAAGTAAAGGGCTGGAGAAGAAGGAATCAGATAGGAGAGGAGAGTGGATCGTAGGAGAAAGAAGAAAGGGAAGGAGGAGGGGACTCGTGGTGGGGGGGGAGGTGATAGGCAGGTGAGGAGAGAGGTAAGAGGCCAGAGCAGGGAATAAAAGGCGGGGGGGAGGGATTTTTTTAAACCAGAAGGAGAAATTGAGAGGGGGTTAGGGGGGTAAGGGGAGAGGACGGGGGAGTGTGGGGGGGAGAGGGATATAATTCACATGCAAGGGTGCTCTCGTCAAGCAATCTTAACCCAGAGATGGGCTGTGAGAGTGGGAAATATATTAAATAAACTAATTGAATCCAAAGAGGAAGAAATTCCTGGTCCAGATGGATTACATCCATGCATTTTGTTCCGAGCTGCCTTTGCATCTCAGATTTTTGGATTGTCTCCCCGTTTAAAAAATAATCTGCACATTTATATCTACTACCAAAGTGCATGACCATCATTTTCCAACATTATATTTCATTTGCCACTTTCTTGCCCATTCTCCTAATCTGTCTAAGTCCTTCTGCATCCTATCTGTTTCCTCAACACCACCTGCCCCTCCACCAATCTTCATATCATCTGCAAACTTGGCAACAAAGCCATCTATTCCATCATCTAGATCATTGATGTACAGCATAAAAAGAAACGGTCCCAACACCGACCCCTGCGGAACATCACTGGTCACTGGCAGCCAACCAGAAAAGGATCCTTTTATTCCCACTCACTGCCTCCTACCAATCAAACAATGCGCTTACCATGTTAGTAACTTTCCTGCAACACCATGGGCTCTTAACTTGGTAAGCAGCTTCATGTGTAGCACCTTGTCAAAGGCCTTCTGAAAGTCCAAATATACAACATCCACTGCATCCCCTTTATCTATCCTACTTGCTTGTTACATACACCTGTTAGGGTGCATTCTCCAGTTACCTTATAAGGTAACCGTAGCCTTCAGCCAGGAGCAGATGTCATCAGGTGGTTCCCAACCTTCAACGAGTGTTTCAACCCTTAACCACGACACTCTCCAGTTGGTGGGCTGGCAGTGGTGGCCAAATCACTGCCCATCAGCTCCTGGCTTCCAGCTCCCCTCCTCTAGCCTACTCCAAATCCAACAAGAAGCTCGTTCTGCCTCTTCCCCCATCCTACAAGCTGCTTGTTTTTGCTCCTTTCGTCCAGGCCCAGATCTGACAACAACCGCCATGCTGATTTGGCTGGGAAACCTCTGCAGCCGATCTCCACAGGGAACAACCATGCCTGCCATCCCTTGTCTTTACACTCCTGCAGTAAGGGCTGGTACTTCAAGGCCTTTCTCTCGTGGGCCTCTTCCCGTCCCTCCTCCCACGGCACAATCAACTCAACCAGAATTATTTTCTTGTCTTTGGTTGACCACAGTACGATGTCCGGGCGTAGGGTTGTGTGCACCACATCCGGGAACTGCAACCTCCTTCCCACATCGACCCTCATCTCCCAGGACCTGGTCGTTAGCAGCAGATTGGGCTTTGGTTGTTTGGTTACGAAAGGCCTAGCTCCCTCTTTGATGAAGGTGTTGGCCTTCCTCAAATCTGTGCCAGCCATCCTCTTCTTGTATCTCTCCCGCTCCAGTGTGTCAGCAAGAGCCAGAAGCACCTTATCATGGCGCCACCTATACCGTCCATAAGTTAGAGCTGTTTTACACCCAGACAGTGTATGAGCCAGTGTCCCCTTTTGACCACAGAGCTTACAGTTCGGGTCCTCTCTCATCCCCCATGTGTACAGATGTAATGGGGAAGGAAGGGTGTCATACATGGATCACAGGAGGAAGGAAATACGGAAGGGCTCCAGTCTCCATAACTCTGCCCATGAGATCTTGCGCATTTTGTCCAGGCACCCTGGGACCCTTGTTCCACTGCCTTTGAAATCTGCTTCTCTTCCTCACAGATCCATGCTGCTGCCTGTATCATGTCTCGCCTGTTCCTTATGCTTGTGTTTCCCCACTTCTGGAAGTGAACCGAGCCGAGGCCTTGCCGCCCAACGCAGGGGTTGCCGATGATATCTCGCAGCTTCAGGCGACACACTGCCTCCTCCACAGCTGCACTGGCTGCCCACTTGCGCCCAGATCTGGTTGTAATGCCTGCTTGCTTTACCAGGACGTCACTGGAATCTCTCAAGCTTAATAAAGCTGTGCATTTTGCCACCTTGAATTCCACCACAACAGATGACAGGGGAAGCTGCAGTTGCCCAGAACGAATGTAGAGGTCCACTGAAGAGAAGCTTGGGCGAACTCCCCACCATCTCCGCAGGTGCTTGTTGGTTTTCCTCCTGATGCCCTCTACGACAGTCATGGGAAACTCATAAAGTGTGAAGAGCCAGAGAAGCCTGGGCAGAATGCCATATTGGTACAGCCAGGTCTTGAATTTACCTGGAGGTCCGGATTTGTCGATCTTCTTCAGCCATTCGTCTGTCTGCTTCACAGCAATGGTGACATTGGCCCCATCTGTTAGTGACACATTAAACCACTTCCCCAAGCATTTTATCGGGTTATCTTCAATGGAAGGGATGACCTCACCCTGAACCTGGAGGCTAAACTTGCTAGTAACTTTGCCCTTTCTCTCCTCCATGCACCTGGACTTCTTAGCCTTGAAGGACATCCTCGCCCAAGTGGCTACATTACCCAGAGTTTCCAATGCCCATCTTGCTTGGACATGTGACACAGTTGTTATAGTGATGTTGTCCATGAACCCTCGTAGAGCCGGCTGAACAATGCCTGACTCCAGCATCGGGCCGTGGGTTACATCTTCTGCTGCTGATAATAGGAGGTTCGTTCCCATAATAAATAGGATGGGGGAGATGGTGCACCCTGTTGGAATCCCTTTCTGGAGGTCCTGCCAGCTAGTTGTGAAATGGGCTGATATAAATCTGAGTTTGAATCCTCCTAGGTAGCTGGTGATCATGTCTCGAATAGTCAGTGGGATGTAGTAGTGGTCGAGTCCTTCTAGGATGAGGTCATGTGGAATAGACCCGTAGGCGTTCACGAGGTCTAACCAGACAACTGTTAGGTCGCCTTTTTCCTGCTTGGCCTCATGGATCAAATGGCTAATCATTGAGGTGTGTTCCAGACACCCCGAAAAGCCTGGAATACTGCCTTTCTGGATGGATGTGTTGATATAGCGGTTCTGTGTCATGTAAGAAATCAACCTTCTTGCGAGCACAGAAAAGAAAATCTTACATTCCACATCCAGGGGAGAAATTGTTCTAAACTGGGCAATTGTGGAGGAAACCTCTCCCTTTGGAATAAAGCATCCCTCTGCCAATTTCCAACTCGATGGAATGGTACCTTTGGCCCAGATCTTTCTCATGACCTTCCACAGCCTCCGAAGAAGCTTTGGGCATTTCTTTTACATCTTATGAGGTATGCCGCTTGGGCCTGGGGCAGCTGATGCTTTAACTTTCCAGATGATGTCCTGGATTTCCTGCCACGTAGGTTCCTTCACATTCAGCTCAATTGATGGATTTTCCGGTCTACGCATAGCCCGATTGGTCCCTAGTCCCTGACCCCTCCATGGGTCGCTGTGTGCCTCCCGCAGGAACTTGCTCTACCTCTGGCTTCGAGCTGAATAGTATACCAGATTTTTGTTGGCCAAGAAGAGTCCTGGTGAAGCTGAATGGACCTCTCACAAACTGCGCTCGCCTTTTCTCTTTCTTGATTCTTTGCTGTCGCAGATGTTCCGCCCTCCAGAGTTTGCACAGCTTTTCCCGCAGCATACTGGTTAAGTCCTTGATACCTTCTTTTTCGGCTGGTAAGCTGGTTTTAAACCTCTTGTTGAGCGCCTTTAATTCGCCTCTCAAGCGACGAATCTCCGTTTCCCTTCTCTTTGGTTGCCGCGGTAACTCCGGCTGGCCTTTCCGCTCCATTGGGCCAAATTGTTCCTTGGCTAGATTGTACGCTATGGCTGTGAGTAGTCGATCTTTCTGTGTATTGGACCTGCTAAGGCAACTTCCAGGATGCCGTCTAGATCATCATGGAACTGCATCCAGGCGACGTTGTCTGATGATCTAGGCCATTTGATCCTGTTTTCCCTTGACGAATGGATTGGGGTAGCCGAAGAGAAACTCACTAGGTCTGTTGTGCGGTGCTGAGGCGACCCAAGTGCGGAGAGATCTTCAGCTCTGTGGGGTGCTTCCTGGCTGGATTTCTCCTTCGTCTCACCGGCCACTAAGTCCGTGCGCTGCACTTGGGTCACCATTGATCCACATCTAGACTTGCTCTGGTGTATCTTGAGCCCTCTGATGTTTTTGCAGACTTTCCCACAATGACACCTTACTGTGAATTCCTCTCCAGTCAGTGCTGTTTGCTTCAGCTTCCTCGTAGTCATGTTTCCTGTCCTGGCTGTTGCCGGTATGACCGTCCTGTTGAGTCTCTCATCCTCCCCCACTCTTGGGAGACTCGGGGGGGTATTGCTCGTCATGTTCAGTCGTAGCTTGAGTGGTGCCCTCTTGCGAGTGCTGCCCACAAGGTTGCTAGCCTAGTGAGCCCGTGCCAGTCTTTCCTGGAGGTCAGCTGTCTCTCCAGCGTCACCGACCTTCCTCGGTTGCCATCCAGTCTTTCCTGGAAGCCACTGGGACAAACCAGAGATTACTTGTTACATACACCTGTTAGGGTGCATTCTCCAGATACCTTATAAGGGAGCCGTAGCCTTCAGCCAGGAGCAGATGTCATCAGGTGGTTCCCAACCTTCACAGAGTGTTTCAACCCTTAACCACGACACTCAGGCAGGATTTTCCTTTAAGGAAACCATGCTGACTTCGTCCTATCTTGTCCTGTGTCACCAAGTACTCCATAACCTCACCCTTAACAATTGATTCCAACATCTTACCAACCACTGTGATCAGGCTATCTGGTCTATAATTTCCTTTCTGCTGCCCTCCTCCTTTCTTAAAGAGTGGAGTGATATTTGCAATTTTCCAGTCCTCTGGCACCATGCCAGAGTCCAATGAATTTTGAAAGATCATTGGCACCTAAATCTCTAACCCTACCTCTTTCAGTACCCTAGGGTGCAGTTCATCCAGTCCGGGTGACTTATGTACCTTTAGTCTTTCAGCTTTTTAAGCACCTTCTCCCTTGTAATAGTAACTGCACTCACTTCTCTTCCCTCACACCCTTCAACATCTGGCACATTGCTGGTGTCTTCCACAGTGAAGACTGATGCAAAATACTCATTTAGTTCACCTGCCATCCCCTTAGCACCCATTATTATTTCTCTGGCCTCATTTTCTAGCGGTCCTATATCCACTCTCATCTCTCCTTTATTTTTTACATACTTGAAAAAGCTTTTACTATCCACTTTGATATTATTTGCTAGCTTGCTTTCATATTTCATCTGTTCCCTTCTAATGAATTTTTTAGTTGCTCTCTGTAGATTTTTAAAAATTTCCCAATCCTCTATCTTCCCACTAATTTTTGCATGATATGCCCTCTCTTTTGTTTTTACATTAGCTTTCACTTCCCTTGTCAGCCATGATTGTACTATTTTGCCATTTGAGTATTTCTTCATGTTTTGGAATACACATGTCCTGCACCTTCCTCATTTTCCCCAGAAACTCACACCATTGCTGCTCTGCTGACATCCCTGCCAGCAGCTCCTTCCAATTTACTTTGGCCAATTCCTCTCTCATACCACTGTAATTTGAGAGAGGAATTGGCCAAATTCCTCTCTACTGCTATGTCAGTCTTTACTTTCTCCCTATCAGATTTCAAGTTGAACACAATCATATTGTGATCCCTGGTTCCTAAGGGTTCTTTGACCTTAAGCTCCCTAATCACCTCCGGTTCATTCTATAACATCCAATCCAGAATAGTTGATCCCCTAATAGGCTCAACAACAAACTGTTCTAAGAAGCTATCTCTTAGGCATTCAACAAACTCACTCTCTTGAGATCCATTACCAACCTGATTTTCCCAATCGACCCGCATGTTAAAATCTCCCATGATTATCATAACATTGCCCTTTTGACACACCTTTTCTATTTCCTGTTGTGATCTGTGGTCCACCTCTCAGCCAGTGTTGGGAGGCCTGTGTATAACTGCCACCAGGGTCCTTCTATCCTTGCAGTTTCTTAACTCAACCCACAAGGATTCAACATCTTCCAATCCTACGTCACATCTTTCTACTGATTTGATGCCATTCTTTACCAGTAGAGCCACACCACTCCTTTTACCTACCTTCCTCTCCCTCTGATACAACGTGTAACCTTGGACATTCAGCTCCCAACTACAACCATCCTTCAGCCACGATTCAGTGATGGCCACAACATCATACCTGGCAATCTGTAGTAGTGTAACATGATTATCTACCTTATTTCTTATACTCTGCGCATTGAGATACAACACCTTACCGCATTTGCTACCCGTTTTGATTTTGCATCCCCCATGTTTTGATACTCACCCTGTTGGCTGTGACTATATCCTGTCACCTGCCTGCCCTTCCTGACAGTCTGACTGCACGCTATCTTTACTTCTTTACCATCCGTTCTATCCTGATAAAAAAGATGTCCAAACCATGAGGCTGACTGACCAGTCAACCATTTCCAGCACCTAGTTCAAAAACCAAGAGGTTATGTTGCAACTTTATACAGTAAAACTCTGGTTAGGCCACATCTGGAGTATTGGGTACAGTTCTGTCTCCGCACTATGGGAAGGATGTTGAGGCTTTGGAGAGCGTGCGGAAGAGTTTTTCAAGGATTCTGCCTGGTTTAGAGGACATGTGCTATCATGAGAGCCTCAATAAACTTGGGGGTTGTTTTGGAGTGGCGGGGGCTCGGGGGAGATCTGATAGAGATTTATAAGATTGAGAGGCCTAGATAAAGTAGACAGGGAGTATCTTTTTCCCAGAGTTAAAATGTCTAGTACCATTGAAGGGGAGAGGGGGTAGGTTCAAAAGGGATGTGAGGGGTAAGTTTTTCACTCACTGAGTGATAGATGCCTGGAATGCACTGCCAGGTATGGTGGTAGAGGTGAGTACATTAGAGGCTTTTGAGAGGTGTTTAGATAGGCTCATGGGTATGAGGAAGATGAAGGGAGATGGACATTGTATAGGTAGGAGGGATTAGTTTTTTGATTTGGCACAACACTGTGAGCTGGAGCCTGGTCCTGTTCTGTATTGTTCTATGATCTCATTATTCACTTTTCTTCTTGTAGACCTTCAAATGGAAGTTCCCAAAGAGTTGAAGTTTCAATCACTGGGCCTGAAGTCTCTGTCACTGAACGTCACAATGGATTCTGAGGTAGGAAATGTTACTTGCTACAGTTGCGTTAGTTGCTGCTTTTCTTGATGGGGATGAGCTTCACGTTCGTTCTAGTTGCCCAACACCACGTTTCAGACCTTCACCAATAGGCGGACGAGTGCACTACTTTAGAATGGAGGTAAAAGCAGAAAGTGCAGGAAATACTCAACAGGTCAGTCAGCATCTACATCAGGGTCATGGATCTGTCGGCCTTCCCTTCCCCGGCTCTCCCAAATCCTTGGCCCATGTGAGGACCGTGACAACAGTAAGAATAAGAGGGAGGTTTTGCTGAAGGACTGGGTGTGGCTGGGCTGCAGTTTAGGAAGCAGGTCCACAACTGGCATTAGTTCAGTAAGGAAGATGAATGTTTGGGTGTAAGATTGGTCTGGGGAAAAGTGTTCTCAATCCTGGTGAAAGGGAAGTGTTCCAGCGGGATAGGATTCACTTGAACTGGTGGCATAATGTATCATTCAGCTAAGGTTGCTGTACGTAGTGGGGAGCAGGGATGCGAAAAGTAGTATGTTGAGATTTTTACAGGGTAGTGAAATTGAGTTAATGACAGCTAGCTCATAAGTTTAAAGTAAATTTATACTATTACAACCCTGAGGTTAATTTTCTTGTGGGCATACTCAGTAAATCTATAGAATAATAACCATAACAGAATTGAAAGACCGCCCAACATGGGTGTTCAGCTTGGGTACAGCAGACACCAAACTCTGCAAACGCAAAAAGAAATCAGTAATAACAATAAATATCGCGGACATGAGATGAAGAGTCCTTGAAAGTGAGTCCATTGTTCAATGATAGGGCAGGTCTGTAAGCTTCAGAACATACAAACATGAGAAATTACCTCCAAGTCAAGTCCGAGCAGGCAAACAAGTAGTAGAAAGACAAAATTGAAGGCTTTAGGCAGCTTTCATAACAGGATGGATGAATTAGTTGGACAAAAAGAAATAAATAGGAACAATCTGATAGCCATTAGACACATGGCCGAAAAGTGACCATGGTTGGTGTCTGAATGTTTTCTGTACTACATTTTAGATTAAATAGCAAAGTGCAAAAGGAAGGGTATCCCTATTAGTAAAGGATTGGATGAAACAGAAGAGAAAAAGCAACTTAGATGCTGGTTTGACAGGCCTCCTGTCTGGGATGTGATAGTGCCAAAACAAAAGGTCATCGGCCTCAAATAAAGGTCAGGCGTTCAGGACACAGATGGGAAGAATCTGTCTGGCAGAAGAGTGGAATTCTTTCTCCTGGAAGGTTGAAGAGGCTTAGCCTTTGAAAAGGAGATTAATAGTTTTTTTGATATTCACCATGAGGTCACCGCAGAAAGATGGTGTTGGGGAAAAAGATGGCCATAATCATACTGAATCTTAGAATAGGCACAAGGGGCTGAATGGCCTCCTTTTGCTTTTATTAATCATACTCTAAATGTTTTCTGTGCTGAAGACAATGGGAGAGATCTTAGTATTTGTACTGTGAGTATGAGATTATTAAAGGCTACTGTAGGACTTGAATACAAAAGTTATACTGTACCATCCCAGGGGATGGAGAATGGTACCATTACAGGTGCTGTCTTTGAGATGAGTTCCTAAACTGAGACCTCACTTGCTTCCTGAAATGGATGTTGAAGATCCTATACCATCAGTTCAAAGAAAAGCAAGAGCCTTTCCCCTGGTATTGATAGTCAATATTCATTCCTTGAACAATTCAAATAATCTGTTTGCTCATTTTCATGCTGCCTTGTGTGGAGTTAAGTCTGTGCAGATGTATTGCCTTTGTTATTACACCCGAAAGACTCCTCAAGGTAAAGTATTTCACACAGAACAGTACAGCACAGGAGCAGCCCCCTTGGGCCTTCAATGTTCTGCTGATCTAATTAAACTAATGGAAGTCCTGATGAAGGGTCTCAACCCAAAACGTCTGCTGTTTACTCTTTTCCATAAATGCGGCCTGGCCGGCCGCGTTCCTCCAGCATTTTGTGTGTATTAAGTTAAATGATACTTTCTGCTTGCACGTGGTCAATATCCCTCCATCCTCTGCATGTTAACGTGCCAGTCTAACAGCCCCTTCAACAAGTCTGTTGTATCTGCCTCCTGCACCATCCCTGGCAGTGCATTCCAGGCACCTGCCCATCTGCCACTCTCTCTATGGGGGTGGGGGGAATAACTTACCATAAGAACCATAAGACAAAGGAGCAGAAATCGGCCATTCGGCCCATCGAGTCGGCTCCGCCATTTTATCATGAGCTGATCCATTCTCCCATTTAGTCCCACTCCCCCGCCTTCTCACCATAACCTTTGATGCCCTGGCTACTCAGATACCTATCAATCTCTGCCTTAAATACACCCAATGACTTGGCCTCCACTGCTGCCCATGGCAACAAATTCCATAGATTCACCACCCTCTGACTAAAAAAATTTCTTCACATCTCTGTTCTGAATGGGCGCCCTTCAATCCTTAAGTCATGCCCTCTCATACTAGACTCCCCCATCATGGGAAACAACTTTGCCACATCCACTCTGTCCATGCCTTTCAACATTCGAAATGTTTCTATGAGGTCTCCCCTCATTCTTCTAAACTCCATGGAATACAGTCCAAGAGCGGACAAATGTTCCTCATATGTTAACCCTCTCATTCCTGGAATCATTCTAGTGAATCTTCTCTGTACCCTTCCAATGTCAGCACATCCTTTCTTAAATAAGGAGACCAAAACTGCCCACAGTATCCAAGTGAGGTCTCACCAGCGTCTTATAGAGACTCAACATCACATCCCTGCTCAACATTGCATTCGCCTTCTTCACCACCGACTCAACCTGGAAGTTAACCTTAAGGGTATCCTGCACGAGGACTTCCAAGTCCCATTGCATCTCAGAACTTTGAATTCTTTCCCCATTTCAATAATAGCCTTCCCGTTTATTTCTTCTGCCAAAGTGCATAACCATACACCTTCCAACATTGTATTTCATTTGCCACTTCTTTGCCCATTCTTCCAATCTATCCAAGTCTCTCTGCAGACTCTCCGTTTCCTCAGCACTATCGGCTCCTCCACCTATCTTCATATCGTCAGCAAACTTAGCCACAAAGCCATCTATTCCATAATCCAAATCGTTGATGTACAATGTAAAAAGAAACGGCCCCAACACGGATCCCTGTGGAACACCACTGGTAACCGGCAGCCAACCAGAATAGGATCCCTTTATTCCCACTCTCTGTTTCCTGCCAATCAGCCAATGCTCTATCCACGTACGTAACTTTCCCGTAATTCCATGGGCTTTTATCTTGTTAAGCAGCCTCATGTGTGGTACCTTGTCAAAGGCCTTCTGAAAATCCAAATATACAACATCCACTGCATCTCCCTTGTCTAGCCTACTGGTAATTTCCTCAAAAAATTGTAATAGGTTTGTCAGGCAGAATTTTCCTTTAAGGAATCCATGCTGAGTTCTGCCTATCTTGTCATATGCCTCCAGGTACTCTGTAACCTCATCCTTGACAATCGACTGCAACAACTTCCCAACCACTGATGTCAAGCTAACAGGTCTATAATTTCCTTTTTGCTTCCTTGCCCCCTTCTTAAATAGCGGAGTGACATTTGCAATCTTCCAGTCTTCCGGAACCATGCCAGAATCTATCGACTTTCGAAAGATCATCGCTAATGCCTCCGCAATCTCCACAGCTACTTCCTTCAGAACACGAGGGTGCATTCCATCTCGTCCAGGAGATTTATCTACCTTTAGACTATTCAGCTTCCTGAGTACTTTCTCTGTTGTAATTGTGACTGTGCACACTTCTCTTCCCTGCCACTCTTGAGTGTCCGGTATACTGCTGATGTCTTCCTCAGTGAAGACTGATGCAAAATACTCATTCAGTTCCTCTGCCATCTCCTTATCTCCCTTTATAATTTCTCCAACATCATTTTCTATCAGTCCTATATCTACTCTCACCTGTCTTTTACTCTTTATATACTTGAAAAAGCTTTAAATATCCTCTTTGATATTATTTGCTAGCTTCCTTTCATAGTTAATATTTTCCCTCTTAATAACCTTCTTGGCTTCCTTTTGTAAGCTATTAAAAATTTCCCAATCCTCTGTCTTCCCACTAACTTTTGCTTCCTTGTATGCCCTCTCCTTTGCTTTAACTTTGGCTTTGACTTCTCTTGTCAACCACGGTTGCATCCTTTTTCCATTCAAAAATTTCTTCTTTTTTGGAATATACCTGTCTTGCACCTTCCTCACTTCTCGCATAAACTCCAGCCACTGCTGCTCTGCCGTCTTCCCCGCCAGTGTCCCTTTCCAGTCAACTTTGGCCAGTTCCTCTCTTGTGCCACTGTAATTTCCTTTACTCCACTGACATACCGACACATCAGATTTCGGCTTCTCTTTTTCAAATTTCACAATGAACTCAATCATGTTATGATCACTGCCTCCAAAGGGTTCATTCACCTCAATCTCTCTAATCACCTCTGGTTCATTCTGGTTCATTGGGATTTGAGCAATGAGGAAGGGTTAATTAGCGATCTTGTCGTGAGAGGCCCCTTGGGTAAGAGTGACCATAATATGGTGGAATTCTTCATTAAGATGGAGAGTGACATAGTTAATTCAGAAACAAAGGTTCTGAACTTAAAGAGGGGTAACTTTGAAGGTATGAGACATGAATTAGCTAAGATAGACTGGCAAATGACACTTAAAGGATTGACGGTGGATATGCAATGGCAAGCATTTAAAGGTTGCATGGATGAACTACAACAATTGTTCATCCCAGTTTGGCAAAAGAATAAATCAAGGAAGGTAGTGCACCCGTGGCTGACAAGGGAAATTAGGGATAGTATCAATTCCAAAGAAGTAGCATACAAATTAGCCAGAGAAAGTGGCTCACCTGAGGACTGGGAGAAATTCAGAGTTCAGCAGAGGAGGACAAAGGGCTTAGTTAGGAAGGGGAAAAAAGATTATGAGAGAAAACTGGCAGGGAACATAAAAACAGACTGTAAAAGCTTTTATAGATATGTAAAAAGGAAAAGACTGGTAAAGACAAATGTAGGTCCCCTGCAGACAGAAACAGGTGAATTGATTATGGGGAGCAAGGACATGGCGGACCAATTGAATAATTACTTTGGTTCTGTCTTCACTAAGGAGGACATAAATAATCTTCCAGAAATAGTAGGGGACAGAGGGTCCAGTGAGATGGAGGAACTGAGCGAAATACATGTTAGTAGGGAAGTGGTGTTAGGTAAATTGAAGGGATTGAAGGCAGATAAATCCCCAGGGCCAGATGGTCTGCATCCTAGAGTGCTTAAGGAAGTAGCCCAAGAAATAGTGGATGCATTAGTGATAATTTTTCAAAACTCGTTAGATTCTGGACTAGTTCCTGCGGATTGGAGGGTGGCTAATGTAACTCCACTTTTTAAAAAAGGAGGGAGAGAGAAACCGGGGAATTATAGACCGGTTAGCCTAACGTCGGTGGTGGGGAAACTGCTGGAGTCAGTTATCAAGGATGTGATAACAGCACATTTGGAAAGCGGTGAAATCATCGGACAAAGTCAGCATGGATTTGTGAAAGGAAAATCATGTCTGACGAATCTCATAGAATTTTTTGAGGATGTAACTGGTAGAGTGGATAGGGGAGAACCAGTGGATGTGGTATATTTGGATTTTCAAAAGGCTTTTGACAAGGTCCCACACAGGAGATTAGTGTGCAAACTTAAAGCACACGGTATTGGGGGTAAGGTATTGGTGTGGGTGGAGAATTGGTTAGCAGACAGGAAGCAAAGAGTGGGAATAAACGGGACCTTTTCAGAATGGCAGGCGGTGACTAGTGGGTACCGCAAGGCTCAGTGCTGGGACCCCAGTTGTTTACAATATATATTAATGACTTGGATGAGGGAATTAAATGCAGCATCTCCAAGTTTGCGGATGACACGAAGCTGGGTGGCAGTGTTAGCTGTGAGGAGGATGCTAAGAGGATGCAGAGTGACTTGGATAGGTTGGGTGAGTGGGCAAATTCATGGCAGATGCAATTTAATGTGGATAAATGTGAAGTTATCCACTTTGGTGGCAAAAATAGGAAAACAGATTATTATCTGAATGGTGGCCGATTAGGAAAAGGGGAGGTGCAACGAGACCTGGGTGTCATTATACACCAGTCATTGAAAGTGGGCATGCAGGTACAGCAGGCGGTGAAAAAGGCGAATGGTATGCTGGCATTTATAGCGAGAGGATTCGAGTACAGGAGCAGGGAGGTACTACTGCAGTTGTACAAGGCCTTGGTGAGACCACACCTGGAGTATTGTGTGCAGTTTTGGTCCCCTAATCTGAGGAAAGACATCTTTGCCATAGAGGGAGTACAAAGAAGGTTCACCAGATTGATTCCTGGGATGGCAGGACTTTCATATGAAGAAAGACTGGATGAACTGGGCTTGTACTCGTTGGAATTTAGAAGATTGAGGGGGAATCTGATTGAAACGTATAAGGTCCTAAAGGGATTGGACAGGCTTGATGCAGGAAGATTGTTCCCGATGTTGGGGAAGTCCAGAACGAGGGGCCACAGTTTGAGGATAGAGGGGAAGCCTTTTAGGACCGAGATTAGGAAAAACTTCTTCACACAGAGAGTGGTGAATCTGTGGAATTCTCTGCCACAGGAAACAGTTGAGGCCAGTTCATTGGCTATATTTAAGAGGGAGTTAGATATGGCCCTTGTGGCTACGGGGATCAGGGGGTGTGGAGGGAAGGCTGGGGCGGGGTTCTGAGTTGGATGATCAGCCATGATCATAATAAATGGCGGTGCAGGCTCGAAGGGCCGAGTGGCCTACTCCTGCACCTATTTTCTATGTTTCTATTACACAATACCCAATCCAGTACAGCCGATCCCCTAGTGGGCTCAACAACAAGCTGTTCTAAAAAGCCATCTCGCAGACATTCTACAAATTCTCTCTCTTGAGATCCAGTGCTGACCTGATTTTCCCAATCCACTCGCATGTTAAAATCCCCCACAATTATCATAACACTGCCCTTCTGACAAGCCTTTTCTATTTCCAGTTGTAATTTGTAGTCCACATCCCTGCAGCTGTTTGGAGGCCTATAAATAACTATCATCAGGGTCCTTTTACCCCTGCGATTTCTTAGCTCAACCCATAAAGATTCTGCACCTTCTGATCCTATATCACCTCTTTCTAATGATTTAATGTCATTTCATACCAATAAAGCCACACCTCCTCCTCTGCCTACCTTCCTATCCTTCCGATACACTGTGTATCCTTGGATGTTCAGCTCCCAGAGACATGCATCCTTTAGCCACGTCTCAGTGATGGCCACAATATCATACCTGCCAATCTGTAGCTGTACGACAAGATCATTCACCTTATTCCTTATGCTGCGTGCATTTAGGTATAACACCTTAAGACCAGTATTTGGTACTTTTCGCTTTGATTTCACTGCAACTTTATTGCACTGCAACTCATCCCGATGGCTACAAATTTGCCCCATCACCTGCCTGTCTTTCCTGACATCTTTACTGCTCACTATCTTAGATTTATTTCTGTTTACCCCTTCCTCTGCTCTATCATTCCGGTTCCCATTCCCCTGCCAAATTAGCTTAAACCCTCCCTAACAGCTGTATTGAACTTTCCCACCAGGATATTGGTCCCCTTCGGGTTCAGGTGTAACCTGTCCATTTTGAACAAGTCATACTTCCCCCAGAAGAGTTCCCAATTATACAAGAATCTGAAGCCCTGCCCCCTACACCAGTCTCTCAGCCACGCGTTCATCTGCCTGATCCTACTATGCTTACCCTCGCTAGCACGTGGCACAGGTAGCAATCCCGAGATTACTACCCTGGAGGTCCTGCTTCTCAGCTTCCTTCCTAACTCCTGGAAATCTCTCTTCAGGACCTCCTCCTTTGTCCTATCAATGTCATTGGTACCAACATGTACCAAGACAACTGGCTGCTCACCCTCCTCCTTTAGAATATTCAGGACCCAATCCGAGACGTCTTGTACCCTGGTACCTGGGAGGCAACACACCATGAGGGTATCTCTGTCAGGCTCACAGAATCTCTTGTCCATTCCCCTGACTATGGAATCCCCCACGACTACCGCATTTCTCTTCTCCCTCCTTCTCTCCTGCACAACAGCGCCAGGCTCAGTGCCAGAGACCCGGTCACCGTGGGCGTCCCCTGTCAGGTCATCCCCCTCAACAGCATCCAGAACAAGATATTTGTTGCTGAGGGGGACAGCCACAGGTGTGCTCTCCACTATCCGGGAATTTCCTTTCCCTCTCTTGACAGTGACCCAGTTTTCTGACTCCTGTAGCCTAGGGATGACTACCTCCCTGTAGCTCCTGTCTATCACCTCTTCACTTTCCCTGATAAGCAGTAGGTCATCAAGCTGCAGCTCCAGATCCCTAACACGGTCTCTGAGGAGCTGCATCTCGGTGCACCTGGTGCAGATGTGGCCATCAGGGAGGCTGGAGGTCTCCCAGGATCCCCACATCTGACACCCTGAACAAAGCACTAACCCTACAGGCATGCTATCTAATTCTACAGGAATGAAACAGGAAAAATAAGTCTACTCACCCACTTACCTCGCTAAACAGACGAACTTTTTAAACCGTTAGCTCGTACCGTTAGCTGTGAGAGCCCTGCTGATCCTGTCTGTCCGGGCCAATTCACGAAAGGGGGGGGGAGATAAAAAGAGTTGGTGCTTCCCTCTCGCCTCTTCCCGTTTACCGCCAAAGCCCGTTGAAGCCAAAGCCCTACACTCTGCTCCCACTCACTCCTTATTCCACGTCTCCTTTGAACTTTCACCTTAAATGCATGCCCTCTAATTAGGCATACTGGTCAGTCATTTTGACCCTGGGGATAAAGATACCAGTTGATATCCTATGTATGTCTCATAATGTAATAAATCTCTATCAGGTCCTCCTTTCTCCCTTCAGCCTCCTGCTGCTCCAGAGAAAGTTCACCTCGTTTGTCTAATCTCTCTTTATAGCACACGGCCTCTAATGCAGGCAGCATCCTGGTAAACTTCTACAAACGGGCAACCAGGATTGAACTCAATACTCTCGATGTGACCTAACCAGAGTTCTATCAAGCTGTAACAGATTTTCATGACTCTTGAACTCAATGATTTGATAAAGGCATGCATGCCATTTGCCTATTCCCCTTCTTTACCCAACGCCTCCCCACACACAGACACAGACACACACACACACAGACACACACACACACGCACACACACAGACACACACAGACATACACACAGACATACACACACACACACTCACACACTCACACACAGACACACACACACACACACACACTCTCTCACACACAGACAGACACACACACACACAGACAGACACACACACACACACACTCTCTCACACACAGACAGACGCACACACACACACACAGACACACACTCTCTCACACACAGACAGACAGACACACACACACACACACACAGACACACACACAGACACACACACTCTCTCACACACAGACAGACACACACACACACACACACACTCTCTCACACACAGACACACACACACACACAGACACACACACGCCGACATAAAAATTCACAGACGCATACACACACACACACACACACACACACAGACACACACACACAGACACACAGACACGCACACACACAGACACACACACACTCACACACAGGCACACACACACATACTCTCACACACAGACACACACACACACAGACACAGACACACAGACACACACACACACACAGACACACACACACACACACACACACACACACACACACATACACTCTTCTGCAGCCACTTTCAGGGAACTGTATTCATGGGCCCTGAGATCCCTCTGCATATCAACAGTGTTAAGGGTCCTTCCATCTCAGAGGATCTATCCTGGGACCAACAGATGGATGCAATCACGAAGGAGGCACAATACCAGCCCCACGTCATTAGGATTTTGAGCGGTTCTGGCTTGTCAACAAAGACTCTTAACGAGTGGTGAAGAGTACTCAGGTGTTGTGTCATAGACCTCCCAATGGACAGGATCGCCGGAGGCTGCCGAGGATTGTAGACTCAGCCAGCTTCATCACGGGCTCAGCCTTCCCCACCAGTGAGGACATCTTCGAGGGGAGAGCAGCACCCATCATTAAGAGCCTCCACTGTCCGAGGCATGTCGTCTGTGTTACTGCCATCGGGAAGCGGGTACAGGAGCCTGAAGGTTTACACTCAGACTCGGTCTTTTAGGAACAGCTTCTCCTCCTCCACCAGTCAGATTTCTGAGCGGCCCATGAACCTGTGGAGATTATTTGTCTTTTGTGCTATATATTTATTTCTGTAAGTTACAGAAATGTTTATGCCTTGCCAAGCAAACGTCAGTGACTATAAATCTGGTTCTGATGAACCATGTACTTCAGCTGTAGCAGTGGATGTTCCTTTGCTGACTGTGCTGTGAGTTCACTTACTGATAGAATGGGTAGGAATATCTGGTGGATTGGACTAGGTATCGTGGCACAATCAGTCTGACTGTCCTACCGATAAAATGAACAGTGTAGGAGGCAGAGAGGTGATCTTCTAGACCAGGAGTTCCCAGCCCGGGCTCTACAGATTCCTCGGTGAATGGTAAGGGTCCATGGCATTAAAAAAAGGCTGTGAACCCTTGTTCTGAAGTTTTAGAAAATAATGAGGGGCATAGATAAGATGGATGGCCACAAGACTTTTTCCCAGGGTAGGGACATCTGAAACTTAAAGGCATAGGTTTATGGCGAGAGGGAAAGATTTAAAGGGGAAAGATTTTCACATTGAGGGTGGTAAGTATTTGAACGGAACTGCCAGAAGAGGTGGGCACAATTAGAAGATTTTTGGGTACATACATGGGCGTAAACGGTTTAGCAAAATCAAGCAAATGGGGCTGTTTCAGGGAAGTAACTAGATAATCGTAAACACAGAATAATCTGCAGATGCTGGGGTCAAAGCAACACTCACAACACGCTGGAGGAAGTCAGCAGATCGGGCAGCATCCGTGGAAACGATCAGTCAACGTTTCGGGCCCGAGTTGTGAGTGTCAGTATAGATAAGTTGGGCTGAAGGCCAGACTGCATGCTGGCTAACTCTATGATTCTATAAGTTCAGACAGAGTGGACAACCAGAGGCTTCAGTTGGGCCAGATCATCACTCAGGCAAAGAAGGGAATTTAAATCTTGATCTCTCTTAAGTTATTTAGGAGGGGAAATGAAACAGTCTTCCACTGGAGAGCTTTTGATTATTTTGCTAAGGACTTCGGTTAACAACGGAGTTGTTTTGTGAAGAGCAAACGGAAGTTGGTCAGTAGACAAGGGCCTTGCTGGTGGTGGCCATGATCGGACAATGAATTGAAACAGGAAAGGAAGCTGGAGATCTTGGCAGACACCGTCTTGCGCAGTTCAGCTCTTCGCTGAAGCTGTCTGGCCCAGGGTTACAGCAACTTTCCATTGCTGCAGCTGGTTCAAGCGGGAGCAGGTGAATGATGGTGGTGTCCTAGTTAGCCTTCCCACCTCAAAGAGTGACCATTATCTTTGACGGAGGTCTGTACCCAAAGGGTGTGGGGTGGGGTGCACGGTGGTGAGAGCTGCAATATTGCTTCTCAGAAGATGCAGTCATCCACAGCTGCCAGCAGATAATTACCCAATTCTAAAAAAGATATAATCTGCCACCCTTTGCAGGGTGACCCGGCGAGGGCTGCAGGCTCAAAGATGGTAACTTTGTTTTATTGTTAGTGCTATGAGTTGCGAGGATATTACCTTGGCTGGTGACTGGAGCGAGCGAACTCTCCTCCCCTTCTTTCTATTAGCATGCAAACTCGCTACCGCGCATTCCCAAGTGTGGAGCTCAGGAGGATTTCAGCTTATCATTACGTCCAGGAACTCCCTATCGAGAGGTCTGCCCCAAGCAGTGGTGGCAGAAACTGAGAGGGACAGTAGGATCTTGCAGAGCTCAATGTGCTGCATCACTAATCTGCATTATTGCCTTATCCTGTTTCATTACATTTTATCCTGTTTAATGTATTTATCCTGTTCAAGTTGCTCGTCACACGACCGGCAACAATGAATATAGAATTTAGTCAGGTTCTATAAACAAATAAACATTTATTAAACTCAGCTCAAAATTAGTAAAATGATAAACAAATGAAAAACCTTAACCGGAACTAAACTGCTTTGCGGCCACTTAACAAACCGCCACTCTACTAGTTCTTAAAGCGGTAAATGCGAAAACAGTTCTTAGAATGGTAAATTCGAAAGTCCAAGAGATTTATACAGTCAATTAGGAGAGACATTCCTGCAGTAAAGAATTCTTCGAAGACACGACGTCACTGCCAATCCCAGCCGGAACGTGCCTTGTTCGCAGGATTCACGACGACGGAAATAAAACGGTTTAAAGACACTGAGCTTTCCCTCTGTATACTATCCTGCACAGCCTTTTCTGATGCTTTTAGCAGAGGCTATCTCATGCAGATCACTCTTTCTTGAACGAATTCAATAATGGTGGATCCTTTCAACCGTCGAACGACTCCTTCAGGTTCCCGTCTTCACTGTCCAATACTACGGAAAAGGTACATCAACAAATCTGGCAGCGATTGGTTAAACTGCCGGCCCAACACTTTTGTACCTTACAATAGAACGTAAAACTCCGTTTTAAATTAAAATGCGTCATAAGGCAAATATGCAGCGGAGCGGAATATCTGGCTAACGCTCTAACTGGAAAACTAACTGCGTCACCAGGGGTCTACCCTTATATACCTGGTGAGAACAGGTCATCACATGACCTCACATCGGCGGGAAAATTACATCAGGTGACCTCCGCGAGACCATTACATCATCCTCATAAGAGGGTCAAAAGATATCCGTGAGGTATGTAACACTCTTTACTCAGACTGCATTCTAAAATGAAACTAGGAGAGTGGATATCATAAGCAAGATTCCACACGTCCACCTCATATTTGGTTTTAGGTACAGCCTTGGCTGGATGAAGTTTGCTGTTCATTCAGGCGATCTTTCCATGCGTCCTCCTTTCCATTCCTACATTTCTTAAGGGGCTCACCAGTCTCCCATCTCCACACCCGACACAGTGAAATCACCACCAGTTCACCCTCAGAGACGTGCGGCCAAGCCCAGCCCTGTTTCCCGGTGATGATGCCGGATCACTTCCCACAGTCACCCTCGGCTCAGCTTGGAGCCAGGAAGAGTAAAGCAATGTCCCAGCTGAGATGAAGTAATCTGCCTCACAAAGCCCGTGGCCTTAGCTGAGTAGATATTTTGACAACATAAGAGAGAGTCAAGGCTGCTGGTGAACTGTTGGCCTAGAATACGTGGGCTGAAATAGGAGAAGGTTGAAATTTTGCTGCTTGTGTTTGAAGTTCTAGTTTTGAAATTCAGTTCTCCACATTCCCACCTCCTTCCAGTGAGGGTACATCAAAGGTTATTTGATAGAAGAGGATGGATAGAAAAAAGACAATCCACATAATTAGATAAAAGCTTTGTGCTAGGCCATTTGTGTTGTTCGAGAGAACCTCTTGACACAGAGGTCTGAGGTAGTCACCATTTCTGCTACAAATAGCTGCTAAGGCTCGGGTGCTTGAAAGTTTGATTGAGACTGGTAGTCCTTGGTTGTCTTTCTTTCTGTACCAACAGTGTGACTAAACTGGTTCAACTTACTGTCCAGAACACTTTCGGCCTCTCAGATGCTCGGTGTGTCCAAGCCCAGCTCCATTTGCTCTGTCTGGTCGGACAGGAGCTGCAGCTGGACACACTTCCCATCTGGAATGTCGGAATTGTTTGTGAATTCCCACATCCTTCAGGCGGAGCTTCATATCCTGTATGTCCAGTATCTCCTACCAAGAGGAAGAACATAGCCTGATTACTATTCACCTTTGTCGCCAAAGCAGGTGGCATCTAAACAAAGTGGGGGGAAGCTTTTCCTTCCAAGATTTTAAAACTCTGGTGGCAAAGTGGGTTTGAGAGAATCTGCAGTGGTGGTGGAAGTTACTTTGAAGAGATCTTGTGCTAAGGCTACCCTTTTCTTGAGCCTATGTAATGAAATAGAAAAAGAAACCACGGGCAGGACTACAGAACCGAGTGTCATCAAAAATCAACACAACTACAAATGCTGGAAACACCCAGCAAGTCAGGCAGCGTCTGTGGAGAGAGAAATGGTTAATGTTTCAGATCAATTGTTTGTCGTTACGAATGCATAAAAATGACTGAGTACATGGGTCTTGTGTTCTGTTTCATTTACAGAGTGAAGCATTTCAAAAGCAGTTCAGAAGTGAGGAGTCTGGTATTGAGGATACTGAGGTGAGTGGTTCACAGTTCCCTGTAATAAGTTTCCAGTCTGTGATCAGAATAATTATGCAGTGGATGTGCAGGGAATCCAGCGCCAGCATTTGCAGCTTTCTTCATCCCTGGCGACAGTATTTCACTGGGTGTGATGGAATGGTCTGTACTAAGCCAGTGGAGGGAATATGGCGAGTAGTGATGGGTGGGTTAGAGTCTCGTATTGGGTTGTGAGGTAGGTCATAGGGTAGGAGTTTGGGGCTGTGGGGTCTGGAGACAAAGACGGGTTTGGGATGGTTTCAGTGGATTGTTTTATGGATAGTTTTGGAATGGTTTCAGTGGATTGTTTTTGGGAAGGTTTGGGATGGTTTCGGTGGATTGTTTTTGGGAAGGTTTGGGATGGTTTCGGTGGATTGTTTTTGGGAAGGTTTGGGATGGTTTCGGTGGATTGATTTTGGGAAGGTTTGGGATGGTTTCGGTGGATTGTTTTTGGGAAGGTTTGGGATGGTTTGAGTGGATTGTTTTTGGGAAGGTTTGAGATGGTTTCGGTGGATTGTTTTTGGGAAGGTTTGGGATGGTTTCGGTGGATTGTTTTATGGATAGTTTTGGAATGGTTTCAGTGGATTGTTTTTGGGAAGGTTTGGGATGGTTTCAGTGGATTGTTTTATGGATAGTTTTGGGATGGTTTCAGTGACCTGACTTGGTAGTGATGGGAGGAAAATCTACCTTTAGGTGGCATAGTGGTACAGCTGGTAGTTCCAGTGCCTCACGGTGTTGGAGACTTTGGTTCAATCCTGACCTCTGTGTGGAGATTGCATCTTCTCCCTGTGACCAGATGTACTTTTTCCAGCTGAGCTGCTCTCGTTTCCCTCATACCCCCACGTGCTGATTGTTACGTTACCTTGCCCACAGCGTGTAGGTGGGGGGTGGAGGTAGAACCTACAAGGGGGAGGGTTAGTGAGAATGTGGGGAGAATGAAATGGGAATTATTAGGATTATTGCAAATGTGGTGATTGGTGCAGACTCTGGGCCAAAAGACCTGTCTCAAAGCAGTATCCCTCTATAAAACAGAACTGGGATTTTGTAGCGAAGAATGACTGTGATGAGAAACTAGATGGTTCAAGGTTGCAGGGTGGTTGAAGATGTGCAGTAAGTTCTCAGGTTGTGCAGCCATTTCTTTCAAAGCAAATAATTCTTAAAGCGACATGCACACGAAATGCTGGAGGAACTCAGCAGGTCAGGCAGCACTTATTGAAAAGAATATAGTCGATCAGGCCAAGATCCTTCATTTCCATAGATGCTGCCTGGCCTGCTCAGTTCCTCCAGTGTTTTGTGTCTGTTACTGATAAAAAGGTGTGGCCTTGTGGGCAGATTTGAGGGGAACTTTGGCTAGTAGGTTTGTTGAACAAATGTACTCAGTGTCAGACTGTATGAGCCCTTGGGCCAGTTGGCAAATGTGGGACTGGAGGAGAGAGCAGATGGGGGCTTTGATCGACATTTGTCAGCAGAGGAAGAATGTCAGGAACAGCATTGTATCCTGGAATAGTCTTTCATTTCATTGAGCTATGGGCGGAATAGGCTCTCCCGGCCCTTTGAACTGCACCGCCCAGCAATCCCCTGATTTAATCCTAGCCCAATCACAGGACAGTTTACAATGACCAATTAACCTACCAACTGGTATGTCTTTGGACTGTGGGAGGAAACTGGAGCACCCGGAGGAAACCCATGCAGTCATAGGGAGAATGTACAAAGTCCTTACAGGCAAAGACAGGAGGGAGGGGATTTTGCAAAGAAGGATGGTTAAAGCCTGAACCAGAATAATTAGAATAATTTTTCAGGTGAGTTTTTGTGGGATTCACCAAATGTACAAGCTTTACCATGCGGGTATTTTGTTGAGGGATTGGATTTTAGTACTTTAAGGGATTGGCTATTGCTATTCAATTTGTAAGTCCAAATGATTAAATAGAAAAATAAATTGCAAGCGCGGCCTTTAAGTGTTGTATGAATTATGTAAATATGCAAAATTATTTTTCATTCTCACAATCACTTTCTCCTGTGTGGAACCTCAAACCATGGTAAAAGGCAAGAAGTGAAGAATCTGATTTTGAAGTTAATCCATTTGATTCCACTGAGGTAGGCAAACTTTTTCCTGCTCTGTCTGCCTTTTCTGATGTTTCAGTGCAACACAATGTGCTGGAGGAACTCAGCAGGTCAGGTAGCTTTGATGGAGATGAACAAACAGTCGATGTTTCGGGCCGAGTCTCTTCATCAGGACTTTGTGACCATCTGAGTTCCTCTAGCATTCTGTGTGTGTTCCAGCATCTGCAGAATCTCCTGTGTTGCTACAGTCTGGTTGCAATTTTTGTTCTTTCTAACCTATGATCTATACTGACTGTTCTGGTCTATTTTCTAAGTTCTTCCTTCAGCACTGCCTGGCTGATTCAGTCATTTTAATTAATCAACTGGAAATCTGTCTGGTTGTAAAACACGCATCAAATGCTGAAATGTTAGTGCTGAGATACGTGTGCCTTTCATAGCCAGGTGTAATAAGGGTTAGGATCTGAAACAACTTGCTGGAGTTAAGATCTGTGTCAGCTATGAATACCTCAGGACACTGAGTACCTCATACAAACTACATTGTTAAACAAGCTAATTCTGTACTGTCTGGGATGCCACCTTGGTTGGCATTTAGAGGCCAAAATGGAAGAGAAGATTTGTCTATTGGTGATAGCAGCCACCTGTTTCAGAGGGGTGAAAAATGTTTAATTCTCCACCTTAAAGGGAACAGAACAATTAGTGAGTAATTTTTTCGGTTAAGTTAATGTGGAATTTACCAAATGTTAAAGATTTATCTTTGCAATATGTGTTTGAAAGTGTGGGAACAGTTTCTCTTTGGACTGCATTTGAAGGTGTGAGCTTGGGGGGGGGGGGTGGTGGGTGCAGTTATTGAGGCCCTGAAATCATGAGGTAATGTTATCCATTTTGGGAGCCAGGGTTGTGAGATAGCAAACAGAAGCAGGTAAGTCTGTTGAACAGTTCTCACTTGCCCCAGCGTTGAAATGTTTCTACAACCAATGATCTCACTTTAAGGACTCTTTACCTCATTATCTCATGTTCTCCTTATTTATTGCTATTTATTAATATTTGCATTTGTACAGTTTGTTGTCTTCTGCACTCTGATCTTTCACTGATCTTTTACTATTCTATAGGTTTGCTGAGTATGCCCACAGGAAAATGAATCTCAGGGTTGTATATGGTGATAGATTTGTACTTTGATAATAGATTTACTTTGAAGTTTAAACAAGTGATTAGAATCTTACAACAAAGAACATGACACACTCACCTTCTGTTTCTTTGCTAAACAATGATCCACTGTAGAGGACAGTGAGCGAAGTTGAAGAGGCAGTGTCCGCTGGTCCTCTCAGGGTGAGTAGATTTCATTTTTACGTCACGTGTTTCTGCTTTCCATCCAATGTCACTTGACTGTTTTCTTCTGAACTCCTTTCTCCTTCGCATTTAGTCGTTAGATATTTTATACAGAGTTGCTATCTTCCATTTTGTCCAAAAGTCAGTGTTTCTGTTGACAGACAATAGACTTGTAAAACGTGCTTCTGAAACAAATCCAGTTTTTCCTTGGATTTACATCATAGTACAAAAGAAAACTTTGGGAATCACTGTGATGAGGTGGCAGGTGCGGAGGGAGAAATAAGACTGTGTTTCAGGTTTTTCGCTTTTACCATAACTGATGGATCGTATGTGCTGTACAATATTAATGCTTCAATCAGATCTTCTATCCACTTGTAAAATGCTCAGCCGTTTCTCAGTGGAGAGCCATCACCCACCCCCATGTCTCCCGATGATCCTTTGGTCTCAGTATCTGAAGATGACGTGCAGGCTGCCTTCAGGAGACTGAATCCAAGGAAAGCATCCGGTCTGGGCGGAGTATCTGGCCGAGTACTGAAGATCTGTGCTGAGCAGCTGGCTGGTGTGTTCAGATATCTTCATCCTCTCACTCTGGCAGTGTGTGGTGCCCACCTGCTTCAAGCAGGCTTCAACCATACCAGTGCCAAAGAAGAGTGTGGTAACCTGTCTAAACGACTATCGCCCAGTGGCTGACATCCACAGTGATGAAATGTTTTGATAGGCTGGTGTTGAAGCTTATCAGCTCCTGTCTGTGTGGTGACTTGGATCCACTCCAGTTCACCAACCAGAGCAACAGGACCACAGCAGATGTTATCTCGTTGGCTTTTCACACAACCCTGGAACATCAGGATGCTCTTTATCGGTTACAGTTCAGCATTTACCACCATCGTCCCCTCAAAGCTAATCAGTAAACTCCAAGACCTGGGCCTCAATACCCCTTTGAGCAATTGGATCCTGGATTTCCTCACTTGTAGACCCCAGTCAGTTCAGATTGGCAAAAACATCTCCTCCACAATCTCCATCAGCACAGAAGCACCACAGAGCTGTGAACTTAGCCCTTTGCTCTACTCTGTTCACACCTACGACTGTGGCTAAGCACAGCTCCAATACCATATACAAGTTTGCTGATGACGTCACTGTTGTGGACTGTATCAAAGGGGGTAATGAATTGGCGTACAGGAAGGGAGATTGAAAGTTTGGCTGAGTGGTGTAATAACAACAACCTCTCACTCAATGTCAATAAGACCAAGGAACAAGGAAAAAACTTGTCCTGCACATCTCCTTTCAACTTACCCCACCTCACTTTCAATGCCTGTACTACTTTTGACATTTCCACGCAGGGGAAAAAGAAGATTCTGAATGTCTATCCTATCTGTCACTTCTCATGATCTTACTAATTCCTATCGGGCCTGCCCTCAGGCTCTGCTGCTCAAAAGAAAGCACCTAAATTTCTCCTCTTCTTGTCGCTCGGACCCTCTAGGTATCACCTTGAAAACCTCTTCTGTCCCCTTTGGAGTTTGCCCATTCTCCCTGTGACTGTGTGTGTTTCTCCCAGGAGTTCTAGTTTTCTTCTACATCCTGAAGATGTGTGTGTTGGTTGGTTAATTGTGTGGGTGAATGGTGGGGTCTGGGGCCACTTAATTAATCGTGTGGGTGAGTGGTGTGGTCTGGGGGCATTTAATTGATTGTGTGGGTCAGTGGTGGGGTCTGGGAGCAATTGATGGTGATAAAATGGAATCCCTGTATTTGGACGGTGGCTGGTCCACAAGAAGCCTTGTCTCTGTCCCTCCCTTCCACTGGAAAACTTTGTCTCCGTGTTCCTCAAACGATACGATATTCTTCCTCCCTTCCACCGGAAAACCTTGTCTCCGTGTTCCTCAAACGATACGATATTCTTCCTCTCTTCCACTGGAAAACCTTGTCTCCGTGTTCCTCAAACGATACGATATTCTTCCTCCCTTCCACTGGAAAACCTTGTCTCCGTGTTCTGTAAACCATCTGATAATCTTCCTTTCTTCCTCTGGAAAACCTTGTCTCCATGTTCCATAAACCATCTGATATTTTTCCTCCCTTCCACACATTGTAACAAGTCCTGTGGCCCACCATGTGCTGAACTAATTAAACTAGTAATTAAATGCCCAACTAAAATGAATCCCTTCAGCCTACACAATGTCTATTTTCTTCATGTTCCTCTCTTCGAGCCGCTTGCATGTCGCTGTGATAAGTACTGCTAGCACAGGCAGCCGATTCCAGCCACCCACCACTCGCTCTCTGTGTAAACCACACCTCCTTTGAACGTCCCCTCTCACCTGAAGCACGCCCTGGATTTGTCTGTCATGTTGGTGTTGATGTCAATGCAATTCCTTGTTATTCCTTCCTTAGGATTTTCAGATAGCTATAGTCAAGTCATCCAGCGTTGCTACTTGTGAGTTCTGCAAGCAGCTCCGACTGCCATTCCCAATCCCCCTTCAGCTGGAGCTGACCAGTCCGGAAAAGGTAAAAGAACTGTGATGGTGATGGATGTAACACTTCCAACTTGACATGGATCTCCTACTTCTGACATTTTTCTTGTCTGGGACTTGCATCCTCATTTTCGTAGTCTGGGAACACTAAACCTTGTCTTTTTTGTAATGATTCTGCGCACAGCTCTTCTGTTGCAACATGAGCTGGGAGCTGTACCAGCAAATCTTGAGGAACCAGGAGGAGAATCCGGATTATGAGGAGTCAGTTTCTGATCAGGATGGATTCCACCCGACTGAGCTGGAGGTTGAAGAAGCATTGAAGAAGCTAGCAGAGAGGTAGGGGAACAGTGTCAGACACCCACCAAGAAGCTAGATCGTGGTTGTTTGAAGAATTTCTGGTTTGCATCACTAGACACAGTTATAGGCACCCCTTGAAGGCTATGACTGTACTTCCCGATGCAAACCAAAGAAATTCCTGCAGTTCTTCAAGCATCAAAATGATTTTCTGGAAATTGCTCTAACGTTATTCAACATTGAGGAAAAACAGATTTTGCATTTATATTGGATTTTTTGTGAAGTTCCAGATAACCTCTTTACTGACCATTGCAGATTAAAAAAATGCAGCAGCAAAAAAAGTCTGCAAACCTTCAAGCAACACACACAAAAGTTGCTGGTGAACGCAGCAGACCAGGCAGCATCTCTAGGAAGAGGAACAGTCGACGTTTTGGGCCGAGACCCTTCGTCAGGACTAACTGAAAGAAGAGCTAGTAAGAGATTTGAAAGTGGGAGGGGGAGGGGGAGATCCAAAACGATAGGAGAAGACAGGAGGGGGAGGGATGGAGCCAAGAGCTGGACAGGTGATTGGCAAAAGGGATATGAGAGGATCATGGGACAGGAGGCCTGGGGAGAAGGAGGAGGGGGAGAGGGGGAACCCAGAGGATGGGCAAGGTGTATAGACAGAGGGAGAAAAAGGATAGAGAGAGAAAGAATGTGTGTGTATATAAATAAATAACGGATGGGGTACGAGGGGGAGGTGGGGCATTAGCAGAAGTTAGAGAAGTCAATGTTCATGCCATCAGGTTGGAGGCTACCCAGACGGAATATAAGGTGGTGTTCCTCCAACCTGAGTGTGGCTTCATCTTTACAGTAGAGGAGGCCGTGGATAGACATATCAGAATGGGAATGGAACGTGGAATTAAAATGTGTGGCCACTGGGAGATCCTGCTTTCTCTGGCGGACAGAGTGTAGGTGTTCGGCAAAACGATCTCCCAGTCTGCGTCGGGTCTCACCAATATATAAAAGGTCACATCGGGAGCACCAGACGCAGTATATCACCCCAGCCGACTCACAGGTGAAGTGTCGCCTCACCTGGAAGGACAGTCTGGAGCCCTGAATGGTGGTGAGGGAGGAAGTGTAAGGGCATGTGTAGCACTTGTTCCGCTTACACGGATAAGTGCCGGAGTTCAGTGGGGAGGGATAGGGGAAACGAATGGACAAGGGAGTCGCGTAGGGAGCGATCCCTGTGGAAAGCAGAGAAAGCGGGGAGGGTAAGATGTGCTTAGTGGTGGGATCCCGTTGGAGGTGGCGGAAGTTACGGAGAATTATATGTTGGACCCGTAGGCTGGTGGGGTGGTAGGTGAGGACAAGGGGAACCCTATTCCTAGTGGGGTGGTGGGAGGATGGGGTGAGAACAGATGTGCATGAAATGGGAGAGATGCATTTGAGAGCAGAGTTGATGGTGGAGGAAGGGAAGCCCCTTTCTTTAAAAAAGGAGGACATCTCCTTCCTCCTGGAATGAAAAGCCTCAACCTGAGAGCAGATACGGCGGAGACAGAAGAAGGGGATGGCATTTTTGCAAGAGACAGGGTGAGAAGAGGAATAGTCCAGATAGATGTGAGAGTCAGTAGGCTTATAGTAGACATCAGTAGATAAGCTGTCTCCAGAGATAGAGAAAGAAAGATCTAGAAAGAGGAGGGAGGTGTCAGAAATGAACCAGGTAAACTTGAGGGCAGGGTGAAATTTGGAGGCAAAGTTAATGAAGTCAACGAGTTCTGCATGCGCGCAGGAAGCAGCACCAATGCAGTCGTCAATTTAGCGAAGGAAAAGTGGAGGACAGATACCAGTATAGGTTTGGAACATGGATTGTTCCACAAAGCCAACAAAAAGGCAGGCATAGCTAGGACCCATATGGGTGCCCATGGCCACACCTTTAGTTTGGAGGAAGTGGAAGGAGCCAAAGAAGAAATTATTAAGAGTAAGGACTAATTCCGCTAGACGGAGCAGAGTGGTGGTAGAGGGGAACTGGTTAGGTCTGGAATCCAAAAAGAAGTAGAGAACTTTGAGACCTTCCTGGTGGGGGATGGAAGTATATAGCGACTGGACATCCATGGTGAAAATAAAGGGGTGGGGGCCAGGGAACTTAAAGCCTCTGGGTCCAACATATAATTCTCTGTAACTTCCGCCACCTCCAACGGGATCCCACCACTAAGCACATTTTTCCCTCTCCTCCCCTCTGCATTCCGCAGGGATCGCCCCCTACGCGACTCCTTTGTCCATTCATTCCCCCCATCTCTTTCCACTGATCTCCCTCCTGACACTTATCCTGGTAAGCGGAACAAGTGCTACACATGCCCTTACACTTCCTCCCTCACCACCATTCAGGGCCCCAGACAGTCCTTCCAGGTGAGGCGACACTTCACCTGTGAGTCAGCTGGGGTGATATACTGCGTCTGGTGCTCCCGATGCGGCCTTTTATATATTGGCGAGACCCGACGCAGGCTGGGAGACCATTTCACTGAACATCTACACTCTGTCCACTAGAGAAAGCAGGATCTCCCAGTGGCCACACATTTTAATTCCACATCCCATTCCCATTCTGACATGTCTATCCACGGCCTCCTCTACTGTCAAGATGAAGCCACACTCAGGTTGGAGGAACAACACCTTATATTCTGTCTGGGTAGCCTTCAACCTGATGGCATGAACATTGACTTCTCAAACTTCCGCTAATGTCCCACCACCCCCTCGTACCTCATCCGTTATTTATTTTTTCTTTTTTATTATTATTATATGTATGTGTGTATGATATATATACATATATTCTCTCTCTCCTTTTTCTCCCTCTGTCCCGCTCACTATACTCCTTGCCCATCCTCTGGGTTTTTCCCCCCTCCCCCTTTTCCTTCTCCCTGGGCCTCCTGTCCCATGATCCTCTCATATCCCTTTTGCCAATCAACTTTCCAGCTCTTGGCTCCATCTCTCCCCCTCCTGTCTTCTCCCATCATTTCGGATCTCCCCCTCTGCCTCCCCCTTTCAAATCTCTTACTATCTCTTCTTTCAGTTAGTCCTGACGAAGGGTCTCGGCCCGAAACGTCGACTGTACCTCTTCCTATAGATGCTGCCTGGCCTGCTGCGTTCACCAGCAACTTTTATGTGTGTTGCTTGAAATTCCAGCATCTGCAAATTTCCTCATGTTTGCGGGCTTCATGTGGGGAATTTATTTATTTTTTAATTATTGAGATACAGAGCAGAATCACCCCCTCCAGCCCTTCGAACCACGTCCTCCGGCAATCACCCAGTTTACCCCTAGCCTAATCACAGGACAATTTACAATGACCAATTAACCTATAAACCGGTACATCTTGGACTGTGGGAGGAAACCGGAGCACCCGGAGGAAACCCACGCAGTCATGGGGAGAACGTACGAACTCCTTACGGGGAGCAGCAGGGTTTGAACCCGGGTGGCCTGCACTGTAAAACGTTGTGCTGACCGCTATGCTGTCGTGCCGTGCACTGGATTATTTCTCCGTTCGTCAAGAAGACAATGGAATGGCTGCGCCTTTCAGGTGCTGCCATAGAATCCTTCAGGTTCAATTAACGGAGCAAATGAGACACTGGATCAACATCTCGTCCCCAGACCAATGTGCCCAACAGTGTAACAGTCACCGGTACTCTCCTGATGTCTCTTGTGCAGGTCGAAACCAGAATCTTCTGACATGAGGATGTGTGGATAGGATTAGGTGAGAGTGGTTCACGTGATGCTGAACAGTAATGACTGAATGGCTGGCTTCTGTGATGTAAATTTATGTCCTTTCCGTACGTTCCATATGGCAACAAACTCTATTGGTAATACTCACAGCACGCTGGAGGAACTCAGCAGGTCGGGCAGCATCCATGGAAAAGATCGGTCGACGTTTCGGGCCAGAACCCCTCGTCAGGTTGCGGCCTGAAACGTCGACCGATCTTTTCCACGGATGCTGCCCGACCTGCTGAGTTCCTCCAGCGTGTTGTGAGTGTTGCTTTGACCCCAGTATCTGCAGATTATTTTGTGCTCTTTATTGGTGTTTGAAATGTATTTCATTCTTGTTCTCACTTCGGTTATTTGGTCCCATCGCCCCAAGTTACTGTCACTGAATCCCACCTGCTTTTCTGTCCCAGTTTGTCTCTGAGGCTTCCTCCTCCTCTATGCTCAGACCGCACTCCGACAGGAGCTCCTATAATACGCTCCTGCTGCCTTTCTGTCGATCCTTGGCAGAGTCTTCAGCTTCCTCTGCCTATCGGCCGTCTCGTCCCTCTGTCTGTATTCCCCTGAAGCTCCTCATACCCAGCCTGTGACTAGTTGAATGGGTTGAGGATCCTCGATGGTTGGGGTTGACCATTGATATGTGTCCTAGTCCTAGCTCCCTATGCAACACGCAAGCCGGGGCAGTGTGATATGGCAAGCAAGCTGTTGCCCAAGCAGCAGGCTGCTCCTCTCCATGCAGCTGATGAACCTGATGGAGCAGCAGGAACTGATAGGGTTTGCTCCCAGCAGCATCACAGGAGCTGCCAGTCAGCATCAAACTCAGTGTAGGACTGTCTCAGGGACTCCAGCCCCTCAGGGTTTACTCCCGGAGCCTTCCCCACGTGTGGGTAGAGCCGCAAGGCCGCGGAGGTTTCAGATCGGAGTTTTCCTTCTCATAGATGAGCTGCCGACCCTGGCTGACGAGCCCCATCTGCCCGAAGAGACTGGTTTTAAGGCACCAGTAACCCACCTTTGCCCCTTCTCCTGTCAGGAGAAGTGGTTCCACTGGGCTTAGTAGCTGAACCACCCGTGGAGGCCAGGAGTTGTCAGGGGGCTATTTGAGGCGCGCATCATTTAACAGGTAGTGGGAGCTCGTCCCCATCACCACCCCCGGCTATAAGAACCTAAAGGAATAATATGTACTTTGTGTATCATCAGCAAATTTGGATATAGTACCCATGGTTCCCACTTCCCAAGAGCACCCCCATGACTCCCAGCTCCCCAACCAAAGAGCACAACATTTATTTCTACTATTTTCTATCATAAACCAGTTGTCAATCCACACCAATATATTATTTCCAAGTCTGTGCCTTAATTTTCTTTGATAGGCTGATATGTAACACCATATTGAAGACCTTATTAAAGTCTGGATACACAACTGCCTGTCTACTTGTCAGACAGTAGATGTTTCTAAACAGAATATATTGACAATGTCCACGTTGAATCTTAGACACACAAGAAACTGTAGATGCTGGGACCAGGAGCGATGCTGGGGGATCTCGGTGGGCCTTTCTGAAGGAAAATGGACAGGCTTAACACTTTGGGTCTAGATGAAGGGCTTCAACCCTAAATATTGAAGCTAATTTGGTAGGGGGATGGGAAACAGAGTGACAGGGCTGAGTATTGGGCAGGTGGTTATCAGCTGGATGCAGTGTGTAGTGAGGCTGTGAGGAAGCACAGGCGGGTGATAGGACAGTGACATGAGCTAAAGTGTAACAGGGAGCCAAAATCAAAAAGGGCGATGAATACAGGGCTGAAGGTGTTGTATTTGAATGGACACTTTATAAGGAATAAGATGGATCATTGATTCCCAATGGGGGGTTATGTGTCCTAAGGAGGCGTTAGGTAAGATAGAAGTCGGCGGGGGGCATTAAGTGGCACCCTAACTTGAGACACGAGACCTGACCGACTGTGTCAACTTGCTGCCATTGTCAACATCTAATAGGCATTCCAAGTTTGTGTTAAATTTTTATTCTAATTTAGCCCCGTTAATGATGGATAAATAAGTACAGCACAATCCCTGAGTCTGAAGGCAGTGAAGCCTTGAATTCTGTTCCCGCTAAGAAACAGAAATTACAGGAAGTGCACCAATACAAAGTTACACACCCGGAGTATGGTCTTATTCCATTCCCGTCAGATCAGCAACACCCCACGAGTCTCATTTGTAATACTGTACTGTCTAATGAGGCCATGAAATCATCAAGATTGCAGGAACACTTCGTAAAAGATACCTGAAAAAGCTACTGATGGTATTACTCAGTTCCAGAAGACGACAGAAGCATTTGAAAAGTGTTCTACAGTCAAGTCATTTGCCAAGAAAGCTAAAAGTGAGCTTGATAGAGGCCTCATTGCTTCTGATAACATTTCCGGAAAGCTAGCAAAGTGTGGAAAATCTCATACAATTGGTGAGAGACTATTAATGCCTGCTGTATCAGAAGTGCTCACCACTGTTCTCAAAATGGATGCCAGTGTTTTAAAGTTAATTCCTCTGAGTAATAACTGCAGCTCGTTGTATTGACGAAAGGAGGAGGAGGAGAAGATGGCGGCTTGACGCAGTGCGCGCGGCCACTCCGGTGGTGATGTCTGTTATTTGTCAAGTTGGGGACCGTGCACAATTCTGATTTGATGGAGACAAACCCGAGAATACAGAGGAACATCTGGAGAAACTTCTGAAATGCCTGCTTCGCTGCCGCTGTTACTGTGTGATCCGGAATCTCCGGAGGAGAAGGCCTCGAATACTCAGCTTTGCATGTTTCGGCAGCCGGGACGAGGTCGAAGGCGCTCGGCAGAGGATGGCGCTCGGGAGCCTGTATCGGAGGGGCTGGCCGGAGGCTCGAAGTTTCCGGAAGGACGGACCCAGTGTCGGCTGTTGTCGGCTGCTTCCAATGCAGCGGCAGTTGTCGGTGCTTGGAGGTTTATGGCGGGGTATTTCTCCCTTTGCCGCTTGCTATTGGGGACTCGGGAGTCAATCGACTCAGGACTTTGAGACTTTTTTTACCGTGCCCATGGTCTGTTCTTTATCAAATTATGGTATTGCTTTGCACTGCTGTAACTACATGTTATAATTATGTGGTTCTGTCAGTGTTAGTCTTTGGTTTGTCCAGTTTTTGTATGATATCACTCTGGAGGAACATTGTATCATTTCTTAATGCATGCATGCGTTTCTAAATGACAATAAACGAGGACTGAGTGTTCTCATAATCTAAATCAGCGAAGACATTGAGTATCAACTATGCACAGAGCTGCAGAAAACAGAATTTAGGATACAGCTAGATGAGTCAACTGTGCGAGACAACAAGGCATTGCTAATGGCATATGTATGGTTTATCAAAAATGGAAAAGTTTATGAAGAGATTCTCTTTTGTAAAAAGTTAAAATCAAATATCAACAGAGAGTTTAATCTACGAAGAGCTGGAAATGTATATTGAGGATAAAAGTATTTTGATTAGGAACACAATTTCTTGTGGAACAGTTAGAGCACCATATATGACAGTTTGCCAGGCCGGTTCAGTGGCATTTATGACAACAGAAATTCCATGTCTGTTTGCAATCCATTGTGTAATTCATCATCAACATCTTGCAGCCAAAAACCTCAGCCAGCCACTTTTTTCAAGCATGACTCTTGTAATATCTGTGATCAACAAAATTAAAGCTCATCCATTAAATAGCAGAATATTTCACCAGTTATGCCAAGATAATGATGGAGAGTTTGAACCCTTGCTTCTTCACACTGAAATGTGTCGGCTGTCAAAAGGCTATTGCTTAAAATGTTTCCTTGATCTTTTTGACACCGTTGTTGAATTTTTGTTCAAAAGTCAAGAAAAGCTTGGGAAACAAGATTGAACTTCTAAGCTGAGATGTGGCATACCAAGCCGATCTGTATGACAAAATGAACATTCTAAATATGAACGAGAAAATCTGCAGATGCTGAAAATCTGACCAACACACACAAAATAATTTTTTCTGGAATATCTGGAAAATGTTTTTTCGTATATATGAAGAGTAAAAGGAGATGAGGGTGATAATGGACTGCTGGCAAATGATGCTGGAGATATTATTGGAGGACAAAGAAATAGCAGAGGAACTTAGTAAGTATTTTGTATCAGTCTTCATTGCAGAAGGTACGAGCAGAATGCCAGAAATGCGAGAATGTCAGGGGACAGGAGTGAGTGTAGTTGCTATTACTAGGGAGAAGGTACTTGGGAAGCTGAAAGGTCTGAAGGTAGATAAGTCACCTGGACCAGATGGACTACACCCCAGGGTTCTGAAGGAAGTAGCTGAAGAGATTGTGGAGGCATTAGTAATGCTCTTGCAAGAATCAGTAGATTCTGGAATGGTTCCTGAGGACTGGACAGTTGAAAATATCACTCTACTTTTTACGAAATCATCAAGGAAGTTGAGTGGGTGTTCAGCGCCATCTACCAGCCTCTTGCTCGCGGCTACTGGAGGGAGGTGTCTGTGTGTGACAGTCTCTGTCTCTCTCTCCCCCTCCCTCTCTCCCCCCCCCTCGCTCACTGCTCCTGTAGGAAGGTCCCTGCATTCGAATGGTCTCTCTCTCACCCTCAATGCTGTCAGAGGATGGTGCGAAGCTCTGGGTCTGCGATTTGTGGTTTAGGCTCTGAAGTTCATATTATGATGTGTTTCTGGTTTCAGTTGCTCCTTTTTTTGTTGTTATTTTGGGTGATTTTGCAGATACTAAGTGCTGAGCTGAACTGAATATGCCTGACCCTTTCCATTTTGTGTTTTATATTCTGTGTTTTTCATTCTTTTTTTTCCCGTTAGTGCCAGTGTTTTTTTTTGCAAATGGGGTGGGGGGAGTTTGATGTTTTTCTTTGAATGGGTTCTTTTGTTTTCTGTTTCGTGGCAGTCTGTGCAGAAGATGAATCTCAGGTAGAAGGAAGGAAATTACAGGCCAGTTACTCTGATTTCAGTGCTTGGGAAGATGTTGGAGCCTATAAGTAAGGATGAGATTGCGGGGTCCTTGCAGGCAAATAATAAAATAGGCCAAAGTCAGCATGGCTTCCTCAGGGGGAAGTCTTGCCTGACAAATCTGTTGGAATTCTTTGAGGAAATAACAAGCAGAATAGACAAAGGAGAGTCAGTGGATGTTGTGTACTTGGATTTTCAGAAAGTCTTTGACTTAACAAAAGAAGAGCCTGTGGCATTACAGGAAAGATACTGGCATGGGTAGAAAAGTGGCGAACTGGCAAGAGGCCTTTTCTGTTTAGATACCTGTGACTACTGGTGTTCCGCAGGGGTTGGTGTTGGGACTGCTTCTTTTCACATTGTATGTCATGATTTGGATGAAGGAATTGATGGTTTTGTGACCCAGTTTGAGGATGATGCAAAGATAGATGGAGGGATAGGTGGTGTTGAGGGAGCAGGGAATGTGCGGAAGGACTTGGACAGATTGGAGGAATGGGTGAAGAAGTGGCAGGTGGAATATAATACAGGGAAGGCATAAAGACACAGACTGTTTTCTAAATGGGGAGAAAAATTCAAGATTCAGAGGTGCAGAGGAACTTGGGAGTCCTCAAGTTAGCTTGCAGATTGTGTCAGTGGTAAGGAAGGCAAGTGCAACGTTAGCAATCATTTCGAAAGGGCTAGAATACAAAAGCAACAATGTAATGCTGAGGCTTGATAAGACATGGGTTAGACTGCACTTGTATTGTGAGCAGTTTTGGTTCCCTTATCTAAGAAAAGAAGGGATCCAGAGGAGGCTCATGAGAATAATCCTGGGAGTTAACATGAGCTCCGTTTGATGGCTCTGTGCCTGAACCCTCTGGAGTTTAGAAGAATGGGGAAGGGGAATCTTCATTGAAACCTACCAAATATTGAAAGGTCTGGATAGAGTGGATATGGAGAGGATGTTTCCCCAAGTGGGGGAGTCTAGGATCAGAGGGCACAGCCTCAGACTTGAGGGATTTCCATTTAGAACAGAGATGAGGAAAAATCCCAGAGGGTGCTGAATCTGTGGAATTATTTGCCACAGACGGCTGTGCAGACCAAGTCAATGGGTGTATTTAAGGCAGAAGTTGATAGGTTCTAGATTAATCAGTGAGTCAAAAGTTTACAGGGAGAAGGCAGGAGAGTGGGGTTGAGAGAGATAATAAATCAGCCATGGTGGAATGGTGGAGCGGGCTCAGTAGGTTGAATTTTCTAATCCTGGTCGTATTGTGGTACTATGGTATAAAACATTGATTGTCAGTCTCTTTCCATAGATGCTGCCTGACCCGATATGTTTTTCTGGTATCCTGTGCCCTGCTCCGTGCTGACTCTTCCCCATCCTACTTTTATACCCAAAGCTTCCTCAATAGTAGGTTCTAGCATTTTTCCGCCTACTGATGTTAGTCCCTTGTTTTCTCTCTCCCATCTTTCTTGAAGAATGGGGTTATGTTTGCTATCTTACAGACTCTTGGGACATATGGAAGGTGACTACCAGTGTGTCCACTGTCTCCGTAGGACACCGGTCATGGGGACCTGGGGATGCTGGACTGGGAGAGGAAGCTGACACTGGTGTAACTCTCCAGGGCTTTGAACTGCTTGGTATATTGGTCAGATGGTCAGGGATCATTGCTGCTGGGTAGACCATGTACTTGCATTGGGTTTGAGGTCCAACATGCAGCTGCAGCCACAGCCTCTCAGGACTTTGGAGATAGGGTAATGGTTTGCAGATAGGGTAATGGTGTGGAGATGGAGATGGGGTGGTGGTTTGGAGATGGAGGTGGGGTTGGTGGTCTGGAGATGGGGTGGTGGTTTGGAGATGGAGATGAGGCGGTGGTTTGGAGATGGACATGGGGCGGTGGTCTGGAGATGGAGATGGGGCGGTGGTCTGGAGATGGAGATGGGGTGGTGGTCTGGAGATGGAGATGGGGCGGTGGTCTGGAGATGGAGATGGGGCGGTGGTCTGGAGATGGAGATGAGGCGGTGGTCTGGAGATGGAGATGGGGCGGTGGTTTGGAGATGGAGATGGGGCGGTGGTTTGGAGATGGAGATGGGGCGGTGGTCTGGAGATGGAGATGGGGCGGTGGTCTGGAGATGGAGATGGGGCGGTGGTCTGGAGATGGAGATGGGGCGGTGGTTTGGAGATGGAGGTTAGGTTGGTGGTTTGGAGATGGAGATGGGACGGTGGTTTGGAGATGGAGATGGGGCAGTGGTCTGGAGATGGAGATGGAGCGGTGGTTTGGAGATGGAGGTGGGGTTGGTGGTTTGGAGATGGAGATGGGGCAGTGGTTTGGAGATGGAGATGGGGCAGTGGTCTGGAGATGGAGATGGAGATGGGGCAGTGGTCTGGAGATGGAGATGGGGCAGTGGTCTGGAGATGGAGATGGGGCAGTGGTCTGGAGATGGAGATGGAGCGGTGGTCTGGAGATGGAGGTGGGGTTGGTGGTTTGGAGATGGAGGTTAGGTTGGTGGTTTGGAGATGGAGATGGGACGGTGGTTTGGAGATGGAGATGGGGCAGTGGTATGGAGATGGAGCGGTGGTTTGGAGATGGAGGTGGGGTTGGTGGTTTGGAGATGGAGATGGGGCAGTGGTTTGGAGATGGAGATGGGGCAGTGGTCTGGAGATGGAGATGGAGATGGGGCAGTGGTCTGGAGATGGGGCGGTGGTTTGGATGGGGCAGTGGTTTGGAGATGGAGATAGGGTTGGTGGTTTGGAGATGGGGCCGTGGTTTGGAGATGGAGATGGGGTTGGTGGTTTGGAGATGGAGATGGGGTTGGTGGTTTGGAGATGGAGATGGGGCGGTGGTTTGGAGATGGAGATGGGTTGGTGGTTTGGAGATGGAGATGGGGCAGTGGTTTGGAGATGGAGGTGGGGTTGGTGGTTTGGAGATGGAGGTGGGGTTGGTGGTTTGGAGATGGAGGTGGGTTTGGTGGTTTGGAGATGGAGGTGGGTTTGGTGGTTTGGAGATGGAGGTGGGTTTGGTGGTTTGGAGATGGAGGTGGGGTTGGTGGTTTGGAGATGGAGGTGGGGTTGGTGGTTTGGAGATGGAGGTGGGGTTGGTGGTTTGGAGATGGAGATGAGGTTGGTGGTTTGGAGATGGAGATGGGGCAGTGGTTTGGAGATGGGGCAGTGGTTTGGAGATGGAGATGGGGCGGTGGTTTGGAGATGGAGATGGGGCGGTGGTTTGGAGATGGAGATGGGGCGGTGGTTTGGAGATGGAGATGGGGCGGTGGTCTGGAGATGGAGATGGGGCGGTGGTTTGGAGATGGAGGTTAGGTTGGTGGTTTGGAGATGGAGATGGGACGGTGCTTTGGAGATGGAGATGGGGCAGTGGTCTGGAGATGGAGATGGAGCGGTGGTTTGGAGATGGAGATGGGGTTGGTGGTTTGGAGATGGAGATGGGGCAGTGGTCTGGAGATGGAGATGGGGCAGTGGTCTGGAGATGGAGATGGAGCGGTGGTCTGGAGATGGAGGTGGGGTTGGTGGTTTGGAGATGGAGGTTAGGTTGGTGGTTTGGAGATGGAGATGGGACGGTGGTTTGGAGATGGAGATGGGGCAGTGGTCTGGAGATGGAGATGGAGCGGTGGTTTGGAGATGGAGGTGGGGTTGGTGGTTTGGAGATGGAGATGGGGCAGTGGTCTGGAGATGGAGATGGGGCAGTGGTCTGGAGATGGAGATGGGGCAGTGGTCTGGAGATGGAGATGGAGCGGTGGTTTGGAGATGGAGGTGGGGTTGGTGGTTTGGAGATGGAGATGGGGCAGTGGTTTGGAGATGGAGATGGGGCAGTGGTCTGGAGATGGAGATGGGGCAGTGGTCTGGAGATGGGGCGGTGGTTTGGATGGGGCAGTGGTTTGGAGATGGAGATAGGGTTGGTGGTTTGGAGATGGGGCCGTGGTTTGGAGATGGAGATGGGGTTGGTGGTTTGGAGATGGAGATGGGGTTGGTGGTTTGGAGATGGAGATGGGTTGGTGGTTTGGAGATGGAGATGGGGCAGTGGTTTGGAGATGGAGGTGGGGTTGGTGGTTTGGAGATGGAGGTGGGGCGGTGGTTTGGAGATGGAGATGGGTTGGTGGTTTGGAGATGGAGATGGGGCAGTGGTTTGGAGATGGAGGTGGGGTTGGTGGTTTGGAGATGGAGGTGGGGTTGGTGGTTTGGAGATGGAGGTGGGTTTGGTGGTTTGGAGATGGAGGTGGGTTTGGTGGTTTGGAGATGGAGGTGGGGTTGGTGGTTTGGAGATGGAGGTGGGGTTGGTGGTTTGGAGATGGAGATGAGGTTGGTGGTTTGGAGATGGAGATGGGGCAGTGGTTTGGAGATGGAGATGGGGCAGTGGTTTGGAGATGGAGGTGGGGTTGGTGGTTTGGAGATGGAGATGGGGCAGTGGTTTGGAGATGGAGATGGAGCGGTGGTTTGGAGATGGAGGTGGGGTTGGTGGTTTGGAGATGGAGATGGGGCAGTGGTTTGGAGATGGAGATGGGGCAGTGGTCTGGAGATGGAGATGGAGATGGGGCAGTGGTCTGGAGATGGGGCGGTGGTTTGGATGGGGCAGTGGTTTGGAGATGGAGATAGGGTTGGTGGTTTGGAGATGGGGCCGTGGTTTGGAGATGGAGATGGGGTTGGTGGTTTGGAGATGGAGATGGGGTTGGTGGTTTGGAGATGGAGATGGGGCGGTGGTTTGGAGATGGAGATGGGTTGGTGGTTTGGAGATGGCGATGGGGCAGTGGTTTGGAGATGGAGGTGGGGTTGGTGGTTTGGAGATGGAGGTGGGTTTGGTGGTTTGGAGATGGAGGTGGGTTTGGTGGTTTGGAGATGGAGGTGGGTTTGGTGGTTTGGAGATGGAGGTGGGTTTGGTGGTTTGGAGATGGAGGTGGGTTTGGTGGTTTGGAGATGGAGGTGGGGTTGGTGGTTTGGAGATGGAGGTGGGGTTGGTGGTTTGGAGATGGAGATGAGGTTGGTGGTTTGGAGATGGAGATGGGGCAGTGGTTTGGAGATGGAGATGGGGCAGTGGTTTGGAGATGGAGATGGGGCAGTGGTTTGGAGATGGAGATGAGGTGTAGATGGGGTTGATGGTATGGAGATGGGGTGGTGGTTTGGAGATGGAGGTGGGGTTGGTGGTTTGGAGATGGAGATGGGGCAGTGGTCTGGAGATGGAGATGGGGTTGGTGGTTTGGAGATGGAGATGGGGTTGGTGGTTTGGAGATGGAGATGGGGCGGTGGTTTGGAGATGGAGATGGGGCAGTGGTTTGGAGATGGAGATGGGGCAGTGGTTTGGAGATGGAGGTGGGGTTGGTGGTTTGGAGATGGAGGTGGGGTTGGTGGTTTGGAGATGGAGGTGGGTTTGGTGGTTTGGAGATGGAGGTGGGTTTGGTGGTTTGGAGATGGAGGTGGGTTTGGTGGTTTGGAGATGGAGGTGGGGTTGGTGGTTTGGAGATGGAGGTGGGGTTGGTGGTTTGGAGATGGAGATGAGGTTGGTGGTTTGGAGATGGAGATGGGGCAGTGGTTTGGAGATGGAGATGGGGCGGTGGTTTGGAGATGGAGATGGGGCGGTGGTTTGGAGATGGAGATGGGGCGGTGGTCTGGAGATGGAGATGGGGCGGTGGTTTGGAGATGGAGGTTAGGTTGGTGGTTTGGAGATGGAGATGGGACGGTGGTTTGGAGATGGAGATGGGGCAGTGGTCTGGAGATGGAGATGGAGCGGTGGTTTGGAGATGGAGGTGGGGTTGGTGGTTTGGAGATGGAGATGGGGCAGTGGTCTGGAGATGGAGATGGGGCAGTGGTCTGGAGATGGAGATGGGGCAGTGGTCTGGAGATGGAGATGGGGCAGTGGTCTGGAGATGGAGATGGAGCGGTGGTCTGGAGATGGAGGTGGGGTTGGTGGTTTGGAGATGGAGGTTAGGTTGGTGGTTTGGAGATGGAGATGGGACGGTGGTTTGGAGATGGAGATGGGGCAGTGGTCTGGAGATGGAGATGGAGCGGTGGTTTGGAGATGGAGGTGGGGTTGGTGGTTTGGAGATGGAGATGGGGCAGTGGTCTGGAGATGGAGATGGGGCAGTGGTCTGGAGATGGAGATGGGGCAGTGGTCTGGAGATGGAGATGGAGCGGTGGTTTGGAGATGGAGGTGGGGTTGGTGGTTTGGAGATGGAGATGGGGCAGTGGTTTGGAGATGGAGATGGGGCAGTGGTCTGGAGATGGAGATGGAGATGGGGCAGTGGTCTGGAGATGGGGCGGTGGTTTGGATGGGGCAGTGGTTTGGAGATGGAGATAGGGTTGGTGGTTTGGAGATGGGGCCGTGGTTTGGAGATGGAGATGGGGTTGGTGGTTTGGAGATGGAGATGGGGTTGGTGGTTTGGAGATGGAGATGGGGCGGTGGTTTGGAGATGGAGATGGGTTGGTGGTTTGGAGATGGAGATGGGGCAGTGGTTTGGAGATGGAGGTGGGGTTGGTGGTTTGGAGATGGAGGTGCGGTTGGTGGTTTGGAGATGGAGGTGGGTTTGGTGGTTTGGAGATGGAGGTGGGTTTGGTGGTTTGGAGATGGAGGTGGGTTTGGTGGTTTGGAGATGGAGGTGGGGTTGGTGGTTTGGAGATGGAGGTGGGGTTGGTGGTTTGGAGATGGAGATGAGGTTGGTGGTTTGGAGATGGAGATGGGGCAGTGGTTTGGAGATGGAGATGGGGCAGTGGTTTGGAGATGGAGATGGGGCAGTGGTTTGGAGATGGAGATGAGGTGTAGATGGGGTTGATGGTATGGAGATGGGGTGGTGGTTTGGAGATGGAGGTGGGGTTGGTGGTTTGGAGATGGAGATGGGGCAGTGGTCTGGAGATGGAGATGGAGCGGTGGTTTGGAGATGGAGGTGGGGTTGGTGGTTTGGAGATGGAGATGGGGCAGTGGTTTGGAGATGGAGATGGGGCAGTGGTCTGGAGATGGAGATGGAGATGGGGCAGTGGTCTGGAGATGGATCGGTGGTTTGGATGGGGCAGTGGTTTGGAGATGGAGATAGGGTTGGTGGTTTGGAGATGGGGCCGTGGTTTGGAGATGGAGATGGGGTTGGTGGTTTGGAGATGGAGATGGGGTTGGTGGTTTGGAGATGGAGATGGGGCGGTGGTTTGGAGATGGAGATGGGGCAGTGGTTTGGAGATGGAGATGGGGCAGTGGTTTGGAGATGGAGGTGGGGTTGGTGGTTTGGAGATGGAGGTGGGGTTGGTGGTTTGGAGATGGAGGTGGGTTTGGTGGTTTGGAGATGGAGGTGGGTTTGGTGGTTTGGAGATGGAGGTGGGTTTGGTGGTTTGGAGATGGAGGTGGGGTTGGTGGTTTGGAGATGGAGGTGGGGTTGGTGGTTTGGAGATGGAGATGAGGTTGGTGGTTTGGAGATGGAGATGGGGCAGTGGTTTGGAGATGGAGATGGGGCGGTGGTTTGGAGATGGAGATGGGGCGGTGGTTTGGAGATGGAGATGGGGCGGTGGTCTGGAGATGGAGATGGGGCGGTGGTTTGGAGATGGAGGTTAGGTTGGTGGTTTGGAGATGGAGATGGGACGGTGGTTTGGAGATGGAGATGGGGCAGTGGTCTGGAGATGGAGATGGAGCGGTGGTTTGGAGATGGAGGTGGGGTTGGTGGTTTGGAGATGGAGATGGGGCAGTGGTCTGGAGATGGAGATGGGGCAGTGGTCTGGAGATGGAGATGGAGATGGGGCAGTGGTCTGGAGATGGGGCGGTGGTTTGGATGGGGCAGTGGTTTGGAGATGGAGATAGGGTTGGTGGTTTGGAGATGGGGCCGTGGTTTGGAGATGGAGATGGGGTTGGTGGTTTGGAGATGGAGATGGGGTTGGTGGTTTGGAGATGGAGATGGGGCGGTGGTTTGGAGATGGAGATGGGTTGGTGGTTTGGAGATGGAGATGGGGCAGTGGTTTGGAGATGGAGGTGGGGTTGGTGGTTTGGAGATGGATGTGGGGTTGGTGGTTTGGAGATGGATGTGGGGTTGGTGGTTTGGAGATGGAGATGGGGCGGTGGTTTGGAGATGGAGTTGGGGCGGTGGTTTGGAGGTGGAGATGGAGTTGGGGCGGTGGTTTGGAGGTGGAGATGGAGATGGGGCGGTGGTTTGGAGGTGGAGATGGAGATGGGGCGGTGGTTTGGAGATGGAGAAGAGGTTGGTGGTTTGGAGATGGAGATGGGGCAGTGGTCTGGAGATGGGGCAGTGGTCTGGAGATGGAGATGGGGCAGTGGTTTGGAGATGGAGATGGGGCAGCAGTTTGGAGGTGGGGTGATGGTTTGGAGATGGAGATGGGGTAATGATTTGGTTATGGGGTAGTGGTTTACATTATATGAGTAAAGGGGCCGGGCACAGGTTGTTGAAGAGCTACTTATAAAGATTTGATAGTTGAACACAGCACCAGAGGGTAAAATGTAAAATTTGTTGAATGTTCCCAGAAAGTGACTTTCAAACCTCGATGAAGTCATACCTTTGGTAAGGTAGCAATTCCACCTTCAGTTTCAATCCGTGACAAGCTGGCTGATTCACTATCCAGCCTGATCTCTGGCTAATTAATTTTAAATAGTCTTCATTGTACTTGCAGGAGACGCACGAGAGGAGTTCTCTGTAAAACGGTCCGTAATTTTATGCATCTGTCTGTTGTTTGCAGAATAAAAAATCCAGAAGTGAGGATGTACATGGCCCCTGTGATGCACGGAGATAAAGTTATTTTCAGTACGTAACAAGAAATCTTGTAGCTGCGCCTGTGACGTGTTAACACCCAGCTGAAGTGTGAGAGGAGAAGGAAGGCTGAGTGATAGTGGTGGCTCCATCACACCAGTACCTCTGCTTTCTGGTCGATACTACTCTTTCAGTTGGGTGCTTCAAACGGTATATTTTTAAATCATAGAATCTTCCCAGGGCAGCTGGATAGAGCTTTTGCCAGCTCTTTCAAAAGCCTTAACAATTAATCCCATTCAGCTGACCATTTCCTATGGCCTGCACATTGTCATAAGTTAAAAAAGTCTGCTACTTAACCACAGAAAGAGAAGTTAGGATAGGAAACGGAAAGATTTCCTACCCTAACTGCAGGGTTTAGGGGGAATGCTTCAGAGCAAGACAGAGGGACTGTAAGGCTAACTTCTAGTCATCCAATTAAAATTCGATGGAGATAGCTGAGAGTTATAAAGCACAGAGCTCATGAAGTTTACTTTGGTTGAAGTGGGCTACAAGAGCAGACTAAAGTTTTACAAGCCATTGGTGAGGCTGCATTGGAACATGGTGTTCGGTGTTGGTCACCCTGCTGCAGGAAAGATGCTATTAACCATATAACAATTACAGCACGGAAATAGGCCAACTTGGCCCTTCTAGTCCATGCCAAACGGTCACTCTCACCTAGTCCCACCAACCTGCACTCAGCCCATAACCCTCCATTCCTTTCCTGTCCATATATCTATCCAATTTTACTTTAAATGACAGTATCGAACCTGCCTCTACCACTTCTGCTGGAAGCTCCTCCCACACAGCTACCTCTCTCTGAGTAAAGAAGTTCCCCCTCATGTTACCTGTAAATTTTTGCCCCCTAACTCTCAACTCATGTCCTCTTGTTTGAATCTCCCCTACTCTCAATGGAAAAAGCCTATCCACGTCAACTCTATCTATCCCCCCCATAATTTTAAATACCTCTATCAAGCCCCCCCTCAACCTTCTACGCTCCAAAGAATAAAGACCCAACTTGTTCAACCTTTCTCTGTAACTTAGGTGCTGAAATCCAGGTAACATTCTAGTAAATCTTCTTTGTACTCCCTCTATTCTGTTGACATCTTTCCTATAATTTGGTGACCAGAACTGTACACAATACTCCAAATTTGGCCTTACCAATGCCTTGTACAACTTTAACATTACATCCCAACTCCTATACTCAATGCTCTGATTTATAAAGGCCAGCATACCAAAAGCTTTCTTCACCACCCTATCCACATGAGATAACAACTTCTGGGAACTATGCACCATTATTCCTAGATCCCTCTGTTCTACTGCATTCTTCAATGCCCTACCATTTACCATGTATGTCCTATTTTGATTAGTCCTACCAAAATGTAGCACCTCACATTTATCAGCATTAAACTCCATCTGCCATCTTTCAGCCCACTCTTTTAACTGGCCTAAATCTCTCTGCAAGCTTTGAAAACCTATTTCATTATCCACAACCCCGCCACCTACCTTAGTATCATCTGCATACTTACTAATCCAATTTACCACCCCATCATCCAGATCATTAATGTATATGACAAACAACATTGGACCCAGTACAGATCCCTGAGGCACACCACTAGTCACCGGCCTCCAATCTGACAAACAATTATCAACCACCACTCTCTGGCATCTCCCATCCAGCCACTGCTGAATCCATTTTACTACCTCAATATTAATACCTAACAATTGAACCTTCCTAACTAACCTTCCATGTGGAACCTTGTCAAAGGCCTTACTAAAGTCCATATAGACAACATCCACCGCTTTACCCTCGTCAACTTTCCTAGTAACCTCTTCAAAAAATTCAGTAAGATTTGTGAAACATGACCTTCCACGCACAAATCCATGTTGACTGTTCCTAATCAGACCCTGTCTATCTAGATAAATATATATACCATCTCTAAGAATACTTTCCATCAATTTACCTACCACTGACGTCAAACTCACAGGCCTATAATTGCTAGGTTTACTCTTAGAACCCTTTTTAAACAATGGAACAACATGAGCAATACGCCAATCCTCCAGCACCATCCCCGTTTCTAATGACATTTGAAATATTTCTGTCAGAGCCCCTGCTATTTCTACACTAATTTCCCTCAAGGTCCGAGGGAATATCCTGTCAGGACCTGGAGACTTATCCACTTTTATATTCCTTAAAAGCGCCAGTACTTCCTCTTCTTTAATCATCATAGTTTCCATAACTTCCCTTCCTGTTTCCCTTACCTTACACAATTCAATATCCTTCTCCTTAGTGAATACCGAAGAAAAGAAATTGTTCAAAACCTCCCCCATCTCTTTTGGTTCTACACATAGCTGTCCACTCTGATTCTCCTAGGGACCAATGTTATCCCTCACTATCCTTTTACTATTAATATAACTGTAGAAACCCTTTGGATTTATTTTCGCCTTACTTGCCAAAGCAACCTCGTATCTTCTTTTAGCTTTTCTAATTTCTTTCTTAAGATTCCTTTTACATTCTTTATATTCCTCGAGCGCCTCATTTACTCCATGCATCCTATATTTATTGTAGATATCTCTCTTTTTCCAAACCAAGTTTCCAATATCCCTTGAAAACCATGGCTCTCTCAAACTTTTAACCTTTCCTTTCAACCTAACAGGAACATAAAGACTCCGTACCCTCAAAATTTCACCTTTAAATGACCTCCATTTCTCTGTTACATCCTTCCCATAAAACAATTTGTCCCAATCCACTCCTTCTAAATCCTTTTGCATCTCCTCAAAGTTAGCCTTTCTCCAATCAAAAATCTCAACCCTGGGTCCAGACCTATCCTTCTCCATAATTATATTGAAACTAATGGCATTGTGATCACTGGACCCGAAATGCTCCCCAACACATACCTCTGTCACCTGCCCCATCTCATTCCCTAACAGGAGATCCAACACTGCCCCTTCTCTAGTTGGTACCTCTATGTATTGCTGCAAAAAACTATCCTGCACACATTTTACAAACTCCAAACCAACCAGCCCTTTTACGGAATGGGCTGTCAATTTGTGGAAAATTAAAATCTCCTACAACCTTGTGCTTACTACAAATATCTGCTATCTCCTTATAAATTTGCTCCTCCAATTCTTGCTCCCCATTAGGTGGTCTGTAATACACCCCTATAAGTGTTACTACACCTTTCCCATTCCTCAATTCCACCCAAATAGCCTCCCTAGATGAGCCCTCTAATCTATCCTGCCAGAGCACCACTGTAATATTTTCTCTGACAAGCAATGCAACACCTCCCCCTCTTGTCCCTCCGATTCTATCACACCTGAAGCAACAAAATCCAGGAATATTTAGTTGCCAATCACACCCCTCCTGCAACCATGTTTCACTAATAGCTACAATATCATACTTCCAGGTATCAATCCATGCTCTAAGCTCATCCACCTTTCTTATAATGCTCCTCGCATTAAAATAAATGCATTAAAGAAATTTTCCACCTCTTACTCTCTGTTTATCACTAATGGTGCAAACAACTTTACTATTTTCTTTTTCTTCCTTCTCCCCTACATCTGTTCCTACACTCTGGTTCCCCTCCCCCCTTGTATCTAGTTTAAATCCACGGGAGTCTCTCCAGCAAACCTACCTGCAAGAATATTTGTCCCCCTCCAGTTCAGATGTAAACCGTCCCACCAGAACAGGTCCCACCTTCCCTGGAAAACTGCCCAATTATCTATAAATCTGAAGCCCTCCCTCCTGCACCATGTCTTCAGCCACGTGTTGATCTGCGCTATCTTACTATTTCTAAATCCGCCTGCACATGGCACTGGTAGCAATCCTGAGATTGCTATCCTGGAGGTCCTGTCCTTTAACTTGGCGCCTAACTCCCTAAACTCACCTTTCAGGACCTCCTCACTCTTCCTACCCACGTCATTGGTCCCTACATGGACCATGACATCCGGCTGCTCACCCTCTCTCCTGAGAATACTGAGAACTCGATCTGAGATGTCGCAGACCTTGGCACCAGGGAGGCAACAGACCGTCCAGGATTCTCGATCTCTCCCACAGAACCTCTTATCTGTCCCCCTAACTATCAAATCCCCTATCACTACTGCTCTCCTCTTTTCCCTCCTTCCCTTCTGAGCTGAGGGTCTAGTCTCAGTGCCAGAGATGCAACCACTGCAACTTGTCCCTGGTAGGTCGTCCCCACCAACAGCATCCAAAACGATGTACTTATTATTGGTGGGAATGGCCACAGGGATGCTCTGCTCATTCTGTCTATTCCCCTTCCCTCTCCTGACAGACACCCAGCTACCTGTCTCCTGACTCTTAGGGGTGACTATCTCCCTGTAACTCCTCTCTATTTCTGCCTCTGCCTCCCGAATGATCGGAAGTTCATCCAGCTCCAGCTCCAGTTCCCTAACTCGGTTTAACAGGAGCTGCAGCTGGATGCACCTTTTACAGGTGTAGTCATCAGGGACGATTGTGCTCGCCCTGACTTCCCACATCCTGCAAACAGAGCACTCAACTGCCCTAACTGCTGCACCCATTACCTACTCTTAAGGTAATTAGATTTATTAAAGGAACTTACCCGGCCTTACCTCACGTGGAGTGAAGTTCTTCCTCAGCCTCTGCTCGCCGAAGCCTCAGGAGCCAAAGCCTTCCTACTCTGTCTCCCTCTACTCTGTCGCCCGCTACAACATCGCCCACTCCATTAATCTTCTCGCTTTTAAACACTCCTGCTGCCTCAGGGTCCGACTTACGAGCGCTTGCGCAGTCGTGCCCCGTTCAACCACCGAAGAAAATTAAGCTGGAAAGAGTGCAGAGGAGATCTATGAAGATGTCATTGGGGCTTGAGCAACTGAGTTACCGAGAGAGGTTGAACAAGGGTTTTAATCATTCGAGGATGGTAGAATGTGGAGTGATCTTTTTGAGGGATATAAAACCATGAGTGGGAAAGGTTGTCAGTGACCCCTCCCATCTGTTCAACAATCTCTTCGACCCCCTACCATCATGCAGGAGGTCTGGAGCATCAGGGCAAGAACTGTTAGGATGGGAAACAGTTTCTTCCCAACTCCCCCGCCATAAGACTACTGAACACCCTGCAACAGCCAGGTCTCATCACGCATGAAACACCAGTAGCATTATACCGTTTACTTTCTAACTTGTGTTGCAAATGCACCTGAGTATTTGTTAATTGTTGTGCGTGAGTTATACGTACTGTGTTGTGCACTTTGGTCCAGAGGAATGTTACTTCATTTGGTGGTGTACATGTGTACGTTTGAATGACAATAAACTCGAACTTTGGCTTGTAGGGTAAACACACAGTTGTTTACCCACAGTTGGAGAATGAAGAAACAGAAGGAATAGACAACAAGGCCATAGGACACATGAGCAGAATGAGACTTTCGGCCCGTCACGTCTGCTCCTGTATTCCATCATGGCTGATTTATTTTTTCCTGTAACCCCATTCTCCTGACCTCTCCCCATAACCTTTGACATCTTTACTAAACAAGAACCTATCGACTCTGCTTTATATATACCCAATGACTTGGCCTCCAGGGCCACTTGTGGCTATGAATTTCCCAGATTCACCACTCTCTCCATTGAATCTCCTTCCATCCTGAGGCTTTGCTCTCTCTTGCTGGGCTCCTCTACCAGGGAAACATGCTACCGACGTCCACTCTATCCAGACCTCTCAATTTTCAGTGGGATTCAATGAGATTCCCCCTCATTCTTCTAAACTCCAGCGGTCGGGCCCAGAGCCTGGATACATTAACTCTTTCCTTCCAGGGACCATTCTCATAGACCTCCAATGCTAACACATCCTTGCTGAGATATGGAGCCCAAAACTGCCCACGATACTGCAAATACTGATTGACCGATGCCTTACCCAGCCTCAGCATTACATCCTTTCTTTTATATTCTAGTACTCTGGAGATGAATGCCAACATTGCATCTGCCTTTCCTATCTCTGACAAAACCAGCAAGTTAACCTTTAGGGAGTCCTGCACTGGGACTCACGAGTCCCTTTGCACCTCCGACTTCTGAATTTGCTCCTGGTTTAGAAAACAGTCTATGCCTTTATTCCTTCAATCAAACTGCATGACCATACACTTTCCTACACTGTATTTCATCTGACACTTCATTTGCCCGTTCTCCCAACCCATCCAAGTCCCCTTGCAGACGCTTTGCTTCCTCAACACTACCTGACCCTCCACCTACCTTTGTGTCGTCTGCAAACTTTGCCACAAAGCTGTCAATTCCGTCATCCAAATCATTGACATACAACGTGAAAAAACAGTTATGTGAAAAGTAGTGGATCCAGTCAGCACTAACTCCCGCAGGGGACCCGACACTGACTCCCGTAGCGGACCCGGTGCTGACTCCCGCAGGGGTCCCAGCGCTGACTCCCGCAGGGGACCCGACGCTGACTCATGCAGGGGTCCCAGCGCTGACTCCCGCAGGGGACCCAACGCTGACTCCCGTTGGAGACCCGACGCTGACTCACGCAGGGGTCCCAGCGCTGACTCACGCAGGGGTCCCAGCGCTGACTCACGCAGGGGTCCCAGCGCTGACTCCCGCAGGGGACTCGACGCTGACTCCCATAGCAGACCCAGTGCTGACTCATGCAGGGGTCCCAGCGCTGACTCCCGCAGGAACACCACTAGTCATCAGCAGCCAACCCCTTTTATTCTCTCTCTTTGCCTTCTGCCAGTCAGCCAGTCTTCTATCCATCTTTCCTGTAATTCCATGGGCTCTTGTTTAGCAAACTCTTTGTGCAACATCTTGTCAGAGGCTTACTGAAAATCCAAGTGAGCCACATCCACTGACCACTTGGTGGCCCTGTCACAGCTTCGAGCCCCTCTCTCCTACGCTTGCCCTTGACTTCAACAACATTTCAATCTTCACTGGGTCCTTGCCTTCAACCGCCAGTTCTTTGTCTTCCTCGCTTCCAGGAAGGATCAGAAGATTGCTTGTCTCCAGACCGCAGAATCTGCCAACCACATCCAGTTTCCAACGGCCTGAGATGCTCCCAGACCATGGATACCTATAAACGTATCTGTCTACAGTACCTACCTGTCTATCTACAGTATCTATCTGTCTATCTACAGTATATCTATGTCTCTACAGTATCTATGTACCTCTCTACAGTATCTATCTGTCTACAGTATTTATCTATCTATCCATCTGTTTGTTTGTTGCAAAACTCAAGTTTCATTGTGAATTGAGCAAGATAAAACAGTAAATGCTGTATTTTAGGCGTTTGACTGAACGATGTTGTAGACTTTACGTAATCAGTTCAGCTCCCAGCACTGGCTAATGTTTTTCCCTTTGCTGTGGTGATTACAGCTAGCATGAGGACCATCACATTTAGGCTATCATCAGAACATTGCATGAAGCAGGGATGGACGTTAAAACCTACCCAGGCCAAGACGGTAGCGTTCGAAGATCTCACACAGTATGTTCCCAGTGCACCATCCTCCAAGGAGGCTGAGGTGAGTCGAGTCAGCAATGATACTCTCCTGAACTGCAGCTGAGGAAAAAGGCATTTCCAATTTCTCCTCTCCTTTTTGCGCTATATATTGAACCACTTGCCCAACTAATAAGACAGAGCGAAATCGTAAAAGGTATCAAGGTGGCAGGGATTGAACAGAAAGTGGCGTTATTCACAGATGATATTTTAGCCTATCTGAGTGAACCAGAAAAATCATTTATAGGATTGTTTACACTGTTGGATGACTTTGGGAAAATATTAGGTTATAAAATAAATGTAAAGAAAACACAGGTTTATGTCCCTAAATTATACACCATCCAAAAAATTGCAGGATACATATGATCTTAAGTGGGAAGCTAAATCATTAAAATATTTAGCAATAACCCTGCCGAAGGATCTTTCAACCCTGTCACAGGTAAATTATGGGCCATTAATCTCAGAGATAAAAGCAGATATGCATAGATGGAATCTTATCCCCTTTTTAAGTTTAAATTCAAGGATAAATACTATAAAAATGAATATTCTTCCTCGGTTACTGTATCTTTTCCGTACTTTATCTGTGGAGGTGGATGATAATCAATTCAGGGAATGGGACAAATGGATTTCCGGCGTCATTTGGCAAGGAAAGAAACCTAGAATTCGATATAACACCTTACAGTTAGGGAAGGAAGGAGGAGGTATGGTTCTTCCTTGCCTGAGAAATGATTTTTATGCCTCACAGATAACCCCTCTGTTATATTGGTGTAATAGGGAATATAAGGCTAGATGGAAGGAAATAGAATTTGGATTAGTTGACAGTTTTCCTCTTCAGGCCTCAATAGCTGACAAAGGATTGATGGCCCAATTGGAAAAGTTTAAAAACAGTTGGATAAATCTTACATTAAAAGTATGGCAGAAGGTGGTTAATTCATGTAGAATATGTTAAAACTCTTTAGATGGTGTGCATATGACACCGAATTCCTTCCCAACAGAGGAGATAAAAGATTTGAACTATGGATAAAGAAAGGTCTTACAACCTACCTCTCATTTATACATAAAAGAGTATTACAAAGTTTCCAAATCCTGCAGGACAAACATGGCCTAGAACATAATGACTTTTTTAGGTACCTTCAAGTACGACACTATAGAAACATAGAAACATAGAAAATAGGTGCAGGAGTAGGCCATTCGGCCCTTCGAGCCTGCACCGCCATTTATTATGATCATGGCTGATCATCCAACTCAGAACCCAGCCTTCCCTCCATACCCCCTGACCCCTGTAGCCACAAGGGCCATATCTAACTCCCTCTTAAACATAGCCAATGAACTGGCCTCAACTGTTTGCTGTGGCAGAGAATTCCACAGATTCACCACTCTCTGTGTGAAGAAGTTTTTCCTAATCTCGGTCCTAAAAGGCTTCCCCTCTATCCTCAAACTGTGACCCCTCGTTCTGGACCTCCCCAACATCGGGAACAATCTTCCCGCATCTAGCCTGTCCAATCCCTTTAGGATCTTATACGTTTCAATCAGATCCCCCCTCAATCTTCTAAATTCCAACGAGTACAAGCCCAGTTCATCCAGTCTTTCATCATATGAAAGACCTGCCATCCCAGGAATCAATCTGGTGAACCTTCTTTGTACTCCCTCTATGGCAAAGATGTCTTTCCTCAGATTAGGAGACCAAAACTGCACACAATACTCCAGCTGTGGTCTCACCAAGGCCTTGTACAACTGCAGTAGTACCTCCCTGCTCCTGTACTCGAATCCTCTCGCTATAAATGCCAGCATACCGTTCGCCTTTTTCACCGCCTGCTGTACCTGCATGCCCACTTTCAATGACTGGTGTATAATGACACCCAGGTCTCGTTGCACCTCCCCTTTTCCTAATCGGCCACCATTCAGATAATAATCTGTTTTCCTATTTTTGCCACCAAAGTGGATAACTTCACATTTATCCACATTAAATTGCATCTGCCATGAGTTTGCCCACTCACCCAACCTATCCAAGTCACCCTGCATCCTCTTAGCATCCTCCTCACTGCTAACACTGCCACCCAGCTTCGTGTCATCTGCAAACTTGGAGATGCTGCATTTAATTCCCTCATCCAAGTCATTAATATATATTGTAAACAACTGGGGTCCCAGCACTGAGCCTTGCGGTACCCACTAGTCACCGCCTGCCATTCTGAAAAGGTCCCGTTTATTCCCACTCTTTGCTTCCTGTCTGCTAACCAATTCTCCACCCACACCAATACCTTACCCCCAATACCGTGTGCTTTAAGTTTGCACACTAATCTCCTGTGTGGGACCTTGTCAAAAGCCTTTTGAAAATCCAAATATACCACATCCACTGGTTCTCCCCTATCCACTCTACTAGTTACATCCTCAAAAAATTCTATGAGATTCGTCAGACATGATTTTCCTTTCACAAATCCATGCTGACTTTGTCCGATCATTTCACCGCTTTCTAAATGTGCTGTTATCACATCCTTGATAACTGACTCCAGCAGTTTCCCCACCACCGACGTTAGGCTAACCGGCCTATAATTCCCCGGTTTCTCTCTCCCTCCTTTTTTAAAAAGTTGTGTTACATTAGCCACCCTCCAATCCTCAGGAACTAGTCCAGAATCTAACGAGTTTTGAAAAATTATCACTAATGCATCCACTATTTCTTGGGCTACTTCCTTAAGCACTCTAGGATGCAGACCATCTGGCCCTGGGGATTTATCTGCCTTCAATCCCTTCAATTTACCTAACACCACTTCCCTACTAACATGTATTTCACTCAGTTCCTCCATCTCACTGGACCCTCTGTCCCTTACTATTTCTGGAAGATTATTTATGTCCTCCTTAGTGAAGACAGAACCAAAGTAATTATTCAATTGGTCTGCCATGTCCTTGCTCCCCATAATCAATTCACCTGTTTCTGTCTGCAGGGGACCTACATTTGTCTTTATCAGTCTTTTCCTTTTTACATATCTATAAAAGCTTTTACAGTCCGTTTTTATGTTCTCTGCCAGTTTTCTCTCATAATCTTTTTTCCCCTTCCTAATTAAGCCCTTTGTCCTCCTCTGCTGAACTCTGAATTTCTCCCAGTCCTCAGGTGAGCCACTTTCTCTGGATAATTTGTATGCTACTTCTTTGGAATTGATACTATCCCTAATTTCTCTTGTCAGCCACTATGTTAACCAGAATTGTAGATATACAGACCTATCAACAGTAGAATTAGAATTTTTCAAGATTCTGAATTCGGCTTGCAGTTCAATACCTAGTAAATCAGTTTCTCAATTATATAATGCACTCTCCCATGCTAAAAATGTAAATACACTGTATATTAAAGAGAAGTGGGAGAAAGAAGTGGGGTTGGTACTTTCAGAGGAGGCTTGGGGGAAAATATGCAGCTTTCAGTGGTCTTCAACTAACTCTTTGACTTGGAGAGAACATTGTTGGAAAAATATTATAAGATACTTCAAGACCCCATATCAGGAAAAATATAAAGACACAAACGGGCATGTGGGAGAAGGTGCGGCTCCAAGGAGGCAAATCATTTCCATATTTTCTGGGATTGCCCTAAATTAAGTTTATATTGGAAAGGTATTCATAGAACATTAGATAAGGTACTAAAGACCCAGATACCTCTGAACTTTGAGACGCTCTATTTGGGGCATGTATTGTTTCTTGAACAGAAGGAAGATATAAAGTTGCTGCAGGCCCTCTTAGCGGCAAGTAAGAAATCAATCACTAGAAAGTGGCTAAATCCAATACCACCTACTTTAGAAGATTGGCACGAAATTATCTTGGAAATATTTAAAATGGAAAAGATTACTTACTCTCTGAGAATTCAAAAAGAAAAATTTTATCAAATCTGGAATAAATGGATTGAATATATAACCCCAAAGTGAGCAGACTTTAGATGACTCTCCTAATGATTTATACTGCTCTTCTCATCAACACAGTAATATTGCTAACGTAAGCACCCCTGGTCTAAATGTTTACTGTTTTTGTTTATTTTTGGAAAATAGAGAATTAACACAAGTAAAGGAAAAGATTTGGGAAAGGGATAAAAAATGATAAAATTAAGTAAATAAGTACATAGGGATTGGATAATTATGTTTGGGGGCAGGAGCAAACATGAACAAGTTAGGATATAAACACCTACAATGGTAGTTACATAGGCTTACATACAACATTTTGGACCAGAAGAAATGGTCCAGAAGAGATATGTGGAAACTATTATTAATCCACTATTATTAGTATTTTTCTTAACAACTAATACCATTACTTAGCCTAATAGATTAGAATTTCAACTGTACATAATTATCTTTTTAAGTGTCTATTTTCTTTTTATTTCATCTTAATGTGTACTTAAGAATGTATAAATAATTATAGTTTTGTACATATAAAAAAATGGAAAAGGTTATACATGTGAAAAAAGTACATGATACTTGTGAATTCCTTATCCAAATAAAAATAAAAAAATTTTAAAAAAGAATATACACGGAGACAGACAGACATATACACACACACAAATAGAATATACACGGAGACAGACAGACAGACACACACACACACACACAGAGAATATACACGGAGACAGACACACACACACACACACACACACACACACACAAATAGAATATACACGGAGACAGACAGACAGACACACACACACATAGAATATACACGGAGACAGACAGACAGATACACACATACATAGAATATACACGGAGACAGACACACACACACATACATAGAATATACACGGAGACAGACAGACAGACACACACACACATAGAATATACACGGAGACAGACAGACAGATACACACATACATAGAATATACACGGAGACAGACACACACACACATACATAGAATATACACGGAGACAGACAGACAGACACACACACACATAGAATATACACGGAGACAGACAGACACACACACACACACATAGAATATACACGGAGACAGACAGACACACACACACGTAGAATATACATGGAGACAGACAGACACACACACACACACACACACATAGAATATACACGGAGACAGACAGACAGACACACACACACACGTAGAATATACATGGAGACAGACAGACAGACACAGACACACATACATAGAATATACACGGAGACAGACACACACACACACACACACACACACAGGCCTCCAGCCCTCTGATGCCTGGACTTGCTGGCACTGGGCCTCTGACCTCTGCATAAGTAAACCCAGGGGCTTCAACCTTTGGGCCTCAATCTCTGGCCTTGCTGACTACTATGATCTTCAGCTTTGCCCTCCGGACTTTGCCAACCTCTGGGTATTGCCCCAGGACTTACCAGTCAGGGGGTTTTGACCTTCAGGCCTCAATGTCTTGACTTACACGTAACTCCGAACCTGTTTTATTCTGCCTTTTCTGCTGTACCCCTTGTCTAGACTCCTGTGGACAGTAAGTAGCCAAACGGGGGAGGGGGAGGTGCTCAGGGGGTGGTCAGATGTTTGATAGAGTCATAGACTGCTACAGGCCTTTCGGCCCATCTATTCCATTCCAAACTGTTATTCTGCTAAATCCCATCAGTCTGTTACTGGACCATAGCCCTCCATAACCCTCCCATCCATGTACTTAACCAAACTTAATAAATATTGTAATCAAACCTGCATCCAACACTTCCTCTGGCAACTCGTTCCACCCTCTGAGTAAAGACGTTTCGCCCTCAACCTATGACCTCTAATTCTAGTTCCCCGCCCCCCCCCAACATCGGTGGAGAAAGCCTGCTTGCATTTATCCTATCCATACCCCTCAGAATTTTGTGTACCTCTATCAAATGTCCCCTCATTCCCCTGCGCTCCAGGAATAAAGTCCCTACTTTCCCTTTAACTCAGGTCCTTAAGTTCTGGCAATGTCTTTGTCAGTATTCTCTGTACTCTCTCAATCGTATTGATAACTTTCCTGTAGGTAGTTGCTCACTTTCCCAGCCGGTCCAGATACCACAGCAAGCTTTGCATTTACATTTGTCTATTTTGTACAGTGAGAGCCTCGGTGTATACTTTTACTTTCTTAGTCAAATCATTCCTGTCTTCACCCTTGCATAACGTGACTAAGTGAAAACAAGATTGTATGTCTAATTCTAGAGGACTTAGGTGAGAGGAGGTAAGTTCAAAGGAGATGTGTGGAGCAGATTTTCACAGAGGGAGTGGTGGGTGTCTGGGACAGGAGAAATAGTGGAGGCAGGTATGATAGAGGCATTTGTTCCTGGGCTGTACTGTTCTAAGATAACTGTCTTTTTCACTCTCAGAAACCCCGTGGAATCGTGGAGAGATACTATCCAGATGGCTCCAAGTTTGTCACCATGTTCCCAGACGGAACTGGCACCGTTTTGTATCCAATAATCCTCTGAGCTGTTAGCCTGCAGCGACGTGCAGTGTCTCTGAGGACTTTGGAGGCAGCTGCTGACTAGGACTCGGTGTTTGTGGTTTCACTCTGAGCCAGTAGGGCAGATAGCCCCTCCAAAGGTGTTAGTTTGAAGGACCGGGGATGGTGGGGCAGATTAGACCAACATTTATCCCACACCTAGCTTCACAGGCTCATTCGGCTGCAGGGTTTCAAACTCTGTCAGCGTTTGCCCCATGTAAAGTCCCCAGGATATATTTCACTCTGATGCTTGCCATTGCTGTAGTCGAGAAGAATTCTGGATTTTCGCCATCCTCCAGAAACTGTCAGACACACTGAAGTTTGCCAAGGCTCACGTGGGAAACTTACTGTAGATCCACTCTTTTTGAAACTTACTTTTAATTCTTGGGATTCAATTCATTCATTCCTGGTTGTACTGACAGGTGAAAATATTGACACCTGATTTTGAAAACCTTCCATTTGAATTAAATTTTCTTCACTTCTCTCTCTTGTTCCTGACCCGCTCCCTAGACTCTTTTGAATCATTGTTGGGCATGTCCAGAACAGGGCAGAGGACTTGAATAGCCCTCCCTGCTTGTACTCTTGCTTCCAGATAACGAAGCAATGGAAATAATTAAATCATAGAGACTTGACACTGCAGAAGGGGGCCATTCAGCCCATCATGTTTGTGCTAGTTGGAAAAAGCTCTCATCTCCCCTCAAAGCTGCACTTTTCCAGTCTCAGCGACATCCTGCTCCACACCCTCGCTGGTGCCAGTTTCAGGTCCACTGCCCAGGTAGCTGTGGGCAGCGTGTGCATTAGGAAGGAAAGGGGACCAATCAAAATGAAAACAAGATCTTTCTTCAGTTGTGTGTTGAAACTAATTAAAATGTGATTGTCGACCTTCAAGCATGTAAAATGAAGGGGAGATTTGATATGGGTGTTCAAAATCAGGAACGGTACACCATCAACTCTCAGATCTGTAATCCTCACCCTTCGCACCCCTCTTGGCCCTGATGTGTGGGGTTTAGGCCCGAAACATCAATAAACACATTTTGCCTCCTCAGATGCTGCTTGGCTCACTGGGTTCTTCCAGTGCTCTCCTTTTCACCTCGACTTTAGTCCGGCATGGGATGACTGCCCTTCATGTTGCAACATAGTTTTTATAATTCTGCTGAGGAGCCGTAACCCGAAGCTGTCAGGGCTCAGTTTTAAGGTAGCTGGCAAACGAGACAAGCGTGATAATGAAGAAATCCCTCCACATGCGATGTTATCACCATCTAGGATGCAGCACTGGAGCTGGAAACCTCACTCGCACCTTGTGGATCTCAGGGATCTGTTCTCCCCGTGGACAGTGGAATGGAATTTGCTTCCTGTCGTTAGTCTGGTCACCCTCCAGCAGCCCCACCCAGTCAAAGACCTCTGCCTCCAGCTCTGACGTTTCTACAGCCTATAAACCGTGTGAAGGGGAAGGAACAAAAGTACATTTTTTGAAATCGTAGTTATTGTTCTGTAAGTGCTGTTCACAGCATTGCCGGAAAGATTCATTTCTAGAGATTCCTGAGCACTTAACCTGCTTGGTAACCCCAACAGTCGGTGATTGAAAGTTTACTCAGAAGCTTTTTTGCAATGATTATCATAATTTGGGGACCAAGGTTGCCAACTGTAGCTTATTGTCATCAGCAAAGTAGCCCCGGGTAAGCCTGCCTCAGCAGGTGTTCTCTGGGGTGCTGAGGTGCTCAATGTCTGAACGTTGCTTCCTGTCCACCTGCTACCATTCTTCTTAACCTTGGCTCAGCTATCCCTCGGGTAATGTCGCCATAGTGATCTCTGCTCTCCGCCGTAAGCAGCTGGTCTACACCATCTTTGAAGACCTGAAGCAGAATGCAGAAATGCTGGGAATATTCCGGTCAACTGGTTACGGCACTTGTTACCTCCCCAGTGGACAGATTTGGTGAGTTGGCCTTGGGTGCTGGAGTTGCAGGTATGCATTGGGGGTCATCGGGGGGCTTGGCGCATATGGCGCTTGGTCCTGGTGGTTTGACCTGCATGTAAGTTTGCGCAGTTTGTTGTGTCAGCTTCCTTATTTACTCTCCCCACTCCCTCTTCAGGAACAGGTAAGGCCGAAGATTTACACAGAAAGTTGTGGGGTAGGGTAAAGGCAGCTGTTGGCTCCGGTCTACTCTCTCAATGCCCCAGCACCTCTGGACTAAACTCAGGAAACTAGGAGCTCAAATAGGCTGCCCGGCCCCTCAAAACTTCCCCAGATTTGATTGAGATGTTTTTAAGGTGATCGATGAGGGCAGAGCACGAGACATGACCTATACGGAATTTAGTAAGGCCTTTGCCAATGATCCGTGTGGTAGGCTGCAATGGAATTTCATGTTGCTCGGGATAAACAATTGGCTTGATGGTAGGAAAAAGAGGGTGATGTTAGAAGGTTGTTTATTTGAATTGGAGGCCAGAGCCTCGGGTCATTGCTGGGCCAATTGCTGTTTGTTATGTATCATTGATTTGGATGAAAATGTACAAGGCATGGTTAGTAAGTTTGCAGGTTAAATAGGTGGTGCTATTGTCTGTGAAGGTAGTTATCAGGAGCTACAGAGGGATCTTGATTGGCTGGATAAGTGGGCTGAGGAATAGCTAATGGAGTTTAATTTGGATATGTGTGAAGTTTTATTTTGACAAATCAGAGTAGGATATTCACAGTGAATAGTCTGTCTTTGGGGAGAATTGTGGAACAGAGGGATCAGGGAGTACAAAGTACAGTGGATTCTGGTTAATTGGACCATTGGTTCATCAAAGCAGCTGCTTATTTGGGACAACTCTTAAAGTACAAAAACTAATTGGGAAAATAGCTGGGATTCCCTTTGTTTATTTAGAACACTGGGCTGCTTAACTGGGACAGGAACTGTTGCCGAACAGTTTCTAACTAGAGTCAGTTGCGTGCACTTGTGAACAGGTTTTAAATAGTGTCACTTATGTGTGTTTGTGTTCAAAAAGCAGTGATTTTTGTCTCTGGTAGTTAGCGAGAAATTAGAAGTTAGACAATTTGGAACTGTTTTGCCCACTGCGGTTTCAAGCATTCTCATTTAGAGATGACAGAAACAACTGTGAGTGAAAATGAAATGATTTCACTACTTCAACAAGTTAGGAACTATGAAGAACTTGAAGGTATTGACAACATTATGGAATGTTACAATGAAAATGAAGATGTGGAGGATGCAAATGTCAAATGCATTAACAAAGGCAGTCCATTATCTGCACCAGGTGTCTGCACTGATTTTGTTCATTTCCAGTCAATCAAAAGAACGTGACATTGTAGAAACCATAGAAAAACTACAGCACAGAAACAGGCCTTTTGGCCCTTCTTGGCTGTGCCGAACCATTTTCTGCCTAGTCCCACTGACCTGCACATGGACCATATCCTTCCATACACCTCCCATCCATGTATCTGTCCAATTTATTCTTAAATGTTAAAAAAGAACCCACATTTACCACCTCGTCTGACAGCTCATTCCATACTCCTACCACTCTCTGTGTGAAGAAGCCCCCCCCAATGTTCCCTTTAAACTTTTCCCCCCTCACCCTTAACCCATGTCCTCTGGTTTTTTTTCTCTCCTTGCCTCAGTGGAAAAAGCCTGCTTGCATTCACTCTATCCATACCCATCATAATTTTATATACCTCTATCAAATCTCCCCTCATTCTTCTACGCTCCAGGGAATAAAGTCCTAACCTATTCAACCTTTCTCTGTAACTGAGTTTCTCAAGTCCTGGCAACATCCTTGTAAACCTTCTCTGCACTCTTTCAACCTTATTTATATCCTTCCTGTAATTTGGTGACCAAAACTGAACACAATACTCCAGATTCGGCCTCACCAATGCCTTATACAACCTCATCATAACATTCCAGCTCTTATACTCAATACTTTGATTAATAAAGGCCAATGTACCAAAAGCTCTCGTTACGACCCTATCTACCTGTGATGCCACTTTTAGGGAATTTTGTATCTGTATTCCCAGATCCCTCTGTTCTACTGCACTCCTCAGTGCCTTACCATTAATACCGTATGTTCTACCTTGGTTTGTCCTTCCAACGTGCAATACCTCACACTTGTCTGTATTAAACTCCATCTGCCATTTTTCAGCCCATTTTTCCAGCTGGTCCAAGTCCCTCTGCAGGCTCTGAAAACCTTCCTCACTGTCTACTACACCTCCAATCTTTGTATCATCAGCAAATTTGCTGATCCAATTTACCACATTATCATCCAGATCATTGATATAGATGACAAATAACAATGGACCCAGCACTAATCCCTGTGGCACACCACTAGTCACAGGCCTCCACTCGGAGAAGCAATTCTCTACTACCACGCTTTGGCTTCTTCCATTGAGCCAATGTCTAATCCAATTTACCACCTCTCCATGTATACCTAGCGACTGAATTTTCCTAACTAACCTCCCATGCGGGACCTTGTCAAAGGCATTACTGAAGTCCATGTAGACAATATCCACTGCCTTCCATTCATCCACTTTCCTGGTAACCTCCTCGAAAAACTCCAATAGATTGATCAAACATGACCTACCACCCACAAAGCCATGTTGACTCTCCCTAATAAGTCCCTGTCTATCCAAATGCTTGTAGATTCTGTCTCTTAGTACTCCCTCCAATAACTTACCTACTACCGATGTTAAACTTACCGGCCTATAATTTCCCGGATTACTTTTTGATCCTTTTTTAAACAATGGAACAACATGAGCCACCCTCCAATCCTCCGGCACCTCACCTGTAGACAGTGACATTTTGAATATTTCTGCCAGGGCCCCTGCAATTTCAACACTAGTCTCCTTCAAGGTCCGAGGGAACACCTGTCAGGTCCTGGGGATTTATCCACTTAGTTTTCCTCAAGACAGCAAGCACCTCCTCCTTTTCAATCTGTACAGTTTTCATGATCTCACTACTTGTTTCCCTTAATTCCATAGACTTCATGCCAGTTTCCTTAGTAAATACAGACGCAAAAAACCTATTTAAGATCTCCCCCATTTCCTTTGGTTCTGCACATAGCCGACCACTCTCATCTTCAAGAGGACCAATTTTATCCCTTACGATCCTTTTGCTCTTAATATACCTGTAAAAGCTCTTTGGATTATCCTTCACTTTGACTGCCAAGGCAATCTCATGTCTTCTTTTAGCCCTCCTGATTTCTTTCTTAAGTATTTTCTTGCACTTCTCATACTCCTCAAGCACCTTATTTACTCCCTGTTTCCTATACATGTCATACAACTCCCTCTTCTTCTTTATCAGAGTTGCAATATCCCTTGAGAACCAAGGTTCCTTATTCCTATTCACTTTGCCTTTAATCCTGACAGGAACATACAAATTCTGCACTCTCAAAATTTCTCCTTTGAAGGCTTCCCACCTACCGATCACATCTTTGCCAGAGAACAACCTGTCCCAATCCAAGCTTTTTAGACCCTTTCTCATTTCTTCAAATTTGGCCTTCTCCAGTTCAGAACCTCAAACCTAGGACTAGATCTATCCTTGTCCATGATCAAGTTGAAACTAATGGTGTTATGATCACTGGAACCAAAGTACTCCCCTACACAGACTTGCGTCACTTGTCCTAACTCGTTTCCTAACAGGAGATCCAATATTGCATCCCCTCTAGTTGGTCCCTCTATATATTGATTTAGAAAACTTTCCTGAACACATTTTACAAACTCTAAACCATATAGACCCCTAACAGTATGGGAGTCCCAATCAATATATGGAAAATTAAAGTCCCCTGCCACCACAACTTTATGTTTCCTGCAGTTGCCTGCTATCTCTCTGCAGATTTGCTCTTCCAATTCTCGTTGACTATTGGGTGGTCTGTAATACAATCCCACTAATATCACCATACCTTTCCTGTTTCTCAGCTCCACCCATAAGGACTCAGTAGACAAGCCCTCTAATCTGTCCTGCCTGAGCACTGCTGTAATATTTTCCCTAACAAGCAATACTACTCCCCCACCTTTCATTCCTCTGCCTCGATCACATCTGAATCATCGGAACCCTGGAATATTAAGCTGCCAGTCCTGCCCCTCCTGTAGCCAAGTTTCACTAATTGCTACAACGTCATAATTCCACATGTCAATCCACGCCCTCAACTCGTTTGCCTTCCCCGCAATACTCCTAGCATTGAAATATATACACCTCAGAAGATTTTTACCACCACTCACAACCTTTCTATTAGCAGCTTTGCTTAAACTTTTAACATCATTTATTTTCACCCCAGCTACACTGTCAGCTCTGGCACTCTGGTTCCCATCCCCCTGTAAATCTACCACACACAAAGCCACTAGAAGATTTCCTCCATCAATAACTATTAGGAACAAATAGACAGTTTTATAGTATTGTAGTAGTATTAGTCATGTTCTAATCTGTTCCGTATTTCATTTAAATACACAATTTGTTACTCAAATGGTAGTTTCCCTTTTAACTATTTCCATGCAACTATGGTTAATTGGGGCAGCCACTTAATTAGGCCAAAATGTACTGGTCCTGATGTGTCCCAATTAACCAGAATCCACTGTACATGATTCCTGAAAGTCACAGATAGATGGGTGGTGAAGACTTGGGGTAAGGTTGTCTTTATCAGTCAGGAGCTCCTAATAAAGAAGTTAGGATGTGTGTTGGAGTTGTACCAGACACAGGTGAGGCCAGATTTGGAATATTGTGGTCATCAGCTATTGGGAGAATGTCGTTAAGCTGGAAAGAGCACTGGGGAGATTAATGAGGACATTGCTGAATCGAGGGATTGAGCCGGTTAGGGGCAGAGGAGAATGAGGGATGATATGGAGCGATACAGAGTCATTGGGAGCATAGATATGGTGAATGTGCACAGTCTTTTTCCCCAGGGTTAGGCAATCAAGATCTAGAGGGCACAGGTTTAGGGTGAGAGGGCCGAGATTTAAAAGGAACCTGAAGGACAGCTTTTTCACCCAGAGGATGGTCAGTACCTGAAATGAGGCCACCAGAAGTGGTTGAAGCTATTTGAAAGGAACTTGGACAGGTATGTGGATAGGGAGCAGGATTGACATGCCCAAGGTGGCACTTGTAAAAATGTTGTTACACACGGCATGCAGTGCTGCCCCTCAATTCTTTAACCCCCGCCCATCATAGTAAAAGATGCATAATAATTATCTTTATTGCCAAATGAAGCAGCGAATGATTGTTTACAATGCAGTCGCGGGAAAAGGTTCTTGCGGCCTGACGCCAGCTAGGTGGCTGCAAGAACACCTGGGTTTCAGATTCCTCAGGGCCCTAGTGTACATGTAGCAGAAATGGACGGTTGGACCGGTAGCCATTGGCTTCACTCTGCTTACATTTTTCTACTGTCGTTTGTGAGAACACTGATATTTGGTGAAAGTTGGCTTCTTGTAGTTTGGCGTCTCTGAATTTCGTGTGAATCATAATTCTCAGTGGTGAACTTGGTCAAGTCTAATTACAGGAATAGATTTCCTGGTGAAATTGTGTTTTGTGCATCACTCTCAAAACAACCAGATACAAACCAGATGTAAAATATTGTCATCGTTAGCGCAGCAACGAAAGTCTCACTCAGAGTAAACTCTGTTTATTTTCCTTTCCTTAAACTTATATGAATTTGCATCAAATCTTGTAATTTGACATTCACACTTCATGTTATATATGAGGTACAATAACAGGACCATTTAGAAATTGTTGTTTTTCTATTGTCATTTTAAAAACTAAATATTAATGGCAATTTAGAAAATGTGCAGCTCTGGTGGTTGAAAGGGGGTTGAGTTGTTCTCTGATCCTGGCAATTTACTTGCAAACGTTTCCAAAAGACCATAAGATATAGGAGCAGAATTAGGCCATTTGGCCCATCAAGTCTGCTCTGCCATTTCATCATGGCTGATCCATTTTCTGCTCAGTCCCAATCTCCTGCCTTCCCCCACTGTGTCCCTTCATGCCCTGACCAATCAACAATCCATCAACCTCTGCCTTAAGAATACATAAAGACTTAGCCTCCACGGCAACACATTCCACAGATCTACAGATCTTCATTGCCATTCAAAGAGACATCATCAGTGCCAAACTTTTTGAACAGATAATTTTTGAACAGATTTCCTGATATGTTTCAACCAGTCTTTTATTAATAGAAAAAACAATGAATATCTGTAAATTAGCAATAGGACTCGTACTTTTTTCCTTTAAAAGTCCATAATATTGTTAATAATTCATTACTCAATGATAAAGCTCTGCTCAAGATTATCATGGCACATGACAGAATTTTTTCAGAAGATTTTTTTGCCAGTTTTGGCGCACACTCTCAAAAAAATTTGCCACCCCAGTTTTGAGAGATATGGGCACACGGGGCAGGTTGAGACGGGAATCTTGATCGGCATGGGCCCAGGGCCTCGGATTCTGCTGTTATTTTTAACGTCTGAACAGTATGTCATGAGATACCCGGGGAGGGGAGCACGAACGTTATCAGCTGTAGGCTCCTGAACAGAGAATCGCAGTTTGTAGGTGTGAGAACTCCAGGAACTGCCGTCTGTATGCATTAGCACCCTGAGAAAATCTGCATTTCTACTTAAATCAATTGCATCAATTTGGCATTGGAGTCTTATTACAAATATGACAACAAGGGCTGGAAATGTCCAGCCATCCATTGCCTGACCTCTGAGTGAGTGCTGTGTCATCAGAGTGCTCTCTTGTCGTTGAAGCATTACAACTCTTTTCACTCCCCTCTCCATCCCATTTAAAGTTGACACTAATTTAAAGAGCTGGCAATAGAGCTAATGTTTATCTCAGCCACAGTTATTATAATAGGTGTCTCTAGTCCCAAAACTACTTGACATCTAAACTTCAAGAAAAATATTTTGCAATTTTAATGCATCCAATAAAGAAATACAAATCCTTACATTTAAAAAACTGTTTCATAATGTTTATTGCAAAACATAACATGTAAATATTATTTTAAGTATAACATCAGGCTGCACAAAAGCCAAATTCATTCTTAATCTGACTTGAGGATAAAGATCCACTGGACCAACAATGCCTGGTTCACTGTCATGTTAGCCTATGGAATCTTTCTGTGCACATTGCCTGTCCTGCTTTCTGTATTACAACAGTAGCTTCCCTTCATCATACTGACAGGTGCTTTGGAAATTCCTGGAGGTAAGTGAGAGACGTGTAAAAGGTGAGTCTGTCACTGCTATAAACAGAAACTATTCACTAGGAACAGTTGTCTCAAAGCAATCTGCAAACCAAAAATCTACAGCTGCTAGAAATCTGAAAATTTAACTGTTTCTCTTCTCATCTGTTCACAGATGGTGTCTGACCTGCTGAGTGTGTCCAGCATTTTCTGTTTTTGAAAATAACTTCTGCCTGTAATGGCCTTCTGAGTGTCTCTGGCACTTGCATGTAAAGATGGACTGTTTCATGAATGTAATTTCATTTCAGTAGTGGTGGACAAAATGCATCTTTTACAAAGCTGTGCACTGTATTTACCAGTGCATTGAAGGCTGTGGTTGAAGTGTCGGTAAATGGGATTAGAATAGATTTATAGTCAGCATTGAGCTGATGGGTTGAAAGTGGCTGTTTCTGTGCTCTGTAACCTGTGACCCTGTTGGTCACCATTCTGTGCAGAGTGTGGGGCAGAGCTCAGTCACGCAGGCCTGGGAGCTCGATGCACTGACACTGTCTCCTCAGTGTGGTGCACAGATTGGGGGTGGACTGGGGCTGGGGGTGTAATCAGCTCCCGGTGAAATTCTGCAATGCAAGTCCAGTTACCACATCGTCCAGGACAATCCTGCAAAATGCAACAAGGCCTTCATTGTCCACCTCTCGTTGCCCTTAGGCTGAGGGGGACCCGTTTTCTAGAGGCGCTCAAGCAGGGTCTGGTGAAGCTGCTGATGGGGAGGGAGGGAGGCTCAGTGATAATGAAGGAACGGTGAGATACTCCCAGGTCACGGCGGTGACACAGAGAGGAAGCCGCTGGTGCTTGTACTCCCATGCAGCTGCCACCCTTGACCTTAGTGGTAGAGGTCATGGGTTTGGGAGATGGCGTGAGCTGGGTGAATAATCACAGTGCCTTTGTAAATGGCTCACACTGCAGCCACTGTGCACTAATGGTGGATGATGTGAATGCTCAGTTGGAGTGCCGATGAAGCAGGATGCTTTGTCAACCTAAAACTGCGGTTACGCTGATCCTGAGCCATGCCGTGTTCTCTTTCCACAGGATTAGCATAACCCCTCGATGTGGATTTTACTTCACTGAGCGGGGTCTCCTCAAGAAACAGTGGCTGTGGCGGGATTACCAGTACCATGTCCATGCACCTCCCTACAACTCAATCAGCCTCAAATTAAACTCCAGCATCAGCGTCCAGGTCGTGTCACGAGACAGGATTTACACCACGTTCAAAATGAGGAAAAGGAGCATACGACTTAACATGGGGGCAAAGCTGGTAGTAAGTATCTGAGTGAGTTAACGGAGTGAAAGTGATGCTCCCTGGTGTCGGCTGGCACATGTAAAGTCATCCCGGCGCAGTGTTAGGCTCAGCTCGATAGGGACTCCTGTCCTTTAGCTGTAAGATCTGAGCTGGAGGGTTGTTAGGGTCCAGGTCGAGCCTCATTGATCAGATAAATGGGTTTCATAATGCTCGGAGTTTATAAACATTGTGATTTTAAGATGTTACCTTAGTACACTGCAATAAATTCTGTGGCTTCCTAAGCGTTTAAAGGTGCAAGTTTCGCTTTGGACTGAATCCAGCAGCCCATGAAGGATCCCCGGGTGGCGGAGTCCCAGCTCTGCTCATGCTGCCGGTTCCTTTGAGGTGCTTTTTGATCGTTACACACTACCGGAGTTAAACACCGTGTCCCTAAGCTTTTCTCTCCCGTTCTCAATGCAGCTGAGGGACCTGGAACAGGCTGACGAGACGCAGTCAGATGGCACAGAGCCGGAGAACTACATCGATAAAGCGAAACGGAAAATCCGTGTGCTCACCGAGCAGATGAAGCGGCTCTGAATGATCTGTACCCGTTACCGCCATCTCCCATCACAGCAGCGGAGACAGAAAGTGGGAGCCGAGATTCCAGCACCCTTACTGTTAAACTAAACAAGTAAACCCCTTCCTAACGTGAAAGTAAGAGTTCTGCACAGAAACTCGTGGATGGATTGTTCTCTTCAGCCTTCCTTGCAATTGACTGATGAATTTATGCTGTTTACTTGCATCAATCTGTTTCAGGCATTTGTTCACCGTGACCTTTGAATATAACAGAAAAGCTGACCACAATTTGAAATTGAAGGGGTGAAAATATTTTCGATTTGGTACTTTTTACAAATACTTTTCAAATTGTGTGATGGGTAAAGAGTGTAATCTAGTGCAGAAAATGTTAAAATGCGCCAGTGCCTCGGATTAAAAGGCTGACAAACACTATTCAGTCCGTCTAGAATTTGAAGTATAAAAATGCGATTCACAGAAGTGTGAAGTGACGTGGTCAGATGAAGCAACGCAAGAGAATAAATTTTACCAAGATTCAATTGGCTTGCGGCAGCTGCGGGACCTCAGAGAGCATTTTCCAAACAGGAAGAGATCCTTTCCATTACTAACCAAGGCACAGAGGAGGGAGACTTTAAGTTAGACCACAGCTAAAGTACGGCAAAAATTCTTGTCCCGGCTTTACTGGAAATATACACTTGCAGTGAAGAGCTGATCAGAAGATGTTGCCCGGCTAGCAAGCTAAGTTTGGATGGGTCGCAGTTGATTTCTGTGGTAAGGGGAGTTTGATTGAAGACTTGAGGGGGTAAGGACATTTCCCTGAGTAGAGGGTTCTAAAACCAGGTGTTTATTTAGGGCAGGCGTTCCCAACCTGGGGTCCATGGCATAATAACGATTGGGAACCCTTCATTTAGAATCATTGGTGGAAGGAGTAGAATCAAGACGAGGAAATACGACTTCTTTCAGAGGCTGTTGGGGATCTGGAACACACTGCCTAAAAGGGAGAGAGAGAAACAGAATCCTTCAATATATCTAAAAAGTGTTAAGAATGTGAGCTGGAGAGCTACATATCTGAGACTGGGTAGCTCATTTCTGACAGGTACAAATGTTACCTCGTTGTTTGGTAAATGTTGTATGTTCCATGAATGCAGTTTGGAATAGTGTAGGACAAACACAGAATATAACGTACAGGGGGAGAGTGAAGAAGAGCGTTAGGTATTCTTGTAGTGCAGACCGTTCCAATGGAGATAACGCATAGCTTGGTTTGTGGTGCTGTTAAATCAAAGGAAGCCTTGGTTCAGATCATTGTTAGTGATGGGTGAAGGACCAGAAGACTGGATGGTGGATAATGTTGTGCCTTTACTTAAAATGGGCTGCAATGAAAACCCAGGGTACTATAGATCAGTATAGTATGGGCTGTAGTAGGTAAGAGGGCATTCTGATGGATAAGATGTACACTCACTGGCCACTTTATTAGTTACACCTGTACACCTGCTCATTAATACAAATATCTGCCAATCATGTGGCACCAACTCAATGCATAAAAGAACACAGACATGATCAAGAGGTTCAGTTGTTGCTCAGATCAAACATCAGAATGGGGAAGAAACGTGATCTAAGCGACTTTGACTGTGGAATGTTTGTTGGTGTCAGATGGGGTGGTTTGAGTATCTCAGAAATTGCTGGTCTGGGATTTTTTCACACACAACTATCTAGAACTTGCAGAGAACGGTGCAAGAAACAAAAAAAAACATCCAGTGAGTGGCAGTTCTGTGGGCGAGAATGCCTTGTTAATGAGTGAGGTCAGTGGAGAATGGCCAGACTGGCTCAAGCTGACAGTAACTCAAATAGCCATGAGTTACAACCATGTGCAGAAGAGCTTTTCTGAATGCACAACACATAGAAACATAGAAAATAGGTGCAGGAGTAGGCCGTTCGGCCCTTCGAGCCTGCACCACCATTTATTATGATCATGGCTGATCATCCAACTCAGAACCCCGCCCCAGCCTTCCCTCCATAACCCCTGACCCCCGTAGCCACAAGGGCCACATCTAACTCCCTCTTAAATATAGCCAATGAACTGACCTCAACTATTTCCTGTGGCAGAGAATTCCACAGATTCACCACTCTCTGTGTGAAGAAGTTTTTCCTAATCTCGGTCCTAAAAGGCTTCCCCTTTATCCTCAAACTGTGACCCCTTGTTCTGGACTTCCCCAACATTGGGAACAATCTTCCTTCATCTAGCCTGTCCAATCCCTTTAGGATTTTATACGTTTCAATCAGATCCCCCCTCAATCTTCTAAATTCCAACGAGTACAAGCCCAGTTCATCCAGTCTTTCTTCATATGAAAGTCCTGCCATCCCAGGAATCAATCTGGTGAACCTTCTTTGTACTCCCTCTATGGCAAGGATGTCTTTCCTCAGAGTAGGGGACCAGAACTGCACACAATACTCCAGGTGTGGTCTCACCAAGGCCTTGTACAACTGCAGTAGTACCTCCCTGCTCCGGTACTCGAATTCTCTCGCTATAAATGCCAGCATACCGTTCGCCTTTTTCACCGCCTGCCGTACCTGCATGCCCACTTTCAATGACTGGTGTATAATGACACCCAGGTCTCGTTGCACCTCCCCTTTTCCTAATTGGCCACCATTCAGATAATAATCTGTTTTCCTATTTTTGCCACCAAAGTGGATAACTTCACATTTATCCACATTAAATTGCATCTGCCATGAGTTTGCCCACTCACCCAACCTATCCAAGTCACTCTGCATCCTCTTAGCATCCTCCTCACAGCTAACACCGCCACCCAGCCTCGTGTCATCTGCAAACTTGGAGATGCTGCATTTAATTCCCTCATATAAGTCATTAATATATATTGTAAACAACTGGGGTCCCAGCACTGAGCCTTGCGGTACCCCACTAGTCACCGCCTGCCATTCTGAAAAGGTCCCGTTTATTCCCACTCTTTGCTTCCTGTCTGCTAACCAATTCTCCATCCACATCAATACCTTACCCCCAATACCGTGTGCTTTAAGTTTGCACACTAATCTCCTGTGTGGGACCTTGTCAAAAGCCTTTTGAACATCCAAATATACCACATCCACTGGTTCTCCCCTATCCACTCTACTAGTTACATCCTCAAAAAAATTCTATGAGATTCGTCAGACATGATTTTCCTTTCACAAATCCATGCTGACTTTGTCCGATGATTTCACCGCTTTCCAAATGTGCTGTTATCACATCTTTGATAACTGACTCCAGCAGTTTCCCCACCACCAACGTTAGGCTAACCGGTCTATAATTCCCCGGTTTCTCTCTCCCTCCTTTTTTAAAAAGTGGGGTTACATTAGCCACCCTCCAATCCTCAGGAACTAGTCCAGAATCTAACGAGTTTTGAAAAATTATCACTAATGCATCCACTATTTCTTGGGCTACTTCCTTAAGCACTCTAGGATGCAGACCATCTCGCCCTGGGGATTTATCTGCCTTCAATCCCTTCAATTTACCTAACACCACTTCCCTACTAACAAGTATTTCGCTCAGTTCCTCCATCTCACTGGACCCTCTGTCCCCTACTATTTCTGGAAGATTATTTATGTCCTCCTTAGTGAAAACAGAACCAAAGTAATTATTCAATTGGTCTGCCATGTCCTTGCTCCCCATAATCAATTCACCTGTTTCTGTCTGTAGGGGACCTACATTTGTCTTTACCAATCTTTTCCTTTTTACATATCTATAAAAGCTTTTACAGTCAGTTTTTATGTTCCCTGCCAGTTTTCTCTCATAATCTTTTTTCCCCTTCCTAATTAAGCCCTTTGTCCTCCTCTGCTGAACTCTGAATTTCTCCCAGTCCTCAGGTGAGCCACTTTCTCTGGCTAATTTGTATGCTTCTTCTTTGGAATTGATACTGTCCCTAATTTCTCTTGTCAGCCACGGGTGCACTACCTTCCTTGATTTATTCTTTTGCCAAACTGGGATGAACAATTGTTGTAGTTCATCCATGCAACCTTTAAATGCTTGCCATTGCATATCCACCGTCAATCCTTTAAGTGTCATTTGCCAGTCTATCTTAGCTAATTCATGTCTCATACCTTCAAAGTTACCCCTCTTTAAGTTCAGAACCTTTGTTTCTGAATTAACTATGTCACTCTCCATCTTAATGAAGAATTCCACCATATTATGGTCACTCTTACCCAAGGGGCCTCTCACGACAAGATTGCTAATTAACCCTTCCTCATTGCTCAAAACCCAGTCCAGAATAGCTTGCTCTCTAGTTGGTTCCTTGACATGTTGGTTCAAAAAACCATCCCGCATACATTCCAAGAAATCCTCTTCCTCAGCACCTTTACCAATTTGGTTCACCCAATCTACATGTAGATTGAAGTCACCCATTATAACTGCTGTTCCTTTATTGCACACATTTCTAATTTCCTGTTTAATACCATCTCCAACCTCACTACTACTGTTAGGTGGCCTGTACATAACTCCCACCAGCATCTTCTGCCCTTTAGTGTTACGCAGCTCTACCCATATCGATTCCACATCTTCCCGGCTTATGTCCTTCCTTTCTATTGCGTTAATCTCTTCTTTAACCAGCAACGCCACCCCACCTCCCCTTCCTTCATGTCTATCCCTCCTGAATATTGAATATCCCTGAACGTTGAGCTCCCATCCTTGGTCACCCTGGAGCCATGTCTCTGTGATCCCAACTATATCATAATCATTAATAACAATCTGCACTTTCAATTCATCCACCTTATTACGAATGCACCTTGCATTGACACACAAAGCCTTCAGGCGCTCTTTTACAACTCTCTTAGCCCTTATACAATTATGTTGAAAAGTGGCCCTTTTTAATGCTTGCCCTGGATTTGTCGGTCTGCCACTTTTACTCTTCTCCTTAGTACTTTTTGCTTCTACCCTCACTTTACACCTCCCTGTCTCTCTGCACTGGTTCCCATCCCCCTGTTGTGAACTAACCTCCTCACGCCTAGCCTCTTTAATTTGATTCCCACCCCCCAACCATTCTAGTTTAAAGTCACCTCAGTAGCCCCTGCTAATCTCCCTGCCAGGATATTGGTCCCCCTAGGATTCAAGCGTAACCCGTCCTTTTTGTACAGGTCACGCCTGCGCCAAAAGAGGTCCCAATGATCCAAAAACTTGAATCCCTTCCCCCTGCTCCAATCCCTCAGCCACGCATTTATCCTCCACCTCATCGCATTCCTACTCTCACTGTCGCGTGGCACAGGCAGTAATCCCGAGATTACTACCTTTGCGGTCCTTTTTCTCAACTCCCTTCCTAGCTCCCTATATTCTCCTTTCAGGACCTCATCCCCTTTCCTACCTATGTCATTGGTACCTATATGTACCACGACCTCTGGCACGACATCGAACCTTGAGGTGGATGGGCTAGAGCAGCAGGAGACCACGGATGTACGGTCTCTGCACAAACTTGCTGAGTGTACAAGCATCTGATTTGGGATAGTCTGCATGGCTTTGGACATGGGAGATCATGTCTCAGAAATCTGACTGAGTTTTTTGAAAAAGTAACCAAGAAGATTGACGAATGCAGGGTGATAGATGTAGTCTACATGGACTTTACTAAGGCTTTGGATCGGAGCCTGCTCTCAAAGGTAGATTGCATGAAATCCAATGAAATCCAAGGAGAGCTTCCACATGGACAACAATTAGTTTGTCGGTAGGGAGCAGAGGGTGATGGTGGAAGGTTGATCTTTGGACTGGAGGCCTGTGACAAGTGGTGCTCTCTGGGGGTTGTGCTAGGCCCATTACTGTTTGTTATCTGATTTGGATGTGAATTTACAAGATATGGCAAATTTTCAGAAGACACTTAAAAATAGCTGTCGGGATTTAGAGGGACCTTGATCAACGGGGTAAGTTGGTGAGGGATGGCAAATGGAGTACGCGATTCTCTGAAGGTGGGGTCACAGGTAGAAAGATCTCCTAGCCTTTGTTTGTCAGGGAACTGAGTATATAGAAGCTGGGGTGTGTAGCTATCCAATACGTTGGTGAGGCCATATTCAGAATTTTGTGCTCAGTTTCAGTCAATTTGCTATAGGAAGGTACACAGAGAAAGTTTATAAAGTTGTTTCTGAGACTTTAGGGACCGGTTTATGGAGAGATGTTGAATAGGTTGGACAATTTTCAAGAGCATTGAGTGCACTTAATGAGGTGGATAAAATCATGGTTAGGGAATCAAGAACTGGAGGGTATGTAGGGTGAGAGGGGAGAGATTTAATAGGAACCTCAGTAACACCATCTTCACCCACTAGTTCCAGTGGTCTGCTGGAAGTTGAGGAAGGAACATTAAGAACACTTAAAAGATACTTGAGTTACTTGGATAGGAAAGAATGGAATATGGGGCTAGATTAGATGGGAATCCAGTTGGACCTAAGGGCCAATTTTTGGACTGTAAGTCTGTTTGGCATAGATAAGGTGAATGACAACAGAGCCTAAAACTTGAGGGCATAAATTTAAGGGATGAAGAAAGATTTAAAAGGGATCTGAGGGGCAAATTCCCATATAGAAGATGGTGGATATATGATATGTGCTGCCAGAGAAAATGGGAGAAGGAGATACAGCTGCAATGTTTAAAAGTCATTTGAACAAGTAGGGGGATGGGAAAGGTAGATGGATATGGGCCAAAGAGGGGGGAAGTGGGATAAGCTGAAGTAGGCAACTGGATTGGACGAGTTGGGCTAAGGGACCTACTTCCATGCTTTCTAACTTGATGAATTTATGACTATAAATCAAAGAGCATCCTGTCAGAGTATGGGCTGCTGGATAGAACCAGATATCCGTTTTGGTTTTAAAAATGTTCTTTAAAAATGCTTATGGATGCAAGCAAAATGTGCAGAGTAAGGGCTAGAGTGCTGAAAGTTCGAAGATATCCAGAGGGCAGTCATAGTCATAAAAAACTACAGCACAGAAACAGGCTCTTTGGCCCATCCAGTCCATGCTGACCCATTTAAACTGCCTAGTCCCATCAACCTGCACCCAGACCATAGCCCTCCCCATCCATATACCTATTCAAACTTCTCTGAAACATTGAAATCAAAATTGCATCCAGAACTCGTGCTGCCAACTCATTCTACACTCTCCCACCCTCTGAGAGAAGTTTCCCCTCACGTTTCCCTTAATCATTTCACCTTTCACCCTTAACCCATGACCTCTACTTGTAGTCCCACCAAACCTCAATGGAAAAACCCTGCTTGCATTTGCCCTATCTACTATATACCCCTCATAATTTTGTATAACTCTATCAATTCTTCTCTCAGTCTTCTACATTCTGGGGAATAAAATTTTAACCTATTCAACCATTCCCTATAACTCAGATCTGGCAGCATCCTTGTATATTTTCTTTGTCCTATTTCAACCTTTTTTACACCTTTCCTGGAGGTAGGTGACCAAAACTGCACACAATACTCCAACGTCTAATACAACTCCCACGTAACACCCCAACTCCCGTACTCAGTACTTTGATCAATGAAGGCCAACGTGCCAAAACCTTTCTTTATGACCTTATCTACCTGTGATGCAACTTCCAATTATAGACCTGTATTCCAGATCCCTTTGTTCTACCACACTCCTCAGTGCCCTACCGTTCACTGTGTAAGACCTACCCTGGTTCGCAACACCTCACACTTGTCTGCATTAAATTCCATCTGACTTATTTTCAGCCCATTTTTCCAGCTGGTCCAGATCCGCTGTGAGCTTTGATATGCTTCCTCGCTGTCCACCACACCACCAACCTCTGTGTGATCTGCAAAGTTGCTGATCCAGTTATCCACATTATTGGCCAGATCATTGACATAGATAACAAACAGCAACAGACCCAGCACCGAGCCCTGTCGCACTACCCCAGTCACAGGCCTCCAGTAGGAGAGGCAACCCTCTACTACCACTCTGGTTTCTCCCACAAAGTCAATGTCTAATCCAATTTACCACCTCATCTTTAATGCTGAGTGACTGAACCTTCTTAACCAATCTCCCATGCAGGACCTTGTTAAATGCTTTGCTAAGGTCCATGTAGACAACAGCCACTGCCTTGCCTTCATCCACTTTCCATGCAACTTCCTTGAAAAACTCTACAAGATTGGTTAGACATGACCTACCATGCACGAAGCCATGTTGACTATCCCTAATCAGTCCATGTCTATTCAAATACTCATATATTCCGTCCCTTAGAGTAACTTTCCCATTACTGATGTCAGGCTCACCAGCTTATAAGTTCCTGGTTTATTCTTAGAGCCTTTCTTGAGCAACAAAACAACATTAGCTATCCTCTAATCCTCCAGTATCTCACCTGTTGCTGAGGGAATACCTTGTCAGGCCCTGGGGATTTGACCACCCTAATTTGCCAGAGGACAGCAGACACCTCCTCCTCTGTGATCTGTATAGGATCCATGACCTCAATGCTGCTTTGCCTCACTTCTATATAGACTCTGTGTCCATCTCCCAAGTAAATACAGATACAAAAAATCCACTTAAGGTCTCCCTCATCCCTTTTGGTTCCACACATGGATTACCATTCTGATCTTCCAGAGGATCAATTTTGTCCCTTGCAATCCTTTTGCTCTTAACTCATCCGTAGAAGCCTTTAGAATTCTCCTTTACCTTGTCTGCTAGAGCAACTTCATGCCTTCTTTTAGCCCTCCTGATTTCTTTCTTAAGGGTTCTCTTGCAATTCTTATACTCAAGTACCTCATTTGTTCCTACTTCCCTTTACCTGCTATGCACCTCCTTATTTTTAAACCAGGGCCTCAATATCTCAAAAATCGAGGTTCCCTAAACCCTTTATCCTTGCCTGTTATTCTGACAGGCATATACAAGCTTTGTACTCTCAGAATTTCACTTTTGCTTCTCCCACTTACCAAGTATATCTTTGCCAGTACTTGGTACTGTCCACACTTGCCAGATCCTTTCTGATACCATCAGATTTGGACTTTTTCCAATTTAGGTCTGGTCCTTGGGCTGAGATTCTATCCTTTTCTGTATCTACTGTGACACTAATGGGATTGTGATCACCGGATGCACAGTGTTCCCCTACACAAACTTCTGTCACCTGCCCTGTCTCATTCCCTCATAGCAGAACAAGTATTGCACACTCTCTCTTTGGGACTTCTATGTACTGACTAAGGAAACTTTCCTGAACATATTTGGCAAACTCTATCCCATCTGGTCCTTTCACCGTATGGGAGTCCCAGACAACATGCAGAAAGTTAATATCACAAAGCTACCATCACAACCTTATGTTTCATGCAACAGTCTTCAATCGCTCCTCAAATTGGTTCCTCTAAATGCTGCGGACTGTTGGGTGGTCTGTAATATAGCCCCATTAACATAGTCACACCTGTTTTATTCCTCAGTTCCACCCATAAAGCCTCACCTGACAAGTTCTCCAGTCTGTCCTGACTGAGCACTGCTGTGTCATTTTCCCTGACTAGTAATGCCAGCTCACCCCTTTAATCCCTCCCACTCTGTCAGGTCTAAATCAATGGAACCCCAGAATATTGAGCTGCCAAACCTGCCCCTCCTGCAACCAAGTCTCACTAATGGCTCAGATATCATTATTCCAGGTGTTGATCCATGCCTGAGCTCACCTGCCTTTCCTGCGATACTTCTTGCATTGAAATATACACAACTCTCTGTTCTGACACTCTGTTTCCCATCCCCTTGCAACTCTAGTTTCACCTCCCCCCGCCCCCCAACAGTATTACTCTGTTTCCCATCCCCTTGCAACTCTAGTTTCACCTCCCCCCGCCCCCCAACAGTATTACTCTGTTTCCCATCCCCTTGCAACTCTAGTTTCACCTCCCCCCGCCCCCCAACAGTATTACTCTGTTTCCCATCCCCTTGCAACTCTAGTTTCACCTCCCCCTGCCCCCCAACAGTATTACTCTGTTTCCCATCCCCTTGCAACTCTAGTTTCACCTCCCCCCGCCCCCCAACAGTATTACTCTGTTTCCCATCCCCTTGCAACTCTAGTTTCACCTCCCCCCGTCCCCCAACAGTATTAGCAAACCCTCCTGCTAGCATATTAGTCCCCTTCCAGTTTAGGTGTAAACTGTCTCTTCTGTACAGGTCCCACCTTCCCAGGGATCCAAAATCTGAAGTTACCTGTGACACAGATGGCAATCCTGAGAATCTGTCCTTTAACTTATCACCTAACCACCTGAATCCACTTTGCAGGACAATGTCACCCATCCTACCCGTGTCATTGGAATCAGGTAGACCATATCTTCCGGCTGCTCACCCTCCCACTTAAGAATGGTGACATCTGGATATCTGGGAATCTCGTTCACATCCACAGAACCTCCCTTCTGTTCCCCTAACTCGTGAATCCCCTATCAGCACAGCTCACCTCTTCACCCCTTCCCTTCTCAGTCAGAGACAGAGACCTGACCACTGTGACTTTCCTCTGCCAGGTCTTTCCCCTCCGCCCCCCCCCCCCCGCCGACAGTATCCAAAGTGATATACCTGTTGTTGAGGGGGGTGGTCACAGGGCTACCCTGCACTGGCTGTTCTATCCATTTCACTCTCCTGACTGTCACCCTGTTTCCTGTGTCCTGCACTTAGTGTGTTACCACCTCTATATATCCTCTATTAAACCCTCAGCCTCCCAAATGATCTGGAATTCATCCATTTTCAGCCCCAACTCCTGAATGTGTTAGAAGCTGCAGCTGGATGCACTTCTTGCAGGGAGACTGGAGGTCTCCCTGCCTTCCCACATCCCACAAGAGAAGCATTCAACTATCCTTACTGTTCTAACCGTGAAATTATAAAGAAGGAAACAATAAACTGAAAAATGTCTACCTACAGTTTTTTTCCCTCTCTCACTCAAGCCTCTCCTCGCTGAAGCCTCGAAGAGCTAAAGCCTCAAATCCCCACTCTAACACTGTCCACTCCAACAAAGGCCGCTCCACTTGCTCCTGCTTTGTTTTCATTTGCCCTTGCTAATGACTCCTGATCTCTGATTGGCCACTGTCTAAACACTGAAACTCCCACAAGGCAGTGTTTTTTAATGCACAGTGAGGGATAGAATGCACTGCTTCATGGACTTAGACCATAAGACCATAGTAAAAGGAGCAGAATTGGGCCATTTGGCCCATCAAGTCTGCCCCATTATTTCATCATGGCTGATTCATTTTTCCTCTCAGAACCAGTCCCCGGCCTTCCCACCATATCCCTTCATGCCCTGACTAATCAATAATCTATCAACCTCTGGCTTAAATATATATAAAGACTTGGCCTCCACAGCTGAATTCACCAGATTCACTACTCTCTGGCTAAAGAATTTCCTCCTCAACTTCATTCTAAAAGGACACCCCTTTATTCTGAGGCAATGTCCTCTGGTCTTAGACATTGCCACCATAGCAAACATCCTCTCCATATCCACTCTGTTAAGTCACCCCTCATTCTTCTGAATTTCAATGAATAAGTCACCCCTCATTTTCCTGAATTTCAATAAACAGTCTTCATATGACAAGCTGTTTAATCCCAGAATCATTTTTGTGAACCTACTTTGAACCCTCTGCAGTTTCAGCACATCCTAAGATGAGGGCCCAAAGCTGCTCACAGTACTCCAAGCGAGGCCTTACCAGTGCTTTATAAAGTTTCAACATTACATCCTCGCTTTTATATTCTAGTCCTCACAAAATGAACGCTAACATCACATGTGCCTTCCTCATCACACTCAACCTGCAAAGTAACCTTTAGGGGATCCTGTACAAGTCCCTTTGCACCTCAGTTTTTTGGTATTTTCTCACCATTCACAAAATAGTCAACACTTTCATCTCTTCTACCAAAGTGCATGGCCATATACTTCCCGACACTGTATTCCATCTGCCACTTTGCCCATTCTCCTAACCTAAGTCCTTCTGTAGCATCTGTACTTCCTCAAAATTACCTACCCCTCCACCCGTCTTAATATCGTCTGCACGCTTTACAACAAAGCCATCAATTCCATCATTTAAATGACATATGACATTGACATATAACATAAAAAGAATCAGTCCCAACACAGACCCCTGTGGAACACCACTAGTAACCAGTAGCCAACCAGAAAAGGCTCTCTTTATTCCCAATCTATGCCTCCAGCCAATCAGCCACTGCTTTATCCACACTAGAATCTTTCCTGTAATACCACGGGCTCGTAGCTTGTTAAGCAGCCTCACGTGTGGCACCTTGTCAAAGGTCTTCTGAAAATCCAAGTACACAACATCAACTGATCATCCTTTATCTATTCTGCTTGTTATTTCTTCAAAGAATTCCGTTAAATTTGTCAGGCAAGACTTTCCCTTGAGGAAACCATGGCCTATTTTATCATGTACCCCAAAACCACATCCTTATTAATCATCTCCAACACCTTCCCAACCACTGAGGTCAAAATAACTGGCCTATAATTTCATTTCTTCTGCTTCCCTCCCTTTTTGAAGAGTGGAGTGCCATTTGCTACTTTCCTACATGCACCCCTGGTGTGGATTGTTACCTAAAAGGGTAATTTATATAAAGTATGATCAGAAACCAGTCTATAGTAAGGAGAGTGGTGATGGAAAGGAAAGTGGAGATTTTGCCAGTAGTTCACATTTAGATTTATTTATTTATTGAGATACAATGTGGAGTAAGCCCTTCCAGCCTTAGAGTTCCGCTGCCCAGCAAACCCCCCGATTTAATCCTACCCTAATGACAGGACAAGTTACAATGACCTACCAACCACTACGTGTTTGGAGTGTGGGAGGAAACCAGGGCACCCGGAGGAAACCCACACGGTCACAGGGAGAACGTACAAACCACTTACAGGCAGCAGCGGGAATTGAACAGGTGTCGCCTGTACTGTAAAACGTTGTGCGAACCTCTACACTACCATGCTACCATTATGCCAACAATCAACATACCCAGGGACATGCTGGGAGAACTGATTAGACTGTTGATCTGCATTTGATATTGAGAGAGTAGGGCATGCTTTCAGTCTTCCAGGAAGCTCATAACCTCTTATCTTGATCCATAGAATCATACAGCATGGGATAGGGCCCTTTGACTCAACTTGTCCATTCAAAAATGCCTCTTTCAAACTCATCCCAGTTTCCAGCATTTGGCCCATAAACGCATAAACCTTTCCAATCCGTGAACCTGTCCAACTGTCCTTTAAAAGTTGCTATTGTACCTGCCTCCACCACTTCCTCTGGCAGTTCACTCCACATAGATACTGTCATTGAGTTGAAACTATTGTCCCTCAGGTTCCTATTAAATATTTACTCTCTCACCTTAAACCTATCCTATTTTACTGTTAACAGCAAACTAACCATGCAAACAATGAGCCCATCACCAATGATTCCTCTATTTTTTTTTGTTTGTTTTTTATTACACACACCTTGAAAACTGCATAGCACTTTAATAAAACATCATATAAAAGAAACCTGCAGCTGCACGGCAACAAAGGATATGTGTGTGGGAGCATTTCAGTTACTACGTGGCCGCGCACCAGCACAGCTTAGAGGGAACAGTGCCCAGCACTAACCCTTAAGATACACCACTAGTATGGGCCTCCAGTGTGAGAAACAACCTTCCAACGTCACCCCCTGCTTTCTGCCATCAAGCCAATTGTGTGTCCAATTAGCCAGCTCTCCCTAATTTCTTTGTAATTCCTTTATATGGACTTACTGAAGTTCATATAAACCATGTCTACACTCATGACTTCCTTAGTCATATCATCAAAAAGCTTAAGCCAGGTGTTGAGACATGATCTCCCACCCACTAAGCTATATGACGATCCCTCATCATCTCCTTTTCCAATATACGTATATCTGAACCCTCAGAATTCCTCTTTAGAAACTTTACCTACCACAAATGGAAGACTGCAGTTCCCACGTTTACCTTTGCTACTGTTAGCAAAAGGCACAACATTCACTAACCCCCAATCTTCCGGCATCACAGCCATGGCTAACAATGACGCAAGTTTCTCGGCCAGAGCTTTCTCAAGTTCTTCCCAATATTCAAGTCCTGGAAATATATCTACCTTAATTAGCTTTTAAGACAACCAAAACTCCTCTACTGTAATTAGGCTATACCCAAGACCTTCCTGTCTTAAGTCTTCATGTCTTTCTCCGTAGAAAAAGTAGCCAAAGCTATCTCATGCCCCTTTTTAGTCCTCCTGATTTTCTTAAATGAGCTACACTCCTGAATCCCCTATACTCGCATACAGTTACTGCCTGTACCTGACCCATGCCTTCTTTATCCTGATGAAGGCCACAATATCCCTCATCATCCAGGGTTCCCTGGTCTTACCAGCCTTGACTTCACTCTGTCAGGAACATGCAGATCTTGAGTTTTCACTATCACACCTCTAAAAACCTCCTTCTAGCCTATGTGCCCCTTGCCTGCAAACAACCCACACCAAAACATCCTTGGCACTTTCTGTTCAGTCTACTCTTTTCCAAAATCCCTGTCTGGAAGTACTGTGATGAACTTGGGGAGATTTAATCCAGCTCTGTACTTCCAGACCAAGCTGTAGGCAGCAACATCTAGGAAGATGCACATTCAGTTCTTGATTGACCAGGGGCCAGGGTTGATGAAAAATTGATCAAAATTCTACCTGACATACAATGGAATGTTTAGAAACACAGAAAACCTACAGCACAATACAGGCCCTTTGGCCCACAAAGCTGTGCGGAACATGTCCTTACTTTAGAAATTACCTAGGCTTACCCATAGCCCTCTACTTTTCTAAGCTCCATGTACCTGTCCAGGAGTCTCTTAAAAGACCCTAAGGTATCCACCTCCACCACCGTCGCCAGCAGCCCATTCCACGCACTCACCACTCTCTGTGTAAAACAACTTACCCCTGACATCTCCTCCGTACCTACTTCCAAGCACCTTAAAACTGTGCCCTCTTGTGTTAGCCATTTCAGCCATGGGGAAAAAGCCTCTGACTATCCACACAATCAATGCCTCTCATCGTCTTATACACCTGTATCAGGTCACCTCTCATCCTCTGTCGCTCCAAGGAGAAAAGGTAGAGTTCACTCAACCTATTCTCATAAGTCATGCTCCCAATCCAGGCAACATCCTTGTAAATCTCCTCTGCGCCCTTTCTATGGTTTCCACATCCTTCCTGTACTGAGGTGACCAGAACTGAGCACAGTACTCCAAGTGGGGTCTGACTAGGGTCCTATATAACTGCAACATTACTTCTCGGCTCCTAAACTCAGTCCCATGATTGATGAGAGCCAATGCTCTGTATGCCTTCGTAAACACAGTCAACCCGCGCAGCAGCTTTTAGTGTCCTGTGGACTCAGAGCCCAAGATCCCTCTGATCCTCCACACTGCCAAGAGTCTTACCATTAATAATATATTCTACCTTCATATTTGACCTACCAAAATGAACCATTTCACACTTATCTGGGTTGAACTCCATCTGCCACTTCTCAGCCCAGTTTTGCATCCTATCAATGTCCCACTGTAACCTCTAACAGCCCTCCACACTATCTACAACACCCCCAGCCTTTGTGTCATCAGCAAATTTACTAACCCATCTCTCCACTTCCTCGTCCAGGTCATTTATAAAAATCACAGAGTAGGGGTCCCAGAACAGATCCCTGAGGCACACCGCTGGTGACTGACCTCCATGCAGAATATGACCCGTCTACAACCACACTTTGCCTTCTACGGGCAAGCCAATTCTGGATCCACAAAGCAATGTCTCCTTGGATCCTATGACTCCTTACTTTCTCAATAAGCCTTGCATGTGGTACCTTGTCAAATGCCTTACTGAAATCCATATACACTACATCTACTGCTCTACCTTCCTCAAAATATTCAAACAGGCTCGTAAGGGAAGAACTGCCTTGACAAAGCCATGCTGATTGAATAAGGGAACAAATTTTGCAACCCTCTGATCCTCCGGAACCTCTCCTGTCCCTATTAATGATGCAAAGATCATCGCCAGAGGCTCAGCAATCTCCTTCCTCACCTTCCACAGCAGCCTGGGGTACATCTCGTCCAGTCCCGGAGACTTATCCAACTTGATGCTTCCCAAAAGCTCCTGCACATCCTCTTTCTTAATATCTATATGCTCAAGCTTTTCAATCTGCTGCAAGTCATCCCTACGATTGCCAAGGTCCTTTTCCGTAGTGATTACTGAAGCAAAGTATTCATTAAGTATCTCTGCTATCTCCTCCGGTTCCATACACACTTTTCCACTGTCACAGTTATTTGGTAGGTCCTATTCTCTCACGTCTTATCCTCTTGCTCTTCACATACTGATAGAATGCCTTGGGGTTTTCCTTAATCCTGCTTGCCACGGCCTTCTCATAGCCCCTTCTGGCTCTCCTAATTTCATTCTTAAGCTCCTTCCTGCTAGCCCTATAATCTTCTAGATCTCCATCATTACCTAGTTTTTTGAAATTTTCGTAAGCTTTTCTTTTCTTCTTGACAAGATTTTCAACAGCCTTTGTACACCATGGTTCCTGTACCCAACCATCCTTTCCCTGTCTCATTGGAATGTACCTATGCAGAACACCACGCAAATATCCCCTGAACATTTGCCACATTTCTGCCATACACTTCCCTGAGAACATCTGCTCCCAATTTACGCTTCCAGGTTCCTGCCTGATAGCTTCATATTTCCCCTTTACTCCAATTAAACATTTTCCTAACTTGTCTGCTCCCATCCCTCTCCAATGCTATGGTAAAGGAGATAGAATTGTGATCACTATCTCCAAAGTGCTCTCCCACTGAGAGATCTGACACCTGACCAGGTTCATTTCCCAATACCAGATCAAGTACAGCCTCTCCTCTTGTAGGCTTATCTACATATCGTGTCAGGAAACCTTCCTGAACACACCTAACAAACTCCACCCCATCTAAACCCCTTGCTCTGGGGAGATGCCAATCAATATTGGGGAAGTTAAAATTTCCCATTAAAGCAACTTTTAAACTAGATCATGAGTTGACAAAGCAGTCCTTGAATTTCAGACAATATCAACTCAAGTGCACAATTTACATCATCTGCTTTCTTCACCAAGATCATGTACTCTGACAGGATCTTTGTGAGGTTCTCTGACTGGAGTAGGAGCAATACCCCAGGGGGCCAGAGCACACCCCTATCCCAACAGCTGACAGTGAAAACTGATTTAACAGGACTAATGGGGTTGTAAGCAACACACTGGACAATAGAAAGGCAATCTCAAAAGGAAGTTGTGTCAATTGATTGACAGTGGCTTTCTGTATTACAAAATGGGGTTTGGGGACAAACCTGGGCAACTTTGCAAAGGAACTACTCAGAGGTCCTGTCAGCCTGTAGATGGGGTGAGGTGCATCTAGCATCAGTGGTGGAGATATTACACAGGAGCTGAAGAGTTAAAAGCTGTGCAAGATTTTCAGACACAAAAGCTGGTATTTATTTTAATGTGCAACTTATTTCCTTACAATACAATATCATAATACCTTTGTAGAACATTGTGCTATCTTATCCTGTATTATTTGTGGCATTTTAATTCATAAGTGGTGTTAGTTTCAATAAAGTTTTCAAGAACTCTGCAATATTTTGCTCGGGATCTGTCTAGCTTTACCTCGCCCATGGGAATGGAGCCACACACAGATAAGCATTAGTGTGAACCACCTAAACAAGAGTACGTGTTATATTTGGCCCATTCTGATGATTATAGCCCCTCAGGCAGAGCTGCTGCTAATTTTATTTGACCTCAATCTGTTTAACATCCCCCCAAAATTTGCCCAATTATCTTTTAAAGGATGCCTGTTTTTTATTCTTTCCTCCCTTCCCCAGACTCCGTACTTGCTTAAAATCTTTCACATCTCAGGAATTTTCCATTTCAGACGAAGGATTTATAAGAATGTTGTGTGTGTTGCTCTGGATTTCCAACATCATCTTCTCCCTTCCTTTCCAGTCAGGAAGAAGGGCCTCGGCCCGAAACGTTGATTTTTAAAAATTTATTACCATAGATGCTGCCCGACCTCCAGGATTTGGTGTGTGTTGCTGCAGTTCCAAAAGTAGTTGACTTGAAAGTTTTGATTTGTTATCCTGGGCTCACTGTTAGACAGATGATCCATTTGCACTAACAGACAGACCACTCAAGCAGTCAAAAAGTGAATCACAAATTCCCCCGCTGCCTGCAGGGAGTTTGTACGTTCTCCCCGTAACTGCGTGGGTTTCCTCCGGGTGCTGCGGTTTCCTCCCACAGTCCAAAGACCTACCTGTTGGTAGGTTAGTTGGTCATTGTAAATTGTCCCATGGTTAGGCCATAGGTTAATTGGTCATTGTAAATTGTCCTGTGATTAGGCCAGGATTAAATTGGCCAGCATGGCTCAAAGGGCCAGAAGGCCTACGCAGCACTGTATGTCAATAAACAAAGAAATAAAAGACTGAAGCCAAATTACCCGTAGGGACAGAACAACATTTCAAACAATGGGAGCTCACTGTGATAATTGCTGCATGTTTAACATCAGGCACATTTGCAAGGAACACTGAATGAGACCCATCTGAAGGCAAAATAAACCAGTATTTGTACAGGGACAGGTTTAATTGCTTTACTTTAGTAACGTTAGTGTTCTTTGTGCTTTTACTACTATTTCATTCCCACTACATCCCTCTTATTCAGTATATGCCGATGTTCTGAAGTCTATGTTACGAAACATAGAACATAGAAATCTACAGCACGTGACAGGCCTTTCAGCCCACAATGCTGTGCCGACCATGTAACCTAGTCTAGAAACTGACTAGAATTTCCCTACTGCATAGCCCTCTATTTTTCTAAACTCTGTGTGCCCATCTAAGAGTCTCTTAAAAGACCCTATTAAAAGAGTTTATTTTCAGCAGTTATTAGGGCAGCTCAGTGACAAAAGATGCTCAGCGGATGGGCATGTGTGAGGGAAGTTAAGTTGGAGGGCCACCGGGAAGTAAGGAGGGTGGGGAACAGGCTGGGGTTGTTCAGCTGGGCACTGGATCAGTGGGCTTCTCCAGTTTTGCTGGTTATATCCATATCCATTCTGAGCCTCAGGCTGGATCAGCAGCAAGGCTTCACAAACTGAGATTTAATTCCCACAATGTCTCACAAACTGAGATTTAATTTCCACAATGTCTCCCAAATTTCATACTGGATTTGTTTCCACAGCACCTTGACTGACACACACTGTTGGTGCACCATTACTTCTAGTGTGCTCCCGGGCACAGTATCCCAGATTAGCACTGACACACATGCACACCCCTCCACTGGTGCACCATTTCTTCCAGTGTGCTCCTGGACACAATCGCCCAGATTAGCACACACACACACACCCACCCACCCATTGGTGCACCATTTCTTCTAGTGTGCTCCCAGACACAAGTAACGGTGCATCAACGGAAATCCAAGTAACACACTCAAAATGCTGGAGGAACTCAGCTTCTATGGAAAAGAATTAACAGTTGACATTTCGGGCTGAGAGCCTTCTTCAGGACTGGAAAGGATGGGGCAAAATGCCAGAATAAAAAGATAGGGGGAGGGAAAGGTCAAGGGCTAGAGAGGAAGGAATCTGTCTGATTGGAGAGGAGAGTGGAAAAGGGGAAGGAGGTAGTAAGAGGCCAGAGTAGGGAAGAGAAGAAGAGGGGAGAGGGAGGGAATTTTTTTTTTAATTGACAGGAGAAATTGATATTCATGTCATCAGGTTGGAGGCTACCCAGACAGAATGTAACATGTTGCTCCTGAATCCCGAGGGTGGCCTCATCTTGGCAAAAGAGGAGGCCATGGACTGACATATTGGAACGGGAATGGGAACCAGAATTAAAATGTTTGGCCACTGGGAAGCCCTGCTTGTGGCAGATGGTGTGGAGGTGATCGATTAACAAAGTGGTCACCCAATTTACGGTGGGTGTCACCAATGTAGAGGGGGCCGCACTGAACACCAGACACAATAGATTCACAGGTGAAGTGCTGCCTCACCTGGATGGACTGTTTTGAGGCCCTGAATGGAGATGTGGGAGGAGATGAATGGGCAGATGTAGCACTTTGGCCACTTGTAAGGATATTATTAGTGGGGAGGGAAGAATGGACAAAGGGAATCATGGAGAGAGTGATCCCTGCAGAAAGGAGAGGCGGAGGAGGTAAATATACATTTGGTGGTAGGATCCCCTTGGAGATGGCAGAAGTTACAAAGAATGATGAAGCTTCAATGCCTCTGGTTAGAGTCGTAGAGAAACAGCGCTGAAACAGGCCCCCCATGCTGAAACCATTTAAACTGCCTACTCCCATTGTTCTGCACTGGGACAATGCCCTACATATCCCTACCATCCATACTTCTCTTACACGTTGTGTTACGTACCCCGTAACTGGGTTGCCAATCCAGCAGAAATGGATCACTCAGTTGGAGTCTGGATTACTGGAACTAAGGAAGTTTTATTAAAGAAATAAGCAACACAGTACTCTAATAGTAAGGATATAAATGCAACAGTTTTAGCACTGAATAAACACACATGTACACAGAACTAGGATAACAGGATCAATGAAGCTCTATCGCAGTCTAGGGGTAAAATGTTCAATCACAAGTGACAGAGTTCAGTTTAGTTCAGTTCGCAGCAATCGTTGTGCCATTGAAGAGAGAGAGAGAGCGAGCGAATGCTGATATTCAAAACTGGATTCAACAGACTTTTGATATTTCTCGCAGTTAGCTCTCAGGCGAGCCCTTTGTAATGTCTTCTGAGGTCACCGACTGTGACCCCTCCGTTTTCAGATACGATCGTTCCTCGGCAGTGAACCCGGCACCCGGGCAAGGGTGGACACACACACCAGGTTCCCGTCGACCGAATCTTTCCACCCTGTGCGTCTATGGCCGGTCCCGTGACCAGCCCTCCAAAACTCCCACCGACTTGTGGGGGAGCACTGCTTCCAGGGTCTCGATACCTCGTGGTGTCGTGAGTGGTGTCTCGTGTGGTGTCTGTTGCCTTAGCGAACCCATCCCTTTTTATCCCCCTGTTGGGGTATCGCCTGTCCATCACTTCAAATAGTTCAGGTTCAAAGCAAACCAGTCTTGACAATACCCAGACTGGTGTCTCCTTTCGTTAATCTCTCTCATCTCTTCATTAACATTTCCAAATGCTGCTCCATTGTCTTACTTATCTCTCTCCTGAAGACAGGTGGCAGATCAACTGTTGATCCCACTGGTGATAGCACAGGACAGTCAACATCTTAGTCTATGTGTACTTTTGTCACAGTTGAAATCGAACTTGCATGCACCACTTGTGCTGGCAGCTCATTCCACTCTCTGACGGCCCTCTGAAAGAAGAGGTTTCTCATGTTTCCCTTAAACATCTCACCTTTCACCCTTAATCCATGACCTCTGGTTGTAGTCCCACCCAACCTCAGTGGAAAAAAACCTGCTTGCATTTTTCCTATCTATACCCTTCATAATTTTGTATACCTCTATAAAATCTCCTCTCAATCTTCTACATCCTAAAAAATACAGTTCTAAACTATTCAATCCTTCCTTATAACTCAGGTTATCCAGACCTGGCAACAGCTTTGTAAATTTTCTCTGCACTATTTCAGCCTTGTTTACATCTTTCCTGTAGGTAGGTGATCAAAACTGCACACAATACTCCAAATTAGGCCTCACCAACATTTTATACAACTTCAACATGACAAACCACCTTCTGTACTCAAAACTTTGACTTACGAAGGCCAATAAGCTAAAAGCTTTCTTTACAATCCTACCTACCTTTGATGCCACTTTCAATGAATTATAGACCAGTATTCGCAGATCCCTTTGTTCTACCACACTCCTCAGTGCCCTACTGCTCACTGTGCAAGACCTACTCTGGCTGGTCCTACCAAAGTGCAAAACCTTGCACTTGTCAGCATTAAATTCCATCTGCCATTTTTCAGCCCATTTTTCCAGCTGATGCAGATCCCCCTGCAAGCCTTGATAGTCTTCCTCACTGTCCACTACACCCCCAATCTAGGTGATATCCACAGATATGCTGATCCAGTTAATCCTGGGATCGTGAACTCATGGGCAGATTCCACAGTAGCAGTGCTGGGTTTCAGTAACTTCCTAAAGAACCTTTGCAACTCCAGCAGCTACTGGTGATGAGGACAAAGTTAGAACATAGAACAGTACAGGTCCTTTGGCCCACAATGGGACCGACCTTTTAATCTACTCTAAGATCAATCTAATTCTTCCCTCTCACATAGCTCTCCATTTTTGTCATCCATGTTCCTTGCTAAGAGTCTCTTAAATCTCTGTAATGTACCTGCCTCAACTAGCACCCCTGACAGTGTGTTCCACACACCCACCACTGTGTAAAAAAAAATCTACCCCGACGTTCTCCCTAATCTTTCTTCCAATCACCTTAAAATTATCCGACTCCTGTATTCGCCATTTCCACCCTGTAAAAAAGGCTCTAGCTGTCCACTCTATCTATACCTATTATCTTTCAACCTCTATCATCTCTCAAAAGTTCTGGCCTGTTTTCCACCAATCAACTCATTGTGCAATTTAGAATAATGCAAAACTCAGAGTGCAAGTTATTAAAAACATTTTATTAAAACTATCAGATTGCATTGAGAAACTATGGGGACAGGCATGTTTATATTATTAATCTCTCTGTACATACATTTTACATTATGTAAAGCCTTTAAAACACCCAAAAGTAATCAGAATCAGTGAATTGGGTTCTTGTTCATTGTATCTGTCTCAGAAGTAGATTTAAGCATCAACTAGGAGTCAAAACAAAAAAAAAGCTTCTAAAGTATAAAATGCAGATATACCCTTTATGATAACTGTTAACTTTTGCCCACAATTATTTACACAACAGTAAAATGTCATTTTGTTCCATAAAAGGAACCCAACTATGTACATTGTGCATTTCCCCCTAATTATATTATAGAGAAAATCATTGTTACTTAACAACATATACATTCATGTTTCAGGACGCGTTTCAAATAAGACAACCTGAAAACTTTTTGGACAACCATGAAAATAAAATACGGATAGATTTTTAATCCCATAGAATGTTCAACTCAGCAACTAAGTGGGTGAGAATGAATCACATCAGTGTTAGAAGTAAATCAGGATATTTTATACCCAGAGTAACTCATGTCAGCGTAGCGCCTTGGGCTTGAAAGAAAAAGGAGCCTCAGTATTGTTTACCCATCACTGGGCATGGGTGAACAATGTCCTTCCTGGTGTCTGTCTATCGGACAGAAGTCGCAGTGAGGAAATGGACTCATTGGAAGGGAATATTTCAAATCCAAAACCTTTCACTGAAACCAATTGCCATACGTGATAACTTCCTCACTTCACACCAGCTTTATCATTTTTCATTTGAGCATCTCAGACAATTATTTATCTGTCTAGATGACAGTATGACAAGTGATTCTTCAGAAATCATTTTACATTACTGCCCTAATTAACACTGAAGGTCTAGATCTAAAATTGAAAGCAAACTGGGACAAGTGAAACTTGCACAAGCATTGGTAATCAGATAGTAAACTAATTTGGTGTTTTCATTTCAGGATTGATGTAGGAAATTAATCTTTGATTGAGAGAGCAGTTAATTACATCCAGCTTAATACCTTAAGGCAACTCTTCATTTAGCAGTGATAAGGGGGCTGCAACTGATTTGTCCGTGAAAATACCCTAAAGAAAGAATTTTCAGGCCATGAGAAGAGGGGATTGGGGGTGGGGTGTAGGACTGAAATCTTATTCTTAGATAGAACTGGTGTAAACTCTACAGGATTAGAAAGTTCAATTTTGTGTTACAACCATTGTGATTCTAACTCCAATTTAATCATCTACTCCAACACTGTCCATTCTCAATTGATTAGTGTTAAATCGGTTAATGTTAAAATACTTACCAAACGACCTTTAAAGTTCAAATTACTGCAGTTTAAGAGGAGAGTGAGACTTGCCACATTTGGATATTTATAGAACAAGTATCTGCATCTGCAATTGTGTTTTGTCTCTATGGAAGCCTTCCACAGTGAGTGATCTTCATGCCAATCGATGCTACAGCTTTTACTGTGACTTATAGTATATTGTTAGCCATACTTCTAGCAATCAGTGAATAGATAGTGCATAGAAAACCATATTCGCCTATTGAGTGTACATGATTTCAGCTTGGCCTACAAGGCTGAGAAATTTGTATCAAACTCATGCAGGACAGCGAAAATGGAATTAAATTTCACGTACAATAGTAAACCAATCAATCAGCAGTGGCTTGGTAACTGAGAAAAAAGGAGTTATGTCAGCTACTAAGTATGCATTACAAGAATACACTGCCTAATCTCTTGTCCGAACCACCTCTGGAGCACCGGTTAGATCTGCTGCCCCAGAACATGCATCGAGTGGTTGGGACACTGACCTTCACTTTTGGGACCTGGAGTAACCTCAGTCCATGCAGTTAACTTAGTGTCTCTGCCAAAGGCTGGGCAATGGGAAGGGTCATTTGTAAAGGTCTATTTGAGTGTTTGAGATTGGGGTTGAGGCACAGGAGCGGGAACTTTACTCTGTGCTACTGTACAGGATATCTGAGATGGGAAGACTTCCATTCCCTAATGCTAACATGCCTCAGCAAATGAACTGCTGGTGAAGCTCACTGGGCCAGGCAGCATCTGTGGAAGGAATGGATGGTCAACATTTCAGGCTTGATCTGAAACACTGATGGTCCATTTCCTTCCAACGATTCTGCCTGACCTACGGAGTTCCACCAGCAGTCTGTGTCCTCTAGACTCCAGCATCTGCAGTCACTTGTGAATCCACAAACAACCCTCATCCTGACAAGATAAGAGAACTACAACAAAAAAAAGCAACAAGTTGATTTTGTGGATTACACAAGACTAAAGAGAAAGTCAATCTGAACTTCCCTTTGCTATAATACACTACAATCTTCCTTTAATACATCATTAATTTGTGTAACTTTTACAGCCAGTATTATGTTAGTAACAAATCCAATGTTTTTTTTAATGTACAACTGTATAGTTTATAGAAAATATATAAATACACACACCAGTCAATAAAAAAAAACTGTTCAGACTTTGAGAAATGAGAAGCCTGTTTAAGGAACCCCAGCCTTTCAGTGATGAAGCAGTCTTTGGTCGGCAGGTCAGACGTTAAAGAACTCACTGTACATCAGGTGGCCCTTCACCTGAACTTATAAATAGGTGACTTTCCATTCACAGCAAACCCTGGGCTTTGAGGAGCTGAATAGGTAAATGGCGTAATGTCAAGTTCTTCACCAAACACCTTTAACTTTTACACACAGTTCTGTGGTGGCTACGGATTATAGTTGGTGATCCTCAAAATCCTCTTCAGCCAGCTGTTTCACTTTAAGGATCTTCCATTGCTCAGTTATTACACAGTTTTAGTTATCCCCATTTTCTCTCCACTGTGTGATAAGGATTCTAATTAGAAGCTGACAACAGCAGGTTTACCTGGAAGAAAAGGGTGAAAAGTTGGAGCCAATCTGAAAAGACACAAATTAAAAATTGTCCACAAGTCTCTGGCATATTGTCAATTCAAACTAATTTGGAGGAGAGGGGGATAATGATTCCAGTAGCCCATACATCTTGAACTGCAAGTGAACATCACTGCTCTACGTTTCCTATCTCTGCAGTGAAGTGACCCGCCACCTGTAAAGAGTCAATGCCCTGGGGAGGTGAGGGTACAGACTGAGAGAAGCTTAAGTGTCCTTGCTCTCAAAATATGCCACACTCTAGTTGAAGAGCTAGGCTATCTACTTTAACTGGGAATAAACACAGGGAACATGTACCTTTAAATGAAGTCACACCACCCAAAGCCTTGTCCTCTTGACAGTTGTGTGCAATTTGGTACGCTCCTCCTTCAGCTTTCTTAGATAACCAATATGGCCCATGCAATGCAAATAATTTTCCCAATCCATTACTCACAATATGAAGCATTTTGATCATGGAAATACGTTATATTGCAGGAGTATCTGTACTTCAAAACAAAGCTCTCAGAAACAAATGTGATATAAAGCCCTCAACTAGGTGGCAAACTTTGGCTCAACCTTGCTACAGGGGACAGGGAGATGAATGCACTTTCCACAAGGGTTTAGATTGTTTAAAGGGTAGCTCTTATAGCTAATTTTGTGACAAAATATTTCATCGCAGGTTCTCAGATTTTGCCCACTCCACAGAAAACATTGGTATTTCAGGAGGTTCTGAGAGATTGAAGTTCTTGGAGCTGCATCTGATGCAATTGCTGCTGGAGAATTAAATGGCCAGAACTTTACACACCAAGAAAGTACCCTGAACTTCTTGTGGTAATAATATTACGAAATAGATTAACCATGAGCAATGGTGCAGCGGGTTAGCAAGCACTTAAAAGGTCTAACCTGGCTCAGGCTCAGAATACGAACAATAATAACCCAGGCTCTTTTAACTAATACATCACACTGAATTATGTGTGAATCAAGCCTTTGATCCATACATCTTTTAGTAGAGAGGGAGGGCAGCAAACCATGCTGAAGCTGTCTTTAGGAGGAGGCTAACTGAAGCTGTGTTTCCAAGGATGGAATAGATCTCGGCCAGGAAATACAATTCAAACTTGTGTTTCAGTGCTATATCTTACCTGGTCCATGGAAGGACAAGCTATGATCTGCAAATCTTCACCACTGAAATCCTCCTGTAATAGCCCTTCCAGTTTCTGGAATGTCTGTTGGATGTTGCTCTAAAGGGAAATCAGTAGTATTAGGAAAAGTGATCACAGTGTGTTCACACCATACCTTGAGTAAAGAAGCAGAACGTGAAGAAATGCAGTCGACAGAGTTGTAATGTCTGTGTGGATATGTGCACTGCAATTTTGACTTTCTCCTCCACACTGGCTACAGATATGGCACAAAATCCTAATTGCAGTTTTCATTGTTCCTCCGTCTTTTATGAAATGTAGGTGTCAGTGTCTAGGTAGTCATTTGAGATGTGGGTATCAGTGTCTAGGTAGTCATTTGAGATGTGGGTTTCAATGGGTAGGTAGTCACTTGAGATGTGAGTGTCAGTGGGTAGGTAGTCATTTGAGATGTGGGTGTCAGTGTCTAGGTAGTCATTTGAGATGTGGGTGTCAATGGGTAGGTAGTCATTTGAGATGTAGGTAGATGTTTTCCTGTCCAGTCTTCATTGCCCTCAAGGCATTCTGAAGGACAGGAGTTCTAAGATTTAGGCCCAGAAATGAAGGAACAGTGACCTACTTTAAAGCTGTTGAATGTGTGACCTGGAATGTTCAGGGCAGGGTGCACTTGTGGCCAGAGGCTTTGCATAGGTGAAGATGTCAGAGGAGCTTGTAGATGATGTTTATTGAGGGGGACTGCCAGGCAATGGCCAATGGACGAACACCGCCTCCCAACCCCAATCGAGGTTCAGCTGACTGACCAGAGTTAACTAAAGGCTGTTATTTTGTTTGTCTCTATGCCTATTGATAAATGATCAGTAGAGTTAACGGGCTATAGCTGCAGACATGGCAAAAGCTAGATATTCGGCTGTCAAAGATGTACTCAGCACAATTGTACAAGGACAGACTTTTCAGAGTAGGTCATAACTTACCCGCACAGGCTTAAATAGAATGAACTCCGTATCCTTATTGGACAAATACAAGGACAGACTTTTCAGAGTCGTAGGAAGCTTGACTTTAATTGTTTTGTATGTGGAGGCCACCAAATCATTTATTTTTGCTGAAAATTCATGGAAAAGAAACAGGATTTTAATATTTCAATGTGAAAACCAAGTATCTCCATCTACACACAAAATGAGCATGAGTTTGATGAGGCAGAAACTCTCTTTGGACTGGTTTTCACATACTTTCTCAGTTCAGAGATCCAATACATCCATCCACATTTCACTAAACAACATTCTGGTCCCCATTTGGGATTGTTCAGTCCACCTAGGCTCTTTAGAATCCACACCATAGGAGTCTGGGTTCAGACCTCTCTCTTGAAATGTAAGAACAAGGTCAAGGAAGACCCAGTGGTAAGGAAACACAATATTGTTGCCTGTGCTGACTTTCAGCTATTCACCTGCTTAGATGAAATGATTCTGTTGTCACACTGAGCACTCTGTCCTCAGTCAGAGTTTGACCATTCATTTGTTTGAAACATCTGGATGAGTGAAATTTAAGAGTCAGGTTACCTCCATAACAGCACCTATGCTCAGAGTCATGAAATCAGGTCCTACAGTTTTCTGAGTGCACGGAGATCAGCTGCCCACTCACATTAAGCACTATCCTTTTACCCTCATCAACTCCCGACAGACTCTATCACCTGGCTACACATGAAGAGCAACTTACACTGATCAATTAATCTACTTACTCACATGGCTTTGGGGTGTATGAGGAAATTAGAGCTTCCGAAGTAAACTAACATGGTCCCAGGGAGAACACACGAACTCCACACAGACAGTACCCAAGATCAAGACTGAACCGGGTCTCCATGCTGTGAGGCAACAGTTCTACCAGCTGTGTCACTGTCCTTCCGGGAATGCCCCGAAGACTTAATAAATTAAAATTGTCTATAGGATTAGTGGATTCACCTAACATAGAGTTGGAATCACTTCAGAATCCTGACACCAGTAGACATTTGAATGTTCTCTTGTGATTGAGACTACATACCTCACTGAATATCATTTCCTAATGGGAAATAAAGATCATCTTGGAAATAGTTCGGAAAATGATGGTTGGGTTGTGTTGTTCTCCGATGTTGGCAATTTACTTGCAAACGTTTCATCACCGGTGAGCTGTTGATCTCTCCTCGCATGGTGACAAAAACTTCTGCAAATAAATCGCCAACATCGGAGAATAACTCAACCCAAAGATCATCTAATTAAAATATTGCAATATACTTGACTTAAAATACCAACAATTAAAAATCTGTAATAAAGAGGAAACAGCTGTATGTAGAGATGGAGCAGAAGGGAATGAGACGTACCTGGCTGTGCCCAGGGCTGCTGTGCGAGGCTGTATTTTGGCCCGCCCTGATGACCCATGGTTTTTAATGCTGACACCTACACAGAGAAATTCAGTGTCAGCACAGAAGGGGATTGGCACGAAGAAAGTCAGTCATGTTGGAATCATTACCTCTACTTTGTTCAAAAAATACAACTGTTGTTGAAATGTAACCATGTACAAGATAAACCTGTTGCAAGATTAGGTAAGGAAGTGGAATTGTAGAACGTGCTTGGCTTTTCGACCCAATGAGTTCATGGTGGCTCTTTGCAGAATAGTTAGTATTTTAAATTAAAATGAACTCTAATTGAAAATATTTTAAACCAATTCTTTAAGTTATTTGAATGGCTTTTAAATCTCTCCTTTGTTACTGTGGCCCTCAGGGAAGGAAGTTCATGAACCAAACTGAGTGCTGTACAAATCCAGACCCATCAATATGGTTGACTCTTAATTGCCTTCTTGGTTTAGAAGCACAAAGGGACAGTCAATTAGCACTGACCATGCCAGTTCTGTTCTTACCCCATGAAGGATCAAATAAAAAGACATTGCTAATGACCTCGATAGCAGCTATCTGGCCTTGGGGCCCTGAGGAATTCTTGCCAGAAGCCTGTCTATTTCTCAGGCAAGTTTACATCGAGGTAAAACTGTTACTTGGGTAACACCACATGGATTCACAGGATCAGCTTGTTCAGCCTCCTCCCCTGGGCGAGGGAAGTCTGGAAGGTGGACAGCAGAGGTGGGCTGAGCCCCGAACAATCCCGTCCAACAACATGCATCCAAAAACCCACTGGATTCCCGACGACCATCCTTCTGTCTGAGAAACAGCTTTGTTCGCATCCTCTCTGCTCCCTGTCCTTGGATCAATCTCCTGTCCATACCGCCATGAATCCTTTTGTAATCTGAGTCTCAATTTTGCAACCAGCTTCAATATAAGTTTTATTTAAAAAAAGCTTCTAATGATACAAATAACTCCCTCAATCAATAAGTTCCTTTAAATAAGGTTTATCTTTAAACAATCTGCACTGACTCTTCTTTTTGAATTCTGATCTCCAAGTATTGTTTCTTTACTACCCTTTCTAATAGATTAGATCGAGGTTAAGCTGACCAACTGGGTATTGCCAGCCTGTACTTAAATTCCTGGTGTCACACTTGTCATTCCCGCTCCTCTGGCAGCTCCCAGTACCCTTGGGTAGATTGGAAGATTTCAACATGTTAACCTGCTCTTCTCTGAGTAACCCTGGATGCAATCCATCCACAACATGACAAATTTTAACATAGCCAGCTTCACGTTTTCTCTGCAACCCTGCTTTGCAATGAGATTTTGGCTGTATCCTCTCTTTTGCTGAAGACCAATAGAGCATTTAGTATTCCAGTATTTCTGATGTCATTCCATGGCCTCCCCTGAGGGAATGCCCTCAAGTTATTTCTTTGAGACCACTGATTGTTCTGTACAGTTTTACTTAATAATGTTTGCTAACACTTTACACATCCCTTCTCATCCCACTGAGGCTAGCTCAGCTCCAAACATGAAATTCTATTTTAGATTGGTCCCTCTAAATTATTAATCTAAACCTTACGGTCCAAGGTTCAGAACCTTTGCTGCGCTGAAAGCACATTGAAATTCCTTTTCCTCTTGGTCCTCAAGCAAAGCTGGGGGAAATGAAGGCCCTGATATTACCAGCTTGCACACCTTGCACATCCTTACTTCCCCTGCACATTTATCCTATGCTCGTTATTCTACCCACAGAGTATGTGCAATAGGGTGTTTCCTGATGGCATTCAGCTCTGTGCTACTTCCTGTCAGTTCACATGTCCATTTCTCTGTGTACCTTACCCCTTTTTAAACAAGGCCAGAAGACATGGGAGCAGAATTAGGCCATTTGGCCCATCAAGTCAGCTCCGCCATCCAATCATGGCTGATTTGTTTTCCCTCTCAACCCCATTCTCCTGCTTTCTCCCTGTAGCCTATGGCACTCTCACTAATCAAGAATGAATCAACCTCCACTTTAAATATACCCAATGACTTGGCCTCCACAGCCATCTGTGATAATGAATTCCACAAATTCATCACACTCTGCCTAGAGAAATTTCTCCTGATCTCTGTTCAAAAGGGATGCCCTTCTATTCTGAGGCTGTGCGCTCTGGTCCTAGACTGCCCCATTATTGGAAACATCCCCTCTATGCCTGCTCTATCTAGGCCTTTCAATATTCAGTACGATTTAATGAGATTCTACCCTCATCCATCTCAACTCTAGCGAGTACAAGCCCAGAGCCATCAAACACTTCTCATAAGATAATCCTTTCCTTCCCAGGATCATTCTGGTAAATCTCCTCTAGACCCTCTCCAAATTCAGCACATCCTTGCTTAGATATGGGGCCTACAACTTCACAATACACTAAATGTTATCTGAGCCTTTCTAATGCCTTATAAAGTCTCAGCATTACATCCTTACTTTTATATTCTAGTTGTACCATATCAGAGCGATTGTGAAAATGTGACAGGTGCACATGAGGCTATTTGATAGCGTGGTCAATTGATTAGGTCTCCTACAGGCGAAGGACACTATCTTTTGGGCACGGCCTTCAAGTGCTCATATTCTCATTTGGCAGGCCCAATTTCTGAATTTTCTCCACGTTAAGAAAATTGTCTACGCCTTTACTCCTTCTACCAAAGTGTGTGGCCATCCACATCCCTACACTGTATTCCATCAGCCACTTCTAATCTGTCCACGTCCTGCAAACTCCCTGCTTTCTCACTACCTACTCATCCACCCATCTTTGTATCATCTGTAAAATTTGGCCACAAAGCTATCCAGATCATTAACAAATCACTGGCAGCCAATCAGAAAAGCCCCCCTTTATTTCCATTCTTTGCCTCCTGCCAGTCAGCCAATCTTCTATTAATGTTAGTATTTTTCCTGTAATAACGTGGGCTCTTATCTTTTTTAGCAGCACCAACAATGCAACTGCAGGTGACCAGACCTTTGTCAATTTAGTGTGTGCAGTAATCAGATTACGCAGCCAGAATGCGAGATACTTGAGCTAACAGCAAGGCTAAACGGCAGTGCAGCATGAGACTCAAGTCTAAAGGTAACAACGGTGTGCAGTTGCTTTCAGCAGGAGGTGACCTGACTGCATTAGAAATGAACCCTTAGTGACAGGGCAGATGCTCATCTTACAGCTAAGTATGACAGAGTAACACATACCAAGTATGACAGCTAGGTTATAAGCAGTCTAATTTAGAACAAACAGGAGAGGGCTACAAGGAGAAAGTTTCTGATAATCTAGTACAGGAAATGGGATAAGTAGTCTGATGATTTCAGAACCATGGTGGGTTGAAGGGAGATGGTGCTGCGGCAGCTGAGGTACGTAGAAATGGATGCTGTTCGTCAATCGTGCTAGAGCAGCAGCAGGTAGATGAGAAGCATCTAACATATAACATCTAACATATTCCACAATGAAGCAGGATGATTTAGGTCTCTGTATAATACAGGCTTAACAACCAATGCAAAGGGATGCTAATCAATCTATTTCTCACTCCTTTTGGTTTGGCAAAGGATGCATCAAATCTTGGCTCAAGTTGTTCCAAAAACCAAGACCTCTGACCAAATACAACAAGGTAAAATGGCAGGGAAGTTCTCCATGAAATTCACAGATTTGTACAGCATAAAAACAGGCCCTCTAGCCCACCATGTTTAACCCAACCTTCACATCTATCTTAACTAACCTCAGCTGCCTCTGTTATTTCCATATCCCTCTACATCCCGTTCACTCAAATAACTGTCCAGATGCCTCTCAGATATTGCTACTGTGTTGCTACTGTTTCTGCCTCCATCACCTCCTTTGACAATTCATTCCAGATACTAACAAAACATATGCAAAATTTACCCCTCAGATCCCCTTACCCTCACTCCTCCATCATCTTAAACCTATGCCCTCTAGGTTCAGACACCTTCCCAGCTACAGACAACAGAGACCAGCTGTCTATCTGCTTAACAATTCCTCTCATACATTTACGCACCTTCGCCATGTCACTGCTCAGCCTATCCAATCTCTCCACATCATTCTAGCTACATTGCCAAAGAAACACAAGTGGGCTTGGAGCAAGCTACAAATTATTTCAATGCCCAATGTCCTCTGTACCTTTCCCAGTATCCCGGCTGGATAGGCTACCTCTGCTATAATGGTATAGCTGCTGTTCTTCATGTTTGTGAACTACGTGGCGACTTGCCCTGCCAATATGATGAACTGAATACTGAGGCTTTCGGCCTACTGAGGGGACTTGGATCTGAGGACTCCGTTTGGTTCGGAATGCTGTTGTTGTTGCTTCTATTATTTTCATAATTCATTTTGTTTTCTCCCCCTCTTTCTCTGTAGGCACTGGGGGTTGGTCTTATTTTCATTTTAACTGGGTTCTTTCAACCTGAGGTCAGTCTAATAGATTAAAATACGACTTTGCAGTTGCCTTACTTTGGTCATAAATTCTTCCAGGTGTCCTACAAAGATCTTGGTTTGGTGCTGAATGAACTTCTCACAGGCTGACTTCAAATTACGGTCCACTTCCTTTTTTGAGTCTATGTAATGTTCCTTGATCTCTGGAGAGCCCTGAAGAGAGAGAGAGGGGGGATTATTTATCCCTGAAGGCAGTGGAAAATAATGTATCTGGTGTTCATTCAAGTACCTGCACTCTATCCTGCAAACTGTCCAAGATGCTCAGAACAAGTTTTAAACTGCTTGGATTATTCACAACTCTCACAATCAATGATAAGGAACCTAACAGGGAGCTTTCCTTGGTGACTAGCCGGCCGGTGCAGTGGCATCAGCACCGGACTTCAAGGTGAATGGCCCCGGGTTCGAATCTGGCCGGCTTTCCATCCATGCTGGATTGAGAGTCAAGCTAGCAACTCGGCCTCATAAAAAACAGGCATATGCTACAGAAATGGAAAAAATACCGCCTGATACGCCACATGGCGCGAAAAGGAACAATTCCTTGGTGATTCGCTGACTCGAGTACATTTCGCAACACAGATTTCAGGCTACCCCCTCGCCAATGGCTGCCATAAACACATGGCACGCCATGAACCTCACCTCAAGCAGGAATTCGAGGATGGAATTGTTGCTGCTCAATCTGAATAGTCTGGGAACAGATCTGGGATTCAGCATTTTAAATGCTGCCTCTGTTAAAGAAAAAAAATATTCAAATATTAAACAGAGACATAATGTTCATTTAAGCAACCCAGTGGCAAATAGAACAGGTTAAATACACTGAATCCAGCCTGAAAAGGGCTGCATGTTTTCCAAAGGGCAAGAGGTAAGCAGTTTCACTCTCTAGGTTGAACTTGTTCACAAAGATCTTCAACGTAATCTGATTATTCCAAACTCTTATCAATAGAGCATATTGTTAACAAAGAGCCTGCCTGTTCTTACTGATTAATTATAACAGAGCTAAAATGATAGATGGTCTTCCCATGAATTCCTCAGGAGAAACTCTTGATACAAGACCTGTTTAATCATGACCATGGATGAACAGAAAGGGTTAAATATCAGTACAGTTGCAGTATAGGTGGGGCCAAAATACAGCCAAAACTGGGTAATTATAAGCTCAGGGTAGCCGGGGAATAAGAAAAACCACCACATATATGTGACCGTGGAAGAAACAGAATGCCAGTCTGCCAACGTCTATTACAGAATAGTGACGACTCAAAGTCTTTTTCAGCAGGATGGAATAAAAGACAGAACGCAGGGAGAGGTGGGAGAGAGGAGTGGGGTGGAATGCAAGATAATGGATTGCTGCATTTATATTAAAAAGGCCACATCATTCAAGCAATTAACTTCCTCTAATAGGAGATGGTCTTTTTTCATAGAAACTCTTACTCATCCTTTACAAGGGCTGGCCTACCTCCCAGCTCTAATAAAAGTCAGTGTTTTACAACCTAAGCAACATTCTCATGATTGTTGGCAAGGAACCAGTTGTGCATTTTCTGCTGCATCTGGAATCCACAGACGCTGAGCTGCAGAAGAGAGGGTTGGAGTTTTCAGGATTATGAAGGGCAAAGTAGTTGTCAAATGCCACAGGACAAGATAAAGCTTTGAGATAAAATAAATCTTGACATTTAGGTGAAAATCAATCAATTAGTGATTAGCTAACCTCCCAAACCAAATGCACAGAGGCACATAAAGTAGGTACATCAGTGAAGGCTATTCAACCCAACTTATGTTCACATTTCACTGTTAATCATACTGTGTGGGTCACTCAACGTAGCCTCTGTCATATTCCTTATTGAAGACTGTTCATTAAAAATTAAAGGAAGCTGTTTATAACTAGTATTTTAATAGGAAATGATCATATGGCCTATTGTCCATGCCCAGCCCTCACCACCCCAAACTTACACACATACTTCCCTGCTATCCTTTCTCCCTCTTATGTCTGTCAACCCCTCACCAAATTTCCTGTCATCTACTTACACCATGGTCATTTATAACAACTAATTAACCTCCCAAGCAAAGCACAGCCATGGTTACAGGGATAACATGCAAATTCCAGATAGCTAGATTCCAATATTAGGATTTAACCTGAGTTCTTGGAGTTTTATAGAGCTGCAACATTATCTTGTAGCTTTTGAAGTCAATCTCATGACTAATGAAGCCCAACACACTATACACCATCTTAGCAACTCTTATCAATTTGCATGGCAACTTTGAAGGGTGTATAGACTCAAACCCCAAGATCACTCTGTTATTCCCCACTAAGACAACCTGCCATTAACCCTGTATTCTGCCTTCATATTTGACCTTCCAAATAGTATCACCTCACACTTTTCCGAATGAACTCCATCTACAACTTCTCAGCTCAGCCCGTATTCTGTCAATGTTTCACTGTAACCTATGACAACCTTCTACACCATCCACAACACCTCCAACCTTCACGTCATCTGCAAACTTACTAACCCACCTTTCCACTTCCTCATCCAAGTGATTTTTAAAAATCACAAACGGAAGCGATCCCAGAACAGATCCCTGCAGGTGTTCACCGACCGTCAGGCAGAATGCTCTTCATCTACTATTATCCTCTGCCTTCTGTAGGCAAGACAGTTCTGAATCCATGCAGCCAAGTTTCCCTGGATCCCGTGTCTCCTGACTTTCTGAATGAGCCGACCATGGGGAACCTTGTCAGACACCTTACTAAAATCCTTATGAACCACATCCACTGCTCTACCTTCATCAATTAGTTGTGTCACTTCCCCAAAATCAATTAGGCTTGTGAGGTATGACCTGGCTGTCACAAATCTCTGACTATCCATGCTTGTCCAAATTCTGTCTCTAAGAATACTTTCCAACAGTTTGCCCGCCACTGATGAAGACCCACTTGTCTATAAGTCCCAGGGTTACAATGCTTAAACAAAGGGACAACATTTGCTATGCTCCCATCTTTTGGCACTACTCCTGTAGCCAGTGAGGACATAAGATCATTGCCGAAGACTCACAATCTCCTCTCTCAATTCCCACTGTAACCGGAGTATATCCTGCCCAGCAGTGGGGACTTACCTCATCCTAATATCTTTCAAAATATCCACAACATCCTCACTCTTACATCAACACATTCCAGCACATTAGCCTGCGTTACACTGGCCTCCCACTTAAGGTCCTTGTCACTGGTGAATACTAAAGCAAACTATTCTTTAAGGACCTCCCATCTAAGACTCAGGCACGTGTTTCCTCTTTTATCCCAAACCATTCCTACCCTCACTCTAGTCATCAGGGTACATATACAACACTTTGGGGTTTTCCCCAATTAAAAAGCTGGTCTTACAATCAGATGTTACATTATAGCTGCACGCCTTCAAGATGTGGAATTTAAAAACAAGACTCCAAAAATTAACAAGTAGCAGAAAATAATTTGATTTCTGCTGATTGCCTTGTTGTTAAATGCTTGTATTGTCTAAGAAAATTTGCTGGCAATGGTTTGTCAGCATCTGAAAACAAGTAAAAGGCGTTGTTCATTTTCTGTGTTATTGAGCTCAAAGACTAATGACACATCTATTCCAGAACACCTGGGATGTCGTCCTTCTTCAAAGAATAGGGTTTCAATTCTTCTACCATCGATGCTGCCTTCACCCCCATTTTCTCCATTTCCCACACATCCGCCCTCACGCCATTAACAGGGACAGAGTTCCCCTTGCCCTTATCTACCAACCCATGAGCCTCCATATCCAGCACATCATTCTCTGAACTTCTGCCATCTTCAATGGGATCCTGCAGCTAAACACATCTCTCACTCCACCCTCACCCTCCCCCCCACCCCCCACATCAAGAATCCTTACTGTCCTATTCCTCAACCTCAGTTTGGGAAATCTGATCACCTGACTGTCCCCCTTTACGTGCACAAAGGCAAAGGCTAAAGAGCTAGGCACCAGAGGAAAAGACAACAAGAGGTGTTCATGGGAGGCAGAGGAGAGGAGTGGCTATGTAATTGCTTCAAGTCAGTGTACTGGGCCACGTTCAAAGACTCCTCAGAAGACCTGAGTGGATATGCCACAATTGTTACAGACTTTATAAAGACACTTGCAGACGAGTGTGAATCCACAAAATCATTCAGTTTTCCCCAACCAGTAGTCCTGGATGAACCAGGAGGTCTGCAAACTGCTGAGGAATAGATCAGTGGCATTTAGGATGAACTTTCCAGGAAAATTCAAGAAATCCAGGTTTGACCCTGGAAAGCCATCTCAAATGTGAAGTGGCAATTCTGGATCAAACTGGAATCACAGAAGGGAGCCTGCCACTGTGGCAGGGTATGAACATCATTAACTCTTACAAAGCAAAACCAAGCAACATAAATGACAACAAGGCTTCGCTCCCAGATGTGCTCAATGCCTATTACGCTTGCTTTGCCCGATGGAACATGGAAGCATCTTCATGAACCCCCACATCCCTCAACAACTCTGTGATTTCAGTCTGAGGCTAATGTGAAAGCATCCCATGAAAAGCACCTGGCCTGTGCTGATTCAACAGGTTGGAGTATTTACTGACATCTTCGAGCCTTCACTTCAGCAGTCTGAGGTACCTGCTTCAAGCAGGAACCCAAGAAGAACAAGGTAACATGCCCCAATGATTAGCATCCAGTAGGAAATCACATCCACTGTGATTAAGTGCTTTGAGAGGTTAGTCATGAAGCAAATCGTTCATGCCTGTAGTGATTTGGATCCCCTCTAATTTTCCTACTGACACAACAGGTCAATAGCAGATGTCATTTCATTGGCTCTTCACTCAATTCTGCAACATCTGGGCAGTGAAGATGCATACATCAGGATGCTCTTCAGTGACTACAGCTCAGCATCCAACACTATCATCCCCTCAAAACTAACCACTAAGCTCCAAGTACCTCCTCAGTACCTCCCTGCACAACTGGATCCTCAATTTCCTCCCTTGCAGACCTCAATCTGTATGGACTGGCAGAAACATCTCAACAATCACCACCAGCACAGGTGCACCACAAGGATGTGCACTTAAGACCCCTGCTCTACTCACTTCATACTTATAACTGTGTGGCTGTCCAACTCCAATGCCATATCCAAGTTTGCTAACATCACTGCTGTTGGTTGAATCAAAGGTGGTGATGGATCAGCATACAGGAAGGAGACTGAAAATCTGGCTGAACAACCATCTCTCATTCAATGTCAGCAAAACTAAAGGGTTGATTACTGACTACAGGAGGAAGAAGATGGAGATCCATGAGCCAGTCTTCATAAAGGGATTGAAGGAGGGGATGGTCAGTAACTTTAAATTTCTTGGTGATACCATATCAGAGGATCTCTCCTGCAACCAGTATGCAAATACCATCACAAGGAAGGCATGACAGTGCTCTATCATCTTCAAACTTTCTGTAGATTTGACACCTCACCTAAAACTTTGACAAATTTGCATAGATTGGAAGTGGAGAGTGTCCTGACTGGTTGCAACACAACCTGCTATGGAAACACCAATGCCCAGGAAATCTCTTGTGTTAATGACACAAAAAAAAGCTGAAACCGACTTTATATTTCAAACTGAAGCCAATCAAGGTAAAAAGCAAAGGCTCAAAGGGCAGAACAAAGACCAGTTGTGTGCATTCAGAATTGGCTTGCCACAGAAGGTAGAGGGCTGAAGCAGATGGGGGCGAGTTCTGCCTGATTAGTGTTCTGGGGGGTCTATTCTGGGACCCCTGCTCTTTGTGATTTTTATAAATGACTTGAATGAGGAAGTGGAAGAGTGGGTTAATAAGTTTGCAGACGATACAATGGTTGTCGGATCTGGGATAGTGTTGAAGACTGCCATAAGTTACAATGGGGCATTGCTAGGATGCAGTGATGGGCTGAGATGCGGCAGATGCAGTTCAATCTGGATAAGTGTGGAAGGTCAAACTTGAGAGCGGAATTCAGGGTTAGTGGCAGGATTCTTAAAAATGTAGATGAGTAGAGAGATCTTGGGTTTACATCCATAGATCCTACAAAGTTTCAGTGCAGGTTGACAGGGTGGTTAAGAATACGTAATGTGTGTTGGTCTTCAATAGTTGGGGATTGAATTCAAGAGCCACGAGGTAATGCTGCAACTCTATAAAACTCTGGTTAGATCACACTTGCAGTATTGCGTTCAGTTCTGGTCACTTTCTTATAGGAAGGGTGTGGAAGCTTCAGAGGAGATTTACCAGCATGTTGCATGGATTAGAAAGCATGTCTTACGAAGATACATTGAGCGAGCTAGGGCTTTACTCTTTGGAGAAAAGGAGGATTAGAGGTGACTTGATAGAGGTATACAAGATAATAAGAGGCATAGATTAAATGGACAGGCAGAGGCTCCCCCGCCCCCCCCCTCCCAGGGTAGAAATGGCTTATATGAGAGTTGATTGAAGGAAAATATAACGGGGGATGTCAGGGGCATGTTTTTATACAGAGTGGTAGGTGAAATCAATGGAGTGCCTCTGGTGGCGGTAGACACTGACACATTAGGGACATTGAAGAGACATTTGATAGGCACATGGATGGCAGGAAGAATGGAGGGCCATGTGGGAGGAAGTGTCTTGGAGTAGGTTAATGCATCAGCACACCATCGTGGGTCAAAGGACCTGTACTGTACTGTTCTATGTTAAGATCCTTGCAGTCTGAGACTTCTAAGGAAACAGCTCCAAAGCTTCCTGAAGACTATTGCACAGCATTTCTGTAAAATGTTGGAACAAAATGTGCAAGTTTACAACAGTGTAAAACATTATAAAATAGAAAGGAAAAACAGTTGGGAAGGTGGGGAGAGACTGTAGGCAGGATAAGTGGGTGAGCCAAAAAGGGAAATTGCGGTTAGGAGCTAGAAGGGAAAGTTGGGAGTAGTTGAGTGTAAGGAGTAGGATTGTGTGCATTTGTTCAGAAGTGTAACAATAATTAGAATAGTCGACTTAGAAAAGTTTAAGAGAAAAATAAGCTTTTTGTTTAGAAAACTAAGAGGATTGCATTGGCAAACAGGGCTCTTTTTTCCCAGCTCTGAGAGCAAAAGCATGAATCAACTTTCCAGCTCTTAGCTCCATCCCTCCTCCTCCTGTCTTCTCCTATCATTTCAGATCTCCCCCTCCCTCTTCCACTTTCAAATCTCTTACTACCTCTTCTTTCAGTTCGTCCTGACGAAGAGTCTCGGCCCGAAACATCAACTGGACCTCTTCCGAGAGATGTTGCCTGGCCTGCTGCGTTCACCAGCAATTTTTATACACGTTGCTTGAAATTCCAGCATCTGCAGATTTCCCTGTGTTTGCGAATATACTCTCTACTACACATCTATACAAATTTGTCAAAGTTTTAGATGTCATGCCAAATCTTTGCAAAATATTAAGGAAACAGAGCCCCTGCCATGCTTTCTTCAAAACTGCACTTAAGTGTTGGGCCCAGGACAGGTCTTCCAAAATGATAACACAGAGGAATTTAAAGTTGCTGACCCTTTCCAACTCTGATCCTCTGATAAGATCTGGCTCATGGACCTCTGGTTTCCTCTTCCTGAAGTCAATAAACAGCTCCTTGGCCTTGCTAACATAGAGTAAGAGATTGTTGTTATGGCACCATTCAGCCAGATTTTCAATTGCCCTCCTGTATGCTGATTCATCGCCACCTTTGATTCAGCCCATGACCGTGGTGTCATCAGCAAACTTGATTATGGCATTGGAGCTGTGCTTAGCCACACAGTCATAAGTGTCAAATGAGTAAAGCAGGGGGCAAAGCACACAGCCTTGTCATGCACCAGTGCTGATGGAGATTGTGGAGGAGAGGTTGTTGCCAATCCAAACTGACTGGGGTCTGAAGTGAGGAAATTGAGGATCCAAATGCACAAGGAGGTATTGAGGCCATGGTCTAGGAGCTTATTGATTAGTTTTGAGGGATGATAGCACTGAATGCTGAGTTGTAATCGATACAAAGCATCCTGATGTATGCATCTCTGCTGTTCAGACGTTCCAGGGTTCAGTGAACAGCCAATGAGATGGCATCTGCTGAGGACCTGGTGTTCCTGTAGGTAAATTGGAGCCAATGTAAGTCACTCTCAGGCAGGAGTTGATATGTTTCATCACTAACCTCTCAGAACAACACTGTGGATGTAAGTGCTACTGGACAATAGTCATAGAGGCAGGTCATCATGTTTTTCCTGGGCACCGGTATAATTGAAGCCTGCGTGAAGCAGGTGGGTACCTCAGACTGCCGAAGTGAGAGGTTAAAGATCTCCGTGAACACTCCAGCCAGCTGATCAGCCCAGGTCTTCAGTACCCAGCCAGGTATCCCATCTAGACCAAGTCTGGCAATAAATAAAGGGAAGGTTTAGAGAAGCATCTGACACTTCCAACAAATGGAGAGTCAGCCCGTGTAGCAGCTTTTGTGAGGAGGAGAAGATGTGCCACTGCACTGGGAGTCTCTGAAGGAAGGAAGCTTATTAATGTGAGCCAGCGAGAGACTGTTTCACATCCTCTTGTAAGTTTCAGACGTATACGATTATGACAGATGAACTACTAAATGGACCAATTGCAGAGTTCCAGAGCTGTGTAATGGCTATTAGCAGGACCTCACCATGAACACCTGGCACACAAGAGCTCTCTTGTTGATGGTCAATTCAAGAGTTAACAGCATTGCCAGCAACTCTCATCCATGCATTGTTTCTTGGTAAGAAGGCAGCCTCAAGGCTTAAAGTGCAGTCCTGAGGAGAGAACATTGAGCAGGGTCATAACCGACCCTGTAGTCTACTCTATAAACAGTCTCCTTCGGAAAAAACTCAATTTCACCAGAAACTGAAAGTTAATTATTCTTTTTTGCAAAACATAATTTGAAATTTCATACCTTGAGAAAGAACCACTGAGATACAGTGCTTTGAAAAAGTAGTCAGCCCCCAAAACTGTTTTCACATTTTACTCTCATTTTCGAAATTTAGAATAGAACTTTTTGAGCCTGTCTACAAAACATTATGCATCATGTCAAATCAAAAGAAAATCTCAAAAAAACTGTCAACATTTAACTAAAAATTAAAAACCAAAATTGTGAAGCTTAGAAATTATTCACCCCCTTTGTAATTACTACATTAACTTTCCTCAGGTGCAATACTGTGCATTACCTTACCACTCATCCAATTTGGTGACGTAGAAAATCACCTTCTTTCAATGAATTCATAAGAATAAATACCCTCTCTCTCTGTAAGGTCTAACAGTATGGTAGATTTTCATCAGACCAAACCAAACTGAAGACAAAAGAGCATTCAAGACAAGTCAGGGAAACAGTAATAAAGAAGCACAAACCTGGGGAAGGGTAGGAGACCATCTCAAAGGCAGTGAACGACCTCGAAGTTCACTCCAGTCCATCATCCACAAGTGGAGAAAATACATGAAACAACAGCCACACCGCCAGGCTCAGGCTGCGCCCTCCCCCCCCCCCACCGCCAAACTTAGTCGCCGGAGAAGAATAGCACTTGTAAGAGAGGCTACTGTGACACCAACAGTCACTCTGACTGAGCTGCAGAAGTCAGTGGCTGCAACTAGGGATGAAGTTCATGGCTCCACAATCTCCAAGGCCTTGCACGAAGAAGGTTCTTATGGAGGTGTGGCAAATAAGAAGGCCTGTCTTTAAAAAAAAACATATCCTTGCCTGTAAAGACTTTGCAAAGTGTCACTTAGAAAATACTGTAAAGACGTGGAAGACAGTCTTGTGGTCGGATGAGATTAAAATGGAACTTTTTGGCCTCAACACTAATCAGTAAGTGTGGCATAAATCTAATACTGCGCATCAGCCCGGTAACTGCAAAGTATGGTCAAGGTAGCCTCATGCTGTGGGGGTGTCTTTCAGCAGCAGGGACTGGAAACCTGCTCAGGGTTGATGGGAAGATGAATGCTGCTAAATACAGAGAGATCCTAGAGAAGTATCTGCAAGAATCTGCCACAAAGCTTAAACTGACGAGGAAGTCCGTCTTTCAGTAGGACAAAGACCCAAAGCATACTGGCAGAGCAACCATCCAGTGAAGAAAACTGATGTCCTTGAGTGACCCAGTCCGAGTCCTGACCTTAACCCGATCGAACATCTCTGGCAAGACCTCAAGATTGCTGTCCACCACCGCTCCCCAGATAACCTGGTACAGCTTGAGCAATTTTGCAAGGAGGAACGGGCAAATCTTGTGCAAAGCTAATGAGACTTCTCCAAAGACCACGGCTGTAATAGCTGAGACAGGTGGTCCAACTGAGCAAAAGTGGATGCATACTTTTGAAGTGCTGACATTACAGGTTTTGAATTTTTAGTTTTTCATGCTTTACAATTTTCCCTGGTTTTTTTTGGGCTCCACTGTGAGAAAAGGAGCATGTGATTCACAAATAAAAATTCTCAGTTAAATTGATCAAAATCCCTGATTGTAATATATATGTGAATAAAGGGTTGGGGGCTGAATATTTTTTCAAGACACTCTAAGACCTTCACCTGTTTTTAACTAAAATTCCTTTAAAAACTACGAATACTCCTTGAAACACCTAGTTTATTTAGTGTGTTCTTCAAAATCAGGTACTCCTCAAGGATGTGTGCTTGGCCCACTGCTCTACTCTCCTTAAACTCATGACTGTGTGGCTAGGCACCCCCGTCTATTGCTGGCAGGATCTCATATGGTTACGAGGGGGCATACAGGATGAGACAGTTCCACTGGTTGAGCTGTGATGCAACAGCAATCTTGCACTCAACTTCAGTAAGATGAAGAACTGATTGTGGACTTCAAGAAGAAGAAATCGAGAGAACACACATCGAGGGGTTTACAGTGGAAAGGGTGAGCAGATTCCAAATTACATCTCTGAAGATCTATCCTGGGCCTAACATGCTTATGCAATGATGAAGAGGGCACACCAGTGACTGTATTTCAATGGAGCTTGAGGAGATTTGCTATGTTACCAAAGACTTTCAAATCTCTGCAGAGCATTCTGACTGGTCGCATCACCACCTGGTACGGAGGCACCAATGCACAGGACTGGAAAAAGCTGCAGAGGATTGTAAACTCAGCCAGCTGTATCATAGGCACTGGCCTCCCCACCATTGAGGGCATCTTCAAAAGGTGTTGCCTCAAGAAGGCAGCATCTATCATTAGGAATCTCACCATCCAGTACATGCGCTCTTCTCATTGCTTCCATCATCGATGTGGTAGACCAGTCTGAGGACGCATACACAACATTTTAGGAACAGCTTCTTTCCCTCTGCCATCGGACTTCTGAACGCTCCACGAATCCACGAACACTACCTCACTCTGTTGCTCCCTCTTCATACTGTAAGTTATAGTGATCTCTACGTATTGCCCGGTACTTCGCCATGTAAACCCGACTCTGATAAGCATGGCACCACCATGATGTGGAAGTTACCCTCCAAGCCACGCACCAACCTGATTTGGAAATACACTTCCATTCCTTTGTGGGTCAAGATGATGGTACCCCCACACCTCGAGGACCACAGGGGCTCCAGAAGGCAGCTCACCAGCACCTTCTCCATGGCAATTGGGATGGGACGATTTGATTCTGGCTCAGCCTGTGGAACCCACATTGGTTGAGTGAATGGAGGAGGCCAATGCAAAGCTTTGATTACTTACCACCATCAGCTCACCACTTTACTTACCGGCTGGCACATAGATTTCTCCATGCAGCAACTGCACACGTAATGAGGGAGCAAAGCCATGAGCCAGCCAGCTAACAATACCACAAGGATATATTTACCCTTCACCTGTATCTCAACTAGAAACACCGTGTAAAATGAGGAGCTTATTAATGTTCAGGTGCAATTCAGAGACGTAGTTAGTTGATTCGGAAATGAAGTACAGCATTCAACATTGCAAAGGCCAACAAAGCAAAGAGCAGACAGAAAAAAACATACACAAAAATGGATTAACGTCTTTCAATACTTAAATAGTTTTGTTTAACATGCAGTTACAAGGCTGCAGCTGAGAGCAGTAATAAATTAGTTTGGTCATGTGGTGAGATGATTTAATTTATATTTGAGCCCAGTTTGCCATGGGGGGGGGGAGAAAATCTACTCCCAAACGTACTGATGGAGTCATTCAAAAGTTTAGACACCTGCTGAGAGTGCATTGGCTTTATGACCACTTCCCTAATGCTAGCACACGAAAAGCACAAAGCTTGTCCAGCAAAATAGAACTTAATTGTCAAACAAGAGAAAATCTGGAGATGCTGGAAATCCAAGCAACACACACACACACACAAAGTGCTGAAGGAACTCAGCAGGCCAGGCAGTGTCTGTGGGAAAGAGTAAAGATGACATTTCAGGCCGAGACACTTCAGCAGGACTGGAGAAAAAAAGAGATGAGCAGCCAGAGTTAGAAGGTACTGAAAATGTAGCCTGACCTGTTGAGTGTTCCAACATTTTGTTTTTACCTTTTTAAAAAAACATTCTTATATTATTTTAAATGTATTAAAAAAATTTTGCTTTTACCCTTGTAAGATTTTGTTGATATTAGAAACACTGCCCTTTGAAAGAGAAAAGGCATCCCACAGGAATAAATGGGAGAGTCAATTAGAACAGAAGATTGTAAGAAATATTCCTCAATTTATGAATGCCAGATTTAGCAGGTTGCATAACAATGTGCATTTTCAATTTAGAAAGCTGTTTCTTACTCTAACAAATATTGCAGTACTCTCTGCTGACAAGACATTGTATTGAAAAACCAATCAGGCACTTTTCTCAGCCTATGTGATTTATAATTTCACTTTACAAAATGTTTTCCAGGAACACATCCGCTCTGTATAGCACGGAAAGGCACAGAGGCATTGCACTATGATGCAATTAGCTTTGAGAGTAATGGCTCTGTCACCATCTGGTGGTGAAACCATAGCACTGCAACACGGGAAACAGCTCAAGTGATAGTGTTCCTTTCCAAAGGCAGTAAGCTCCTGCTTCATTTACAGTAATGTGCTGATCAATAATGGACAAATCTTGGATCTGTGCAGCTATTCAGAGCGTCATTCTTAACGCAGGTGCTGTTCAGAGGCAACACTTCTCCTTAGGCCTGATCGTTGAAGACAAATCTTGGGCCTTGCTCAGATAACGAGAGCTAGCAACGTATTTAGCCAACATGATTTAAGAGTGTGCTATAGCTGCAAGAAACAGTGAGTAATACAGAGTTGCAGAATTAGTTGTTAAAAAGACATGGAAGAAAACACGCAAGTCATTGCAAATGAACATAGAATAAACCTGGAATTGTGTTGAACAGTAAAGGATGGGCAGAATGGGACCACCCAGCTCTACCAGCCAGCACCATGCAGTACCTCTAGTCTTTTTCAGGTCCAGGGAAATTTCCTTAATGGCAAAGTCAGTATGGAAAGGAGCAATCTGTTCCCGAAGGATCAGAAGATGCTTGATAAGGAAGAGCTGTCCATCCGTCAGAGTCTGGAACAAAAATTCAGACAAAGGATCAACATTCTTTACATAATAAGCTCCTGGATTAAGTGATTAACCAACTTACTCCAATCTTTGCATCTTGTGCAACATAATCAGATTTTACAACAGAAGAAAATTCCCCAAAATTCCCCCTCCCCCCAAAGATATCCTCCAGGCTGGCACAGGTTGCTGACTTTACAGATCTTAAACGTGCAGAATACAAGATGTATAAAATAAACAAACTTCAAACGTACATTTATTTTAAACTTAGCTAGTTCATACTGACAGTGATCTGTTTGTAACTTGATGAAGAGGTCTTCAGAAGGAAGTGGACGAAGAAGAAAGTGTCTCCAGAATCAGCATAAAGACCACACAGACCAACTTAGCAGGACTCTTTCAGCATATCTATTAATGAAATTGAATACCATTCTTCAAGCTACTAGATGCCCTCCACTCAGATGTGACTGGGCTGGTTCTGAATAGAAGACAAGTAACATAGTACATTTATTGCAAGCAAAGTGTTAAGTCTAGTCTTCTGCTGCCAGTGCAGTAAGAAGATGGGACAACTTTTGGTTGAAATATTACACTAAGCCTTGCATTTCAAACTTCAAAGAACATTTATTATAAAGTATGTATACATCATACAACCTTGATATTTGTCTCCTAACAGGCAGCCATGAAACAAAGAAACCCAAAAGACCCCACTAAAAAAGACTGTCAAATGCCCCAATGTGCAGAGAAAAGGAAAATAAAAACAAATCATGCAAACAATAAACACGAACAAATAGCATTTAAGAGAGTCCGAGACCCTTGATTCAGCTTAGCGCTGAGTAAAGGTCACCGAGCAGTGAGCTGAATCTTGCCTCGGGCCTACACATGAATCTGAAATTAACAGTGGTAAGATTGTTAGAACATCACCACAAATCTGCTTCTACAAGCTTGCTGTGTGACCATGTTTCCTGCATTATAACATTCATTCCACTTCAAGCTTAATTCATTGGTTGCAATGAACTTTGAGACATCCTTAGCATGGAAAAAGGTACACTTCATAAGCCCTTTAGGCCTTTCATGCAGAATTTATCCAAAATTATTCTGTATTAAACAGAACAGTAATCTAGCTCATAAAACAAAATTAATCTGTTCTAATTCTACTTTCTTTTCTGGTCCATTCAATGTGCGGCAGACACATAGATCACAGGGTCTATTAGTTACTTTGGATGATAGAAAGCATGATGCTAAGTGGTTTTGGCATGACTAGGTAGGGAAGGGTCTCTGCATGTGCTCACTTGGTCTGGATGGTGGACAAGGACAGAACTGGTCTTGGCTCTGCTAGAGCCCGTGGTCAAACAGCTTCACCACAACTATCAAGGCTCACGTGGATAAGTGAGCCCAGGCCATGGAGCCTACCTCTGGTCAGGTTCAGGAGAGCCGGAGAAATTCAACAGGATGAAAAGGAGAGGGGAAGAGGATGGAGTGAGACAGAACCAGCCAGACACAAGTACGCAATGTTGACTGACCTTGTTTTTAGTGATTGAACCAGCAGCGCTCAGTAATGAGTGGATACAGGCAGACAGGGCTTCCTGTGACAGACCCTGAAAGACCGTCCGCTGGAAAAAAAACACACCAGTTACACCACGCACACTTCAGCTTCAGTGCTAACACATACACTGTTAACCAAACTCTCTCCACAGATGCTACGTGGCTTGCTGAGTGCTTCTAGCATTCGCTGTCTTTAACTCTGTCACCTGCAGTATTTTGCTTCTGTAACAGCTGTGTTTCTCAGCACCAGAGCGGAACCGTTCACTTACAGGAACTGGCTGCACAAGTTGCCAGAAAATGTGCAGAGCCTAGTGGGTTATTGCCAGGATATCACATGTTGCCCAAGAGCTCCGGACCAGCTGCCTCATACAGCAGATAAATGAATGTCTCAACAGGAAATCTATCATCATCATCAGGTGCTGTGCCCAGTTTGAGCTTTGACTGCCATGGCCCACACACTCCTGTTTCAGGTCAAGTGGATCAATTCATTGGTATTCATTTCCAATTCTCTGGCTGCTGTCTCCATCATCATTTGTCTTTGCCTTCCTCTTGCTTTCTTCCCTTCAATCTTTCCCATAATTACAGTGCATTCTAACTCCTCTTTCCAAATCACATGTTCAATGAAGTCACGTTGCCTTTTCATGATCTCACACATTATTTCTCTTTTTGTGTTTGCTCTGTTCATGACATCCTCATTAGATATTCATTTTGTCCATGATATTCTTTGCATCCTCCTCAAAAACCACATCTCTGCTGCTACAATTCATTTCCTCATGTTACTAGATATTGTCCAACATTCTGAGCCATAACATAACTGGATAGATGTAACATTTCAGTGCTCTGAGGTGGGTTGTCATGCCTAGTTTAGTGTTGGTCAGTATACTCTTCATTCTATGCAACCTGCAATTACCCCATTCTTTTGCTCTACCCTGGTGGAATTGCCTCCTACTGCCAAGTCCCTACACCTCTCCAACCTTCCTTTTAGCTCATTTTTTAACATCTCTAACTGTGCTTTAGGCCATTAGTTTAAATGCTATGAAGTGCCAGTCTTTGCTTGGTAATACTTCTGTAAAGCATATTATACATTCTAGAACCCTACAGGTGCCATTTCAATGCAGACTGGCACTTTAAATATATTGCAGGGATGAGGACGAGTGCTGGAGGCAAAATGGAATACTCTCCACTTTGCCGGACTGAGTTCAACTCCAATAACTCTCCAGAGGCTTGATGCTATTCAGGACAAAGCAGTGCACCTGACTGACATCCCATCCACCATCTTGAACATCCACAGCCTCCAGTGAGTGCGGTCTGAACCATCCACAAACTGCACTATGGTTAGCTGCTTACAGTAATCACTCAGCAATCACCTACCTGCCAAATCTGTAACTTTTACTAGTGAGGAGGACAAGGGCCACAGGCACAGAGCAGCACCACCATCACCTGCAACTTCCCCTTCAACTCTCAAAACATCTAGATTTGGAAATATATTGCAGGTCCTTCACTATTGCTTGGTCTAAATCCTGCAATTTCTTACTCAACAGCACTTTGAGAGCATCTTCACCAGAAAGCTGTAGCAGTTCAAGATGACTCATTGCATCTTCTTAAGGGTTATTGAAGATGGGCAATAAATGGCAACCTAGCCAGTGACATCCAGATATTAATGAATGGATAAAAAATAAATTGCATGTTCATGGCTTTCTTAACCTCTCTCATGTTGTACGCTGTTTATGAACTGCTGCTAAACATAAGGAAGTGTAGACCCAAAAGTTAGACAACTGGTGACAGTTAGACAGTTATAATCTATTCTCCAGACTTTCTCCCATTCATTTAGCCTTTATACTTTTGTAATGTCATGTTATCCTTGTTATGTTTTGTAACTCCATAACATAAACCTAATTGAAAGAACAACAAGGGAACCAGGGATTCAGCATTCAGTGTTGTTTTCCTTTGTAAGACAGAGGCATCATCATTATTCTCATTAAGATGAAGTCCGTGTGGGCACAATGACTTGATTGGTGATAGATGTCACTCTTGGGCACAATTTGTACTGTAATTCTATTACAATAATATTTTAATTTGAACCGTCTCCTGTTGAATCGACTTTAAAGAAGAAAGGAAAAGACCATTCATACAAGAGGTTTTATATCTTTGTGTATGTGTGTGTTGTGGGGGGTTGGGGGAGCATTGGGTGGATGGAAGGGTGGGAGAGAGGCTTGGTTTGCTCCGTTCGTTGCTACTAAACACTGTGGGCATGCTAAGTTGGCGCCGGAATGAATGCCGACACTTGCCCCCAATACATCTTTGTGTTTGGTGGGAGTTAATGCAAATTACACATTTCACTGTGTGTTTCAATGTACAAGTTATAAATAAACCTAAATTGGATACCTCAACACACTGTTGGAATTTGTATTGATGGCATGCAAATGAAAGGTTTTCATCCACATTATGGGAATTTCCATAAACCAGGTCTCCCAGACTCTGTGGAGTGCCTGCATTTAATTAAAATCAATAGAACGTGAGCAGCTATTCCCCACAACCAGGCCCTGCAGTTGCTCAACCTACACATGAACATCTTGCTTCACCTTGTGCTACCAGTCCATCCTTCTGCAATACATGGGCCAGTCAACTCGGCAAAGAACAAAAGCAGCTGAGTGCTAGGAACCAAGCTTCAAAGTGAGTGGAGAACTAACACAATATTACATTTTCAAATCATAATTATCCTCCCCTCACCATCCATAAGATTTTCTTATTGAAAGTTAAAGTTGGGTGCAATTAGCCTTTAGGTGAAAGAGGAGTAATTGTTCAAGTAAAAAGCAGGCCTTTTCGGAAACTTACATCAATGCATCTGTAAAGTTTCGAAAGACAAACCAGTGTTCTGCGAACTGTAGGGTACCACATGCCATGTAAATCGGCCGGGGAAATAACCGACTGAGGCCGGGGATTCAGGGCTTCTGAGTTACCTGTAGACAGACAGATGGTTTAATGACCCATAGCAGACATCATCACACAATATAAAACAAAACATTTATCACCACCCTGGTGGCAGAGAGGTGGGAGCGGCAGATACAATAGAGTTAGCTCTGGTTTAAGGCCTTTTTTATTACTGACTATAGCAACAAAGGAGCAGATCGAAGAGTCAACAGGGAAACATGAAGGGTATGTCATACTATCTAACTAATTGAATCACCAACCACTGGTAAATAATCAGCTCCAAGGAGCTGAGTAATGACATCCTGGAGAAAACTGCCCGTCCTCATCAGGAGATCAGTGGCGGCGAGGGTCAGCAACTTTAAATTCCTCTGTGTAATCATTTCAGACAACTTGTCCTGGGCCCAGCAGGCAAGTGCAATTACGAGAAAGGCACAGTAGCGCCTCGACTTCCTTAGAAGTTTGTGAAGATTCAGCATGACACCCAAAACTTTGACAAACTTCTACAGATGTATGATGAAGAGTATATTGACTGGCTGCATCACAGCCTGGTATGGAAACACCAGTGCCCTTGAACTGAAAATCCTACAAAATGTAGTGGATACGGACCAGTCCATCTCGGGAAAAGCCCTCTCCACCATTACACACATCTACAGGCTGCATAGTCGCAGGAAAGCAACATCCATCATCAGGGACCTTCACCACCCAGCACATGCTCTCTTCTCACTGCTGCCATCAGGAAGATGGTACAGGAGCCTCAGGACCCACACCACCAGGTTCAGGAGCCGTTATTACCCTTCAACCATCAGGCTCTTGAACCAAAGAGGATAACTTCACTCGCCCCGTCACTGAACTGCTCCCACAACCCATGGACTCACTTTCAAGCACTCTTCATCTCATGTTCTCAATATTTATTGCTTATTTATTTATCATTATTTCTTTTTCCTTCTTTCTTTTTATATTTGTTCAGTTTGATGTCTTTTGCACACTGGTTGTCTGCCCTGTTGGTGCAGACTTTCATTGTTTCTTTAATGGTCACTGGATTTATCGAGTATGACTGCAAGAAAATGAAACTCAGGTTATATACAGTGACATGTACTGCATGTACTTTGATAATAAATTTACTTTGAACTTTGAATTCTTTGAGGTGGTCATTAGTGTAGTGGAGAGGGGCGGGTTGACATGGACTCTGAGAAAGTTTTACTAGGAACAAAGAAACTACATGGGATTGGAAGCAAGTTACTGAGACAAGCTGGGAGATGATGGATAGAACATGTGACACACTGTGTTAATGGGTACAGGCTGTTATATAAAAAACAAAGACAAGGTGAATCAGCAGAAGTCTGCCAGGTGGGATTCAGTGAGGGGACAGTGGGAGATTACCTACACGGATTGGAGAAAAATGACTAAAAATACTTTGTTCAGTCCAGCACGATCTGCAAGGGGTTTACTGCATCACTTAGCTACAAATGTTTTGTTTAAACTGGTATGATACATCAATATTCAATATACAATATTTAAAGCTACATCAGCTTCCGTTAAGTTTCACTGCCATTCTTATGACTAAAGGTCCTAACAAAGAACAAAGGCAGTTTTGCTAATTTTTGGATGTGACTTCCTCCCTCTTCCACCCACTCTGTTGCACAAGTAAAGCACAGCACCTGATTTAATGACATTTTTTGAATCAGGATCTTCCAGCTGAACTTCAGTCAAAGACGAATCAGCTGAGGGCAGTTTCTTCTGTTCATCCTTCAAACTCTGTGCAATTTGCTGCAGAACACAAAGGAATTGCAAACCCAAAGTTAGCACATGTCCAGCAGAGGGGTGTCCAGCCTTCGTGAAAACCACATTTACAATAATTAGGGCAAGACATACACAAAGTGCTGGAGGAACTCAACAGGCCAGGCAGCATCTATGGAAAAAAGTAAACAGTCGATGTTTCGGGCTGAGACCCTTCATCAGGACTGGAAAACAAAGATGAGATGTCCATTCTTGTGTTTTAACAATAATTAGACCCCAAATACAATTCATGAAATGGTTAAACCAATTCTGGATTTTCCTACTTTAAACACTTCACTCTTGGATCCACTATCTGTGCCCCACTCTCTGGAATTCCTTTCATCAACCTCTGTCCCCCTGATTGGTTTTTTAAAATTGGTCTTAAATACATGCATCGTTTACTAAGCTTTTGGTTACGTGTCAATTTTTGCCTAATAACTCTGAAATCACAAACACGATAAAATCATAAATATGGTGAGATGCCTCTGTCAAGTGCCTTAGAATGGTGAACAACACTAACTGCAAGTTACTGGTGATAAAAATGTACCGGTGAGAACTAAATTACAAGGACACTTTGCAAACACTAGGTTTGTAATCCCTAAGTGCAGAAAGATGAAAGGGTTATCTAGGTGAGGTGCTTTAAATTGATCAAAGGATTGGAGTGAACCTAGTAGGTGGGTCCAGAACAAGGATTACCCCAAAATGAGAGTCAAGACCTTTAGCGCCCCAAGTCATTAGGAAAAATATGGGGCTGGTGGAGACAGTGCAGAGAGGATTCACCAGGATGTTGCCTGAATTGGAAAATTTTAGTTGTGCAGAAAGACTGGATAGGGTGGGTTTGTTTCCCTGAAATGAAGGAGCTGAAAGTGTAACTTGCTACAAGCATATAGAGTTAGAGAGACAGAGTCAGGGTTCAAAGTCAAAAGCTTTTTCCCACGGCAGAAGTATCAAACATAAGAGGGTGAGGGTTTAAGATGACAGGACGGAGTTTAAAGAGAAGCTTTTCTAACATGTTGCCAGAAGAGATGGTGGACTCACATTAAGAGATATCTCTACAGACATGTAAATAGGCAAGGCATTTTATTTATTTAGAGGTACAGCGCAGAATAGGTCCTTCCAGCCACTCCCAACCGCTCCCATTTAACCATAACCTAATCACAGCACAATTTACAATGACCAATTAACCTGTGCCTTTGGACCATGGGAGTAGACTGAGGACATGGAGAAAACCCTCACACTCCATGGGGAGGATGTACAGAGACTCCTTACAGAGGACATCGGGAATGAACTCCGACAACCCAAGCTGTAATAGCATCGCGATAACCGCTACGCTACGTGGCGCACCCATAAAATTAGGCATAGAAGGATACAGTCCCAATGCAGGGAAATAGGATCAGTGTAGATGGGAAAAAGATCAGGATGGAGGTGGTGGGCCAACGAGCCTCTTTCTGTGCTGTACAACTCTTTGCAGTTAGTCAAAAACGAGTGACACAAATGGACTGATAACTACATATGTAATTTTGAGGGCTCCAGCTAAAAGGACAAGAGTTTAGCACAATGAAAGAGGGAGCTGTTCAAGTGGGGCAGGCTTCACTTTACTCAGGCTGGTACAGCTGGACCAGTGAAGCAGGTCATTAAGTCTGAAGAAAAGACTTTAAATTAAATAGTTATGGCTAAGATGAGAGTAAGTTTAGGAAGTAAGAAAGATAGAAAGCCGCTAGTCCAGGAAAATGAAACCGATGGTGATGCTGAGATTTGTGTAAACCAACTTAGCAACGGATTTCTAGATAAAGCCAGTTCAGCTAAAAGTTGCACAAAGACATTTTATCTGCATACATAAGAGAGACTGCAGATGCTGGAAACCTGGAGCAACACCTACAAACTGCTGGAGGGACTCATCAGATCGAGCACCATTTTCCTCCATAGATGCTGTCTGACCTGCTGAGTTCCTCCAGTGTTGTGTGTGTGTTATAGAATAATATACAGCATCCATAAGATAGATGAATTAGTAACACACATTGTATAATCTAACAGCTATTACAGAAACAAAGCTACAAATTGCCCAAGGTTGGGAATTAAATATTTCAAGATACAACTTTTGCAAGATGTAGGTAAAACAGATCTGGGATAGCTCTGATTTTGAAGGGTTAAATAAGCATAGCTGCAAGTCAGAAAAAAAAAGTTGGGAGAATCATGATTCAAAAAAAGTCTGGCAGAATCAGCTTGGATGGAGCTGAGAAACAGTAAGGGCCTAAAAACTTGGAGGAAGCTGTCAGTGGACACACAGCTGGTAAGAGTAATGTAGCTCATAACATAAATCAGGAGGTGCATATTTAGCAAAAGCAACACAGTAATCTACACCTTGACTAAGCAAACTAAGATAGCAGTAGAAATTCATATGGCAAAGATGATCATTTTCTGGGTCTGTATTTTGAGGAACTAAGAGGAGAAGAAGCTTCTTTTGATCTAGTATTGCGTGATGAGAAAGGGTTAGTTTGTGGTCTGGTAGATAAGGGACCTCCACTGAACAGTGATTGTAATATGATGGTATTTTACATGGAAATCAAAAGTGATCCAGAGCAATCTTAAATCTGGCGAAAACAACATACAAAGACAGGAGACATGAGCTGGCAATGCTAGTTTGGGAAACTACTTGAAAGAGCATGACATTAAATCAGCGATGGCTAATGTTTAAAGTATTAATATATAGTTCACAAGCATCCCTCTATGATATAAAGAGCTAACAGTGATCCAGCTGGGGCCATCCAGGGGAGTTTAATATACCATGGGATCAAAGGTAAAAGTTTATAAAATTGTCAAAAAACAGCAATTGGTGATTGGGAAAATTTCAGAAAACGTCAGGAGTTATTGAACGAAAAGGAAAACATGAGTACTGGCCATTGTCCTTCCACACAGTCAATCCTGATGCAGGCTGTTGACGTAAAATGTCAACCAGCCCTCTGTCACTACAGATGCTGCCTGACGCACTGAGCTCATTCCTCACAAACTGATTGTAAGAACTTCGACAGGGACCACATGTAACAAAGATCAACAGAAGATATTGTGGTCCCTTACAGATCATGACAGGAACAGTATGTTGGGGAGTTAAAACAAATATTTCATAAGCTATAGGAGCAGAATTAGGTCATCTGGCCCATCGAGATCCATTTCCTTCTCATCCCCAATCTCCTGCCTTCTCCCCTTATCCCTTTATGCCTGACGAATCAAGAATTATTATCAACCTCTACCTTAAATATGCCCAATAACTTGGCCTCCACAGCCACCTGTGACAACGAATTCCACACATTCACCACTCCGGCTAAAGAAATTTCTCATCTCATCTCTGTTCTAAAAGGATGCTCCTCTATTCTGAGGCTGTATCCTCTGGTCCTAGACTCCCCCACCATAGGAAACATTCTCTCTACTGAGGCTTTTCAACAGCTGGCGGGTTTCATGAGGTCATCCCTCATTCTTCTGAATTTCAGTGAGTAGAGACCCAGAGACTCTGTTTCATCAGAACTCAGAAAACCTTCCTGAAATGGAGGAAGACGACAGGAATACAGTGAGTAGCATTGCACTTAAAGGAAAAGCACTGGAGAAATTAATGAGACTGTAAGCCAATTAACAATGACTGCTTCCTAGGGTTTTGTAAAAAGATGGCCAGCTACATGGCGAATGCAGAGGTTGTTATCTTCTGAAATCCCACAGCTTCCAGAATGGTTCCCACATACTAGAAGGTATCAAATGTAAACCCAACTCCCACAATCTAAGGAAGGAGAAAGAAAAAAAAAACAAACTACTCTCAACCAGTCTGACTTCATTGGTAGGGAAATGCTGGAATCTATTATTTCTTGCAAATGGGGGGAAAAAAGTATATTCTTTTCTACCTCCATCATTTCAAGTTTGTCAGGGTATGCCAGGTCACCGGGTGCCGGTTTATAACCCACAATGTCTGTCTGAATGTAGATGTGAGTCCGGTATACTAGTCGCTCCTGTACATCTTCCAGCATCTGCTTTGCCACCGTAGAAAAGGCACCCAGCTGCTCCACTGAAAGAAATGGGAAGCAGGATGGTAAATATTTCAGAAAGAACCTTTGAGTCAAAGGCACAGTTCAGTCAGTCTGAATCAAATAGAAGATTTACTCACATCAATCAGAAGATTTTTCAGAGAACAGTACTGTACAGTACAGGCCCTTTGGCCCATAAAGCTGCGTCGACTGCTCACACTACAAAAATAATCCCATATAGACCTCCATTTTTCTTTAATCCAAGTGCCTGTTCTCAGTCTCTGAAATGTCTCCAATCAATCTACCCCTACACCAGGGGTTCCCAACCTAGGGTCCACGGTTAATGCTAGGGGTCAATGGCGTAAAAAATGTTGGGAGCCCTTACTCTACACCATCCTTGGCAGGGCGTACCATGCAGCCGCCATTCACTGTGTAAATCGCCTACCTCTGACAACGCCCCCCCCCCATACTTTCCTTCAATCACCTTAAAATTATTCCCTCTCGTTTCAGCCATTTCTCCTGTGGGGGACAAAGGCAATGGCAATCGACTCTATCATCTCCTACACCTCTATCAAGTCATCTCCCATCTTTCGCTTGAAAGAAAAAAAAGCCTTAATTCGCTCAACTTTTCGTCATTATCCTGGGAAATCTCCTCTGCATCCTCTTTCTGAAGCTTCCACACCTTTCCTACAATGAGGCAATCACTGAACACGATACTCTAAATATAGTCTAACCAGTTTTACAGATCTGCAACATTACCGAACTCAACCTCCTGACTAATGAAGACCAACAACTCCTTAAGCACCCTATCAACTTGAGAGTCCTGAGGAAGGGTCCCAGCCTGAAATGTCAACAGTTTATTTATATCCACAGATGCTGTCCGATCTGCTGAGTTCCTCCAGCATTTTGTATGTGTATCAACTTGAGCAGCAACTTTTGAGTGATTTATGATAGTGGATCCCAAGATCCCTCTTTTGCTCCACACTGCCAAGAATTCTACCATGAACCCTGTCATTTGCCTCCAGGCTCCCTGGTGTATCACTCCACATTTTTCTGGAATGAACTCCATCTGCCAATTCTTGGCCCAACTCTGCATCCCTTCAGTGTCTTGTTGTAACCTATGAGAACCTTCTACATTACCCACACCACCAACCTTCATATCATTTGCAAAATTACTAACCCACCCTTCCACTTCATTATCCAAGTAATTTCTAAAAATCACCAAGAGCAGAGGTCCCAGACAGATTCCTGTGGAACACCACTGGTGACCAACTTCCAGGCAGAAGGTGTTCCACCTTCTATCACCTTCTGCCTTCTGTGGGATAGCCAATTATGAACCAACACAGCTAACTTTCCCTGGATCTCATGCCTCCTGACTTTCTGTATGAGCTGACCATAGGGAACCTCGCCCAATGCCTTACTAAAACCCAAGTACTTAACTTTTGCCACCCTCCCATCTTCTGTACTTCTGTGGCCAGTGAGAATGCAGAGATCATTGCCAAAGGCACAGCAATCTCCTCCCTTTCTTCCCATAGTAACCTAGGGTACATCACTTCCAGCCCCAGAGTTATCCATCCTAATATTTTCCAAAGGTTCCAGCATATCAGCCTGTCTTATGTTGTCCTCACATTCGTCAAGGTCCCTCTCACTGGTGGAGACTAAAGCAAACTATTCATTAAGGTCCTCCTCTATCTCCTCCAACTCCAGACACGTTTCCTCTTTTATCCTGATTCATTCTATCCTAAAATCTAGATATCCTCCTAATCTTCTCTTAGGTGAAGAATGCCTTGGGGTTTTCCTTCATCCTACTCACCAAGGCCTTCTCATGTCCCCTTCTACCTCTCCTAAGTCCCTTCTTAAGCTCTTTCCTTGCTGCCTAATAACTCTCCAGAGCACTATTTGAGCCTTGCTTCCTAAACCACAAATATGCTTCCTCCTTCGTCTTGACTAGATATTTGACATCTCTTGTCAACCACCGTTCCCTCATCCTACCATCCCTACCATCTGTCTCAATGGGACAAACCTATCCCAAACCCCATGCAAGTGCTCCCTAAAGATCTCCATTGTGCATTTTCCTGAATACATCAGTTCCCAATTTACATCCCAAGTTCTTGCCAATTCCAAACATAATTCATCCTTACCTATTTAAATAGCTTTCCATAACATGTCCTCTCACTGTCTAAGGCTGTGTGTAGTAAAGATCAAAGAGTTGTGGTCCTCATCTCCAAAATGCTCACCCATCCAAAAATCCAAATAAACCAGACCAGGTTTACTGCCTAGATCCAGTATGCCTCTCCTCGAGTCAGCCTTTCTACATATTACATCAGGAATCCTTCCTGGATACATCTAACTAATTCTGCCCCATCTAAACTTTTTGCAATTAGGTGTCAATCAATACTAGGAAGTTGAAGTCACTCATAACAAAAACCCTACTATTTTTGCATCTTTCCCAAATCTGCTCTTCAGTATCACTGTTGCTATTGGGGGCTCTGTAGAATACTCTCAATAGAGTGATTGCTCTCTTCCTGACTTTGACTTTCGCCCACAATGACAGTAGATAATCTCTCCACAATGTCCTTCCTTCCTGGAGCTGTTATACTATTCCTGACTAGCAATGTCACTTCCAAACTTTTTGCTTCCTTTCCTGTCCCTTTTGAAACATCTAAACCCATTCCTGCCCTTGTGATATCTACATCTCTGTAGTGGCACATCGTAGTTCCATGTACTGATCCATACTCTAAGCTCATCACCCTTGATCTGATACTCTTACATTAAAATAGACACATTTCAACCCATTCAACTGAATGCAATTATGCCCTTTCCACTATCTATCCTTCCTCAGTCTTTCAGCATGTTATATCTACTTTTACACCAACTGTACCATCCTCTGATCTACTCTGGCTCCCACTCCCGCTACCAACCTAGTTTAAACCCTCACCAACAGCTCTGGCAAATGTGCCAGTAAGGACATTGGCCCGTCCCGTTTGTACAGGTCATGCCTTCCCCGGAAGAGATCCCGATGATCCACAAGTCAGAAACCCTGCCCCCTGCATCAATTCCTCAGCCACACATTCATCTGCCATATCATCCCATTCTCACCTTTACTGGCGTGTGGCAGAGACAACGACCAATAGATCCTGCTTTTCGGCTTCATACCCAGCTCCCTATATTCGCTCTTCAGGATCTTGTCCCTTTTCCTATATACGGCGTTAGTACCAATATGTACCATGACTTCTGGCTGCTCACCCTCCCCTTAAAAATTCTGTGGACCTGATCTGAGATATCCCTGACCCTGGTAACTGGGAGGCAACATACCATCCGGGAGTCTCTTTCACATCACGTTATTGATTTAAAAAGAGCATATATACAAACAAGAGGAAAATTATCTCAAATATATACCAATAGCAATACAAACAGAAAGTGAAATAGACATTATCAAAATCATACATAGTATTAAGCTAATATGTAGTATATAATAAAAAGGAAGACAGCTAATTCTCCTCTTATCAATTCATAGAGAGAAAAAAGACTTTAAATTTTTTAAATGAGAAGAAATAAAAACCCACTACACTATATGAGAAAAGGAAAAAAAAGATACTGGGCAGTCCATTCTGAGGATACAACCAAAAAAAAAGAAAGACTTTCTGATCAAATCTAAAACTTCGAAAAAGAAATAATTGGAAGAGTAATAAATCGAATCAAATGAAAATATTGAACAAAAGGTCTCCAGGTTTGCTCAAATTTAAAGGATGTTATCAGCTTTTCATTCTCCTGAATGATCCAGAGGTGATCCAGCTCCTCAATAAGATCTGAAAGCAGCAGCACCCAGATGCACTTCTACCAGATATAGCAGGTCTCCCAGATCTGCCACATCTTGCAAGAGGAACACACCACTTCCTGGGATCCATTCTCACTACTCTAGCTAGGAACTAATAAAGAAACAGAAACTTGACAGGACCCTCAGCCTAACCTCTGTCCGTCCTCACTGAAGCCTCAGTTCCCCACTCTTAACTGGTCACTCACACTATGGCCCTCTCACAATGGCCACACTCTGCTTCTCTTTATTGGCCCTCAACCTAAACAATCTCAATCTCCTCAGAAAGTCCCACTTGCTTTTTACATTTGGTGCTACTCACTGAAAGCAAATTTGAACTAATTATTTTGCTTGCATGATTTCTGGTCTCAAGAGCTTAGTAAGCAGATAAGCTTGTGGGAATTTTCAGACAGTTCCATAAACTCTATGTACCGTTGTTCTGCACGTGGTCCTCCAGCATCTCATTTTTTAAGATTCCACACAGCTCTGACAAAGTCTCCAGGTGGTTGACGTGGATAATGAGTGGTCGAAACACATCATACCATGAGACGCACAGCCTCTCCAACAGCTCACTACAAAGACAGAAAGGCAAGGGAACCATGTTAAAACATTCTCAAGCCTTTCCAAGTCAAAAGTGCACAAGTTTGAACGTAACGGCATTGCATGGAGCTGAGGTGAGTGGAGTCGGCTGCTCCCACGAAGCAGCAAGGTGGGCCTTACTCAGTGATGAACTCTGTCACTTCAGATGGAGCTCCCCAGTGCAGGCTGGGCCCTCACAACAACATCACCCCGAGCCCTGCATGCCAAGAGGAGCTCAGGCAATAAGCTGCAAAAACATCTTGGTAAAACAGAGCACTCGCTTGATTTTGGAAGGAAGAAAAAAAAACACAGGAACTTAAAACAAAAAGAATATAAGAGATATACAAGTCCTGATGAAGGGTCGTGGCCCAAAAACTTTGACTCTTTATTCCTTTTCATAGATGCTGGCTGATGTACTGAGTTGCTCCAGCATTTGGTATGTGTTACTCTGGTTTCCAGCATCTGCACAATCTTTTGCGTTTTAAAAAGGGAATTAAGTTTTTTTTTGTCTCCCAGACAGCGAGTTTGTTATGATCCCAGTTGAGAGGGTGTTGACTGAAAGCAGATTACAAAACATCTTTCAAAAGGGAAGCAGACAAATGCAAGAAATGTAAACCATTCACAAACAAGAGAAAATCTGCAGATGTTGGAAACCCAGGCAACACATACAAAATGCTGGAGGAACTCTGCAGGCCAGGCAGCATCTATGGAGAAGAGTACAGTTGACACTTCGAGCCGAAACCCTTCAGTGAGTCTTGGCCCGAAACATCGACTGTGCTCTTTTCAAAGGGTCTTGGCCCGAAACATCGACTGTACTCTTTTCAAAGGGTCTTGGCCCGAAACATCAACTGTACTCTTTTCCACAGATGCTGCCTGGCCTGCTGAGTTCCTCCAGCATCTTGTGTGTGTTGCAAGAAATGTAGAGATGCGCAGGGTTCAAGAGAAAGAGAAGGCACTCATACTCAACGATTCAGGAACAGCTTCTTCACTTCTACCATCAGATCTCTGAACAGTCCGCGAACATTGCCTTGTTTTTCTGCACTACTCACTCACTTTCATAATCCATAGTTCTATGTTTCTGCTCTGTACTGCTGCCGCTAAACAATAACTATCTCATATGAATCAGAGATAATAAATCTAAATTCTGATTCTGAAGGTAGGGAGGGGAGGGGAGGGAGGGAACGTCGACTCAGACCATGAGAGCCCTGCGTCGGGCATTTTCATGCCTTACAAGGCGCAGATTGGAAGTCTGTATGGGGCACCACTCCTGAAGGTAAATGGGTCTAAATGGCTGATTAGACTCCTTCGTCAGCACAAGGCGAGCAGTATCCTTCATCAGCACTGTGAGGCCCTGCAGTGTAAACTTGTGTCCGATAGCCTCAATACAATAACTACATGGCCTCTTAGAGCACTGTGTAAATCAGGAGTGGTGACAAAACAGGCCTGAGAATGCAGATCAATCAAAACTCCAACAGATTACAAAATTACTTATAGTTATATAAGGAAGCTGTGAGTCAACTCTGCCGAAGGGTCTAGGCTTGAAACATCGACTGTACTTTTTTCAATAGATGCTGCCTGACCTTGAAAAACTGGTCAATTACATCTTGTCTAACAGCTGTGCCCAACTCGTTAATATTCATACTTCTGCAAGGTGTAAACAGCAGACTGATGTTGTGTGAAGATGTTACATTACCTGAAAGAGGCAGTAATTTTTAAACTGTTAACAAGGTTCAAGGGATTTATTTAGCAATTCAAAATAGTTGACTTGCATTTAATAAATAACGAGCAGTGCCTTTGTAAATGGGAATTATGGTAAAATTGGTTGTGAAGAATATCTGCAGAAGGTGTAAATGGTGGACATTACCATCAGATTACGTCCTGGGAACTCTGTTCTTCACTAATTTCGCTTGCTTCTCACTCTATTTTTAGTTCCCTCTTGCTCTCCCCAATCCCCTTTTTGCACTTCCAACTGATTTCTAATCTTTTCTCCTACTGCTGTGCCTGCATTTGCTGATAGTCAGCATCTGACATCACATTTCCAGGTGTAATACTATAATCCAAACATATTTTCATAATATCAGTGTCATTTCAGATTCCAATTCACTTTGAATCTCCCTTGCTGCATTGTGAAGCTTTTCCTTCACTCATTATTCAAAGGTGGATCTCTGCTGCATGCTGTGGATGTTTCTTTTGCAGGAATTAAAAGTTGTGGAAATAAAAAATAATGTGCAGACAATGGAAATCTGAAATAAAATTAAACAGGGATTGTTCAAAGAACTCAGCAGGTCAGAAGGCATCAGTGAAAAGACAGAGAGAGTTCATGTTTTAGGTTAACAAAAGGTCCCCAAGCTTTAATGTTCCTTATGTTTCCCTCCCCACAGATGCCGTTTGATCTGCTGAATGCTTCCAGCATTTTCTGTTTTTAATTAAAAGTTATAACTAACTTGCTTTGTTGATTAGATCTACTCTAGAATCAGATGTCAAAATTCAAGTTCAGAACAGAAAGAGGGGCAGGTAAGACTGAGGAGCCTGGATAGCAATTCCTCTGTCAATTGATTCTGTAAAGCTACTTGGTATGGCTCATAAGCGAGAATGTGAAATGTTAGATGTCAATAAGCAAGCAACCAAGAGATATTAAGACCTCAATGAAAACTTACTCTAGTTTGGATGTTGGCTTTGTAAAAAATTCATTATATAGCCGATGTTCATCCTGACAAACATGAACCAGAAAAGCACACCCACTGCGAACCTGGAAGGAAATGCAAAAATTATCACTTGTTTAAAGTACCAATGTTATTAACAATATTAAAAAATGAAAATTTAATACAGATCTAGTTTTAACACTGCAAATAATATCAATTCCAGTGCTTTTCTTTTATCACTCTTTCAAACGTCTGGGATATTTTTCCACATTTACTATATTGAGTTAAAGTGGAAATACCAAATACTAAAATGGCAAACTCATCTATCTGGTCTTTAATTTCAACCAGTTTTCCTCTTTAACCACAAAACAATCAATGTGATTGGTTTAGACCAGGGGTTCCCAGCAAGGTGTCTGTGGACCCCAGCTTAGACCAACAGATCATTTTTAAATAACAGGACATGCTGGACATAGTCAGCAGGTCATATAACATCTCCGGAGGGGGAAACAGGGTGAATACTTCAGACGGTTTTAGATTGGACACAGAATTTCTTTTAAATGACTCAGAAGGAAACAAAGACTAGCTGCCAAACATTGCATTACAGAAGTCAGCAAAAACGTCTGGACATCAGTAACATCAAACATGCATGGGATTATAAGCATCCTTAAAAAACTGAATGAAAGAAGAAGAGAGAATGTTGGAGGGACTCAGCAGGCCTGGGGCCTATTCCTGATAACTTGACTGACAAATGAAAAAGAGTTGATAATTTTCCCGATTCCCACACAAAGTTTTTCAAATGTCCAACAGATGCTGCCTGATTGTAGCATATTTCCAGCAGTTTGACTCAAGTTGGTAATTGCTTGGTTAATAAGAGGGTAGGGTCACAAAGTTTGAAAGTTAACCAGCAGAAGGTAACACATTGTGTTCCTAGGAATGTGAACTCTGTCTTCAAGCTTTTCACCATATATGAATTAAATGACAGCATTGCATATCCAAGTTAAAACACAGTATTAAATTGAGAGGATCAACAGGCTATACTGATGGGAGCTAGAAGCTAATATAGAAAGTTGATCAATTGTGAGTGCCGAACTAGGATTAAGAGTTCAATGTGAAGAAGAGTGAGCTTCCACTTTGTGTAGAAAGACAAATATTTTATTAATGACAAAAGATTCAAAGGTGAAGAGCAGTAAAGGAAAGTGGGCTAAAAGAACAATTATTGGAATTCCTAAAATCACAAAAGACAAAATAAAAATCTGAAAGTTTGATAGGATTTGGAATAAAAAGAAGTAAGGGAGTATTGATTTAATTGTAAAAGCATTATTAGCATTATTCTGACCCACCATGAGAAATGCTTTAGGGAAGCAGCTCTATAAGGATTGATTGGTCATCTAAATTCACTAGAATGACAGCTGTATTTGAGGAATTAAATTTGGTGGGTAGTCTGTATAAACTTCCACCTCTTTAGAACATTAAAGGACGAGTGACAATTGTGACACAGAAGAAAAGAATTGATTCTGATGAGGAAATCCAGAACAGGTGGAAACACCCATAAAGTTGGAACTCAAAGCTCGGGGGTGGCAACCAGAAGAAACAGTGGAGGTTGGTAACCTGAAATAAAAACAGAAAACACTGGAAATGATCAGCAAGTCAGGCAGCATCTGTAGAGAAGGAAAAAGACCTAACTTTTCAGACTTAACCGTCATCAGCATCACAACAAAACCAGCTTCCGAGCTTATTGATGCAATTCATACCAGAGCACAGTGATCCTTGTTATTTTGGCTGGTCAGGTCAGCAATAGTGGTGGCAATGCTTGGACCCAGCAGGAATCCCCTCTGATCGAGGTAACACTGATGGACCTCACTCAGTAGCTGCTGATACCTGATGAAAGATTTTTTAAATTTAAATTTTATATTTACCAGTTGCAAATATCCACAATAGAAAAAGTTTGGCTTGCAGATGTACGCCATCGTGCCTTTACTTTTCAATATTATTGAAGAGTCCTTTTTGGGATAACAATGTGCATCAAGCATGTTTATCCTTGATCTCATTAGCATCACCTGTTGGAAAGCATGTCCTACTGGAGTGGTCAGCTCCAAATGAACACGCCTCCGGCCAACGAGCCATTATTGGTGCAGTAACTGTGGCTCTGCACCTGATCAATGACAAAATAGAGCAGAAATGTGCAACAGAGATGGATTCAAGCACATTGTAGAGCATGGGGTCAAAAGAAGACTGGGGAAGAAAAAGGAATCAACAGAGAAAGAGGACATGAATGTGAGGGGAATGGAGAGGACATCAAAGAGTTGCAGTTGAATTGGGTTTTCCATCACACAGCCTGCTTGATGGTTCTTCACATCTTTTGTGTGAACATTGTCATTTCTATTCATCTTCAAAACTGAGGGGTGGTGGGAGCATTAAGTTAAGAAACTTGCTTGAAAGGAAACATGAGGGAAAACTGTAACAGCTCAGCACAGCTACCTCAATGCACAATGAATTGATCTGTATGGATGGCTGAATGCAGCACATGCGACAATAATAAATCAATTTATTGATTTAAATTAGCCAAGTTATTTACCTTTCTGCCCTAATTTCCAAAAATAATTGGTGATAACCATTTTAAAAATTAGATTCAGGTAGATCAGTAATCAAAAAACTTTTCGAAGAATCTCAGTTCATTGTTATTTTATAATGTAATTCATGCTCCACAATTTCCTTTAAGTTTAACATCATAATTAATAACCATGAGCTGTCATCTATGGATAAGTTTGAAATCTTTTTTAATTTTTCGCTTTTTCATCTAATTAGAATAACACATAAAATTGAGTCACTTAAAATCAAAATTCTGGGACAATTTATAAGATTCAACAAGGTTCCAATAAAATTCAAGTTCTTACATAAAGATTAAGTGGACAATTTTCATGAATGGCCAATGTTTTAATCTCCTTATTTAAAGGTCAAGTAATGTTTTACCTGACCACATTAAATGATAACAAGAACACAATGAGTTACAAGGCTCACCATTAATCGAACATACTTACTCAGGGCTCTTGTCAGTTCTTTGCTCAATCTGTTCAATCAGAGACTGGAAAAAGACAACATATTGACTTGCTCTTATAAACAGCAAAAAGTATCAGCAAAAAAAGTAACCTGAAGAGTCTCAGAACGTGCACTAATTCTTGCATTATCAGAAGCTCATCTTGGAATTTCCCAAATAAGTAATGTTGCCCAACCAACAACTTTCGGATTCCCATTTACTCATAGATGGGGATCATGTACCAGGGTGCCCAGTTTGCTCCTATGATTGCTGTATTCTATTCTTTGCTTTGCAATCCTTGGTTTTTGACTTCTGGTTCTTCTTTCCCCTTATCAGTGTGTAGCCCTCACAAATCACTTGCTGACAATTTTCTCAATTCCTTCAAATTCTTCTCCTTATTGAATATGTCTAAAACTCAATCTCTAAAAGCAGCTCTAACATCCCTGTGGTTTGAAGAGGAGCCTAAACTACAGGGCCTCGAGAGCAAGGTCAAACAAAATGCTATCTTGTGCCCCTTGTTCATTTGTAACTAAGTTGCTGGTTGTTGATTGGTATCTTTCACTACAAATTCTAATGAATTTGTTACCATGTGCTGGTTAAGTTTTACCAGGCCATGATCAACACCATACAATTACAATGTTCAGTTTTCCCCAGACAAGTTGAATCATAATTCCCACAGCACGATTCTTACCCGTACTTTAGGCGCTGCAGATCTGAATTTCACATAAAACAATGTAAAGGCATTATCAGTGTTCGATATAACTGTGGGATCCTATCAGAAGAAACAATAAATGTTTTAAAAGTTTCATTAAAATATATTACGTACACGTGTCACATGTACATTAAAACATTGAAACATGCAGTGAAGTGTGTTGCCTGTGTCAACGACCAACACAGTCAGGGGATACGATGACAGCAGCCCGCAAGTGTCACTATGCTCCTGGTGACAACATAGCATGCCCACAACCTACTAATCCTTTCTAACCCTTATGTCTTTGGAATGTGGGAGGAAGCCAGAGCACTCTAGGAAATCCATAAAATCATAATTTCCCACCCAAAGTTTAAACCTATCTGAACCTACCACACTATGCCTCCAACCATCATTTCAAGTGAACATAAAGCAACATTTGTGAGGAACAGGGAGTAATCCCTTGGCGTCTGGCCAGAGGCCACCCTCAATTAATATAATGCATATTCTCTGTTCACTATCACATTGCTGTTTATAGGAGCTTACTGTCTGTAACTATATTACACTTCCCATAATATGTTATTAATACTTTGAAAGTACTTCATTAGGTATAACAGATTTTGTGCAGATGTTGACCTATGTAAGCCCTATGAGTATTTTCTCTCTTTGAACTTGTATCAGTATTTGATGTACATATTGTTTTCAAAATATAAGAGCATTGCGCACACTGGCACTTAAACCAGATGTGATGTGTGCTCTGGCTAATGTGCTTTTCCATTAGTCAAGGGAATCAAAGCCAAGCGCAGACCTTTGAGGGGTGAGAGAAATTGGATCGAGGCAACACACCAAATTCTGATTCTGAAGCCATGTATCCAACTCACTTTTAAATTTCTATTCCAAAATCTTTATTCATTTATCATGAAAAATATCAGTGAGTTTGCTACCAAGTAATCAAGTGGTATTGCACGACTGGATATTTTCCGTGCTACCCAGGATTACCTTTCCAAGTCTGTGGGTACAATGGCTAGGATCAAGCTACTGAACCAGCATCCAGAGTCCTAGACCGCAGACCAAGAGACAAGTTCAAATCCCACCACAGCAGCTGGAGAACTTAGTCACATAAATCAATAAAAATCTACACTGAAAACTAGACCTGACTCCTCTGGGTTGTCTTAAAAACTAATCTGGGTCACTAATGTCCTTCAGAGAAGGAAATCTGCCATACTTACCTGGTTCAGCAGACTATGTAACTGACATGGTGCCATGTTAATTAGGGATAATTAGGAATGGTCAATAAATAGTGGCACTGCTAATGATGTTATAAAAATACACTTGTTTATTCATTGCTTCTGCCCTGCCATTTTGCATCATATTCAGCTGACATTCATTCTTCAATCAACATCATTACAAGCTGAATATTTGGTCAATTTTTCTTGTTGGTATGACCTTGTTGAAAACAAAATACTTTTTATTCTGTTATGGTTGCTGGATTTATCGAGTATGCCCACAGCAAAATGAATCTCAGGGTTGTGTATGGTGACATATACTAATGTACTTTGGTAATAAATTTACTTTGAATTTTGATTAAAAGAATAATCCACATCACAAGATGGGAACAGTTTTTGGAACAGGAGTCTGGATTAAACACTTTGGCATAGGTGTGAGCTATAGTGGGTAGATTGCTGAAGTTGGTGGTCTCTTGTGCAGCACTCCTGATCAAGGGAAAAGAAGAGAGGAGATGACAAATTGCACTGGTTTTATATCTCTACGTGATAAAGGAGATACAGTATTCTTTAAGAATGAGCTGAAAGCTTGTTCCAACAAACTAGCTAATTGAAAAGGAAGCTGAGGCAAATAATATTGCAACAGATGTCTCAATACAGTGTTTTAAAATAAAAATGTCAAAGTACAGCTTACTTTTTTTGTTAGTTGAGTGGAGAGGTTCTGAAGTGTATTCACAGTATAAGTCTTCATAAGATGCATGGCTTTGGATAGGCATTGCTTAAACTTTGCTAAATAAACAGGATAGTCTCTAAAACTGGGCTGTAAATAGAAAGTGTCTGTTAACGTCATCAAACAATCATGCATAAAAAGATTGCTTAGCAAAACTGTACACGGCCTTCATGTTACATTACACAAACAGGAATCTGGCAATCTCACCACCCTGTGCCCACCCCCCCCAAATAGTGCGAGGTAAAGCAGACTGGAAAGCGTCTCACAGACCTATACACCACTGCCAATGTCAATATGTCCAGTACAACCGCGGGTGTCAGTACATACCAACACAGCCGGCACCAACCCTAGATCCGAACAGACTCCAGTTTATCACCCAAACCAACAACAAAACCCTGAGCCATCGTGCAGATAGTACAGCCCACCCTTAATTTGAAGCTCACAGCACCAAGAGTATAACTGAAATGCTTGTGAAGTGATGGTGTTACAATAAAAACGGAAGTAAAAATGTACAAATATTATGAATCAATGAATAGGAGTATAGCTTGGGTAACAACAGTGACTTACATGTGATGATACATAGGTTATACAGTCATCCAGCTTGGCAAGAGTTGGTATAAATCCTTCACTGTTCACAGATAATGTGGGTGAATTCAGTTTCTAGGATGAGAGCAACATTACTGTCAGTTTAATTCTACTTTAAGCTAAATTCCATTTATTTCCGACTGACAGAACTGAAATGGTTTACCTTCCATCTTTGCAACTTGCCAGATACACAGCAGATACTGAGCTAGGTGCTCTCTGACAAATTGCTGGTGTTGAATATTTATGCAAGTCTCTGATGTTTCTCAAAATGATTAATAAATTCAACTTTAATGGGAAATAAATGTGATTCATCCAGCAACGTTTCTCTTGAAATGCTGTTCATGAAATTTTTGACAGATTTTTGTTAAGTAAATCTTTCTTAATTAATTGAATTGAGGGCTGTCATTTGGCCCATTAGGACAAAGCTAGCTCCCAAAAGCACTACTCCATTAGTCTCATTCCTTCCTCCTGATTCCCCTTCATATCCCCACTCTCTTAAATTCTTAGCCACTTATCTCCACCAAAGAGTTACTTACAGTAGCCAATCACTTAATAGCACAGCTCTGGGGAAATTAGACCTGGCAGAAACCTAGGCAGGCACAAGGAGATTATGTAAACTCCACATGGACACCAACCGCCCACATCCCCACCACTCAGGCCGTGCTTTCTTCTCTCTGCTTGTAATTGCAGATAGAAAGTACAATTACCTCAGGACTTGTACCACCAGATTCAAGAACCGCTACTGCCTCTCAACCATTAGGCTCTTGAATAACAGGGGATAACTTCACTCACTTGCCCCGTTATTGAGATGTTTCCATAACCAATTATCTCACTTTAAGGACTCTTTATCTTGTTATTTCATGTTCTCATTATTTATTGCTATTTATTTATATTTGCATTTGCAGAGCTTGCTGTCTTCTGCACTCTGGTTGATCTTTCTTAGTTACTATTCTATAGATTTGCTCTGAGTATGCCCACAGGAAAATGAATCTCAGGGTTATAAACGGCAACGTATATGTGCTTTGATAACAAAGTTTACTTTGAAATTTGAACCTGGGTGACCTGGACAATCTAACAGTATTAAAGAATATACTGCAAAGGACCAAAACATGAGCTAAGATGCAGATCAGGTTTATTCTAATAGAACAGACCAGATGAAAGAGTGGCTGGAGAATTGGTGTAGGAGGGAGGGCTAAGATTCCTGGTACATTGCTTCTACGGAACATGGGACCTATACAAGGTGGGTCAGTTTGGACCCAGGCAGGACCAGAACTGACAAACCCATAGGGCGTTTCTTACTTTTTCTGGGATAGGTTTAAACTAGGAAGGTAAGGGGTTGGGAATCTGAGCAGGCTAGCTGATGAGGATAAAATTGAAAGAAATTATAAATAAAAAAGGTACAAGTGAAAGGCGTAGAAATCAAGGGAAGAAACAAAGAGGCCACAGAACAAAGTAATCCAAGATAACTAAGGACGCCAGAAGGATTATCCCAAATGCATGTGTCCAAATGAGCAGAGTATTCACAGCAAGGTAGATGAATTAACCGCATAAAATTTAATTGCAATTGTGGAATGAAGGTCACAGGGTAAACACAAAGTGGGAAATGAGCATATAGATGTATTCAATATTTACTTAAGACTGGGACAAAGGAAAAGGAAATGGAGTGGAGCTGCTAGTAAACAGGAAATCGATGTAACATTAAGTAATGTTAGCTCAGAGAATTCTGACATGCTATCTTTTTGGGTGGAGCCAAGAAAATAGAAAACCTTGGTGAGGTTTGTGCACAGGCTCCCTGTGGACACAGGGGACGGAATTAAATAGGACAAGAGGTGATTTTAATCTACAAGTCATTTCTGCAAAATAAGAGAACAAGCTATTTTAGACTTGTCATTGAGAAAGGATTAATTAAACAATCTGGTTCATTGGGATTCCTCAGGGAACAGTAACTATTCTATTAAAATGGAAGAGTGAGAGAGGTGACTCTGAGATGAAAGCCCAGAATCTAAATAAGGAAAACCCCGAAGGCACGCAGCTCAAGTTGGCTATAGTAGATAGGGGACTGTTACTCAAAGGATTGACTGTAGACAGGAAAGAGCAAAGATTTTAAGGGCATGGATGAATTATAAAAATTGTTCATAATTGTCTCGAGCAAATACAAAACAGGAATCATGGCTCAATTATGACTTACAAAACAAATCAGGAATAGTATAGTTCAAGGAAGGAAAACATAAAATAGGTCAGAAAAAGCAGCAGAGTTGAGAAATGGGAGCAAATCAGAATTCAGTAGAGGACAAAGGGATTGAACTTAAAGGGAAAAATAGGGTGGAAGTTTGCAGACAACGTAAAAACTGATGTAAAAGCTTCTACAGATACGACTGGCTGGCAAGAAAAAATGTAGCAATAAAAGGGTGTTTTGCTGAGTGGTTTACAGTGACTAGTGAGCACTGCAAGGATTAGTCTGGGAGCACAACTAGACACAATATTTCTATGATTTAGACGAGGAAATCAAATATAATTTATCCAGGTTTGCAGATGATACACAGCTAGGTAGAACTGTGAACTGAGAGGAGGATGCAGAGAGGCTCAGTAAGATTTGGACAAGTTGCAGGAATGAAGAAATATATATCACGTAAAGTACAGTATCCATTTTGTGACAATCAGATTGGAAAATTATCTGAATGATGAGTGACAGGGAAATGAGAGGAACAAAGATGTGTGTCTGTGTGCTGCAAAAAGTGGCATGCAGGTAAAGCAGACGATGTGTTGGCTTCATTGCTGGAGAAGTGAGAAGCTGAAATCGTAAAGGCCTTGGGGACACCTCACGATGAGTACTGTGTGAAGTTCTGATTTCCTGATCTGAGGAAGGACGTGCTTGTTATGTAGTGTCATTACACTGATTCCTTGGAAGAGCATATAGAGAAAATGGGTTGATTAAGCTTATATTGAATAGTGTTTGGGAGTAGCAAAGAAAATTAAATATTTATTACAGGAGTAAATGTAACCAAAGGCCAGGAGTGTTGGGACTAAAAATGTGGGATAAACCAGGACTGAGTTGAGGAGACATTTCTTCACTCATAAGGTGGCAAGTTTTTAAGAATTCTCTACAACAGAAGAAAGTTGAATTCCAGACATTAAATACACTCAGGAAGTAGATGTCATTTTCAGGGCTCAAGGGACAACAGGGAGCAAGTAGGAACAACATACAGAATGCCAGGACAGGTCAGAAGAGCTGAATGGCTTACTTCTGTTTCTATGTTTCTTTGGGATAATGCAAAAGGGTCAAAAGTCTGAATAGCATACCTGCAGAACACTAATATTCCTTGTAGGTCCTCATAACTCAGCCCAGCTCTTTTCAAATACTGTACTCTCCTCAAACACTACAATAGGTACCCGTATTTTCAAAGTGCAAAGTGTCCGAGATCAAAAAGGGAAATAAACTTGCACTATAAAACCTAACACTCAAATTACATTGATACCAGATATCAGGGATAATTTTTTAAAATTTGTTTTTGAGAAATAGATAACAAAGGGTAAAATATTCATGACATCACCTGAGTTGCGGTGTGAGGAATGAGTGGATGTAATGTACTTAATATTTCAGTAATATTGTAAACACACTATTTAATTAAGCACTCTGTTGTTTAGATAATTCATTATGGGTTATATGTAAGACGTACATGAATGGCATGCGTCATATTTGTGCGCCTCACTGAAGTAAACCCATTTTCTCAGCTCCCGTGTTTTACTTTCGATTAATTCCTGGAGTTACAAAACAGTGGGGAAGCAGTTGTTCAGTGATTAATCAGTGTGTAAATTAATGAGACTTTCATAATGGTGCAAATGCTTCCATAGATTCTTTCTTTCCCTAATACCCACCCTCAAATTGGCGACTGTAAATTGTTCCTACTATGTAGTGAGGGACAGATTCTGGGCGCTGAGTTGCGGGAAGGTGATGCAACGTGGAAGAACAGGTTAGAGGAAAACGTTAGTGGGAAATGAGACTGCCCTGCAACATTGGGTCAAAATAGCATTCTCTTATGCGACAGTGTGAAAGCAGTATCTCTACGATTTAACCAATCAATTTTCCCAGTGGAGACAACAGATCTTCTACATCAAGTAGCACATTCACATTTAATTTCAACAGTGATATGAATATATATTTTTTATATTTGATGACATTTAAAGTAATGCATCAGTGATACATACTGCATTTATGTTTTCCAACTGGTTGAAATATGAAAGCTTCTGCTGGATACTCTCAGCGAGGTCAACTAGCTCAGACTGTTAAAGGAAGAAAAACATGAAACATGTTGCAGAAATCAAATTAATGATACCAAGATATCTTAATATTTCCAATAATGTTGATGCTTTCACATTTAAAAGATGGAATTTCCACAAGATACCACCCTCAAAGCATGTGGTGAACCCCAAAACTAATGGGTCACGTTAGCAGGAAACGAGATGAGTGACCCTAAAACTTCAAAACTTAAATTCACATTTCTGTAAATATGCATTCATATCAAATGGTTAATGTTGATTCTTTCTTGGTGATGAGCCACATTTACCATTAGGTGTCAGCATGAGAGAAAACTCCACACACCTGTATTAGTCCAATTTACAGAGTACAAGAGCCTCAATGGAATACACTGAAGAGCAAGCATGATATTGTTGGATTGGACTGTATAATTGTTACGTTCTGTGTAGCTTTTCTTTTTTATGTTTACTTGTAATTTTTACATAATTACCTATGTACATGTAACTGCTCAGAGTGTTTTTTTAGTGGTTGCATTCAGATAGGGGGTCAGGAAAGAGGAAGTAAACATTTCCAACAGGGACTACGACCATGGGCAAAGGCAAACAGTCAATGTGCATACTTCAAGTTCAAGTTCAGTTTATTGTCATTCAACCATACACATTTAGACCGCCAAACAAAACAATGTTCCTTCGAACCAAGGCACACAACACACTACTTATGACTCATACACATAACAAAAATAGTACCACTAGTAAATTAATAATAAGGTGCATTTACGACACAAGTTAAAAAGTAAACAGTAAAGCACTACTGGCACTTCATACGTGATGAGAACTGGGTAGTGGCAGGAAGTTCGGTAATCTTGCAGTCTGGGGAAAAACTGCTTCCCTTCCTAACAGTTTCTGTCCTGATGCTGTGGCACCTCCTGCTAATGGTCGGGGGTGAAAGGGATTGTTGGGTAGACGGGAAGGATCACCGAAAATGCAAAGGGCACCAAGTACGCAGCACTCCTGTTAAATATCTCTGATAGGTGGAAGAGAAAACCGATGATCCCCTCAGCAGTCCTTGCAATTCTTTGTAGACTTGCGGTCAGATGCCTTGCAATTCCCTGGCGCACCCGATGACCCCTTGATCTCCATCTCAGAAGCCGATGTCAGGGTAGTCTTTCAGGAGGGTAAACCCTCGCAAGGCAGCAGGCCCTGATGAAATACGTGGTAAGGCTCTGAAAACTTGTGTCAACCAACAGTCAGGTGCATTCGAGGACACTTTCAACCTCTCACTGCTACGGTTGGAAGTTCCCACCTGCTTCATAAAGGCAACAATTACACCAGCATCCAAGAAGAGTGAGATGCCTTAATGATTATCGCCCAGAAGCACTCATATCTATGGTGAGGGAAGGCCTTGAGAGGTTGATCATGACTAGAATGAACTCTGGTCTCGCAAGGACCTGGACCCACTGCAGCTTGCCTATAGGCCGATTTACGCTTGTGCGTATGGGCTACGCTGTAGGCCTGAGTTATACTTTTGCGTACCCCTACGCCGTAGCGAGCATGCGTAGTTGTGTCTATGTCGCTCTGCAATTCACCCCCAAAATGCTACTTGGCAGTGGGGTTTCTATGCCACTGTGTTGAGTTTCTTCATGAGACATGGACGAGGAAATGCATTTCAAATATTTTCGGATGTCAGCAGGTAGATTTGACAATTTGGTTCATCGTCTCCAACCATTTACTTCGCGTCAGTGTGCAGAAATGGCGGAGAAAAGCAACCAGAAATGCATAGGAAGAAATGCGATGCTACCAAGCGGACCAATCACAGTTGTTACGGTCTGCGTCGCCACGACGCACGAGTTACATTTTTGGGGAGGTGCACGTCACCCTACGGTGTACGGTACGTGGTACCTACAGCGTACATTTGTCGCACAAGTATAAATCAGCCTTATCACCCAATAGGTCTATGGCAGATGCAATCTTAATGCTTCTTCACACGGCCTTAGATCACCTGGACATTACAAACATCTATGTCAGGATGCTGTTCCTTACTCTGCATCTAACACCATCATTCCCACAGCCCTGGTCAGTAGGTTACCGAACCTGGGCCTCTGTACCTTCCTCTGCAATTGGATCCTCGACTTCCTAGCCAGAAGATCACAATCTGTGCAGTTTGAGGAGATTTGGTTTGTCACCCAAAACACTTGAAAACTTCTACATATGTATCATGGAGAGCATTCTGACAGGCTGCATCACTGTCATATGGGGACGGGTGGGTGGGGGGGGTCTACTGCACAGGACTAAAAGAAGTTACAGAAAGTTGTAAAATTAGTCAGCTCCATCTTGAGTAGTAGCCTCTGTAATATCCAAGGAGCAGTGCCTCAGAAGGGCGGTATCTATCATTCAGGACCCCCATCACCCAGGACATGCCCTCTTCTCATTGTTACCGTTAGGAAGGAGTACCGAAGCCTGAAGGCACACACTCAGTGATTCAGGAACAGCTTCTTCCCCTTTGTGTGGCATGTGGCCAAGTGGTTAGGGCGTTGGACCAGCGATCTGAAGGTCGTGTGTTCGAGCCTCGGCCAGGGCAGCATGTATGTCCTTGAGCAAGGCACTTGACCACACAATGCTCCAGTCTACCCAGCTGAAAATGGTACCGGCAAAAATGCTGGGGGTTAACCTCATGATAGACTGGCGTCCTATACAGGGGGGAGTCTCATACTCTGCTGCTTCACACCACAGAAACCAGCATAAGCACCGGCCTGATGGGCCAGAAGGCTCATGGCAGACTTTAACCTTCTTCCTCTTTGCCATCTGATTCCTAAATGGACATTGAACCTATTTTACCTCATTTAAAAAAAAAATTGATTTTGCACAATTTTTAATTTAACTATTATATATATATATATATATATATATATATACACACACACATACATGTATATTTACTGTAATTGATTTACTTATTTTTTTTCTATATTATCATGTATTGTATTGTACTGCTGCTATTAAGTGTACAAATTTCACGACCAGTGCTGGTGAGGACACTCTCGATGGTGCTCCTATCAAAATGGGTTAGAACGTGGGGAGGAGAGCCTCAATTGCCCCAACCTCCTTGCTGCTGTGCTTTCTGGACACAGTTGGTATAGAGGGCCAGGTGAGATGGTCTGTTCGTGCATTCCTCCCAGAAACTTAGTCCCTCCACACAGGAGCCATGTATGTGCAGTGAGGAGTGGTCAGCTTGCACTTCCTAAAGTCCACAATCATCTCTTTGATCTTGTCCAAGTTGAGACTCATGTCTTTGTGCTCGCACCATTCTAACAGCCACTCTACATCTTCTCTGGACACCGTCTTGTCGTCGTGTTGATAAGGTTGAACATGCAGCCGAGGAACACCAGTGCTCAGTGATGGAGCTTGAGATGTTTCTGCCAACTCAGGCAGACTGTGGCCTTCTTGTCAAGTTGTCCAGGATGCAGGGTTGAGACCCAACGAGGACAGTTCACCGACCAGCTTCTGAGGGGTGATCGTATTAAGTGCCAAGCTGAAGTCGATAACAGCATCTTGGTGTATGAGGCACCATTTTCCAGATCAGACAGGATGGAATGGAGTACAGAGGCCATGGCATCGTCAGTGGATTGATTTGAGCAATAGGCAAACTGGAAAGGATCCAATGCAACTGCTCAAAGCTCCTTATTATACTTATGCAACACACACAAAATGCTGGTGAATGCAGCAGGCCAGGCAGCATCTCTAGGAAGAGGTACAGTCGACGTTTCGGGTCGAGACCCTTTGTCAGGACTAACTGAAAGAAGAGATAATAAGAGATTTGAATGTGGGAGGGGGAGGGGGAGATCCGAAATGATAGGAGAAGACAGGAGGGGGAGGGATGGAGCTAAGAGCTGGAAAGTGGATTGGCAAAAGGGATACGAGGCTGGAGAAGGGAGAGTATCATAGGACAGAAGGCCTTGGAAGAAAGAAAGGGGGAGAGGAGCACCAGAGGAAGATAGAGAACAGGCAAGGGGTTATTGTGAGAGGGAAAGAGAGAGAGAGAGAGAGAGAGAGAGAGAGAAAAATTAAAATAAATAAATAATAAATTAGGGATGGGGTAAGAAGGGGAGGAGAGGCGCTAACAGAAGTTAGAGAAATCAATGTTCATGCCATCAGGTTGGAGGCTACCCAGACGGAATGTAAGGTATTGTTCCTCCAACCTGAGTGTGGCTTCATCTCAACAGTAGAGGAGGCCGTAGATAGACATCAGAATGGGAATGGGACATGGAATTAAAATGTGTGCCCACTGGGAGATCCTGCTTTCGCTGGCGGACAGAGTGTAGATGTTCAGCGAAATGGTCTCCTAGCCTACGTCAGGTCTCGCCAACATATAGAAGGCCACACCGGGAGCACCAGACATAGTATATCACCCCAGCCGACTCACAGGTGAAGTGTCACCTCACCTGGAAGGACTGTCTGGGGCCCTGAATGGTGGTGAGGGAGGAAGTGTAAGGGCAGGTGTTGCACTTGCTCCGTTTACCAAGATAAGTGCCGGGAGGGAGATCGGTGGAAGGGTTGCGGGGGGGACACAAATGGACAAGGGAGTCGTGTAGGGAGCGATCCCTGCGGAAAGCAGAGGGGGGAGGGGAGGGAATGATGTGCTTGGTGGTGGGATCCCGTTGAAGATGGCGGAAGTTACGGAGAATTATATGTTGGACACTGAGGCTGGTGGGCCTGCTGTATTCCACCAGCATTTTGTGTGTATTGCTTGAATTTCCAGCATCTGCAGATTTCCTCATGTTTACGTTATTGTACTTATACTTAGAGTTAAAATACTGCACATCTTTCTGAAAATATAAGGACTCACACAGACCTCCAATCTTCACTCTTTGATAATACCTTTACCATGAAATGCCTTAATGTCTACTACATCAGACCATTTCCGTAAATTACTTCATATCAATTCCCTTGAGACTCTCAGCCTCTTTAGAGCCAGAGTATCATACTAATTTATCTACCAACGTGTGAGAATTACACACACCACAAACACACATTACTGTTTCGCAACACAACTTTCCTACCTGTTCTCTCAGGAGCTGCTCACATGCTTCATGAAGCGTGCCTGTTTTAGTTGATACAAATAGATACTGTCTCTGCAAAGACTCCAAGTGCAGCAAGGCAGTGTTTACATCATTCAGTATTGCATCACAGTGCTCCTGAAAGCCATAGAGATAATCCTTCAATTCTCTAAGACAAAGAACAAAAGCATGTTATACACTAAAATGAGTTTAACACACTTGAGATTAGGAGACAACAATATGGAGTAAACATAAAAATCAATAGACATAGTTCTGATCACCCTACTACAGGAAGGATGTTGGGGCTTTGGAGAGGGTGCAATAGAGGTTTACCAGGATGCTGCCTGGTTTAGAGGGCCTGTACTACCATGAGAGGCTGGATAAACTTGGGTTGTTTTCTCTGGAGTGTCGGAGGCTGAGGGGAGATCAGATAGAGGCTTACAGGATTATGAGAGCCATAGGTAGAGTGGACAGAGAGTATCTTTGTCCCAGGGTTGAAATGTCTAATACCAGAGGGTATGCATTGCAGGTGAGAGGGGTTAGGTTGAAGGAAGACGTGAGGAGTAAGTTTCTATTCAGAGTGCAGTGGATGCCTGGAAGGTACTGCCTGGTATGGTGGTAGAGGGAAATACATTAGAGGCTTTTAAGAGACGTTTATATAGACATATGGATGTGAGGAAGATGGAGACATATGGGCATTGTGTAGGTAGAAAGGATAACTTTGTTTTTTTTTCACTTTTTAACTGGTTTGGCACAACACTGTGGGCCGAATGGCCTGTTCTGTGCTGTACTCTTCCATGACAAAATGATAAGTTATTTAAAACTGATACTCTTTCACAGGGCTGCTCACTTCTACATCCTTCATACCATTTGCAGATAAAACAAAAAGGATCGGTTTTAATTTAGTACGGGTTGAGCATCCCATATCCAAAATTCCAAAATTTGAAACCTTTGAAATCCAATTTTTTTTGTTTTGAGTGCTGACATGACATCACATGGAAAATTACACAAGGTGCTGGGAAGTGATGCACAGTTCTGAGAAGCAACCTCACATGTGTAATGAAAAGTTGATGAAAAATGGATAAAGTGAAAAATGAAGATCTCCACGCATTTTGAAAGGGTGGTTTTGTCAGTGTCAGAGTGAACAGTGTGCTGACCACGAAACAAGCAGAGACCTATCAAGACAAACTGAAAACTGAAGGTAGTTGCTATGCTGTGGGTATTTCACTTCAGCAGTTTCTGCAAAAGCAGTGTCCTGCTGGTAGAATGTTTTGGGTAAAAAGCCACATTGTCCAACTTAGGAATGTTGTGTCAGCCAATCAGGATGGCAGAACCAGGAGAAAGTTCTAGAGAGAGCAGGGCGGAGAGAGATTTGTGACGGACAGTAGTCTGGTAAGGGGTCTTTTTGGCGGGAGCTGCGGAGAGGACAGGAGGGAAGATGCCTGAGAATGCTGTGGGAAGGAGCGTCCCTGTTGCATGAAGCGCTTTGTCCAGATGGATGGTCCCAGGAGAAAGGGCCAATACTCCCGAGAGAGAACCCAATTGTTGGAGATGGATTTCAAGCGGTTCAGAATGTGGTGTGTGCTTCCAAGCAGACCGTGGGTCCAGCGTGTGAGTTAACTCCAGGATGAGCTCTAACTTTATGTGCACATTGGACTGATTTAACTGTAATGGGCCTTTTTATTTATTTTTTCTTTTCTCTTTCCTACTAACTGTTCGATAAAGCTGAAATTTGTAAATATATTTTCTTTATAATTTTATGAGGCGTAAGGTCTGTTATTTCTTGCTGACAAATGTGTAGGGACAGTATTTACAGAGCATTTGCTCCAGTCAAGGTTTCTTTAATCGGAACATCATGACATTCCTGTTTGGTTCAACCCCAAATCATACCGACCATGAATGTATATTGTTTGTGAAAGGTGTAACACCGCTGAGTCACATGGCTGTTAGCGGAGCCGGCTAATGAGTCAATTTGCTAACGAGCCCAGTGAGGGGGCTACATAAACTAGACAAATAGATAACTCCAATCCTGGCTTAGCTGTAGTTGAAGGCAGTTTTATTATTCACCAACGTGTTACAGTACGCAAGAAGCCAGTGTAAAGACAGTACTTCTCGGCCTTCTAATGAAAGGCAGATTCAAACACTGATCAAAACTCCCTCGACTTCCAGCAGATGTTACTATCTACTAAATGAAACACACAAACAAATATATAATGGACGTCCTAATGTCGAAGACTAATTGCTTAACAATGCTGTAATGAGCAATGAACAGCTGTGAACTTACAATTAGTGAGATCAGTAATTAGAGATAACAAGAACCCAAATCAGGGAAGAGATAATAAGGATTCTCAGCCTGTACTGCAGCCAAATGAGCTTTCTGCTCTGATTTCTACTGTATAGATAATGTTCACGCATGCATTGTCAGCCACCAACGTTGTTTCTCAGAAAATGCCTGGTATTCATGTTCTTTATTCAAAATATTCAAAAACCTGTTTTATCCAATAAATCCCACTTGAAATACTAAGTAAAATGCATTACGGATTATGCATTCAACATACATTAGGACAAAGTGTAGAGACCAAGTACATTGGGATGGTCTGATCTTAAACTGAGACTGACAGAAGTGAGGCCAATTGTTTCCCTCAAGCGTCTGGTGTAAGACACTATACAAGTACTGGTTTCAGAAAGCTAACTGCTGCCGCCCAGCAGGCTTCTCAATCACTTGTTAAATGCCCCTTGAGGAGTAAATCGTGAAGAGAATTTAATTTCCAGGAAAAAGAAATTAGCTTAACGCTTCCAAATCTCCAAATCCCACTGCTGTTATGTGATATTTTCCAAATTGAATAACTACCTGTATTTTAATTCCTCATCTTGATCCATTTGCGTCTGAATTTTGGAGAAACAGGAAAAGAACTGCAGGAACAAAGAGAGAGAGAAGTAATTAATGAGCTAACAGGGCGATTTGTGATGCCTTTCACAAATACTCTGCTGAGAAATTATGCACAAAAGTGTGTGCAAGAAGGAACCAAGAGCAATAAACAATCTGCTGGAGGAACACACAAATGCTGCAGGAACTCAGCAGGCCAGGCAGCAACTATGAAGAAAAATGGACAGTCAATGTTTTAGGTCAACTCTTCATTTGGTGCAGTCTATTGTGTCTCAAGTCTGCTGGGGGAAAAAAATCAGTTCCAATGCAGGGTTTTGACCCAAATTGTTGACAAATCTTTCACTTCACAGTTGTTGCTTGACCTGCTGATTTGCTGCTCTAGGCTCAGCAACGGTAGTCTTGAGTCACCAAACTCTTTCACAGAGCTGGTGCTATGTCATGGCTCCCATAATTTCTTTTTGTGATATAAAGGAGGAATGTACGACTTGGGCTGATCTTTTTTTCTGTCTGCATCTTGATGCATCCAGACATGGAAAGAGAATCATCTACAATGGTTTCACTGCAAACACCCACAATGTTCTTGTCCTTGGAGAAACATCCTGGTTTTTTCTTCTGTATACGACTCAAAACAAAATGTTGAAACATTTTCAGTCAACATTATGTCAAGCAGCACAGCAGTGCAGTGCAGAAGCCTTACAGTCATCTCTCGCAATCCTTCCACTGCTTCCAGTTCAGCACACTGCTTACCTCTCCCACATCCTTTCTCCTCCAGTGGTTAGTGGAAGGAGAAATTTCCTCTGATGAACTTTGGTGGCAGGCAAAACCTCATTCTTAAGCAACAGATTCCTTGTCCTGCAATGAGCAGGACATGGTTGAACCAAACCAATTACAATGGTTCTAATTTATAGCCATCAGTTTCTTTATTTGAAAGAGGAATGAGGTAGAATACAAAGCAGGAAACTACAGACAACTTGGCTTAACACCTACCATATATCACAAATCATTATTAATACGCAGAAAATTCAAGTAATTTAGCAAAGCCAACATGGCTTTGTGAAATGTTTTCGTTAAAAGTTTTGCAAAACTACGAATGTTAAGGGCTAGACACAAAAGGAACAACTGTGGTGACCCACTTTCTGTCACACACGAACCGGTTCACAACAGCACGCGCAGGCAGAGGGCCAGCCCCAAAAAGGGTGCCAGGCCATCTTCACCAGCAGGGGAAAAAACCCGTGCGCGGAAAGGGTCTGGGAATATGCATTCCCCACAGCAATCCCGCCCCAGGGAGGGCGGGAACGGGAAGGCTTTAAAGCAGGCCGCGAAGTTTGAATAAATCTCTTTCATCGCAACTCTAACTCACCGACTCCATGTGGTTATTCTAGCACTGTGTGTAGCACACCGCTACAATTGGTGACCCCAACGGCCCAAACAATATTTGGACCAGAGATGACCAACGCTGCATCTGTTCATGCAGTTTCGTTAAAACTGCCAAGCTTCTGGACGCTGCCACCCCAATTATGGTTCGAACAAGCAGAAGTACAATTCCACATTCGGCGGATAACCTCGGAGTCCACTCGCTACTACTACGTGCTGAGCTCACTCGACCAGGAGACTGCTGCACAAGTTGAGGAGTTTATACAGTCGCCCCCGGAGGATGGCAAATACACAGCATTCAAAGCCCTGCTTAGAAGGACTTTCGGACTCTCACGGCACGAACGAGCACGCCGCTTAATGCACCTGGATGGTTTGGGAGACAGGCCGCCGTCAGCATTAATGAACGAGATGCTGGCCCTGGCTGAAGGACACAAACCCTGCCTCATGTTTGAGCAGGCGTTCCTAGAGCAACTGCCCGAGGACATATGCCTGCTGCTGTCCGACATAGATTTCAGCAACCCCCAGGAGGTGGCGGCCCGAGCAGATGTGCTGTGGAATGCCAGGAAAGAGAGAGGGGCATCCGTCGCACAGATCACCAAGCCGCGTGCCCAACGACAGACCAGACCAGGCCCGGCAGCAGAGCCTACAAAACCCGGCGACGGGAGTGAGGAGCCCAACGAACAATGGTGTTTCTACCACCAGCGGTGGGGCACAGAGGCCCGCCGCTGCAGACCACCTTGCAAATTCCCGGGAAACGCCAGGGCCAGCCTCCTGTACGTCTGGGACAAGCAGTCAGGACGTCGCTTTTTGGTCGACACTGGAGCGGAGATCAGCGTCTTACCTCCAACGAGTTACGACACCCGCAACAGAGAACCGGGACCCACCCTGAGGGCCGCTAATGGCAGCACAATACGAACCTACGGCACCCGCACGGTGTGGCTACAGTTCAGCTCCAGCCGGTTCACGTGGGACTTCACACTGGCTGCCGTGGCCCAACCACTCCTGGGGGCAGATTTTCTAAGAGCCCACAGCCTGCTGGTCGACCTGCAAGGGAAGCGATTAGTCCACGCCAAGACTTTTCAAACGTTCTCCCTGGGTGAAGCACAGTTGCCAGCCCCACACCTGGACTCCATCACGCTGTCTGACGACGAATTCACCAGGGTCCTGGCGGATTTCCCATCAGTACTGACACCGCAGTTCATGGCAGCCATGCCCAGACACGGAGTACAGCACCACATCCCGACCCAGGGACCACCCCTCCACGCCCGTGCTCGAAGGCTTCCCCCGGACAAGCTCCGACTGGCGAAGGAGGAATTCAAGAAGATGGAGGAATTGGGGATCATACGACGGTCCGACAGCCCATGGGCCTCCCCCCTTCACATGGTGCCCAAGGCAACGGGGGGTTGGAGACCATGCGGTGACTACCGCAGACTGAACGAGGCTACAACGCCAGACCGCTACCCTGTGCTGCACATTCAAGACTTCGCAGCAAACCTACACGGCGCAAGGACCTTTTCCAAGGTAGACCTCGTCCGGGGATACCATCAAATCCCTGTACACCCCGACGACATCCCCAAAACAGCACTTATCACCCCGTTCGGACTTTTTGAATTCCTCCGAATGCCGTTTGGTCCAAAGAATGCCACACAGACTTTCCAGCGGCTAATGGACACGGTGGGAAGCAACCTGGACTTTGCATTCATCTATTTGGACGACATCCTCATAGCCAGCAGTAGTCATCAGGAGCATATGTCCCACCTCCGCCAGCTCTACTCCCGCCTGAGCGAATTCGGCCTTACAATCAACCCGGCCAAATGCCAGTTCGGACTCGACACCATCAACTTTCTGGGCCACAGGATTACTAAAAACGGGGCAACCCTGCTGCCCGCCAAGGTAGACACGGTCCGCAACTTCCCTCGACCCAACACAATCAAAGGCCCGCAGGAATTCGTAGGTATAGTGAATTTCTACCACCGTTTCCTCCCCTCAGCAGCCCGAACCATGCGACCCCTGTTCACTCTAATGTCGGGTAAGGGCAAGGACATTACCTGGAACGACGAGGCCACAACCGCTTTCGTTAAAACCAAAGAAGCCTTAGCAAACGCCGCGATGCTAGTGCACCCCAGAACGGACGTTCCTACTGCCCTCACGGTGGACGCATCCAACACAGCAGTCGGTGGAGTGCTGGAACAACTCATTGAGGGTCGCTGGCAACCCCTGGCGTTCTTCAGCAAACACTTACAACCACCCGAACTCAAATACAGTGCTTTCGACCGGGAGCTATTGGCACTATACCTGGCAATCCGGCATTTCAGGTACTTCTTAGAAGGTAGGTCCTTCACCGCGTTCACAGACCACAAATCGCTTACCTTTGCGTTCACTAAGGTGTCCGACCCCTGGTCGTCCCGCCAGCAGCGACATCTGTCCTACATCTCCGAGTACACGACGGACATCCGGCATGTCTCTGGAAAGAACAATGTTGTGGCGGACGCACTTTTCAGACCTACCATACAGGCCCTGTCCCAGGGGGTGGACTATGCAGCGCTGGCAGAGGCACAGCAGGCAGACGCTGAGATCCCCAGTTACAGGACTGCAGTCTCCAGTTTGCAGCTCCAAGACCTCCCCGTAGGTCCAGGTGAGAGGACCCTACTATGTGACGTAGCTACCGGCCAACCCCACCCCGTCCTCCCAGCAGCCTGGCGCCGGCGGATTTCGAGTCCATTCACAACTTAGCGCACCCCTCCATCAGGACAACCGTCCGGCTGGTCGCCAACAGGTTCGTGTGGTATGGACTTCGTAAGCAGGTCAGTGAATGGGCCAAAATGTGTATGCAGTGCCAAACGGCCAAGGTGCAGCGGCACACCAAGGCTCCACTGCAGCGGTTCGAACCCACCCGCCGGAGGTTCGACCACATTCAAGTGGATATCGTGGGGTCCCTGCCAGTGTCGCGAGGAGCGCGGTACCTCCTAACTATGATAGACCGGTTCACCAGATGGCCAGAGGCGGTCCCGCTCAGCGACACCACCTCCGAATCCTGCGCCCGAGCACTGATCGCAACCTGGGTAGCACGCTTTGGGGTACCGGCCCACATTACCTCCGACAGGGGCGCCCAGTTCACCTCCAGCCTGTGATCGGCTATGGCCAGCCTTTTAGGAACACAGCTACACCACACAACTGCCCACCACCCACAGTCGAACGGACTAGTGGAGCGCTTCCACCGTCACCTGAAATCAGCTCTCATGGCCCGCCTGGAGGGGCCTAACTGGGTGGACGAACTTCCCTGGGTCCTGCTCGGAATCCGCACGGTGCCCAAGGAGGAGCTACACACCTCGTCGGCCGAGTTGGTGTACGGCACACCCCTGGTAGTCCCAGGAGAGTTCATACCAGCCCCAAGGGGGCAAGAGGAAGAACCCACAGCAATCCTGGACAGACTACGTGAGAGGCTCGGTAACCTGGCCCCCATCCCCACTTCACAGCACGGACAACGCCCGACCTGCGTACCCAAAGACCTGTAGAACTGTAAGTTTCTTTTTGTACGACAGGGCAGACACCGGGCACTGCTACAGCGGCCCTACGAGGGGCCGTTTAAGGTGATCAGGAACAACGGGTCCACGTTCGTGCTGGACATTGGGGGGAGAGAGGAGGTTTTCACGGTGGACCGACTCAAACCAGCCCATGTGGACCGGTCCAGGCTCAGGCACCGCGGTGCAGGGGCAGACATCCCAAACAGAGGCCGATCTAGACTGTGGATATTGGGGGAGGTATCACCGGTTCTGGGGGGGGTTATGTGGTGACCCACTTTCTGGCACCCACGAACCGGCTCACAACAGCACGTGCAGACAGAGGGCCGGCCCCAAAAAGGGCACCAGGCCATCTTCACCAGCAGGGGGAAAATCCCGCGCATGGAAAGGGTCTGGGAATATGCATTCCCCACAGCAGTCCCGCCCCAGGGAGGGTGGGAACGGGAAGGCTTTAAAGCAGGCCGCGAAGTTTGAATAAATCTCTTTCATCGCAACTCTAACTCACCGACTCCGTGTGGTTATTCTAGCACTGTGTGTAGCACACCGCTACACAATCTTCATGAAAACAACTTGTTGGTTTAAATAAATTGGGATTGATAAACCCAAATTCTCAGATTATAATTATTTAAACAACTATAATGACTCATTAGTCTTAAACAGAAAACCTCAGCTGTTGTAATTTAAAAAGAGAAATGAAATTCTCATTTCCGAATATCTTTTACCTGAGGACAGAAAGTGAGAACTTCAGGAGCTCATATAAAAGAGAAAGAATGAAGTTCTCTCAGAAATTCATTTCTACTTAACAGTATGGGACATTGGTATAATAGAATTTATCATAGAATTATGCATTACATGTAGTGAACATATTTTAGATTTTTCCCCCTCATATTATGTTGGAATTAAAACTAAAACTGATTGTTCAAATTCATTTCCTAAAGTTCAAAGAACCAATTTTGTTGTTACCTGTTGGGCAGTTTCAATTTTCTCATTTTCCATGTTCAAGGCAGTAAAACCTTTGAGAAGAACATCCTCAGTGGATTCAGGAACTGCAGCAGTAAGAGGGACAGTGATGGATCGGGATGTCAGGCTGCAAAGATCCTCAATTGGCAACTAAAAGATAAAGAAGCAGAAACGTTACTGTTGGTTTGGTTTTATCCATAGTAATTATGAGTGTATCAGCTTAATGGAGCTTTTCCCAGACCACAGCCCATTATGATCAGTTATTCAACAGGAATTTGTGAAGTAACGGGGGAAAATGGTGATTAAGATATAGCTCCATACTGCATGGTTGATTATTAGTGTCCCAGGTAACTAACCGTGACAAATATCTACCACATCACAAGTACAAAGGTGGCCTGCAATATTCAGATATTTTGAAAACTGCACAGACTATTAACACTGACTTCAGTCATAGTTAGTTCTGAAGCTGAATTCGAACTGGTTGCCTGCACTTCAGCACAGCAGCATCTCCACTTCCTGAGGAGACTGAGGGGAGCAAGACCCCCCCCCCGACCTTAAGCAATCTTTACAGGAGCACCCGACCAGCTGCATCACCTTCTGGTACAGGAATTGCATGGCATCTGACCGCAGGACCCTACAAAGGATTGAGACGATCGTTGGGGTCTCTCTTCCACCCATCTGAGATATTTATCAGGAACACTGTTGGGGTTTTTTTTTCTTTTGGGGTTTTTTTTTCTTTTTTTTCCATTGATATATATAAAATTTAGTATACTATTATGTTATCTTGGTTTCTTATGTTTAAATTACATTGTTTGTAGTATTTTCTTTTTGGTATTGATATCTTTTGGAATTTTATTATACTTTAACATTGTATTAATGTTTATATGGCTTACCTTTTTTGTATACTTACTCAATAAAAAGATTTAAAAAGAAAGAAAGGAACACTGCACACGCAGGGCCTTTAGGATTGTCAAGAATCCCTCCTACCTGTCCCAGAATTTCTTTGACTCCCTACCATTGGGCAGGAGGTACAGCAGTATTGAGACAACACTGTTAGGAGTTTTCCCCTGGGCTGTGAACCTGCTGAACTCCCTGCCACCACCCAGGTCTCATCACTTATGGAGCACCAATAGCATAGATATTGTTTACCTTTTAACCTGTCATAAATGTACTGTATGTTAAATATCAATCTTTGGGAATAAATTTTTTTATTTGTTGATTTATTTGTGGTAATTTGTGTTGCGTGAGTTATATGTTCTGCATTGTGCACCTTTGTCTGGAGGAATGTTGTTTTGTTTGACTATATACATGTATTCGGTTGAAAGACAATAAACTTAAAAAAGCATCTAGTGCTTCCCCGGTGTATATAATGAATAAACTCTTCCTAGGCTTCCTTCCGGGTACAGGTATCAATTACAACCAACGTTTCGATGACAAACTCTGCTATCTTTTTCAGGGATGATTCATCTGGTCCATTTTATTGCATCTACGAGTGAACTGCATTACTTTACCAAAGTGTCAAGGATACTCAGGCATACTGGACAAATTTTCAAAATGGGTAGAAGTTATTCCAGCAAGGAAAGCCACTGCCACACAACAAAAACTCTGACCATGAATTCCAAGATTGGGATTGCCATGTCACATCAACTCTGACCAAGGAACACATTTCACTGGGAGCGTTTGTCAGGAATTATGTTGACTGATGAACACTGAGCGGTCTGTTCATTGCCCACGTCACCCCAAGTCATCAGGACAAGTGGACAAATGAATGGAATTATCAGACATAGACTAAGTATCATGGAGAAGATGTGCCATGACTTGCAGCTCTTCCAATGGTCTTACGTAGCACCAGAGCAACCCCAGCAAAATTCAACTCTAGGTACTATCAGGACATCTATGTCACTGGCGGGAGCCTTCAAGCTCAGAGAGGCTGATGTACACATTATGGCAGGCAGTTGAGCTAACTATTGTGTGAAATTAACCCAAACTGCTTCTCAACAAGTTTCTGCCGCTTGGAGTGATCCAACTGGAGAACACACCCTGATTACTGGTGAGAGGGTCCTGATTAAAACCCCATGAGGAGCCACTGGGAGCTCAATGGGAAGGTCCTTATCAAGCACTGTTAATTACTAACTTAGCAGTAAAGGTAGAAGGTAAGTAGACACAGGTCAGTCACTGCAAGTGAACTAAAGTGGTACCTGACTAGGACAACAAGCACTGTGGTTAACATGCTAGTAACCTCTAACTCAGTGCCTGAGCTGCTGGGCCTCGGTAAGCACATCACTAACCAGTCGGAAGACTTCAGAGTCCACAGAAACTCTTCTTCTGCTTCAGATTCTACTATCTGCAGTCTTTCGTGCGCTCAAATAATTTTAAACAGTTAAATACAATTGGCCAAAACATGTTTATTATCATTGAGAAATGTAAAAATAAAAGTGCTTGTAATGTGAACAGTTAGTTTGAGCCTCCTGTCCTTGATCTGTGCCCTTTCTGGGAACTTTATAAAGTCCTTCCTTTATGGAATATAGTTCTCTGGAAATGACAATTTACTGCTTTAAATGCTAGCAGTTACATTGTTCATCTTCATAGCTTTCAATGTGCTCCCCAAAATGACTGTAGCTAGTTCTCCTTTGTACTCATATCTTACTTGGTTTAGATTCAAGAAATTAGTTTCTCCATGACTTTCAAACCCAATGTACAATTCTATTATGTTACAATCGCTCTTTCCAAAGGGAATCAGAATCAGATTTAATATCACCGGTATACGTCGTGAAATCATGAAATTTGTTGTTATACAGCAGCAGTACATAGTAATAAAACTATCAATTATGTTAAGTTAAATAAGTGCAAAAAGAGAAAAAAAAATAGTGAGGTAGTGTTCAGAGGTTCAATGCCCATTCAGAAATCGAACGGCAGAGAAGAGGCTGTTCCTGAATCACCGAGTGTGTATCTCCTTCCTGATGGTGGCAATGAGAAGAGGGCATGTCCTGGGTGATGGGGGTCCGTAATGATGGATGCTGCCTTTTTGAGGCACAGCTCCTTGAAGATGTCCAGGATGCAGGGGACTTCACAACTTACTTCAACCCTCTGCAGTGCCTCCCACCCCACACCAGACGGTGATGCAGCCAGTTACAATGCTCTCCATGGTACATCTGCAGAAGATTACCAGTGTCCTTTTTATACAAGATTATCAATTAACCCTTTAGCAACAATATCAAAAATTTTCTTTTCCCTAGTTGGGTCCTCAGCATTTTGATCCAGAAAACTGCCTTGTACAGCTCTGATTTAACTTGCCTGCTGTACAGGCAGATTGAAGTCCCCCGCAGCTACAGGACTAACTATTACATGTTCCCAACTTCACAACTTATACTTCATTCAGTACTATAACTACTTGGTGGCCAATAAATAACTCCGACCGACACTTGCAACCCTTCGCATTTTGCATTTTTGAGATTCTAATTGTATAACATGGTCTGTTTATTATCAGATCACTGACCTCATCCCTTATTAATAGCGATACCCCACCTCCTTTTCCATTTTGCCTGTCCTTTTTAAACACCCTTGAACATTAAGCTCCCAGATTTGGTCACCCTGGAAACATACTTAAGTAACTATAAATCATACCCATTTCTATTTATGCCACTAATTTATTTACAGTACTTCAGGAAGTTGATAGTGTTGAACTACCAGATTTTCTGAACCAATGTTTGCTGCCCATACCACTAGATTCCAGTTCTTGTTACACAGTGGCATAAAAAATTAATAGTAAATCTGGTGAGTTTAAAGCAGAGGTCCACAACCCTTATTATGCCATGGACCCCCACCATTAACTGAGGGAACCCCTGGTCTAAAGGGTGCAGAAAAATGAGCCCTGGTGAGTTTAAAATTTCCAGCGAACCCCTCGAGTTTCAAAGGAGGAGAGGGAACGGAACTTGACAGTTTGAGCTGTCAAACATTCTGGATCCTGTCTCTGACGATAAACCTACCCACTCTTCTGACCGATGATGTGTGTGATCCTGAAGCTAGTCACATAACTGATATAATGAATGGCAGGTAATGCCTGACCAATCTAATGAATGTCTTATTGAGTGAGCCAGTCAGATTATGGATTAATGGAATTCTACTGCACTTTGTTATAAATTGTGCAAGCATTCAGATATAGCACCTGAAGGCAACACTCATCATCAAAGATCCCTTCCATCTGCAACATGCCTCTTCCTTGTAGCTACAGGAGGTACAGAAGCCTGAAGTCCCACACCACCAGCTTCACGAAGAGCTACAGCACTTTCCTTCAGCCAGTCGGTTCTTGAATTAACCAGCATGACTCTAATCGCTACCTCAGTACAGCAATACTAATACCACTTCGCACTACAACTTACTTTTAAAAAATCTAATTTTGACCTTTTTTGTAAAAATCATGTATAACTTACGGTTAATTCATATTTTTTTCTTGTGATAGTGCTTTGAGGATGCCATGCGCCATGATGCGGCTGTATATTCTCACATACACTGTGCACGTGATAATAAGTTCGACCTGACTCGATTAGATATGAACATTTTTCAATCCCATTTGCAGCTTCTTTTTATTTCTGCTGCTTACTCATTTCTTTAATGCTTTTCCAACTTCAGTCTCCTGCTTCTGAACTGAAAATCATAACCTCACTGTTTGGGAACTGATAAAGCTGGGCTCCAGGCATCTCATATTATTCTGCTTCTATTACCATGGAATGAGAGGAACATGACAAAATAGAGTCCTTTAAGCCTGCTCCATCACTCAGTCCAATTATGGCTGTTCGTTAGCTTGATTCTACTTACTTAACTATTTTGTGCAATGTAGCTTGATACTTTTTATCTATTAAGAATTTGGAGTTCTCAGTCCTGATTATTTCAAATCAGCCATCTTCTCAGGAAAATGGACCACTGCAAATTGTGTCAAAAGTTCTCCCTGATTACAGTTTTAAATCCATCTCCAATTGAGGATTATGTCACCATACATCTCTATGTCAGAGAAATGGCTTCTTTGTGCACTGTAAGTAGACCTTTGGGAAATCACTCTAGGTGGAATGATTGCTACTATTTTGATTCATCTCTAGAGGCAATTATGAATGAAGAATAAATACTCTAATTAATAAACACATTAATCATCCCCCTTCACATAATAAAAGACATTTCCTAGATCCCACCATGAAGGACGTTATCAAGAAGCGATGCCTGAAGAAGGCAGCAATCATCATTGAGGAGCGTCATCACCTAAGGGATGTCCTTTTCTCACTACTATTGGCAGGGAGGTGGGACCAGAGCCCGAAAACCCACACTAAGTGATTCAGAAACAGTTTGATCACATTTGACATTGTGTCGCCTGCCCATCCCACACGAGCCATCTGTTGTCGGCTCCCAACCAACACATATTCCACTCTCCCCTCCTCACAGTCCCCCACCCCGCTCTCATGACTATACCCCTCCCCCACAAAACCACCACGGTGGGCTTCATGGCTGAACAGGTGAGAAGACAGCTGAAACGTCTCAAACCGAGCAAGGCTGCAGGACCGGATGGTGTCAGTACCAGGGTGCTCAAAGCCTGTGCCCCTCAGCTATGTGGAGTACTTCGCCATGTATTCAACCTGAGCCTGAGGCTCCGGAGGGTTCCTGTACTGTGGAAGACGTCCTGCCTCGTCCCTGTGCCGAAGATGCCACACCCCAGAGGCCTCAATGAGTACAGACCAGTGGCATTGACCTCCCACATCATGAAGACCCTGGAGAGACTTGTTCTGGAGCTGCTCCAGCCTATGGTTAGGCCACACTTAGATCCCCTCCAGTTCGCCTACCAGCCCCGACTAGGAGTTGAGGATGCCATCGTCTACCTGCTGAACTGTGTCTATGCCCACCTGGACAAGCCAGCGAGCACCGTGAGGGGCATGTTCTTTGACTTCTCCAGTGCGTTCAACACCATCCGCCCTGCTCTGCTGGGGGAGAAGCTGACAGCGATGCAGGTGGATGCTTCCCTGGTATCATGGATTCTTGATTACCTGACTGGCAGACCACAGTACGTGTGCTTGCAACACTGTGTGTCTGACAGAGTGATCAGCAGCACTGGGGCTCCACAGGGGACTGTCTTGTCTCCCTTTCTCTTCACCATTTACACCTCGGACTTCAACTACTGCACAGAGTCTTGTCATCTTCATAAGTTTTCTGATGACTCTGCCATAGTTGGATGCATCAGCAAGGGAGATGAGGCTGAGTACAGGGCTACGGTAGGAAACTTTATCACAAGGTGTGAACAGAATTATTTGCAGCTTAATGTGAAAAAGACTAAGGAGCTGGTGGTAGACCTGAGGAGGGCTAAGGTACCGGTGACTCCTGTCAGTGTGGACATGGTAGAGGATTACAAACACCTGGGGATATGAATTGACAATAAACTGGACTGGTCAAAGAACACTGAGGCCGACTACAAGAAGGGACGGAGCCATCTTTATTTCCTGAGGAGACTGAGGTCCTTTAACATCTGCCGGACGATGCTGAGGATGTTCTACGAGTCTGTGGTGGCCAGTGCTATCATGTTTGCTGTTGTGTGCTGGGGCAGCAGGCTGAGGGTAGCAGACACCAACAGAATCAACAAACTCATTCGTAAGGCCAGTGATGTTGTGGGGATGGAACTGGACTCTCTCACGGTGGTGTCTGAAAAGAGGATGCTGTCTAAGTTACATGTTATCTTGGACAATGTCTCCCATCCACTACATAATGTACTGGGTGGGCACAGGAGTACATTCAGCCAGAGACTCATCCCACCGAGATGCAGCACTGAGCGTCATAGGAAGTCATTCCTGCCTGTGGCCATCAAACTTTACAACTCCTCCCTTAGAGGGTCAGACACCCTGAGCCGATAGGCTGGTCCTGGACTTATTTCATAATTTACTGGCATAATTTACACATTACTATTTAACTATTTATGGTTCTATTACTATTTATTATTTATGGCGCAACTGTAACGAAAACCAATTTCCCCCGGGATCAATAAAGTATGACTATGACTATTTCTGAATGGTCCATGAATCCATGAACAGTGTGATTATTTGAAAGAGCTCTCCAATTGGATTCACTTGCTTGCAATTCAAAGTTCAAAGTACATGTATTATCAAAGTATGTATATATTATACAAACTTGAGATTTGTCTCCTTACAAAGAAAACTAAAAGACCCCATTGAAAAACTGTCAATCACCCAATGAGCAGAGAGGAAACAAAATGGCACCAACAATAAAAATGGCATTGAGAACAAAAGTGAGTCCTCAGACACAAAGCCCAGAGCAGTCACATCCTCAGATCTACAGACGAGCAAATGCTGCGAAGCCCACAGATACGAAACCTGGAACAGGCCACAGTATTAACCTCGGTTCAGTGGAGAATTCCCCAACTCTCTCCAAATGTTTCCTTTCAAAATAAGTGTGCATTCCATTCTCTCCACAATTCTATGATTGAATATATTTCAATCCAGACCACAACAGTAGCCTTGTTACATTTTTTAAATGAATAGAGAATCATTACTAACTGTAGTCTATAATCAAGTAGGATACAGCAAACCAGAGCAATGGTTTTAATTTCTAGCCATACTATGTTACATTATAATTTCTCCTGGGGATATATTCCCACTTTGCTATCCTAAACCATCTAAGGCGGCGGCAACATTCCTGGACAAAAGCCGTGGGTCTTCACTGAATTCATCAGTCAGTAAGGAAGCATTTCAAGTACGTAGGATGTTAAATACAACAGGAATTCAGGATAGGACACGGGGATAGATACTGAAATTAAACCCCTTTACTTCTATTTCTCACAATAATTGAATCCGAGTTTTCCAAAGTGAGCAAAAAATATTACCCAACATGCTGAGTTAGCCGCTTGATAACTAAGCCCTCCAATCGAACAGAAAACCACAGGTTATCAGTGTCTAATGTTGAGCTGACAAAAGACAAATAAAATTTCTTTACCCAGATGACACAGATAGGGACGTGGTGTCATGTTCACTTGTGTTGGGAGAGATCCCACCAAGCTGTCCAATCTCCTTGCACAGGCAGCAAGCCAACACGTGTGTCAGCATCATGGAACAGCTGCAGAGACTAAAAATGCTGTCCAAACATAAATAGCTCTGACCTTGAACATTTACCAGGCTCTGCTGCATTGTAGTATGGACATAAGGACAGCAAGGTAACAGAGTGGTCAACACGATGCTTTACAGTACCAGTGACCTCGGTTCAATTCCCGCTGCTCTCTGTAAAGAGTTTGTATATTCTCCCCATAACCACGTGGGGTTCCTCCGGGTGCTCCAGTTTCCTTCCACACGTCCAAAGACAAGTTGGTAGATTAATTGGTCATTGTAAATTGTCCTGTGGTAAAATCAGGGGTTACTGGGTGGTGCAGCTGGAAGGGCCTATTATACACTGTATCTCAACATGTAAATAAATCACAATAAAAGTTTGTCTTAAGTTGATAAAATGTTGCTATTAATCGTTACACAGTTCATAATCGGGAACCAGCCCTTTTCATGTTTTTATAATGTTTCATAATTAGCTCATTATTTCTTTGATCTGATATTGCTTCAACATGCATATTCAAACGTTCCACAGTGCACACAGTGTTAGAGGAGGTTATACTTTAAATACAATTCGAATCTTCAGTGATAATTAATCATTTTAATGACTCTATGCTTTCGAGCTGGGTTGAAGAGTCTGTTCCCATGCTGTGCGGAGGTTAGAATCTAATAGTTCTATTTCAACTCTGACATAGTGGTGACTGGTGAGCTGCCTTTTTGAACTTCAGCGTCTCTACGCTAAAAATATTTTCAATTTTTGGGTGAAACAAAAACTAAGCGGAGTAAAACAGAGCAGGGCAAACAAAAAATGACAACAGGCTGTTCTTCTTTCCGATGAAAGGTCACTGACCAGAACTGCTGTTTCTCTTTCTATAAATGCTGACTCTTTCTATCAATTAGTTTCATATAAAGGAAGGCAGGGTTTTAACACACGAGCAGACTGATCATAGTTCAGAGCAGAAGAAAAACTGAGGGAAAAGAATGCAACAAACAAAATAAGAATCCAAAAATATTCTGTAGAAACACAAAAAAGGAAAGCTCTGTAAGCGAGGTGAGGCTGAGTAAGAACCAAAGAGGGAATCTACTGATGGGGAAGAAGATGTGACTAAAGTACAAGGTGAATACTTGACATCACTCTTTACCAAGGAGGATAACACTGAAGACACACAAGAGTAGGGTGCTCTGAGATTAAAATCGGAAAAAACTGATGGTAGAAATTGGCAATCTGTAACTATAAAACAGATAATTTAACTTGTGTAGTGGGAAAAACAGGAAAAATTATCAAGGGCAGGATGAGCAGCTTTCAAGTGTGGATTGAGTAACAAATCTATGCTCAATTTCTCAAAAGGCAAATTGTGGCTAACTAGATTGACAAACTGTTTGATAAGGTATCTGAGAGGTAATGAGAGAAAAATAATTGACATGAGGATGGCTTTTCTCTCATTAACTCCCAAAAATATTTGATGAGGTGCCACATTAAGATTGAAAGCCATGGTATAGAAGAACATTTGGCAAGATGGAGAGAAAATTAGCTAAGCTTCAAGAAACACTGTGAGAGGCTGTTAATAAGACTGAAGAACCAGGAATCTGTAATAGAACCACTGCTGCTTAATAAACTTGCAGAATAATGATTACACTTGTATTTGACAGAACTGAGTGGTGTAGTAAACTAAGGAGGGTAGTAACAGACTTCCAGAAGATCCAGACAGGGCTGGTGGAATGAGCAGAAAGGTGGAAAATTAATCTCAATGTTCAGAATTGTGAAGCATTCCAGATCAGTAGGAAGACTAGCAGCCAATACAAAGTTGAGGACAACATTTTAAAAAGGAATACAAGAAAATATGCATAGGTTGTTGAAAATGGAAGTATTTTTACCTTTACAAATGGCTACAACAGTAAGCAAGTCAAGAAGAACCTTAAAATATTTTAAGCAACAACTCTAGCAATGTCTGATCCTGGATGCCACCTAGGGAAGATTTGAAAGGTCTGGATAGAGTGCTGAAAAGCTTTCTCAAAGTGACTTAAGGATGAGGGAGTTTAGTTATATGAAAGCTGGGTTGTTTGCCATTGGAAATGGATAAGCTGTGAGAGGACATGACAGAGATATTTAAAATAATGAAGGATATAGACAGAGTAGACAGAGAGCAGGAAACTGTCCCCCTGGACAGAGAGATCAAGGCCCAGGAAACACAGAATAAAGGTGGTTGGCAAAAAAAAGTAAGAGAAACATGAGGTTATTTTAATGAACCAAGTTATCTCGAATATACTCTAAATAGAGGGAGATTAAATTGTGTGCTCAAAGGAAGCTAAATAAAATATTTGCAGAGATATGAGGAGAGAATGGGCAAGTGGTACTAGATGGATGTCTCTCTCATGGAGTCAATATCTACTACAACAAGCAAAAAAAAATTAGGTATTATTTGTATTTGCATTAGTTGTCTGTCCTTGATTCCATTGCATTCCTGTTATCCACTGTGAATGCCCACAGGAAAATGAGTATACGGTGTGGAAAATGAATCTCGGTGGGAATATATGGTGTGACAGAGGGTAACTGCAGATAACACATTTCCATGCCAACTAGGATGCACCTTTTAAGATTCACTTCATTAATCAGTGCTGCTTCTATATTTATCACTGTAACTGTGAACAACACTAGGGCACAGGGGAAGGAGTTTGGCACATGATTCAGGGAAACATTTCTCAATCTTATGACTAGGGGTCGTGATCCTACCCCACTGAGCCAATGAGCAGCAGGTAAAACAAATCTTACAAGCAGGGATTAAACTACAAATCCAATAGATCAAAATTCTGCAGCTTGGAAGAGATGCAAAGCTGCTTCAGTTAAATGAAGTAGGCATTAAACTATAGCATTTTAAGGGAACACAAATGCATGAGCTGAGTAATGGCCAGAGAACAGCTCCCTAACCAGAGGGATCTATAACGAGAGTGTATACCCTTACAGTAAGGGACTGTGAGATTTAGTGGAATTAAAGGAAGAATCTTTTTCAAAGGGTGGTTAAAATTGAAACACAACTGATGCTCTCACTACACTTAAAAAACATCATGACATAGAAAGTTACAAGCCAAGTGCTGGAAAATAGGATGGATGTTGCTTTGACGAAGGACAAATGGTTCAAGAGCCACTGCACCATAAAGCATATTCCACGAGTCTGTAATGCAACACAATAATTGCACTCCCCATCTGATCAAAATTTATGCTATGATACACAAAGAAAGCAGTTACAGCCCAGCCAATTTGGGAAGATGGCTCTCTTCAATCTGAATGTGGACTAACAAAGCCCATGCTTGCTTTGGTAGAATTGAAATTAAGCCCGGGGTCTTGTCAAGTCAGCCTTCTGTTCCTGTATTAGAATTTGCCAAAAGGAAAACTCAGCATACCCTATCAAAGTGCAAAAATACCACCAGACTGCATTCTGATCCTGCTAAAACCTTGTCAGGACATTATTACACCTACGGGGTGGCTTTAATGTAAAACATTGTAAAACAACAATCAGATTAAAAACTGTCACTCAGTAAAAAGAATTCCATTACAATTAGTTGCATTACAATGCACACACGGATGAATTAAATGTTTTACCAATAAAATGAGTAACAGAGTATAGGAATCAACAAAACAATAGAGTTTTATACATATGGTAGTCATTTCTATTCAGCCTTGTAGAAAATTTCAATTAACTAATCAGTCTAAAGAATCAAAAACATCTAATATCTATAAGTAAATGACAATTATAAGTCAGACATATCATACAAGATTTGCCATTTATCTTTATAATTTATCACTACATCTTAAATAATTGGTGAAGAACATTTTGAAATATTTATGGCAAAATTTTAGAAGGCAGCTTTAACAAGGAGGATACTGCTAACGTTGAGGAGAAGAATCACAAAAATCTTTCACTGTTCCTGCTCCCAAATCATATCTAGAGCTGGTCAAGGTAGGAATCAACAAGTGCCAAGTTCAATACCATCATTTCAGGCTGAAGTGCTTTGGGGAGAGATGGGATGTTGTTTATCATGTGAACGTTCAAAAATGTTCTCTTGATATGACTTCAATTTGCATGGATTAAACCTGCAACTGGAAGTAAGACATGCATGATTTCCCTTCATAAATCAGTGACAGCTTTCTTCCTTATTCTTCTATATTTCTCCAAAGGACAACTCACTTTCTTCCTGTTGTGCATTTGGACTTTGACAAGGTGCCACACACAAGGCTGCTTAACAAGTTAAGAGCCCATGGTATTACAGGAAAGATACTAGCATGCACAGAGCATTGGCTAATTGGCAGGAGGCAAACAGTGGGAATAAAGGGAGCCTTTTCTGGGGTCTGTGTTAGAACAGCTTCTTTTTACGTTATATGTCAATGATTTGGATGATGGATTTGATGCCTTTGTGGCCAAGTTTGCAGACAATATGAAGATAGGTGGAGGGGCAGGTAGTTTTGAGGAAATAAGAGAGGCTACAGTCGGATTTAGGCAGATTAGGAGACGGGCAAAGAAGTGGCAGATGGAATACAGTGTTGGAAAGTGTATGGTCATGCACTTTGGTAGAAAAAATGAAAGTGTCGACTATTCTCTAAGTGGAGAGAAAATTCTAAATTCTAGGGTGCAAAAGGACTTGGGAGTCCTTCTGCAGGATTGCCTGAAGGTTAATTTGCAGCTTGAGTTGGTGGTGAGGAGGGCAAATGCAATGTTAGCATTTATTTCAGTAGGACTAGAATATAAAAGCAAGGTGTAATGTTAAGGCAAACACAAGGAAATTTGCAGATGCTGGAAATTCAAGCAACACACACAAAATGCTGGTGGAATACAACAGGCCAGGCAGCATCTATAGGAAGAAGTACAGTCGACGTTTCCGGCCGACGAAGGGTCTTGACTGTACTTCTTCCTATAGATGCTGCCTGGCCTGCTGCGTTCCACCAGCATTTTGTGTGTTGTGTAATGATGAAGCTTCATAAGGCCTCACTTGGAGTATTGTGAACAGTTTTGGGCCTCTTATTTAAAAAATAAAAAAATCATGTGTTGACATTGGGGAAGGTTCAAAGGAGTTTCACGAAAATGATTCCAGAATTGACAGGCACGTCACATGAGGAGAGTTCGACGGCTCTAGACCTCAATCACTGTAACTCAGAAGAGTGAGGGGTGACCTCATTGAAACCTGTCGAATGGTGAAAGGCCTCAAAAGAGTGAATGTAGAGAGGTTGTTTCCTACAATGGGGGAGTCTAAGACCAGAGGACACAGCCTCAGAATAGAGGGGTTTCCTTTCAGAATGGAGAAGAGGAGGAATTTCTTCAGTTAGACAGTGGTGAATCTGTGGAATTTCTTGTCACAGGTGGTTAAGGAGGCCAGGTCATTGGGTACATTTAAGGCAGAGGCTGATAGATTCTTGATTAGTCAGGGCATGAAGTGTTACAGGGAGAAGGCAGGAGACTGGGGCTGAGGGGGAAGATGGATCAGCCATGATGAAATGTTGAAACAGACTCGATGGACTGAATGGCCGAGTTCTGCTCTTATACTTCATGGTCTTATATAATTTTCAATGGCCTCTCCTCGCTGAAGTTAAACTTACCAGTCTATAGTGGCTGAATTTACTTCTAAATCATATTTTGATGTCATATTTGCAATCCTCTGGCACAGCCCTCGACTCAAAGGAGGAGCTGATGCATTATTCTCTCAAGAGCTGAGAATGCCTTCTGGTCGAACTTGATGCCTTAGCTCCTATTTATTACTTATTTGTCTATTTCAACTATCTGCTTTTTGCTTTGACCGTGCAGCAAAGGTAAAGACAAATGCTAAGTATAGATGGTCCTCAAGTTACACAAGGGTTCTGTTCCTCAGAACTCCCTGCAAGCCTCTCTCTCCCCAAATCAGAAGCATGTTATATTGTTACCCATATCATAATCACTCTACATACACTGATCATCCTTTCATTTCATTGAATAATCACAACACTGCCCAAAATTAACTGATTGAATCCAGTCATTTGTGAATGCTGCAAAACAGTTTATTACTGGCCAGAAAAAATGCTTTAAAATATATAGGAAGATCTCTGTAAACTCAGTACTGTAAATCATAATCTCCTGCATTAATTTAATATCTCTTCTAAATTTAAACCTACCACTTTCTTTCTCAATGGCACATTATGGCAAGAGATTTAGAGGGAGTTTGAGGAAGAATCTATTTCCCTCAAAGCATGGTTAAAATTGAAACACACTGCTTGAGGTGGTGGAGGCAGGTACATCTATTTTTTTTAAATGCCATTGAAGAGGTAACTGAGGTCCAAATGCTGGAAAATAGGATGGATACAGTATAGATGAAGGAAAAGACACAGCACTCCACCCATCCATTCTACATGAACCTAATCCCTTGTATATCACAACTGAACTCTCCATCAATCTACGAGATCCAGAGAAAACAGTTTAATCTAGGCCAATTGGGGCGGGGGGGGTGGAGGGAGAGCACTGATTATTTGGGAAATTCCTCTCCAAACCTGACTCCATCTCTATTTCATACACAATCAGCCCATTCAATCCTATTACCCATTCATTGTTTAGACAACTGGTTCTGTTGTAATTCTCTCACGTTAGTGCATGCTTACTTTTCGTCTCTGCACCTTCAGTTCCCTCCTCTTTGATCTTTATGTACTCATCTCTACTCTTGTCTTTGTGTACAGTCTGACATTAGTTACAACTTCCTACCTCTTCTGCTTCCCCTTTCTCTCCATCTCTTTTATTATCTGACTCTATGGCCTTCCCTCTCCAAGGTAAGTTGGTAATGTTGTCCGAGAGCCAACCAACTGTTAAAATCCACGAGAATGAGCAACTTAACAGATGCATAATGTTGGGTACCTGGCATGGAGAGAGCCCTTAACAAAACTGAAAGAAACTAATCACATCCCATTCAATTCCTGATCCTGGATCTGCAATCCTAAAGGAGCTGTTCAACCAACTTGGTTCTGCAACGGAACTTCTGTGATTCTCCCGTAATTCTCCAACGAGAGCACACATATTTTATATGAGAACAAAATACAAGACAATCAACAGCATTTTCATGAGTTTGCTTGGTAATTTAGCTAACCCCTACACTACTGTGGTGCTCACTGAAGTGGTGAGAAGGGCTACATACATGTAAACTTCTCTTTCCACTTTCTGCACAAGGCATATAAAATCATCACCGTATCCAATTCACATGCAAACAGAATACATTAGTTTGATCAGCATACTTCAACAGAAAGTTAAAATCTGCATCACAAGTTTACTGTAATTTGACATGTCTGCACGTTTCACTGGAGTAAGGCTCTAATGTCAGGGAACATTAATGTCTGACGAGAAATGAAGCGTTGCTAGTAGGGAAAATGCTGGAAAGTATAATTAACAACATGATGTAACACCCAGAGAATAATAGTTGGATTAATCAGTCATCCATTTATGAAATAAAAATCATGCTTCGCACATCTGTTAGAGTGCTCTGAGGATATGACTCGTAGAACAAACAAACAAGGAGCAACCCGTGGGTGCGGTGTATTTGGATTTCTGGAAGCCTCTATACAGATTGCTTGTATTTTTTTTATATATGCAATTTCAGGATCAGTGCATCACTAGCAGTACCAACCATTCATGCCTCTTCCCCAAACGCCTTTGGGAAGTTAGTAAGAAGCTGCATTCTGGAATGGCTGCAGTCCTTCTGGTGAACAGTGTTGTTGGGCAGCTTTGGGATTTGGTCCCAGTAATAATGAGGAAACGACAACACATTTCCAAATTAGGACGGTGTGCCACCCGGAGACCTCGCAGGGCATGGAATAGTGTCCTTGTTCTTGGTATTTAGGAGGTGCTGGGGGCACTGAGATAAGCATTCTGTAGGTGGTATACACAACAGCCACTACTGCAGGTGGTAGAGGGACAAGGTTACAGCACATGGAATTGGAAGTAATGAATTGCACGTATAGAAACTCAATTGATTCTAAAGCAAAGAACATAAACAAACAAGGCTTTCTCAAGTTCAGCTCAGACTTTCAGGGTTACACAGGAATGGTGCTCTTGCGTGCCAACTAATCAAAACCCACAGCTACTGTCTACTGTGAATCTAAATGTTTTTATTTTATTTATTGAGATACGGCGAGGTACAGGACCCTTCCAGCCACACTGCCCAACAACCCCCGACTTACCCCTCCCCTAATCACGGGACAATTTACAATGACCAATTAACCCACCAACTGGTACGTCTTTAGACTGTGGGAGGAAACTGGAGCATCCGGAGGAAACCCACGCGGTCACAGGGAGAACGTACAAACTCCTCACAGACAGCAGTGGGAACTGGGTCGCCTGCACTGCAGTGTTGCATCTCCAACTTTGCTGCCGATAGGGTTGTGGAACATGGCAAGTGAGGAGGACATGGTTCATGGAATCGAGTGTACATCATTCACTTTGGTGCACAAAACAGAAATGCAATGTATTTTATTAAAACGGTGACAGACTTAGAGACCTTGATGTTCAAAATGACCCAGGTGTTCTTGAATACATTCCCTGAATGTTAACATGCAAGTACAGCAACAAATAGGAAGGCAAGCGGCTTTAATATGAGAGGATTTCAGCAGAGTAGACATGTCCTGCAATTATACAAGACCTTGCTGAAACCACACCTGAAATATGTGTACAGATTTAGTCTTCTTACCCAAGGAAAGATATGCTTTTCAAAGTGGGCATGCAACAAAAATTCACCACACTGGTTCCTGGAAAGATGGGCTTGCCATAAGAGGAGAAATTGAGCAAGTTAAATCTGTAATCTTCAGAGTTTAGAAGAATGAAGCAAAATTCTTACAGGGCTCTGCTAGTTGGAATCAGGGACATTTCAGCTAGTCACACTAGCTAGAAATAGAGATTTGTCTTACAATAAGGGTTGGAATACACAAAGCACAGGAGAAACTCAATAGGCCAGGCAACATTTATGGAGGAGTCTCTTCATAGATGCTACCTGATCCATTGAATTCATCCAGATATTCGTGTGTTGCTCCAGATCTCAGCATCGTGCGACCTCACTGGGTCTTGCAGTACTGATTATCATTTCAGAATGTGGTGAATCATTGTTCTGCGAGTACTCTGTCATTGATTTCATGATATCTGGGTATTAGGAGAGCCAAGGAATGATAATGAGAAAGGGGTGTTTGTGAATGACAGTGCAGGCTTGAGCGTTGGAGAGCCCACTTTCATTCCTCCGCCCTGTGCTAACATGTTTGTAGGTGAGTCGGGAGGTTGGTGCTCTGGAAGGATGGAAGCTGGAGGCAGGGAGGTAGTTAGAGGATGGGGTCGGAGTCCCGAGGCTCCCGAGTTCGTTTGCCACGTCTGTCTCTGACTCGGGGAGGCGGAACTAGGTACACAACCAGCCAGCTCCCGGGTTCCGGCTCTCCCCTCCCCCGGCCCACCTCCGGCTACGTGGCAGCCGACCGAGAGAGGCGAGGGAAGCCCAGTCCCCGGCGGAGAGAACGGGCACCGGCTCTCCGTCCTCGCCATTGGGCTCCGCTGCGGAGCCCCCCTCGTTCTTGGTGCCGGCGGTCCGGGGCCCGGATACCTCGCCTCGCCCGGGTCCGGCATGTAGCACTCACCTCGGCCGGTAAGGGCGTGTTGTCGGCGGCAGCCCGGAGCTCGGCCACGCTGCGCCGCTGGGCGTCGGTGAGCGGGGCGCTGGGCTCCGGGCCGCGCTCCCACAACGACAACTGCTCCCGGCTCCGAGCCTCACTCACATCCGCCACCTCCGCCATTCTGTTCCGGGTCTCCCGCCATCCCCGGCGCTGACCCCGGAAGCACTCCTTCACCAGCCGGCCCCGCCCACAGCGACGGCGGCCCCGAGTCCGGCCCAGCGCGGGAGCGCCGCTCCGGGATTGAAAAGCGTTGCTTCCGCGCCGAGAGCGTTTGGCCTTGGGACCCGGAAGGGGCCCCGTGCCGAGGAGCTCTGGTTACATTCGCAGAAGCAGGAACTTCGACGCAGACTCAGTTGTACTGTCTCCAGCCTTAGCATCGTCACTGTGGTCCAAGATTCGGAATATTGACATCTAATTTCTCATTTCAGGGTAAATTCATGATCAAAGGACACACTGAGATTCGCGTTCATGCGGACAAGTACAGAGAAACACAATAGCATCCATGGAAAACATTACCAAACAGAGGTGGACAGACAGCCAATGTGCAAGACAACGAAGTGTGCGAACACGACAAGAAAACAATAACAGCAATAAATAGTGACAACGAGTTGAAGGGTTCTTGAAAAGTGAATCCATAGGTAGTGGGATCAGTGCAGTGTTGGGGTGAGTGATGTTGAGTGAAATTCTTCCCTCCGGTTCCAGAGCCTGATGACTGAGGGGTAATAGATGTTCCTGGACCTGGGGGTGTGGGACCGAAGGCTCCTATACCTTCCAGCTAGCAGCAGCCAGAAGACAGCAGAGCCTGGATGGTGGGGGTCCTTGATGATGGATGCTGCTTTCCTGCGCAGTGCTGCTTGTAGATGTGCTCAGTGGTGGTGAGGGCTCTTCCCGCGATGGACTGGGCCGTATCCACTACTTCATGTGGGATTATCTGTTAAAGGGCACCGGTGATGCAACCAGTCAGTAAATGCTCCACTGCATATCTACAGAAGTATGTCAAGGTTTCAGATAACATGTCAAATCTTCTCAAACTTCTAAGAAACTAAAAGTGCAGCCGTGCCTTCTTTGTAATTACGTGGACAAATGCTCCGATATTGTAACAGTTAAGAATTTTAAGTTGTTGACCCTCTGACTCCCGCCCCCCCCCATGAGGACTGACTCGTGTGCATTTGGCTTACTGCTCCCCAAAGAACACTGCCAGAGTGACTTCAAATGTAGAAAATTGATGTCCTTGAGTCAGAGTCCTGACCTTAATTCTCCAGCAAGACCTCAAGATTGCTGTCCACTGCCACTCCCCACCAAATCTGGTACAGTTTGAGCAATTTTGCAAGGAGGAATGGGCAAACCTTGATCCATCATGTTGTGTGAAGCTAATAGAGACATGGCCAAAAAGACTACTGGCTGTATAGCTGCAGGAGGTGGTTCAACCAACTGCTGAGCAAAGGGGGTGGATAATTTTGAACTGCTGACATTTCAATGTTTGAATTTTTAGTTTTTGATGCTTTTTTTGGGGATTCACTGAGGAAAAAACAGAGTATGTGTTTCAGAAATGAAAATTCTCAGTTAAGTTGATCAAAATCCCTGGTTGTAATACTCAATTACGTGAACAAAGGGTTGGGGGCTGAATACATACTTTCACACCACCTTTGATTCGGCCAATGTTGTCAGCAGACTTAAATATGTACTTAGCTTCACAGTCATTAGTGTAAAGTGAGTACAGGAAGCACACAGCCTGTGCTGGGGGTGATTGTAATTCAGCATTGCTACCAGAAGGCAAGAATACTAACCAAGGACAGTGGTACAAAGCACACGAGGGAAATGGGCACCAAGAACGAAAGGCAGAGCAGCATTGAAGAATAGCACCGGACCTTTGGCACCAGGAGAACTGACACTAACAGCGGCACCAGAACTAGAAGCAACGGTTGCCACGATGAGAGCTTTGATAACCAGACCTGTAGCAGTGGCAAAACCACTAATACTAATACCAGGCACTTCTCAGGGCTGCCACTTGTGCTAATGGTCAGGTGAGGTTTCCAATCCATACTGATTGTGGTCTTCCAGTGAGGTTTTGCACTGGAACAACAATGTTGAAAGTTTTGATTGAAGAAGCCCTACGTAAGGTGTAGGAGGACACAAGAGACTGAAGGTGCTAGAACCTGGAGAAACAATCGATCTGCTGGAGGAGTTCAATGAGCAGCACCTGTGTGAGGAAGGAAACTCAACGTTTCAAGTTGAAACGTTAGGTTGAATATCAGCACACGTGCACTCAGGCTACATCACCGAAGGTAACTAGCATTGTTCATTCTAAACGGGGATGGAAGTCTAATGGGTTAATGAGATGATAAGGCTTGTAATAAAATGGAAACACTGAAGACCAAGGAACTGATTATGGACGTTAGGAAGGAGTCAGCGGCAGTCCTCATTGGAGGGTCTGCAGTGGAAAGGGTGAGCGGCTTTAAGTTCCTGGGTGTCAACGTCTCAATACCCCTACTGTAGGCCCAACACGCAATTGCAACCATGGGAAAGGCGTGACAGCGTCTCTACTTCCTTTGAGGTTGAAGGAGATTTGGCAGGTCATCTGAGAAACTTCTGGAGATCTATAGTGGAAACCATTCTGACTGGCTAGAATGAAAAACTGCTACAGGGAGAGCTGGGCTCAGCCAGTTACATGGTGGGTGCAGCTCTCCCCAGCACTGAGGACCTTTGTAAGTGTGATATCTCACTGAGGAACCCCACCATCCGGGCCAGGCCCTGTACTTGTTGCTGCCATACAGAGACTGAAGATCCAAACGTTACCTTCCTGCTGCCATCCGGTTCGTGAACTGGCCTGAAAAACCCTGACCCAACCTCAGACTGTGTTTCTTTTCCACTTGGACTGGTGTTGCAATGTTTCTTTTGTTCTGTAAGCTGTGACGAATTTAGGTGAATTTAAGATGAACTTACCTTTGTCATGTTTGTAATGTAATGTGCGACTGTTGCAAAAAGCTGATTTTTATGGTATTTACAGTCTGTGTATACATGCCCAGGACAATAAACGTGAACATTGTATTAAAGCATATTTTTCCTATTCCACGCTTTCTGACTTCCTCCTAGAGTTGGAGTTATACAGCATAGAAACAGGCTTCTTATCCTGCTGTTTATGTAAACCATCATGCCTATCGACACTTGTCCCACTGCCTGCATGGATCCCATATCCCTCCATTGCCATGCTCATACAAGTACCTATCAAAATGTCTCTTCTAACCTCCAGTAATTTCTCACCCCACCACCCTCTTCTCTTCCTTCTCATGCTGGCTGTCCTTTTACCCCCTCTCTCCTCCTCACCTTCCTATCACCCCGCCCCCCGGGTACCCCTCCTCTTTCCCATAGTATACAATGTACAGGTAACTGTTATACACAGACTGCATGTAGAAAGTGCTGCTAGATGATGTGTATACACTACAACACAGAAACAAGCCCTTCAGCCCATCTAGTCCATGCCAAATCATTAATCTGCCTTGTCCCATTGCCCAGCAGCCAGACCATACCCTTCCCATCCATGAACCGATCCAAGTGTTGAAATTAAACCTGCATCCACCACCTGCGCTGGCAGTTCCTTTCACACTCTCTCACCACCCCCTGAGTGAAGAAGTTCCCCTCATGTTGCCCTTAAACATTTCACCTTTCACCCTTAATCCATGGACTCTAGTTGTAGTCTTAGCCAACCTCAGTGGAAAAAGCTTCCCTCCTAGTCTCTATCTACACCCCTCATAGTTTTGTATACTTCTATCAAACCCCCCCTCGATCTCCTGCATTCTAGGGTATACCTATTCACCTTTCATGTATTGGGCTGGCAGTTTTTATTGCCGTACTGCCGATGTAAAGATGGGTGCGAGTGGTGAGAGTTCTCCTGAAGTCGACAACCATCTTCCATGTCCTGTTGACATTAGGGACAAGATAATTTGCCTGATATCGGGCCTCGAGCTCTTGCACCTCCTCTCTGTAGGCCATCTCATTGTTGCTGGTGATGAGCCCCACCACTGACGTGACACTGGTAAACTCGACAATGCGATTGCTCAGGGGCTTAGCCACGTACAGCAATGAGCTCAGCACACGGTCCTGGGGGTCACGTCTGTTGATGGTAATGTGAAGTGAGGAGCGGTTGTGTGTGGTGACTACCTGAGGTCAGTTTGCAACACCCATTGCACAGTGGCGCATTTAGACTGAGGAGCAGGAGTTTGTTCACCAAGGTCCCGAATGCAGAACTGAAATCCAATTACAGCATTCTGACGCAAGTGTCCTTGTTTTCTGGGCGTCAGGGCCAGGTGCATGACGGACGTGACTGGTGTCCAGTGTCCAATGTGGCAGGAATAGAGTTGTTGATATGTGACAGTACCAGCCATTGAAAATACTTCATGATGATTGGTGTCAGTCATTCAGTTCTGAAGGTGCGGATTTCTTCAGTACAGGGATGATGGTGGCTGACTTAAAGCCTGCGGAGACAGCAGCCTGGATGAGTGAAGTGTTGAAGCTGTCCATGAAGACGTCAGTGAGCTGGTGTGCACACGCCCTGAGTACTCGGCTTGGGATGTTGTCTGGGTCAGTAGCCTTACGGGGGTCGACTCTCTGCAGAGTCCTTCTCACGCCTGCTGCTGTTACAGACAGTGTTGTGCTGTGCTGGTAAGGGACTTAGCCTTTGTGGCTGGGGCTGTATTGATGCTTGAAGCATTCTGTACCATCTATTTTGTTATATGGATACTTTGCACATCTCACACAACCTCAGAACGGTCCCAGAACGCATCCTACACAACCAGGAAAGCTCACTAATGGTTTACTTACTGAGGAGGCTGATGAGAAGTAGACCATGCAGATCCAGACTCTCCTCATTTTATAGATGTGCAGCAGAGAATCTATCTCCCTGTATAAGCTACCTTATGAACACTGTTTATTATTGTGGTGTTCTTTATCCTTTGTGGGTTTTTTTGATGCTGCATTGGATCTGGAGTTAACAATTATCTTGCTCTCCTTTGCACTAGTGTACAGGAAATGACATGAAACAATCCTGAATCAGTAATTTTCACTTGGTGGCAAAAATAGGGACAGGGCTCATAAATGAAATATGCCTGGTTCCATGAAGCGCTTAGCAATCTCCTTGTTACCCTCACCATTGACCCCCAAACAAACCATATACATTGCCTGGCACTGCCCAATTGCTGTCACCCCCCCCCCCCGACACCTGCCAAAGAGCCCACCCAGTAGAAGGGAATAGTTCGTGTCCCGAATCTACAATTGAACTTGTCCTTCATCATTGTCAGACCTCTTTAAAAAAACCCTATTTAGCTGTGGATCTCCATACTGAAGGAGTCAGGGTCTTTGAGCACTGAGCTCAGAGACATGCACGAGGCCAACGTTGCAAATAAGAAGAAACATTCCACAATAAAGCAATTTGGAAATATTTATTAAGGCCTGTTGTTACCCAATTACCACATTGCATAAAATTGCAAAGATGTGAAATTATTGTTCAGTCACAATGAACTGAGAACTATGGGTAGAGGTTTATTTATTTGGCAATACATGGATGTCTATTGAATTGATCTCAAGGGTGCAAATCAGTGACTTCTCCTCAATGTGATTGTTCCCAGCAGTGAAACCTGCTGGAACTTCTCCGTTACTTTGAATCAATGTAAGCAACACAAGGCCGGGGTCCTGAAACATTGTTTCTGTAACAAGGGCCAAGCTGGGTAGAACCAGAGTAGTTATGGCAAAGTTCAGTATCTTTAACCCAAGTGCAGAGGGGATGGAGTTGAACAAAGAATTGTTACCAGAGAATTGGTTTGTAGGGAAGTAGAGAACGAATGAATGAGCAACAAAATAGGAAATCTGAATGGAGAAATGGAACAAGGCACTGGTGCAGTGATAACTGAAACGAGATACAGACGGAAAATAATCAACTAGTGGTCGGGGAGGAGGAACGTTCCAGCTTGGAGGTCTCTGGCACTCCCTGGTGATGAAGAGTTTCTTTTCCCGGATGTACTACATGTCTCTCTGAGTAGCGAGGACTCTTTCTTCTTAATTTCAGGCATGCACCACATGTAAAATTTGCTCCTTGTTAATTCAGGACTGATATGTGCAACTGTGCAGTACCCCCCTCTTAGTGAGGATATTTGCTGCACCAGACTGACCAGTTTCTCTGAATCTCTCCCTCCAGTCGGTATAAACACCAGAACTCCTACCTCTCAGCAGTGAATGATTACTAGAACTCAGCTGCTGAAATTGTGCTTACCAAAGTGGTGACCTTGGTTCCAGCAGAGACCTGTTTGCCCTCTATTGGGCAATGGCTCGTGGTGCACAGCATGGAGGCAGTAGTGGTACTACCCAGTACCTTCTTTAGTTCACTTCCAGTTGACTCTGTTGCAGAGGATATGGCATCCTAACAGTGGATGGATCTCCAGTTGTAGCTGTCCCCTCAACCACTTACATCCCCACAATGCTGGCCCTTCTGTTTTTACCACATACACAACCAGTGTGGCTTGGGGATGTTGTATTTCACTGTCACCAATGTCATTCCCACAGGAGTTACCTTGTCTCCAGTACAAGTTCTGAGTTGGTTAGTTGCAGGCTTCTGTTCAGTATTGGTAATTGTGGAATGATTGAAACAGCTGAGCTAGTGTGCAATTCCATTTTAATCCATTTGCCGTTCACTTCTGGTGTGAGCCATATTACTTGTCTATTGTTAGATTTCACGTTATAAATCTCTAGGCTACCCAGTCCTCTGTCACTCTCATCATTATCATACTTTTCATCGGCAGCATACAGAAAGTGCTCTTTCTGAAACTACAACTGGACTATATATCTCTTCCTCTTTTATTCTTGTCTGCCCAACATGCTCTTTGAATGTGCCCTTTGTTGCATTCTGTGCAAATATTGCCTTTAATTTTTTATTGGACTGGTTTACGTGAGGCCCCGTCACAACGGTAACACAATTTGTTTGGCTGGGCAGGTTTCTGTTTAGACAGCACACACACAAAATGCTGGAGGAACTCAGCAGACCAGGCAGTATCTATGGAAAAGAATACAGTCGACGTTTCGGGCCGAGACCCTTCAGCAGGACCGAAGGAAGGGGAGACCTCAATCTCCCCAGACTCGAGTTCTCCGAATCCCACCACAGCAACTGGAGAGTTTGAACTCAGATAACTAAATAAAAATCTGGAGTTAGAACAAAGGACAGTACAGCACAGGCACAGGCCCTTCATCAGAACCGGTCTCGGCCCGAAATGTCGACTGTACTCTTTTCCATAGTTGCTGCCTGGTCTATGAAGTTCCTCCAGCATATTGTGTGTGTTGCTTTGGACTTCCAGCATCTGCAGATTTTCTTCTGTTTAGACCTTACAATTTTGTTTACCCTCATTTTCATTCCTGACTACAACTCATTTTACATCATTAAACCCATTAGTGAACTGACAATGCTCAATTCAACTCAACCACATAAGCTGTAATTAATATATATTGACCCCAGTTGTTTACAATATATATTAATGACTTAGATGAGGGAATTAAATGCAGCATCTCCAAGTTTGCGGATGACACGAAGCTGGGTGGCAGTGTTAGCTGTGAGGAGGATGCTCAGAGGATGCAGGGTGACTTGGATAGGTTGGGTGAGTGGGCAAATTCATGGCAGATGCAATTTAATGTGGATAAATGTGAAGTTATCCACTTTGGTGGCAAAAATAGGAAAACAGATTATTATCTGAATGGTGGCCGATTAGGAAAAGGGGAGGTGCAACGAGACCTGGGTGTCATTATACACCAGTCATTGAAAGTGGGAATGCAGGTACAGTAGGTGGTGAAAAAGGCGAATGGTATGCTGGCATTTATAGCGAGAGGATTCGAGTACAGGAGCAGGGAGGTACTACTGCAGTTGTACAAGGCCTTGGTGAGACCACACCTGGAGTATTGTGTGCAGTTTTGGTCCCCTAATCTGAGGAAAGACATCCTTGCCATAGAGGGAGTACAAAGAAGGTTCACCAGATTGATTCCTGGGATGGCAGGACTTTCATATGAAGAAAGACTGGATGAACTGGGCTTGTACTCATTGGAATTTAGAAGATTGAGGGGGGATCTGATTGAAACGTATAAGATCCTAAAGGGATTGGACAGGCTAGATGCAGGAAGATTGTTCCTGATGTTGGGGAAGTCCAGAACGAGGGGCCACAGTTTGAGGATAGAGGGGAAGCCTTTTAGGACTGAGATTAGGAAAAATTTCTTCACACAGTGGTGAATCTGTGGAATTCTCTGCCACAGGTAACAGTTGAGGCCAGTTCATTGGCTATATTTAAGAGGGAGTTAGATATGGCCCTTGTGGCTATGGGGGTCAGGGGGTATGGAGGGAAGGCTGGGGCGGGGTTCTGAGTTGGAGGATCAGCCATGATCATAATAAATGGCAGTGCAGGCTCGAAGGGCCGAATGGCCTACTCCTGCACCTATTTTCTATGTTTCTATGTAATGGACTCCCATTCCTTTTGATTCCCCTACTGAAACCTAAAAGTATTCAGTGATCGACTACAGTTTTGGTTCTAAATGCTCCTACATTATTTTCATAATATTAGCAAAGCTCATTTCAGCTAGTTAGGTTGGAGCAGTTAAACTGCCAAGCAAACTGTATGCCTTTAAACTCAATGCACTCTACAAAACTAGCATACACTTCTCATTGGCTATTACAGTTGCTTCAAAATACTGCTCAATTTGCTCAGTATAGGTGAGCCAGTTGTCAAACACCTTGATCTTTCCGATCTTTTTGAGTTTTTAAAAAGCTGTTATCATCACCCGGTACTTACTGTTTATAAACTCATGAATTCTATTTCTTTTGAAAATTGGAGGGTCTGTCTGTTCCCAAAGAAGCACTTGCTACGCTGCTATTTTAAAAATCAGACCGTTTCTCGATGCGTTTTGAAAACTCGAACGTATCGCCAGCGTTTAACTCCCTGGTCGCCGCTGTTAGGTTTTGTAACTCCGAAACATGAAAAGTAATTGCAAGGAGAAGACCAGGAGACGGGTCTCAACTTCGTTTTGGCTTTGTGAGGGGCGCGCTTATCGCGTGGTGACGTCATCGCGTACGCAAATCACGTATCTTTATATGCATGCAGTAATGAAGAAGAATGGCTAATTTACAACATTACACAAACACTCCACCCCTGGGGAACCCGAGCGCATCTCTGAGAGGGGGGGAAGGGGTGGGGCTCTCGACGTCATCGAAATCTCGCGCACCGGCGACGTACGCTGACGTCACGGTCACGACGTCTATATAAGCGTGGGTGCGCCATTGCTCGCCCTTTTCGGTCGGGATTGCGGGACCGTCGGGTGCGTCCTTCCATCGCCATGAGGCTCTTTCGGTGTATGATTTCGGGTCAGTACTGCCGCCGCTCGGTTTCTCCCATGAAAAGTGCGGGGCTGCTGGCGGGGGCACCTTGTGCGCCTGCTTGCCTCTCGGAGAAAGCCCCGACGTCGATTTTTTCTACCCGGGAGGCGCTCCGTCGGCACGGCCTGGAAGCTGTAGGCCGCAGTCCGCGGGCGCGGGGGAGGGAGGGAGGCGGTGTAACTGCGCCTGACCGGCCCTCTCTTCTTTCTCCTGGCAGGAGATGAGATGTTCTCCGACATCTACAAGATCAAGGAAGGCCCGAAGGGTATTACTTACGAGGTGGAGGGGAAGGTGAGAGAACGCTCGGTTCATTGTTCAGTAATGCAACTAGGCCAGAGGCTAGTTCAGTTAGCAAACTTTATAAGGAAGGGTTAAAGTTCTCATTTTTTTCCGCACTGGCTTCTTATTGTGGCTGTTCTGCAGGGAATTCTCTAGAGTTTTTGTTTACAAATCAACTTCTCAATCACTAAATTAATTTGTTGGATACAGATTCTGATGTTAGACCTGTCAAATACTGATACTGTATCGATGACATATTTTTCCCCAAGTATATTAGCAGAACGGAAGGAGGGATTGATGACTCGTTAATTGGTGGCAATGCTTCCCAAGAATGTCCTACTGAACAGTCCGATGCTCTAACGGTCAGTGGAGTTGACATTATCTTGAATCACCATCTCAAAGAAACTTATTTCAACAAAAATGATTACAGAAATTACATAAAGGAATACATGAAACGGTGAGTAGTAAGCCTGAATTCAAATGGGTAACATGATTGCCTTCCCAGGTTGTGTTGAATTAAACTATCTTAGTACAGTTGTAAGAAAAAGTTTGATCTGTTTATAACAGGAATTCTGCAGATGCTGGAAATTCAAGCAACATACATCAAAGTTGCTGGTGAACGCAGCAGGCCAAGCAGCATCTATAGGAAGAGGCGCAGTCGACGTTTCAGGCCGAGACCCTTCGTCAGGACTAACTGAAGGAAGAGTTAGTCCTTCAGTTAGTCCTGACGAAGGGTCTCGGCCTGAAACGTCGACTGCGCCTCTTCCTATAGATGCTGCTTGGCCTGCTGCGTTCACCAGCAACTTTGATGTATGTTGATCTGTTTATGGTTACCTGGTATTCTAATGTTAATCACAATAATAGACGAATGCAAACTACCTGAACTACTAACACAAAACATTTGTGTTTCTTTGTCAATGCTGAATACACCATTTAAACAACTGCAGTCTAGAATCCAAAAAGTGTCTGAACCTCTCGGGTAATGCCTTCTACAAAAGCTGGAGTCAGGTGTTCCAATCCATGAGATTGGAGGTGTGGGTTGTAGAGGTTCCCTGCCCTATGAAACAGGCAAAGCCTGTTGAAAGATCTGTTTATGCGCACCATGCCTTAATCAAAACAACTTTCAAGGGACCTTGCAGAATGGTAGGGGTGCACAAAGCTGGAAAAGGCTACAAAAGCTTTTCTAAAGACTTGCGTGTTCATCGCAGAGAGAAATTGTCTACAAATGGAGGAAATTCAGTACTGTTGCTACTCTCCCTAGGAGTGGGTTTCCTGCAAAGATCACACCAACAGCACAATGTGCAATGCTGAAGGAGGATGAAAAAGAACCCAAGGGCAACAGTAGAAGACCTGCAGAAATCTTGAGAACTTGCTAAAGTCTCTATTTACGTCCACTATAAGAACAAGAATGGTGTTCATGGAAGGAGACCATGGAGGTAACCGGTCTCCAAATTAAAGTGTTACATCTCTCAAGTTTGCAAAAGACCAGCCGGATACACCACAACTCTTCTGGGACAATATTCTGTGGACAGTTGAGACAAAAGTTGAACTTTCAGGCAGAAATGCATACTGCTGTTTGGATGAAAAAGGCACTACACACCAACACAAAAACCTCGTCCCAACTGAAGCATGGTGGAAGGAGCATCATAGTTTGGGTCTACTTTGCTCCCTCAGGTCTTGGACAGCTTGCATTTGTTGGGAACAGTAAATTGGAATCTATCAAGACATTTTACAGGAGAATGTTGGGATAGTGGTCCATCAGCTGAAGCTTAATGGAACTTGGATGATGCAACAAGACAATGATCCAAAACACAAGGGTAAAGGTAAGGCTTGACAAACTTTTTTCCAGCCTGAACTATGAGTGATTAAAACAACGTGTTCGATAGAGACATGAAAAGTACAAGCCCTGCAGAAGGGTCTGCACCCAAAACATCAACTGTACTCTTTTTCCATAGAAGCTACGTTCCTCCAGCATTTTGTGTGTGCAGTTTAAAAGTACAGTTGTTGGTATTGTAATTCATCTGTAGATTTTATCCTTGCCGTAAACTGTCTTGTGTACCACTGTGCCTGTAGAAATGTCCAGTTTATGGGTGATGTTTTTACATATATATACACACACACACATCATTGATGTTAGATTTAAATTTAAGCAGATTGTTGGTCTATTATTGTGACTGAAGACAGACCACATCTTGAGTGATGCAGAAAACTGGAGAATTGCAAAGTATTCAAACTTGCTGTAGCTGTGGTGGTAGAGCTGCTGCTCTTTCGGATTAATATAGACAAACGGCACTGGTGCAGCAACAATCAATGTTTCATGCACTGATTTGATTCCTTTTGTTTCCTTTAAAGCTTGTATAGGGGCCTTATCAGATATCCAACAAAGTAAAATGTTCTTCCTTCCACAAAAGTCAGGATGTTAAAAAGTCTTTTCTGATGTGCATTAATAATACAACTGCTGGGTAAGCCTAAGAGAAAAGACACTGGGTCCAGTTCAAGCTCCATCTTCAGAATCTCTTCCATTTCACCCAAAATATCACTCAATATGCGTGAAGCTTGGGACAAGTCCTAAACAGTGGGTGAAAGTTCCAGTATTTACATTTAGAACACATTGGAGAAACCCTTGTCTTAACTTAAGACATGATCTGGAGTCAGATGGGCTCTTTGCAGAATTTTGAGTTGCAATGCTTTAGTTCTATTACAAACTGAAATTTTCTTTGCATTATCACAGATGTCTTCCCATGTTTCAGCTGTAATTTCTACTCCCAGCTCTTCCTCCCAGACCCTTCCCAGCTGCTCAGTCTCTCCACAAGAACATTCATTCCCTCAGGATGCTGTAAAAAGTACTGATGGAGACTTCACCTTAGAATGAAATACCCTCTTTTCTGTGTCAGAACTATAGAAATCAGTTAACAATGACTTTTTTTCTGTATATAATCTCTTATCTGAAAGAAATGAAAAAGATCCTTGCTGGTTACGTTGAATTTCTGTACTATTTGACTAAAAGACATTGTCATTCCTTCATCAAACAAATCTAGATGGAAAATACCCTTAGAAATCCAAAGTTTAAATCCAGGATCCAGAATCCATTATGCTAGGCTGAAAAGCTGGACTGCCGGTTATTGGAGTGAAGGGTGATATTTTCGCTGCGTTGCCCTCAATTTGTTGCACTAATTGTTATTAGATTGTGACAATATTCCTCAACTGATTTCATTTTATTGAGGAAAAGCAACTTAATAAGAGGGCATTTTGTTTGTGAGGCTTCAATGTCCAGCCAAACTGAGGAGGGGTCTCTGCAAACCTAGTCAACCACACAAGATAAAAAGGAACTTCTAATTGATATTTTTTGATGTCTGGAAAATCCAGACCCCCTGGACTTATGGGAAGCTGTAACTTAGATATTTTAATACAGGGTCTTTTTTTTGTTCCAAATGAAAGAACCAAATCTGCTATTTATTATTTTTAAGTGTTGGGTGAAAATGACTGGAATCATTCATATCGGGTAGAGCAGACAAAGAATGTTCATTTTGAGCAAGGATATTCGGCCAAGCCAAGAAATGGGAAGAGTGCTCCATCGCTCAAGGTCCTGTTTGATCTTGTCAAGTAACTCTGTAAAGTTAGCTTTGAACAATTAATCAAACGTAGGTGTGATAAATATGCCTAAGTAAACGGTCGCAGAGGAAAACACTTTGAGTCTGAGCCTCTGATTTTGTAAAGTTGATTTTATAAGCTGAAAAGATGCTAAATGAATTGATGCATTGTATAAGGTGGTGCACTGATACAGGAGGGTTTGATCGTCTGCATACAGTGTAATTTTATGTGACTAGTTCTATGGCTGAAGCAGATATTTTGGAGTCTTGCCGAATAGCCTCTGGCAATGCTTCTTATCACTAGTGTGGAAAGTAGTGAGATGTTTTGAACGTAAAGGATCTGATTTGAAGCATTGAGTCCTTGATTTTGATTAAGGTATTTGGATTGTTCTTGAAGCAGCCAATGTAATAAAAAGTCATAATTTTATCTCAACCACAGCCTGAAAGAAAAAATTGAGAAAGAAAACCCAGAAGCGTTGGAAAATTTTACTGACAGTGCTAAGGTGGTTGTTGGAGATATTCTAAAACACTTTGCAGACTATAAGGTAAACAACTTTTTTTGTTTGTTGCTTTGAAGCAAATGATTAAAATGTCTTCTCCCTGTAGCCCTTCATGCCCTGAGCAATCAAGTTCTGTCAAGATTTCCCTTAAATATACATAAAGGCTTGGTCTCCACAGCTGTTTGTGACAAAGAATTCCACAGGTTCACCACTCTGGCTAAAGAAATTCTCCTTATCTGTTCTAAAATAACACCCCTCTTCTGATGCTGTGTCCTCTGGTCTTTGACTCTCCCACCATAGGAAACATCCTCTTTGTATCCACTCTTATCACCATTCAATAGGCTTCAATAAGGTCACCCCTCATTCTTCTAAATCCCAGTGAATTCGGGCCCAGAGCCTTTACAACAGTTTTCACATGACAAGGTGTTTAATCCTGCAGTCGTTTCTGTGAACCTCCTTTGAACCCTTTCCAGTTTCAGCACATCCTTTCTACGATATGGGACCCAAAACTGCTCACAATGCTCTAAATGAGGCCTCACCAGTGCTTTATAAATCTTCACCTCGCTTTTATATTCTAGTTCTCAAAATCATTGCTAACTTTGCATTGGCCTTCTTCGCCAGACTCAACCTGCAAATTAACCTCCTGCACGAGGACTCAAGGCCCTTTACATCTCAGGTTTTATTTTCTCTCCAATTAGAAGTCAATTTCATCTACCAAAGTGCATGACTATACTCTTCCTAACACTTTATTCCACCTGCCATTTCTTCGACCATTTTCCTAATCCAAGTCCTCTGTCGTGTCTCTACTTCCTCAAAACTACCTCCCCCTCCACCTGTGTTCATATTGTTTATAGTCATCAATTCGGTAATCCAAATCATTGACATATAAAAATCGGTCCCAACACAGACGTGTGGAACTCTGAGCCAGGAATAAGGTATTAATGCTCATGGTACTGGGCTAAGCACAGCACCAGTGTTCTGTTGTGACTTCTGGCATGTTGGGATCTGAAACTGGCAATTGATCAAAGCTTGAATTGACAGATTGATACTAAATTCAAGAACTTGTTTAGTTTTATGTAGGTGAGAGTATGGATGTCGATGGAATGGTTGGATTACTAAATTACCGTTCTGATGGTACTCCATATATGGTTTTCTTCAAGGATGGTTTGGAAATTGAGAAATGTGTAAGTATTTGGAAAATATTTATCCATTATTTGCCTGTATGTAAAACATGCCAACAGCAATATTGAATCTGTTTAGGGATTGTGGGGAAAGGCTATGGATTTTTAAATTGTAACTTTTAGATTATTAGTGTAATTCTGTGTTGAAGTATGCGTTTCCGCCATTAAAATTAGCTTGTGATGTCTCTCAGCCTTAAGTTTAAACATGAATTTATTTCAATGTTAAACAAGTGCATCTACTGATAGACCTTAAGTAAAATTTAGTGACTTTTTGGTTTGCATTCAGATGCCAGATTAAAATTCCTCAATCTTCTGACTGCTTCTTTATGGCAGTTCAGATTGAATAAAGGTAGACATGGGAGTAATTTTGGATTGCTTCAGCTACATCTTGTTAATGGCATGAAATGCTGCAAGTCTGGTCAAAAGCTGGACACTAACATTGGATTTCTTTTTATTTTACAGTAAATCTGCCTGCAACTCATCATGTTGAATTTGTCAATCACAATGACTTAATGTTCATATTACCTGCAATAAACTTGGAACTGGTATCACTGAGCTGATTCATTATTGGCGATTAACTTTGTTTTACTGAGCAACACACAATTGGAACTAAAGTATGACAGCATCGCTGGAGGGGAATAAACAGTTGACTAGGGCTGAGATCCTTCATCAAGCCCTAGAAAGGAAGGGGGCAGAAGCCAGAATAAGGAGGGACAGGTGTTAGGTTAGACTAGATGGGAATGAAGAAAGCTGGGAGGTGATGGGTAACAGGAGAGGACAGTGGGCCATGGAGGAGGGGAATTGTTGACTGTTTATTCTGATTCATCATTTTGTGTGTTGCTAAACATTTGCAGTATTTCTTGTTTTGTAAGTAATGGTTTACTGAGTTGTACTAAAGTGCATTAATCCCCATAATGCTTGTCTGATTTGCACTGATGTTCAGGCTGGGATTGGTTGTATTGTTCCTAATGTGGAAACATTGGATCTTTTATATCTGATCCTTGGGCAATGGCTGGTGATGTAATTCCCAGGCGCTGTTGCATGATGCCCATAAAATCCTCAATTCAGGATTTGACTAGTACAAGATCTATTGGGGGAGGGTTTGAAGTTAAAATGGTAATATGGGTAAATTGATGTAAATAGTGACACTCACTAAATGCAGGAGGAATTCAGCAAGTCAGGCAGCATCTATGGTAGGGTATAATCCTTCAGAGTTTCATGCTGCGACCCTTTAGAGCTGCTCCAACAATTAGTGTTGCTCAATATTTCCAGTACTTCAGATTCTCTGTAAATAGTGTGAATGTCTTTCAATAAATGTCTTGGTGTTGTCTTGTCAATGATGAATTCTACATTGGTAAATTTGTCTCTGGATCCCAACATTGATTGGGCAAACTTTATTTTAAATTTACATTTAAGCTGTTCAGGTGTCTTGTATGACTGAAGGTATGGCTTTAAAAATGTGTTAGTTGTAACTGAGCAGGAGGCACTTGTCCTGTGCAGTTAAATCAATGTTTCAGAGTTCAAAAATTGCCAGGTTTACTGCCCTTGAGGGTTTCCATTAATAGGGCAGGTTACCCCTCAGCTTTTCCCAAGAGTCATTCCTGGCTTAAAATGATTGCTATTGACCCTTCTGTGTTAATGGAGAGCTGGATTTCTTGCTCCAGTGATCACCTTGCACTTTGTATTGGGAATTTTTCTCATTAAATCCTGAATTGCATCTGGAATATTTTTGCTACTGCCATGGAGTTTTCCCATCACACTAAATGCATCAACTCTTACTTCATTGTGGACAGTTTAAAATAAAGTGATGCTTTGCCATGGGCCAGTCTTGAATGTGGTCTTGGGGAATACCAATATAACTTGTATGCTTTTTCCAAGTTGATTGAAAGCATACATCTAAGTTCCCGTAATGGCTACATTTGTGATGATTGAGCTCCTTGAAATGCATGTCTTGTTTAAATCATTCAGGTTTCCATGGCAATGGAAATTGTGCATGTTTGGCAACCCATTAAGTTTTGCTTGCTTTAACTTATGCAGTGTTTTGTCTCCAGTTCTGAGAACTGCATCTTTTGAATGAATAATGCCAGATATTTGTAATATGGTGCAACAGATTTACACTTGGCAGTGTTAATCTTGGTGGATTGTAATGTAATAAATTTCAATGCAGTGTCAAACAAACTCAGTGCCATTCAGCTACATGTCCATAGGCCATGCATCTCAATTACTGTATATATGGTATGATCATTAAAGTTTAGATTTGCCTTAAAGGCTGCTGCACCTTTGCTTGTAAAATTCAAAGTTATATATTATATGCAACCTGACTTGCAGATAGCTACACACTACTTTAAGAAAAATCCACAGGATAAGGTTCAACGTTGAAACCAGTCCGTGAGCCCTATGCTTCAGGGTTGAGACAAGTAAACCTCATGGAGTAATGAGCTGCACTGTTTGTCCTTAACCCTTGGCCTTGACTCCTTTAATCTGGTTTTGCTTAAAATGCCCAAACATGGGTTAATTTCTTTGCTCCCGGGCCCTGCTGCTTTGTGCTGATGGCCCTGTCTGCCTCAACAATGGCTATGCAGCTGTACCTGCATTCTTGAGTCGAGTTAGAATCTTCCAGGATACATAAATACCAACCTGTACAGATAGTTCAGAAGCACAAATCCTAATTCACCGTTGCTGACTGAATTGCAGTGATTGAAATCCAGAAAAAATGTAGTTGAATAGTAGCAATACAAATGCTGGAGGAACTCAGCAGGCAGCATCAATGGGGGGTGGAGGGAGAGAGTAGTTAATGTTTTGGGCCAGGACATCAGCTATACATTTTCCTATAGATGCTGCCTGGCCTGCTGAGTTATTTCAGCATTTTGTGTTGGTTGGATTTCTAGTATCGGCAGAATTTCTCATTTGTTATTTAATGGTTTTGTTTGCTCCCTGTAAAGTGTTACTGACTTACCTGTATACTGTTATAACTTAGACTTTGTGCGAAAGAAAGCACGTTAAAATATTTATATTTGGCTCGGGGGGTTGGTCAAGACTTGATTAGTATGACAGATGTCACTCGGGGTGTAATTAATTCCTTATTACAACAGGAAGGATCCTACCATTTTACAGCACAACACTGGAAGAGCTCTGTTGGGCAACATCTGTGGAGGGAAATGGGCAGTTGACATTTGGATCAAACCCTTTAAGGAGAGGGGTGGGGGAGTTCTCAGCTCTCATTCAATCTCTCCCCCTATCCAGTCTGACCTAAACTGTTGACAGACCATTTCTCTCCATGGATGCTGATTGTCCTGCTCAGCTCCAGAATAATGTGCTGTGCCATACAGCCAACACCTGTAGTCTCATGTTGCAACTCGACAGTTTTGTTCTGGCTCCAGTTGGGCCAGGTCGTCTACACCAGGAGTGACAATCTGGGAAAGATAAATGTCTATAAGGTTTCATTCTCATTCAGTGACTTGGGTGTAAGAAAGTTGGCCTTTTTTTTTTGCAAGTTTAAAATGTCAAATTTGAAGACTCTGCAGCACAGGTAGGAATTTCTGCCACACTCGTTAACATCCCCACACCCAATGGGCCTGTGCTTCTGTAATCCTTGTATAACTTCTGATTTTTGAAACTTTGTATAACAAAAATTGGCTTCATATCTTCATTTCACTTGTAAACTTGTGCAGCTGCATGGTGGATTTTCTGCCCCAGGCATTGCCTACATATTTGCCACCAAGGTGTGAATTGAAACAACAGGATAGATTAAAAGAAAACAGGCAGAACATTTCCTTGATGGTGCCTACTCTATCTGGTTCTCAGATAGTCAATGTGGCTTTATGCTCAATCTCTGCAAGTCTGTCATTTATTGCTCATCCTTGAGCTGGTGGTGAGCAATGATGTTGAACTCTAGTCTATTGTGGTGGTGGTGCTTCTGTTGTTGTGGGGAGGAATCTCTCAAGATCTAAAATGTTCAAAAATGTAATGTTTTAAGACATAACACAAGCTGTGCAAAACCTACATCTAGTTCCATAACTGGGCGAAGAGAAGAAAGTACTAAACCCAAGGGATTGTGCAAGTAAAATGAAAACCTCTATTGCAAAAATTAATCAGAGTAAATGGGTGAAGATTGCTGTAGTCGCTTGCAAAATAGGAGCCCATCTGAGATGCAAATACTCATTCAAATAATTTTAAAAAGGTAAAAGCCTGTGTCATTGTCATGTAACTGGTGGCTGATTGAACATGTGGAGTTTAGGAGACTTGGAGTCACAGGGACAGAGCAAATCCTCAATGAGATGGGAGGATTCATTACACAATTGCCCTGGTGTTGAAAATCTTTAGTTTTAAATTGGTGCCTGAATAAGTTATTAAAGATAACTGATCAGTAATCCAGCTTTTAGCAGGTTTCGATCTTGGTTCAGAAATTACCATCTCCCTACAGTTTTGAGTGTAACCATTAGGTTTGGATTCAGCCAGTGATTCAAGTTCTTCATTTATATTCTGCCTATTCCTGAGCATTTAGTCATAATACCAAACAGAGTACTGTTCACACTCCATAATATAGCGAATTATATCTGTTCAAAATCACAATAGCACACAATTAAGATTAATAGAGTAGCCCTTATTTTGGTATCTATGTTAAATATAGTATGTCATTTATCAAATGCCTCCAAAGGCATTTGGACTTTGTTCCGGGAGGAGTTCTGACCCATCCCCTTCACCCAAGAATAAATTTATAGTCTCATCTTCACAAAATACCCATAATATAAAGGGCAGGATTTCCTTAGACTGTTCAATTGTTTTAAACAGCCACCAACCTAATAATTGGAAACATAAAATCCCCAAATTCCCCATGGCTGGAGTAGGAAGCTAGATGGTTTGAGAAGGGCCAACCAAGGTCCCAGCTGTGAGCCTTGGCTGGTTGCATTTCTAGACCAGGTAAAGGTATGCCATGCAGGAAGTTGAGGTGGGTGAAATCGGTTTTTGATCTCTACTTTCTGCCAAGGAAAAGATCCTGCCTAACCTGTCCACGTGTCACTTAGATGTAAAATTCCAAAGAACACACCTTAATGGTTCAAATGAAAGATCATTGGAACTGTTCAGAGATACTGCCTGACCTGCTGTGAATTTCAGATTTTCAAAGCTGGAGCACTTTCATTTTTCAAGAGACTGCAACATGTTCTTGAAGGTCCTGAATCTCATCACACAGCAAATTATGGTTTTGCCCAGTTTCACGAACAGATGTTATTTTTCAAGAAGCATTTTTACACCGTTAAGAATTCTTACAATTGCAGTTATTGAAAACTAGCACGAATTATTTCATGCTTTAAGTAGTTTTTGGCTTGAGCAATGGAAAAGAAAAGGACCCATAGTAATGTTTACCATTTCATGTAAAGTAGATGACCAGCTGATAATTTATAACAAGGATACTATCACCTCCAGAAAGATCTTCAGCACATTACTTTATTGACTTTACAAACGTAGCCCCACAAAGATACAAAGCTTTCTCAATTCAAATGAGAACATAACTTATTGATCCCTTCCTTCAGCTTTTTTTAAAAACGTCCTTTGCAAAGGTAAGTAAGTTTCTACAGTTCAGCTCTACTGACTGAAGCTAAAACTGCTTCTCATTTGCTGGAGTTATATTTCTTGGCCATTGTACACTCTATTCACTTTTGTCTTCATTCTGGTAATGCCGATACTCAGGTTTTAGTTCCCATGTGTTTTTGTGTGTTCCTTTTACATTGTAAATACCAATCTCTCTCAAAATTTCCTTTAGGTAGGTCTGTGGAGAAGGAAGGAAACAGAAAAAAATAATTTCTACACCAACATTAACCACTTAATTGCTCTAATGACAAATCTGAGACAAACAGCAAGTCATGAAAGGTTTTTTCCTGGCAGCAGCACAGTGCACTATATAATATGTACTATACATTACAGTAAATAAGTAGTGCAAAGAGAGCAAAAAAAAGGGTAAGATTCATGAATTCTTTATCCATATAGACATGACAAAGCTGTTGTGTGTGTCTTTTTGGTAGTAATCATCAGAAGGTGGCAATATCCTGGGTAGTATATGCCAACTTTTTGAGGCATTGATGTCTTCGATGGGGGTAGGGGTGTCTCATGGCCATGATGAAACAGACTGAATTTGCAACCCTCTGCAGAATGGTTCCTCCATACCAAATGGTGATGGAACCAGTTAAGTTCTCGCCACTCTACAGCTGTAGAAATTTGCTAGTCTTTGGTGACGTACCAAATTTCATGAATTATAGCCACTGATGTGCCTCTGCAACATATGTTGGGCCGAGGATGTTGACATCCAAGAATTTGAAACTGCTCACTCTTTCCACTACTGAGCCCTTGATAAGGACTGGTATAGGTTCCCTCAACTTCTCCCTGACGTCCACAATTAATGGTCACATACCTCCAGACTATCTAGATAGCCGGTAAAACAAGGTTTAGTTTTGAGTAGCAATACTGATTTATCTACATTTAGAAGCTTGGGAGTGCTGGGTTTAGAGAAACTCAAGTAGTGTAGAAATATTAATGTGGAGTGAGCATCCCAAATTTCCTGTTACAGCATCAGCTTGCAGTTGAATGACATGATTCAGGACCCTCCGTGACTGGTCACACCTGTACATTCCACCAAGCATTGTAGAACAATGCAGACCTGGGAAACTTATCACCAATTATAAATTATAGCCTGTGATGAAACAAACTGAATAGTCAGTTCCCTCCTGTTTCTAGCTGAGTGCAAGTAACTGGGACAGGCTTTGAGGTTCACCAGTGGCAATGTGAGTAGCATAGCTTACAGAAATGTATGAACACACAGTGACTGTTAATCCCAGCAGTCAGTTCTCTATGCCTATCTACACCTTCCCTCAACCGTTTTCCAAGTAAAAACTAATCTCAGCTTCATCATCAACATTTCTTTGTCATGGAGACCAATCTGCAGTTTACAAGCCATATTTCAGATCTCTAAATTCAGGAATATGGCTGCCAGACGTAATCACCACCAACTCATTAATCATAATTCTTAAAATGGAAAGCTTTCTTCAGAAGATACTGGTCTTGAGATTGATATCTCTCCAGGGTAGTTAGTGATAGGGAACCTTGAACCTTTCTGCTTTATTCTAAATTTTTAAAAGTCCTCTCAAATGTAATATTTATGGTAACAAATGAATGGGACTATGGTGACAGATTGGTACCATTTAATCTCTTCCACTCTCCACCGTAAATCTCCTGGAGATTCATAATAAAGTTACTTTCAGCTTTGACCAAAGTACATTCTGTATATGTCACCATTCACTTTCACTTTTTTTGTGGGTATTCGCAATGAATACAAAGAAACTCTGGAACATGGACAGGCAACCAGTGTGCAGAAGACAACAAACTACAAATATAAAAAAAAGCAATAAATAATTGAGCATAAGAATAAGAGTTCATTGGTTGTGTGGGAGCAAGTGTAGTTATCCCTTTTGGTTCAAGAGCCTGATGGTATTCCTGAACCTAGTGGTGAGTTCCAAGGCTCCTGTACGGCCTTCCTGATGGCTGCAGTGAGAAGAGAGCATAAGCTGGTTGGTGGTGGTGTTTAATGATGGATGCTGCTTTCCTGCAACAGTTCTCCCTGTAGATGTGTTCAGTGGTGGGAGAGCTTTAACCACGATGCACTGAGCTGTATCCACTACTTTTTGTAGGTTTTCCGCTCAAGGACATCGGTACATCCATACCAGCCTGTGATGCAACCAATCAGTATACTCTCCACCCACACATCTATATAAGTTAATCAAAGTTTTAGATGGCATGCTGAAGCTTAACAAACCTCAAAGAAAGTACAGACGCTGCTGGATAGACCCAAGATAGATCTTCTGAAAGAATAATGCTGAGGAACTTAAAGTTGCAGACCCTCTCCTCCTCTGATCCCCTGCTAAGAACTGGCTCATAAACCTCTGACATTAAGTGAGAGAACGTTGTTGTGGCACCACTCCACTAGATTTTCAATCTCCTATATGCTGATTCATCACTACCTTTGATATAGCCAACGACAGCGATGTCGTCAGCAAAGTTAACTATGGCATTGGAGTTGTGCTTCGCCTCACAGTCAAGAGTATAAGATAGAAACATAGAAAACCTACAGCACAATACAGGCCCTTTGGCCCATAAAGCTGTGCCGAACATGTCCTTACATGAGAAATGACCTAGGGTTACCCATAGCCCTCTACTTTTCTGAGCTCCGTATACCTAGCCAGGAGTCTCTTAAAAGACCCTATTGTATTCGCCTCCACCACTGTCGCTGGCAGCCCATTCCACGCACTCATCACTCTCTGCATAAAAGATTTAACCCTGACGTCTCCTCTGTACCTACTTCCAAGCACCGTATACCTGTGCCCTCTTGTGATAGCCATTTCAGCCCTGGGAAAAAGCCTCTGACTATCTACACGGTCAATGCCTCTCATCATTTTATACACCTCTGTCAGGTCATCTCTCATCCTCTGTCGCTGCAAGGAGAAAAGGCCGAGTTCACTCAACCTATTCTCATAAGGCATGCTCCCCAATCCAGGCAACATCCTTGTAAATCTCCTCTGCACTCTTTCTACGGTTTCCACATCCTTCCCGTAGTGAGGTGACCAGAAATGAGCACAGTACTCCAAGTGGGGTTTGACCAGGGTCCTATATAGCTGCAACATTACCTCTTGGCTCCTAAACTCAATCCCACGATTGATAGCCTCGGACCCCAAGATCCCTCTGATCCTCCAGACTGCCAACAGTCTTACCATCAATACTATACTCTGTCATCATATTTGACCTACCAAAATAAACCATCTCACACTTATCTGGGTTGAACTCCATCTGCCACTTCTCAGCCCAGTTTTGCATCCTATCAATGTCCCGCTGTAACCTCTGACAGCCCTCCACACTATCCACAACACCCCCAACCTTTGTGTCATCAGCAAATTTACTAACCCATCCCTCCACTTCCTCATCCAGGTCATTTATAAAAATCACGAAGAGTAGGGGTCCCAGAGCAGATCCCTGAGGCACACCACTGGTCACCAACCTCCATGCAGAATATGACCCATCTACAACCACTCTTTGCCTTCTGTGGGCAAACCAGTTCTGGATCCACAAAGCAATGTCCCCTTGGATCCCATGCCTCCTTACTTTCTCATAAGCCTTGCATCGGGTACCTTGTCAAATGCTTTGCTGAAATCCATAATTTTTTTAGGCATCCGTTACTCTTGTGAGACCATGGATTTGCACCTCGGAAAGTTTCCAGGGCGCAGACCTGGGCGAAGGATGTATGGAAGACCAGTAGTTGCCTATGCTGCAAGTCTCCCCTCTCCACACCACCGATGTTGTCCAAGGGAAGGGCACTAGAGCCGATACAGCTTGGCACCGGTGTCGTTGCAGAGCAATGTGTGGTTAAGTGCCTTGCTCAAGGACACGACACGCTGCCTCAGCTGAGGCTTGAACTAGCGACCTTCAGATCACCAGATTGACATCTTAACCACTTGGCCACACGCCAACACTGAAATCCATATACACTACATTTACGGCTCTACCTTCATCAATGTGTTTAGTCACATCCTCAAAAAATTCAATCAGGTTCGTAAGGCACGCCATGCTGACTATTCCTAATCATATTATGCCTCTCCAAATGTTCATAAATGTTGCCTCTCAGGATCTTCTCCATCAAATTAGCCACCACTGAAGTAAGACTCACTGGTCTATAATTTCCTGGGCTATCTCTACTCCCTTTCTTGAATAAGGGAACAACATCCGGAACCTCTCCCAACCCCACTGATGATGCAAAGATCATCACCAGAGGCTCAGCAATCTCCTCCCTCGCCTCCCACAGTAGCCTGGGGTACATCTCATCCGGTCCTGGTGACTTATCCAACTTGATGCTTTCCAAAAGCTCCAGCACATCCTCTTACTTAATATCTACATGCACAAGCTTTTCAATCCGCTGTAAGTCATCCCTACATTTGCCAAGATCCTTTTCCATAGTGAATGCTGAAGCAAAGTATTCATTAAGTACTCTGCCATCTCCTCCAGTCCCATACACACTTTTCCACTGTCACACTTGATTGGTCCTATTCTCTCACATCTTATCCTCTTGCTCTTCACGTACTTGTAGAATGCCTTGGGTTTTTCCTTAATCCTGTCCACCAAGGCCTTCTCATAGCCCCTTCTGGATCTCCTAATTTCTTTCTTAAGCTCCTTCCTGCTAGCCTTATAATCTTCTAGATCTCTATCATTACCTAGTTTTTTTTTAACCTTTTGTAAGCTCTTCTTTTCTTCTTGACTAGATTTACAAAAGCCTTTGTACACCATGGTTCCTGTACCCTACCATCCTTTCCCTCTCATTGGAATGTACCTTTGCAGAACCCCATGCAAATATCCCCTGAACATTTGTCACATTTCTTCTGTACATTTCCTTGAGAACAACTGTTCCCAATTTATGCTTCCAAGCTCCTGCCTGATAGTATCATATTTCCCCTTACTCAAATTAAACACTTTCCTAACTTGTCTGTTCCTATCCTTCTCCAATGCTATGGTAAAGAAGATAGAATTGTGATCACTATCTCCAAAATGCTCTCCTCTTCTAGGCTTATCTACATATTGTGTCAAGAAACCTTCTTGAACACACCTAACAAACTCCACCCCATCTAAACCCCTTGCTCTAGGGACATGCCAATCGATATTTGGGAAATTAAAATCTCCCACCACGTCAACCCTGTTATTATTACACTTTTCCAGAATCTGTCTCCCTATCTGCTCCTCGATATCCCTGTTACTATTGGGTGGTCTATAAAAAACACCCAGTAGAGTTATTAATCCCTTCCCGTTTCTAACTTCCACCCACAGAGACTCCGTAGACAATCCCTCTATGACTTCCTCCTTTTCTGCAGCTATGACACTATCTCTGATCAACAGTGCCAGCCTCCCACCTATTTTGCCTCCCTCCCTGTCCTTTCTGAAACATCAAAAACCTGGCACTTGAAGTAGCCATTCCTAGACCTGCACCGTCCAAGTCTCTGTAATGGCCACAACATCAAGTACTGATCTATGTTCTAAGCTCATCTGATTTGTTCATAATACTCCTTGCATTAAAATAGACACATCTCAAACCATCGGTCTGAGCGCATCCCTTCTCTATCACCTGCCTATCCTCCCTCTCGCATTGTCTCCAAGCTTTCTCTATTTGTGAGCCAACCGCCCCTTCCTCCGTCACTTCAATTCGGTTCTCATCCGAGCAGTTCTAGCTGAAACTCTCCCCAATAGCCTTAGCAAACCTCCCCACCAGGATATTGGTCCTCTTGGGGTTCAAGTGCAACCCGTCCTTTTTGAACAGGCACACCTACTCTAGAAGAGGTCTCAATGATAAAGAGATCTGAATCCCTGCCCCCTGCTCCAAACCCTCAGCCACACATTTATCCTCCACCTCACTCTATTCCCATACTCACTGTCACGTGGCACAGGCAGTAATCCCGAGATTACTACTTTTTGTGGTCCTGCTTCTCAACTTCTTTCCGAACTCCCTGTAGACTGTTTTCAGGACCTCCTCCCTTTTCCTACCTATGTTGTTGGTACCAATATGTACCACGACCTCTGGCTGTTCACCTTCCCACTTCAGGATATCGTGGACATGATCTGAAACATTCTGGACCCTGGACCCTGGCACCTGGGAGGCAAACTACCATCCGCATTTCTTTCCTGCGTCCACAGAATTACCTGTCTGACCCCCTAACTATAGAGTCCCCTATCACTGCTGCCATCCTCTTCCTTTCCCTAACCTTCTAACCCACAGGGCCAGACTCTGTGCCAGAGGCACGACCACTGTTGCTTCCCCCAGGTAGGCCGTCTCCCTCAACAGTACTCAAGCAGGAGTAATTGTTAAGGGGAACAGCCACAGGGGTGCTCTCCAGCCTCTGGCTCCTGCCCTTCCCTCTCCTGTTACCCACTTCTCTGTCTCCCAAGGCTCCAGTGTGTCTACCTGCCCATAGCTCCTCTGTATCAACCCCTCACACTCCCTGACCAGACAAAGGTCATCGAGCTGCACCTCCAGTTCCCTAATATGGCCCCTAAGGAGCTGCAGCTTCACGCACCTGGCGCAGATGTGGCTGTCCGGGAGGCTGGGAGTCTCCCAGACTTCCCACATAGACTGGGAAGCCCATTCTGTAAAAGAGCTGGATGGTTGGAGTTTGTAAAATGTGTGCAGGATAGATTTTTACAGCAATACATAGAGGTACCAACTACAGAAGGGGCAGTGTTGGATCTCCTGTTAGGGAGTGAGATAGGTCAGGTAACGTTGTTGGGGAGCACTTCGGGTCCAGTGATCACAATGCCATTAGTTTCAATATAATTATGGAGAAGGATAGGACTGGAGCCAGGGTTGAGATTTTTGATTGGAGAAAGGCTAACTTTGAGGAGATGTGAAAGGATTTAGAAGGAGTGGATTGGGACAATTTGTTTTATGGAAAGGATGTAAAACAGAAATGGAGGTCATTGAAAGGTGAAATTTTGAGGGTACAGAATCTTTATTTTTCTGTTAGGTTGAAAGGAAAGGTTAAAAGTTTGAGAGAGCCATGGTTTTCAAGGGATATTGGAAACTTGGTTCGGAAAAAGAGAGAGATCTACAATAAATATAGGCAGCTTGGAGTAAATGAGGTGCTCGAGGAATATAAAGAATGTAAAAAGAATCTAAAGAAGATTATGATGATTAAAGAAGAGGAAGTACTGGCACTTTTAAGGAATATAAAAGTGGATAAGTCTCCGGGTCCTGACAGGATATTCCCTAGGACCTTGAGGGAAGTTAGTGTGGAAATAACAGGGGTTCTGACAGAAATATTTCAAATGTCATTAGAAACAGGGATGGTGCCAGAGGATTGGCATATTGCTCATGTGGTTCTATTGTTTAAAAAGGGTTCTAAAAGTAAACCTAGCAATTATCGGCCTGTGAGTTTGACGTCATTGGTGGGTAAATTGATGGAAAGTATTCTTAGAGATGGTATATATAATTATCTGGATAGACAGGGTCTGATTAGGGACAGTCAGCATGGATTTGTGTGTGGAAGGTCATGTTTGACAAATTTTACTGAATTTTTTGAAGAGGTTACTAGGAAAGTTGACGTGGGTAAAGCGGTAGATGTTGTCTATATGGACTTCAGTAAGGCCTTTGACAAGGTTCCACACGGAAGGTTAGTTAGGAAGGTTCATTCGTTAGGTATTAATATTTAAGTAGTAAAATGGATACAACAGTGGGTGGATGGGAGATGCCAGAGAGTAGTGGTGGATAACTGTGTGTCAGATTGGAGGACGGTGTGTAGCGGTGTGCCTCAGGGATCTGTACTGGGTCCAATATTGTTTGTCATATACATTAATGATCTGGATGATGGGGTGGTAAATTGGATTAGTAATAGTAAGTATGCAGATGATACTAAGATAGGTGGCGTTGTGGATAATGAAGTAGGTTTTCAAAGCTTGCAGAGAGATTCAGGCCAGTTAGAAGAGTGGGCTGAAAGATGGCAGATGGAGCTTAATGCTGATAAATGTGAGGTGTTACATTTTGGTAGGACTAATCAAAATAGGACATACATGATAAATGGTAGGGCATTGAGGAATGCAGTAGAACAGAGGGATCTAGGAATAATGGTGCATAGTTCCCTGAAGGGGTAATCTCATGTGGATAGGGTGGTAAAGAAAGCTTTCGGTATGCTGGCCTTTATAAATCAGAGCATTGAGTATAGGAGTTGGGATGTAATGTTAAAATTGTACGAGGCATTGGTGAGGCCAAATTTGGAGTATTGTGTACAGTTCTGGTCATCAAATTATAGGAAAGATGTCAACAAAATAGAGAGAGTGCAGAGGAGATTTACTAGAATGTTACCTGGGTTTCATCACCTTGTTACAGAGAAAGGTTGAACACGTTAGATCTTTATTCTTTGGAGCATAGAAGGTTGAGGGGGGACTTGATAGAGGTATTTAAAATTATGAGGGGGATAGATAGAGTTGACGTGGATAGACTTTTTCCATTGAGAATAGGGGAGATTCAAACAAGAGGACATGAGTTGAGAGTTAAGGGGCAAAAGTTTAGGGGTAACACGAGGGGGAACTTCTTCACTCAGAGAGTGGTAGCTGTGTGGAACGAGCTTCCAGTAGAAGAGGTAGAGGCAGGTTTGATTTTGTCATTTAAAAAAAAATTGGATAGGTATATGGACAGGAAAGGAATGGAGGGTTATGGGCTGAGTGCAGGTCGGTGGGATTAGGTGAGAGTAGCATTCGGCACAGACTAGAAGGGCCGAGATGGCCTGTTTCCGAGCTGTAATTGTTATATGGTTATATCTGACACTGAGCACAGAACACCAGCCTCACTCACATTCTTCCCATCTGTATTCTACACAGTTAACCTACCTCGCCTCGACCAGTTATCGCCAAAGCCCCGTTGAGCCAAAGCCTTCCTACTCTGTCTCCCTCTATTCTGCAGCCTGCTCTATAAATCTGTCTCCTTTTAAACACTTCTCGCTGTTCTCACTGGCTGACGTCCTTGCACTTGCGCAGTTGTGCTCTGATCAAAGATGAGTAGGGCAGGGGGCTGAGCACACAGCATCGCGGTGCTCCTGTGCTGATGGAAATTGTGAACAAGATGTTGTTGCCAATCTGAACTGACTGGGGCCTACAACTAAGGAAATCAAGGATCCAGTTGCACAAGGAGGTATTGAAACCTAGGGGTCTTAGAAGTTATTGATGAGTTTTGAGGGGATGATAATATTGAATACTGTGCTGTAGTCAATGAAGAGCATCCTGATGTTTGCATCTTCATTGTCTAGATGTTCCAGGATTCAGTGAAGAGCCAATGAAATGGCATCTGCTGTTGACATATTGTGACTGCAGACAAATTGGAGTGGATTCAAGTCACTTCTCAGGCAGGAGTTGATATGTTACATCACCAACTTCTCAAAGCGGTTCATCACAGTGGATGTAAGTGCTACTGGATGATAGTCATTGAAGAAAACGGTATAACTGAAGCCTGCAGGTCACCTCAGACTGCTGAAGCGAGAGGTTAAAGACATCAGTGAACACTCCAGCCAATAGATCAGTACAGGTACCCTGTATGGGCCAGATGCTTTCTGTAGGTTCACCCACCTGTAGGATGCTCTCATGTTCGCCTCAGAGACTGAAATCACAGGGTCGTTGGGGGCTGCTGGAATTTGTGAAGGTGCCTCCATGTTTTCTCAGTCAAAGGGAGCATGAAAGACATTGAACTCATTTGTTGTCACATGTTACTTGATGATAGCAGTTGAGCCCTGCTGCAGCTGTGAGCACCCTTCTGTAACTCTAGTTTGATCCAGAACTGCCACCTTGAGATAACTTTCGGGCGGTCGTACCTGGATCTCTTGGTCGACAGTCCTGAGTGCCCCTGATCTGGCCCTCAGCATATTGTGGATCTCTTGGTTCAGCCAGGGCTTCTGGTTGGGGAAGACTGAATGATTTTGTGGGGACACTCCTGTCCATGACTGACTTTATAATTCATAACAACTGTAGCGTATTCGTTCAGATCCTCTGATGCGTCCTTAAACATGGCCTACTCTACCGATTCCAGCAGCCCGATAGCCGACCACTCCCTTGTTGACCTTATTTTTGGAATCTTGCTCTTTAGCCTCCACATGTAGGCAGGTAGGACAGCCAGGACCAAATTTCCCAAAACATGATACGGGGATGGAACAGCAATAATTCTTTTTGGTGGTAGAGCAGTGTTGGAACCCCTGGTGCTGTAGGCGGTACGTTGATGATACAAGACCATGACGTAGGAGCAGGATTAGGCCATTTGGCCCATCGAGTCTGCTCTACCATTCAATCATGGCTGATCTTGTTTCTCTTCCTCAGCCCCACTCCCTGGCCATCTCCCCATAACCGCTGATGCCGTGTCCAATCAAGAACCTATCAAGCTCTGCCTTAAATGCACCCAACAACCTGGCCTCCACAGCTGTATCTGGTAACAAATTCCACAAGTTCACCACCCTCTGGCTGAAGAAATTTCTCCACATCTCTGTTTTGAAAGGGCGCCCCTCTATCCTGAGGCTGTGCCCTCTTGTCCTAGACTCCCCCACCATGGGAAACATCTTTTCCACATCTACTCTGTCTAGGCCTTTCAACATTTGAAAGGTTTCAATGAGATACCTCCTCATCTTTCTAAATTTCAGTGAGTACAGACCCAGAACCATCAAACGTCCTTGTATGATAACCCTTTCATTCCTGGAATCTTCCGTGTGAACCTCCTCTGGACCCTCTCCAATGCCAGCGCACCTTTTCTAAGATGAGGAGCCCGAAACTGTTTATAATACTCAAGGTGAGGCTTCACCAGTGCCTTATAAAGCCTCAGCATCATATCCTTGCTCTTGTATTCTAGACCACCTGAAATGAATGCTAACATGGCATTTGCCTGACTCAGCCTGCAAGTTAACCATCAGGGTGTTCTGCACAAGGATTCCCAAATCCCTCTGCATCTCCAATTCCTGATCTTCTCCCTATTTAGAAAATCTACTGCACATTTATTTCTACTATGGAAGTGCATGACCATGCATTTTCCAACATTGTATTTCATTTGCCACTTTCTTGCCCATTCTTCTAATCTGTCCTTTTACATCCTACCTGTTTCCTCAACACTACCTGCCCCTCCACCAATCTTCATATCATCTGCAAACTTGGCAACAAAGCCACTTATTCCACTATCTAAATCATTTATATACAGCATAAAAAGAATGGTCCCACACCAACTCCTGCAGAACATCACTAGTCACTGGCAGCCAACCAGAAAAGGATCCTTTTATTCTCACTCGCTGCCTCCTACCAATCAGCCAATGCTCTAAACATGTTAGTAACTTTCCTGTAATACCATGGGCTTTTAACTTGGTAACAGCCTCATGTGTGGCACCTTGTCAAAGGCCTTCTGAAAGTCGAAATATACAACATCCACTGCATCCCCTTTATCTATCCTACTTGTAATCTCCTCAAAGAATTCCAACAGGTTCGTCAGGCAGGATTTTCCATGAAGGAAACCATGCTGATTTTGTCCTATCTTGTCCTGTGTCACCATGTACTCCATCGCCTCATCCTTAACAAAGGACTCTAACATCTTCCCAACCACTGAGGTCAGGCTAATTGGTCTATAATTTCCTTTCTGCTGCCTTCCTTCTTTCTTAAAGAGTAGAGTGACATTTGCAATTTTCCAGTCCTCTGGCACCATGGCCAGAATCCAATGATTTTTGAAATATTAGTTCTAATGCCACCACAATCTCTAACGCTACCTCTTTCAGTACCCTAGGATGCATTTCATCTGGTCTGGGTGACTTATGTACCTTTAGGTCTTTCAGTTTTTTGAGCACCTTCTCCCTTGTGATAGTAACTGAACCCACTTCTCCTCATTCACAGACTGCAATATCTGGCACATTGCTAGTGTCCTCCACAGTGAAGACTGATGCAGAATACTCATTTAGTTCATCAGCCATCTCCATGTCCCCCATTATTATTTTCCCTGCCTCATTTCCTAGTGGTCCTATATCCACTCTCACTTCTCTTTTATTTTTAACATACTTGAAAAAACTTTTACGATCCCCTGGAGGGCTCAATGACAAACTGCTCTAAGAAGCTATCTCTTAGGCGTTCAACAAACTCCCTCTCCTGAGATCCGTAACCAACCTGATTTTCCCAATCGACCTGCATGTTAAAATCTCCCATGACTATCATAACATTGCCCTTTTGACACACCTTTTCTATTTCCTGTTGTAATCTGTGGTCCATCTCCCAGCCACTGTTGGGAGGCCTGTATATAACTGCCATTGGGGTCCTTTTACCCTTGCAGTTTCTTAACTCAACCCACAAAGATTCAACATCTTCCAATCCTATGTCATACCTTTCTATTGATTTGATGCCATTCTTTACCAGTAGAGCGACACCACCCCCTCTGCCTACCTTCCTATCCCTCCAAAACAACATGTAACCTTGGACATTCAGCTCCCAACTACAACTATCCTTCAGCCACGATTCAGTGATGGCCACAACATCATACCTGCTAATCTCTAATAATGCAACAAGATCATCCACCTTATTTCTTATCCTGCACACATTTAGATACAATACCTTGATTACTATATTTGCTGTCCTTTCTGATTTTGCACTCCTAATGTCTTGATACTCAGCCTGTTGTCTGCAACTATGTCCCATCACCTGCCTGCCGGTCCTGACAGTCCAACTGCATGCTATCTTTACTCTTTTTTACCATCCATCCTTTCCTGAGTCCCTTCACTCCGGTTCCCAACCCCCCGCCAAGTTAGTTTAAATCCTCCCCAACAGCTCTAACAAAGCTGCCCGTGAGAATATTGGTCCCCCCCAGGGTTCAGGTGCAACCCCTCACTTTTGAACAGGTCATACCTCCCCCAGAAGAGATCCCAAGAACCTGAAGCCCTTCCCCCTCCATCAACTTCTCAGCCACGCATTTATCTGCCAAATCATCCTGTTTCTACCCTCACTGGCACATGACACAGGCAGCAATCCAGAAATTACTACCTGGGAGGTCCTGCTTCTCAGCTTTCTACCTAGCTCTCTAAATTCTCTTTTCAGGACCTCTCTGCTTTTCCTTCCTATGTCATTGGTACCAATATGGACCAAGACATCTGCTGCTCTCCCTCCCTCTCCAAAATTTTGTGGACATGATCCGAGACACACCTGACCCTGGCACCTGGGAGGCAACATACCATCCAGGTGTCCCATTCACGTCCACACAATCTCCTGTCTATTTCCCTCACTATCAAGTCCCCTATCGCTACCGCTCCCTTCTCCCTCTTTCCCTTCTGCACCACGGACCCAGGCTCGGTGCCTGTAACCCGGTCACCATGGCACTCCCCTGGAGGTCATCCCCCTGGAGGTCATCCCCCACAAAAGTATCCAAAGCGGTTTACTTGTTTTTGAGGGGAATGGCCACAGAGGTGCTTTGCTCTAACTGCCAATTTCCATTTCTCCTGACAGTCACCCAGCTATTCGCCTCCTGCAACTTCAGGGTGACCACCTCCCTGTAGCTTTGATCAATTATATCCTCACTCTCACGTACAAGCTGAAGGTCATCCAGTTGTTGCTCCAGATCCCAAACACGGTCTTTAAGGAGCTGCAGCCGGATGCACTTCACGCAGATGTAGTTACATAGAAAACCTACAGCACAATAAAGGCCCTTCGGCCCACAAAGTTGTGCCCGGGAGACTCTGGGTCTCCCCGTTCTCCAACATTCCGCATGAGGAACACACCACAGCCATTTAAATGGTACAGTAAGAGAGGGAAAAAAAACAAAAACGAAAGCTTAACAGACGCTTTACACAGAGCTGACGCCTCTCGCCACTGGCCTACTTCCGACAATGGCCACTCCGCTTATCCCTTCTGTACTTTTATTTAGTTGGTAGAACTCTGTTGACACCGCTGATAGACCACGTACAATGGACAAATGCTCTCGAAGCTCCCTTTTTAAATAACCACCGCCGACCTGCGAGAAATCCCTCTTGGTAAAGCTCTGTTGATGCCGCTGATAGGCCACGTACAATTGGGCAAAGATTTCTTCAAACAAGTCTGATTGAAGTTCCCAACAATGATTGGAAAGACATCAAGGTAGACTGTTTCTTGTTTGCTAATCATGACAGTCAATACATTGAGTACTTATTTAACATCAGCCTTTGGTGGTATGTAAACTGCGGTCAGAATCACGGAGAACTCTCAGTGAGTACAACAGATGGCACTTATCATTTGAAGTTCCAAGTCAGGGGAACGAGAGTGCTATGTCCGAGCACCACAAAGAGTTCACCAGCACCTTTTCACCAGGAAACCAACATACAACTCCACAGTTACCTTGGCAGTGGTTCTTCTCAACCGACTTTCTATGAGAAATTAATTCAGTGTTTCTCTGTCGTAACAATTCAATGTTAACCACACACCAGTGTTTCCAGCATGCCCTTTAACTAATTTTCTGTCTGCTTCTTTCTGCCACTCCCTCCCACCAGAACTACAACAGTGGGGCCCTACAGCACATCAGGCTCCGTTTTCACCTTATGACTTCAGACCTCTCCAGTGTGACGTTGCCTGCTATTGCCTCTCATCCTCCCCTTCGCTTTCTTTTCTTGATTTTAAGTGCATCACCCTTCCATAAGACCCTGGCTGGCCATAAGTAACATCAACAAACACTTCCCAAGGAACATTCTACTGCAAGTACAGGGAATGGAGCAAATGATCTTTTATCTTTGTAGTTTCCAGGTCTCCTTGGACCTCTTTCAGTATACTGAAGTATTTAATGTTTCCACCAATGTAATGTAGAGGCCAAATACAGATTGGGTGACTGCTTTGTGGAAGACCTAAATGAAATCTGCCAGTGCAACTGAGAGCTTCCAGTTGCCTATCACTAATTCTCAATCCCATTGTGACTTTTTTTTCTTCTTAAAATGCTTCCTCTCACATTTCTTCACTTTTCCCAAATGCCACCATCTTTTCCCAGGCTCCAACTGCCTGTATGTTGTCTCTCTGCCTCCTCCAAGCTCACTCATCAACCTTGCTTTGTATTATTGGTAAATCTAGATACATTAGTATGGCATCATAGTGGTTGTTACTGGGCTTGTGTCCAGAGGGACACAACTAACAAATAGTTCCTGTAGTACATACCACCTGCTACGAGGAGTGCAAAGTTCCCATTCTATCAGGTGGAATTACAGCTCAGTTATTGTGTAATGAAATATCCAGCATATACAGTAATTCTTCTTTGGATAATCTTTACTTATGGAACTAAGATATGCCTTGAACATGCATTAACACTCAGAGAATAAAGAGCAGAGTAGGCATAAGGCTAAGTAAAGACTTAACACAATCAAGTTAACTTTATATAAGAACAGCATATGCTGGAAATACACAGTTAAGCGGAAATTGATTTTAAACATTCAAACACACTTATTCCAAAATGTTAATGCTTATTTCCACCGAAGAAAGTAATTTCAAACTGTGATATTTGACAATTCATTCAACTCCTTAAATAATTTGATACCCCTGCCTTCTGTCACTAAATGGAAATCAAATGCCTTCAGAATTAATAACAGGTTAATTGGAAAAAATTAAAGCAAAAATTACACAATTGTATCTTTAGAAAAACATAGTGACCAAAGGTAGCCAGCAAGCCATTGCAGAGCAGGGCTGGGCAGCAAACTATTTAACCATAGTGAAAGGACTGAGATGAGTTTCCCAAAATTGACAAGTTGGCAACTTTGCTGGTCAAACAAAACAGATTTATGCTTGTTTGCACTTGTACTGCTAAAAAATTTGATATTTCTGTCTATGGGAGCAAGGACTATATGATAACTCACATTCTGCTCCACAGAAGCAGGATAAGAATTTTATTCTGTTGGCTCCCAGGAATTTTAGCATTAAGTTTGAGTATATCTGGGTCTTTGAAACTCCAAAGGGCAAATGACTCACAAATGAAAGTAATTTTTGCAGTTGATTATGTTGGCCAGAAAGAACTAGCCTACAAATCAGTGAATTTGAATAAGGTCAAGGATAGTGGAAGTAGACTAACTAATTGTTTTTGTCCTTGCCATGAATTGAAAGAATGGAGACTGCCATTTTGTGAAGCTGCTCTGTAGCCTCCATTTTGTGAGTTTTCTTGTAAACTGGTTCTGCTCAGGAATAAGACCATAAGACATAGGAAAAGAATTAGGCCATTCAGCCCATTGAGTCTGCTCCGCCATTCCATCATGGTTGATCCCAGATCCCATTCAACCCCATACACCTAGTTTCTTGCCATATCCTTTGATGCCCTGACCAATCAGGAAATGATCAACTTCTGCTTTAATTATACCCACGGACTTGGCCTCCACCGCAGTCTGTGGCAGAACATTCCATAGATTTATTACTGTGATGGAATCTTATGTTTTATTCATTATGGACTGTGCCTTTAAGAATCACGCCTGTAAGAGAGAGAGAGACGTACAGCACAAGAAGCTTGCTGCAGAGAGAGAGAGAGGGGAGGAGCTACATGATAGACAGCTGGTGTTCAGCACACCCGTATTTAAACAAGCGTAACTGTCTCTTTCGCAGGACACGCAGATGCACGAAGGCTGGTGGCGGAATTGCCACTGAACTTTTAAGTGCCCACAAGGGTGGGGTTGAGGATCGATTAAGAGGAATCAATCTGTTACTATCAGTGCGTGTAAGGGCGACCCTGTGGAATCTACTGGTGTGTCTAACCCTTGCCTGGGTTGGTACATTATCACTTGAAGACGGCGCTCTTAAGTTGGTCACGTTTGGATAACTTGGAAGATTTGGAGGACATCGAGGAGGATTGATGACACCTGTTTACTTGGATTACAAATCTCTCTCTCTCTCTCACTTCAATCCCGTGGACTGAACTGACTTCCCTTACCACACCATCGTAAGACTGTATCACTTACCACCTAAGCTTGAAGAAGTTTGGGGATTTATATATATTCAACTATACATGCATAACACCATTAACGCTTGATTTACCTGGTTTAAGTTACTATATGATGTAGTTTCTAATAAAACAGTGTTTCGTTAACAGCAAAACCAGACTCCAGGTGTGTTCTATTGCTGCTGATACTTTTACAGGGTTGCGTGTACGTGACAATTACTCTCTGGCTAAAAAAAAATCCTTCTTACCTCCGTCCTAAAGGGTTGTCCCTCAATTTTGAGGCCGTACCCTCTGGTTCTGGATAACCCCACCATAGGAAATATCCTCTCCACATCCACCCTATCTATTTCTTTTAACATTCCGTACGTTTCAATGAGATCCCCTCTCATTCTACTGAATTCCAGTGAGTACAGGCCCAAAGCTGCCAAACACTCCTCATATGTTAACCCCTTCATTCCCAGAATCATCCTCATGAACTTCATCTGGACTCTCTCCAATGACAACACATTCTTTCTGAGATATGGGTCCCAAAACTGAGTGTCTTGGGTCCAAGTGCAGCCTGACTAGTGTCTTATAAAGCCTCAGCATTATCTCCTTGCTTTTATATTCTATTCTGCTTGAAATAAATGTCAACATCATATTTGCCTTCTTTATCACAGACTCAACCTGTAAATTAACCTTCTGGGAGTCTTGCATAAGGACTCCTAAGTCCCTTTGCACCTCTGATGTTTGAATCTTCTTCCCATTTAGATAATAGTCTGCACTTTTGTTCCTTTTACCAAAATGCATTATCATATGTTTCCCAACAACGTATTCCACCTGCCTTTATTTTTGCCCATTCTTCCAATTGCTCTAAGCCCTGCTGCATTGCTTCCTCAGCACTACCTACCCCTACACATATCTTCATATCATCTGCAAATTTTGCCACAAAGCCATCAATTCCATTTTCTAAATCACTGACAAACGATGTGAATAGTAGCAGTCCCAATACTGACCCCTGAGGAACACCACTATTCACCAGCAGCCAACCAGAAAAGGTCCCTTTTATTCCCACTCGCGGCCCCCTGTCAGTCAGCCATTCTGCTATCCATGCCAGTTTCTATCCTGTACCTTGTTAAGCAGCCTCATGTGTGGCACCTCATCCAATGTCTCTGAAAATCCAAGTAAATGACATTCACCGCCTCTCCTTTGTCCACCCTACTTGTTACTTCCTCGAAGAACTTCAACAGATTTGTCAGACAAGATTTCCCTTTACAGAAACCAAGCTGATTTTGACTTATTTTATCATTAGTCTCCAGGTATCCTGAAACCTCAATCTTAATAATGGCCTCCAACACTCTCCCTACCACTGAGGTTATGCTAACTAGCCTATAATTCCCTTTCTTTTGCCTTCCTCCCTTCTTAAAGAGTGGAGTGACATTTGCAATATTCCACTCCTCTGGGACCATGCCAGAATTAAGTGATTCTTGAAAGATTATGACTAATGCATCAGTTGTCTCTTCAGCAACTCTCTCAGGATTCTGCGATGTAGTCCATCTGGTCCAGGTGACTAATCCACCTTAAGACCTTTGAGTTTGCCTAGCATTTTTTCCTTTGTAATAGCAATGGCACTCACTCCTGCTCCCTGACACTCAGACCTCTGGCACACTGAGTGAAGACTGATGCAAAGTACTAATTACGTTCATCTGCCATTTCTCTGTCCCCCATTACTACCTCACCAGCATCATTTTCCAGTAGTCCAAAATCAACTCGCACCTTTTTACTCTTTATATAAACTGAAAAAAATTTAGTATCCTGCTTTATATTATTGGCTAGTTCGCCCTCATATTTCATCTTTTCTGTTCTTATAGCTTTTTTAGTTGCCTTTTGTTGGATCTTAAAAGCTTCCCAATCACTTCTGCTACATTATATGCCCTTTCCTTTGCTTTTATGCAGTCCTTAACTTCCCTTGTCAGCCACAGTTGCCATTTGAGGACTTCTTCTGTAGGACATATCTATCCTGCACCTTGTGAACTATTCCCAGAAACTCTGGCCCTCTCTGTTCTGCCATCATCCCCGCCAGTATCCTCCTCCAATCCACCTGGGCAAGCTCCTCTCTCATGTCTCTGTAATGTAATTCCCTTTATTCCATTGCGATACTGATACATGTGAGTTATGTTTCTCCCTCTCAATTTGCAGTAAATTATGATCACTGCCTCCCAAGGGTTCCTTTATATTAAGCTCCCTCATAAGATTTGGGTTATTACACAACACCCAAACTAAGCTAGCCTTTCCCTGAGTAGGCTCAAGCACAAGCTGCTCTAAAAAGCCATCTCATTGGCATTCCCCTCTTCTGATCGGACACCAACCTGATTTTCCCAATCTCCTTGCATATTGAAGTCCCCCATTTCAATTGTGTCATTGCCTTTATTACATGCCTTTTCCACCTCCCTTTGCAATGTCAACCCCACATCTTGGCTACTATTTGGAAGCCTTTATATGATTTCCATAATGGTGAAATCATTACCCTTCTTACCCTTCTCTGACCCTATGTCACCTCTTTCAAAAGATGTAATTCCATCTCTTACCACAGAGACACACCACTGCCTGTGCCTTCCTCCCTATCCTTTCGACACAAAGTATATCCTTTAATGTTAAGCTCCCAACTATGATCTTCTTTCAGCCACGACTCAGTGATGCCCACAATGTCATACCAACCAATCTCTAATTGCACCACAAGTTTGTCCATCTTATTCCAAATGGTACTTGCATTTAAATACAGCACCTTCAGTCCTACATTCATCACCCTTTTGACTTTTGCCTACATTCATCACCCTTTTGACTTTTGCCCCTGTGGTACAATTTAACTCTTTGCTCTGTCTGCATTTGTACCCAGTCACTGTATCAATGTGCTTTAAAATAGTCACACTGATGCTCCTGATAATCTGCTGGATTAGAAATCATTTCCAAATAAGTTATTTGTGAGGTGTTCTTTTGTATGATAGAATATGCAGGTTTATGAATATTGGGGTCTGTACCTCCCTTGATTAACTCGAGCCTCATAACTAGTTGGTCTGCTCTGATCTAGAACAAAGAGACATAAATTACCAGTTGCCACTTGCCAAAGAGAGGACAATAAATTGATGCTGGCTTGGACCACAGCCAATACAAAGGTAACAGGTCAGTTAGATGAGACCTTGAGCCAACAAGATTGAAACACAACATCTGAACTGACAAGAAGTGTTTAAAAGTAACGAGCTTCGAATGCAAAGCAACAGCATCTCCAAAGACCAACCATCGCAGATGTGGTGGACTCCAAGTTGGAGACGTGGAGATGACATTGGGGCCACAGGGAACACCTGGCCACCGTAGACTCTTTTGCATGAGTAATACCTTTTCTATTCTTTGACTGTTCACGAAAGATCAGACAACCTCTTAGGTGTGTACTCAGCTAGTCACTTTGTAAATTCATGTGCTTGTTAGTTGAGATGCTAAAGTACTTGTCAGTAAATACAGATTCTCTCTGTCCTCAACTGATCATTATTACTAAGGGGTAATCCTTGAAATTACAATCGTGTGATATTTATGACACTTCTCTGGAGTCAAATTGCCATAATATTGCAACAAATATTAAAGAATAACACATATGCAATTATATCATCCATGGCCACAACTTAACCTCTAAGTGAACTATACACTTTAAATCCAGAAGATGGCACTGGTAGAATTAGAACAGTACATCATCCCCTTTACTTACAACTGGCTGCTTTGTGATATCCACCAAGTCCTTAATGTTGTAGTACTGATGCTTCTCAAATGCTGAGAACAACATGTCCAGAACTTGTTGCTTGTCAGCCCGGGCACGCTTTCCGTCTTCCTTCTTCTTCCTCTCATATTCAATCTAACAGAAAGCTCAAGATTAGTAAAGTGATATTGCACTCAGAGTAAAGGCACAGCAGTACTTCTCTTCCAGGAAACCAATTCTTTCTAAGTCATTGCATCAGTTACTGACAGGGAGATTCCCAGTGTTGCTAACTGTCTAGTTTCCTTATCAGATCTGTGAGGAGACAAGAAGCTCAGGGACCCATCACCAGATCTCCAGGGTCACCGTCTGGGTTTCCCTGCACCGGTTGATATGTTAATTGGTCATTGTAAATTGTGCTGAGGTAAAATCAGGAGGTTCGGGGTGGTGCACCTGAAGGGTCCATGCTGCATCTCAATGAATAAAATACACAGGTACCACATTACAACTGGATACCTGTATCCAAGAGGGCCCTTCTGCTGTCTCTCCTACAGGGCAGAAATAGCTTCTTGGCTTTCTGGCCTGCAGCAGCTTCATGAAACATAGAGACATGATTTACAAAGTGCAAATATTCATTCTTCACATATAGGTGAAGGGGCTTTAGATTTCTCAGTTCAATAAAATGATGCAGCCTCAACAAGCAACCCCTGAGAGGGTGCTCCTGCACTTTCCCAAAGAAAGGACATCCCTCTCGCACTCTTTCCGATCAGTTTTACCTCGAGGCTTTTGTTTGCCACATCCTGAATTGTATATGAGTGTGTGTACATGTCTTTCTCAAGTGCACAATTTTACCATGTAGCTCCTGCCTCTGAGCAGGACACACAGTCAGTGTCTACAGGTACGTTCAATGCCAGTGTCAATGGCTAAATAACAGTCTAGAGAGGGAAACACTGCCTTGTGAAAGTGGTGGCCAGGGAGATCAGGAACAGTGTCCATAGAGCTCTGAGGTTTACAAAGCAATTGGATATTTCTGCTATGTGTCTTGGTAACAATCTAAGCACCAGTCAAGGAAATAGTTTGTGGATGCACCAGTGAATCAGACCAAGTTCCTGTTCATATCCATCCACAACAGTCCATTTTCCAATCTGATACCATCATGAGGTATCTGAATACTCACAAGACAGACAATCGAAAATGGGCAAAAGTATCAGAAGTTCAGGGAAGTTAGCCAAGCTTGCTCCACGAGCTGAACTTTCAACAGTTAATGCTTCTAACCTGCCCTGCACCAAGGACTCTTCACCCATTGCTGTGTTCTGAACTACTCCTCGGTCCAACCACATAAGAAAATAGGAACATAAATAGGCCACTCGGCCCTTCAAACCTGGACTGTATATGCCAGGGGTCCCCAACCTTTTTTGCACCGCGGACCGGTTTAATATTGACAATATTCTTGCGGACCGGCCGACCAGGGGTGGGGGGTGGTGTGGTGTTAATCATGATCAGAACATAGGTGATAAGTCAACTATGAGTCACTTATCAGTAGCTAATACACTCAATTTTGTTTCTAAAAGGGTTTATCTAACGAATGTAAAATCAAACACACAGCACATATTTTCCTCACATGAATATAGTGATAAGTCAATTATAAGTCATAAGGGGGTTCTTTATGTCCAGTTTATTCCGCAGTTTAGTTTTCATTGCATTCGTGGCTGTCTCAGGATATTCAGCCTTGACTTTGATCCAGAATGCCGGCAGAGATGTTATGTCAAACATACTTTTCAGCCCATCATCATTTGCAAGCTCGAGTAGTTGATCTTTTTCCCGCACTGACATGGATGATTCACCGGGGATATTCACAAGTGGGTCACGGACCCATTCCTTTGCACATCTTGGGTCATTTGCGGTTGGGATGTAACGCTCGAATTCTGTCGACAGCGAAGATAGGTGTTGGCGCACCAGCTGTAGCCTCAGTCTCTCCCAAATTCCCAGTTAATGTTGGGAACGTGTCAAATATGCCCTGTCCACTTGCCGTCCCCACAGTTCGAATTTGGCTGTGAAAGCAGACACTTTATCTGCCAACTTGAAGACAGTTGTCATTCTCCCCTGAAGTGACAAATTGCGTTCATTGAGCAAGTTGAAGATGTCACACAGATAAGCGAGTTTTGCTATCCACTCCTCATCACTAAAGTGTGCTGCCAGTGGTGACTCTTTTCCTGAAAGAAATCTCTGTAGCTGCTCTCTTAACTCAAAAACCCTGGCCAGGGCTCTCCCCCTTGATAGCCACCTGACGTCAGTGCGTAAGAGAAGGCGTTTGTGCATCCATTTCCTCGCAAAGCTGCTCAAACAGACGTGAGTTAAGGGCTTTTGCTTTGATGTGATTGATAACTTCAACAATGTCACTCAATATGTTGTTAAAATCAGGTGACATTTTTCGGCTAGCCAGCATTTCCCTGTGTGTGACACAGTGTGTAGACTGGCATTCAGGAGCAACCTCTTTGACTCGGGTAGTGAAACCAGATTCGTTAAGCTGTGCTTCGATGTCCTCCGCTATGTCATCGATTCTCCTTGAAACTGTGTTAGCTGCAGCTTCTCCCAACAGTTCACGGCACATGTCCTTGGCAGCAGGCAGAATCAATTCTTCACCAACAGTGAAAGGCTTCTTAGCCTTAGCAATACGGCTAGCCACTAAGTACGACACTCTCAGAGCAGCAGCATTTGTGGAGGTGGTGGATCTCAGCACTTGCTTCTGTCCCGCTTGCTCACGTTTTTTCTGCTCAAAAAACTCAACGGGTTTGTCTTTCAGTGCAGGATGCTTGGACTCAAGGTGCCGAAGCAGATTTGAGGGCTTCATTGCCTCATTAGACAGCTTGTCTCCACATATCACACACAGGGGGCTTGGAGCATGCGAGTCACCGGTCACAATAAAGCCATGTTTTATGTATGACTCGTCGTATTTTCTGTTGAAGGAAGTTTTCTTTTTTTTTGCAGTCTTGGCCTCAGCTGTCTCTGCATTATCATCATCGTTAGGCCTTTTATGTCCGCTACTATCTCTTCCAAAGAAACTTTCAAGCGACGTTTGTTTTTTACTCAAGTAGTTGTAAGTTAATGACCAACTGATGTCCTTGCGTGCGTTCAAGTTCAACAGTGTGTGACAGAGAATGAGGAAAGGTGCAGTTGACTCATATCCTTTCCTTGTGGCCCGGTAGCACATGCTTTGCGGCCCAGTGGTTGGGGACCACTGGTATATGCAATATGATCATGGTTAAGACTTATCTGCTCTGATATGCTAGATCTTTTTTAAAGATCTCTATTGACAGTTTCCACAATCTACCCCAGTGGAGAACTAATGATCAAATTCTGCTGCACGCTTAGACTGTGCCAACCATATGAACAGTTTTAACCTATAAAACACACATCTTGACCTGAAGCGTTAACTGTTTCTCTCCCCACAGATGCTGCCTCAGCTGCTCTGCGTTTCACATGCATTAAGATGGGCAGAGAACAATAAATTGTGGCACTTGGTGAGGAAGAAGGATCTGGAAGTTGAGCACACAGATGCACAAGGATCAGCCAGTAATGTACCAGTGGAGAAGACAACAGAAGGAAAAGGCAGAGGAACTGTTAGGTGAGCAAAGATGTGTACATATCATCATTCAAAATTTATGGAAGGACATCCAACTAAAGGGACTATTGAGGAAATTAAATCTGGAGGTGATAGAGGCATAGATTAATTTACCCCTAGTGAAAATGCCAGAAGTTATTGGTTGTATGGAATGTTCTCAGTTACAGTCTCTCTGCATTTGAAGTTGGACTGATTATTCCTGTCATAACTGATCCGGCAGCTAACCATTCAGATCAGAGAACAAAATGGAATAGGGATCTAGAATCTCATCCCACAAACCTGCAACAAGCAAAACAGTTGACAGTCTGAACACCTGTGCCTCTGCACTGTTCAGTTGACATTGTGCATGCTCTTGACAATCACAGTCAGTAAGTGCTATCTGAGGTAGACTGGAGTCAGGAAAAGGGGTGACGCAGCTTTGATCATTCCATTAACCTCTGGTGTTATTCGTACCAAGAGATGTTGGAACCCCGAGAGGAAGCACACAAACTTTGGGCAGCCTGGGTCCGCACATCTTGTCACTACCTCTTCCCTCAAGGGTCCCTTTCTTTCACAACCAGCTATCAGTAATATGCAACAGCAGATCAAACTCATCTTTCTAAGCAGAAACAGTACTAAATATACTGTCCTTGAAATGCTACTGGGTGGCACATTTGTTTGTGATTCACTATTGAGTTTGATCAAATACACGATTGTTTTTGGTGTGTGGGTGATACACTTTGGAAGTGTTATTTTGTGCTCAATGTGTAGGAGATGGAGACAAGACGTGGTTTCAAACAGAATTCTAAGCATGTTGGAATGCAAAATTCTTCAATGCAGAGGCCAAGGGCTCTTGTTGATTTAAGCCACTGCACAGTACACTGGCAGTTAGAGAGCTCACAGCTCCAGAGATCCAGGTTCAACCCCGACCTCAGGTGCTGCCTGTGTGGGGTCTGCCCGCTCTCCCTGTGACTTCACGGGTTTCCCCTGGGTGCTCTGCTTTCCTCCATATGTGGTTTGATAGCTTAATTGGATGCTGTAAATGGCCTCCATTGTGTCGCTGAGTGGTAGAATCTAGGGTGATTGATAGGAACGCTGGGAGAAGAACATAGGATCAATGACGCTGATTCAATAGGCCAAAGGGTCTGTTTAAGTGATCTATAAGTATCATTCAATGGATGGGGAGGCAATAAAGGCAGACTAATTGTTCACTGGAATGGTTGGAATACCTGAGACATCTCTAAGAGGTTTGGATTTGCACCTACCAGATTGCTGCATTCTTGGGGCCTGTGTCTGCTGTCCAACAGGTCCCACGATCACATGTTGAACCTCTCCCAATCAGTAATCACAATCATTTCCCTCCATGACTTCTACATCTCACCATCCTGACTGCCAGTGGCCAGTCCATCTGACTGATCTCAGTCCAGAGATCATGTCCTAGTGATGTCTCTCCCAAGCTCTCATTCCAGACTGCTCTCCATTCAGCCTATAAACTAGAAACCTCAGCCCAAACAGAACAGCTGAAGAGGAGACTGCGAAAAAAACATCTTTGCGTTGTAAAGGTCCCTCACTTCTAGATTAAGTACTGAACACCCCTTCCTGATTATTGGGCACACTACAACTTCTAACCCTGACATCTGAATCATGTATGCATATAATGTACCTTAACAATACACAATGAAATTTAGATTATCCGCCTATTTTAAAAGCTCCCTAAGTCATGTACTGTACCTGCAAGAATACTGCAGACATTTTTAGCATACAACCCCAATGAACAGAAATGGCATTGAAAATGTGGAAAATAAATCAAAAGAGATAATGGGGGAAATGGTTCAAAGCCTTAGTTCAAGGAAGTAGGAAGAAGGAAGAGGCAAAAAGGGGCAGGATGTAGTGGTATTGGAAAAGCATGAATAAGAAAGATGGTAAAAACAAGGATGAGAATTGTTAAATTGGGCTGATAGATATTTGATAGGACCCAAAGCGCTGGGAAGGACAGTGTGATGGATAGTACAGGATGTGTAGATAGCAGAGGTTGCTTAATTGCAAGTTTATGGAGGGTGTTGAAGAAGTTCACCTGGAAAAGATCTGAGATCAAAGGTCTCGTGACTCCTTAAACCACCGCCATGACCAATGGTACCTGTGAGCCAGGGGGAGGGGGTACAGATGTTTATATGACTCTGTTTGAGGGTCTCGGTAGGAAACAGGAAATGGTATCAGCAAAAGACAACAATATTATAGATGAAAGGAATGTTCTTTTTCACAGAAAGGATATGGCAACTCTAGAGAATGTGGGGCTAGTAGGTTTCCTACTAGCAGGGACATGAAACAGGTGACTGCATACATTTTGGGTATTAAGGATGACACTGAACTGGAAGAAATTGCAAAAGTGGCTGTACTGAACTACTGATGTCAGTGTAATGTGCAAAGGACCCATATTGATAGTAAGGTGAAGTGAGAGAGAGAAACAGATAGAAACAGAAGATTCAATTAAGAGAAGTGAAAAAGATTTGTGAGGATGTTACTGAATGCTTGTGTTCTATGGAGAGGTCGGACAGACTGGGGCCTTAGCCCCAGGAACAGAGGCTGAGGGGTAATAAAATCATGAGGGGAACACATAAAGTGAATGGCCAGTCTTTTTCCCAGGATATGAGAGCCTAAAACCAGAAGGCAGAGATTTACATTGAGATGGACCCAAGGGACAACTTTTCCCACACAGAAAGTGATGAGGTGCTAGAGGAAGTGGTAGAGACTCATACAATTATGACATCTAAAATGCATTTGGACATTTCCATGGACAGGAAAGATACATGGGCCAACACGAGCAAACAGGACCGGCCTGGGCAGGCACATTTGGTTACCACAGAGCAGTTAGGCCGAAGGGCCTGCTCCCTGTGCTGACAGACTCTAGACGCATGCTGCCTCACAACTGTGCAGCCAATTGAGGCAGACAGCCTTGTTCTTTCAGCAAAACACAGAAAGCAAAGAAAATGTGCATCTGTGTTCATATCCTCTACTCCAATCCAGTGCATTGTCGAGCATCTCTACCTGCCTTCCCGCTGAAAGGTAATATAACTGACATCTTAACAGCTACAGACTTTTATTTCAGTTCAAGTAAAACATAGACATAGTCAAACAGGAACAGTAAAGTGGCCCTTGTTAAATCCCTGCCTCGAATATTTTTCAACCCATGCTCCTGCCCCACTATAAATACACTTTCATCTTGCTCCCACGCTCGTACTGGAGACTCTAATACAGACCCTTAGCTGTAAAACACAGCAAGTTTGGTCACACGTCAATGTGACAGAAAAACTAATCACACTTACATTGTATTGATGGTTTGCAACAGGCTTATAATTTGTTGTTACAACCTTATCCAGTTGTAGGGAGAGACGGAATGGCTTTGATGATTCCTCGATTTGTTGTCTAGAGTGTGGGGACAAAAATAAAATTATTCTAAGTTAGCAATGTTACTGTATTCTAAATTACCATAGCATATTCAGCAAAGACAAGTAGCACTGAGTCAAGGCAGGAGGAGAAGATGGCGGTGCGCCTGCGTGTGCACAGCCCTCGGTGAAAAATGATATCGTATCTGTTAAATAGGGGCCGTGGACAATTCAGATTTGATGGAGAATGGATGTGAAAGCACGAAGGAACATCCGGAGAAATTTCTGAAAAGCCTATTCGCTGCTTTTGTTACTGTGTGGTTGCAAATCTTTCGGAGAGTAGGCCTCAAAATCCCCAGCCTTGCCTGCTTTTGGCGACCGAGGTTGAGGTCGAATCATTCGCTCAGTACTCGGTGTTGGAGAGCTGATCAGAACTCGAAGTTTTCGCATGACTCAGAGTCGGACTGTGGTCGGCATGGCAGGGAGAGTTTTTCTTCCTTCTCCCGTCTGCGTGAGATGTGGGACATTTGAGAGACTTTGAACTTTTACTGTGCTCACGGACTTCTTCATCAAGTTATGGTATTGTTACACTGTTTGTAACTATATGTTATAATTATGTGGTTTTGTCAGTTTTTTCAGTCTTGGTCTGTCCTGTATTTTGTGATATCACACCAGAGGAAATAATGCATCATTTCTTAATGCATGCATTACGAAATGACAATAAAATAGGACTACGTGTCTTCATAATCATAAACATGAATACGATGACCAAAGGCTTCATCACAAACAACTGGCTTTCAGGAGACTTACAGCATGAGACTGAGAGTGAGAAGGGTGAGATAGTTCGGGTAAGAGAGAGAATGAGTTGGCAGGGCCTGGGGAAGACACGATGGAGAGTTGGGGGAATGGGGTGGGAGGGGAGGGGTAGGAGGATGGGAATGTCAGAGGGGGAGTGGTGAGGGCTAAGGAGTGGCTGACACAAGAGGGAAAAGGATGGGAGGTGGGGGAAGAGATCAGGTGAAAGGATCGGGGACGGGGAGGGGTCAGGATAGAGCAGGTGCGGGTAAAAGGGCAGAGACAGGGAGGAGGCGGGGATTGAGGGATCAGTGGCTAGAGGAGGTGGAGGGAGAGAGGATGAGGAGAGAAAGTGCGGGAGGGGGCAGAAGGGGCAGGGATGAGAGGATGTAGTTTAAAAGGGGTGGGAGTAAGGGGGTGCAGGTGGAAGAGGGATAGTAGTGAGAGGTTGTGTCTGGGAGACGGAAGGATGAGAGGAGGGAAAGAGTGGGGAAGAGAATAGGTGGGTGGGGGAGGAATTGTAAGGTGGGGACTAGGATAAGATGGTAGAACGGATGGATGGAATGGAGTGGGTGCAGAGGGGTAAAAGGTGGTGACTGGGAGAGAGTGGAAGGGGTAGGAAGAGGCGGAAGAAGGTGGGGGGAGGTAGAATGGGGAGACGCAGGGGAGAAGATGGAGGGGTGAAGTTGGGGGGACAAAAGGTGGGGGAGAAAGGATGGGGAGAGAATGAGGGGGGAGAGAAACATAGAAAACCTACAGCACAATACAGGCCCTTCATCCCACAAAGCTGTGCCGAACATGTCCCTACCTTAGAAATTACCTAGGGTTACCCATAGCCCTCTATTTTTCTGAGCTCCATGTACCTATCCAGGAGTCTCTTAAAAGATCCTATCGTATCCGCCTCCACCACCATCTTTGGCAGCCCATTCCACGCACTCAGCACTGTCTGTGTAAAAAACTTACCCCTGACATCTCCTCTGTACTTACTTCCAAGCACCTTAAAATTATGCCCTCTCATGCTAGTCATTTCAGCCCTGGGAAAAAGCTTCTGACTATCCACACATCTTATACACCTCTATCAGGTCACCTCTCATCCTCCGTTGCTCCAAGGAGAAAAGGTCGAGTTCACTCAACGTATTCTCATAAGGCATGCTCCCCAATCCAGGCAACATCCTTGTAAATCTCCTCTGTACCCTTTCTATAGTTTCCACATCCTTCCTGTACTGAGACGACCAGAAATGAGCACAGTACTCCAAGTGGGGTCTGACCAGAGTCCTATACAGCTGTAACATTACCTCTCGGCTCTTAAACTCAATCCCATGATTGATGAAGGCCAATACACTGTATGCTGCCTTAACCACACAGTCAACCTGCGCAGCAGCTTTGAGTGTCCTATGGACTCGGACCCCAAGATCCCTCTAATCCTCCACACTGCCAAGAGTCTTACCATTAATACTATATTCTGCCATCATATTTGACCTACCAAAATGAACCACCTCACACTGATCTGGGTTGAACTCCATCTGCCACTTCTCAGCCCAGTTTTGCATGCCCGCTGTAACCTCTGACAGCCATCCACACTATCCACAACACCTCCAACATTTGTGTCATCAGCAAATTTACTAACCCATCCCTCCACTTCCTCATCCAGGTCATTTATAAAAATCACGAAGAGTAGGGGGTCCCAGAACAGATCCCTGAGGCACACCACTGGTCACCAACGTCCATGCAGAATATGACCCGTCTACAACCACACTTTGCCTTCTACGGGCAAGCCAATTCTGGATCCACAAAGCAATGTCCCCTTGGATCCCATGCCTCCTTACTTTCTCAATAAGCCTTGCATGGGGCAGGGATTCAAGTTTTTGGATCATTGGGACCTCTTTTGGCGCAGGCGTGACCTGTACAAAAAGGACGGGTTACACTTGAATCCTAGGGGGACCAATATCCTGGCAGGGAGATTAGCGGGGGCTACTGAGGTGACTTTAAACTAGAATGGTTGGGGGGTGGGAATCAAATTAAAGAGGCTAGGCGTGAGGAGGTTAGTTCACGACAGAGGGATGGGAACCAGTGCAGAGAGACAGAGGGGTGTAAAGTAAGGGTAGAAGCAAAAAGTACTAAGGAGAAAAGTAAAAGTGGCAGGCCGACAAATCCAGGGCAAGCATTAAAAAGGGCCACTTTTCAACATAATTGTATAAGGGCTAAGAGAGTTGTAAAAGAGCGCCTGAAGGCTTTATGTGTCAATGCAAGGAGCATTCGTAATAAGGTGGATGAATTGAAAGTGCAGATTGTTATTAATGATTATGATATAGTTGGGATCACAGAGACATGGCTCCAGGGTGACCAGGGATGGGAGCTCAACGTTCAGGGATATTCAATATTCAGGAGGGATAGACAGGAAGGAAGGGGAGGTGGGGTGGCGTTGCTGGTTAAAGAAGAGATTAACGCAATAGAAAGGAAGGACATAAGCCGGGAAGATGTGGAATCGATATGGATAGAGCTGCGTAACACTAAGGGGCAGAAGACGCTGGTGGGAGTTGTGTACAGGCCACCTAACAGTAGTAGTGAGGTCGGAGATGGTATTAAACAGGAAATTAGAAATGTGTGCAACAAAGGAACAGCAGTTATAATGGGTGACTTCAATCTACATGTAGACTGGGTGAACCAAATTGGTAAAGGTGCTGAGGAAGAGGATTTCTTGGAATGTATGCGGGTTGGTTTTTTGAACCAACATGTCGAGGAACCAACTAGAGAGCAGGCTATTCTGGACTGGGTTTTGAGCAATGAGGAAGGGTTAATTAGCGATCTTGTCGTGAGAGGCCCCTTGGGTAAGAGTGACCATAATATGGTGGAATTCTTCATTAAGATGGAGAGTGACATAGTTAATTCAGAAACAAAGGTTCTGAACTTAAAGAGGGGTAACTTTGAAGGTATGAGACGTGAATTAGCTAAGATAGACTGGCAAATGACACTTAAAGGATTGGCGGTGGATATGCAATGGCAAGCATTTAAAGGTTGCATGGATGAACTACAACAATTGTTCATCCCAGTTTGGCAAAAGAATAAATCAAGGAAGGTAGTGCACCCGTGGCTGACAAGAGAAATTAGGGATAGTATCAATTCCAAAGAAGAAGCATACAAATTAGCCAGAGAAAGTAGCTCACCTGAGGACTGGGAGAAATTCAGAGTTCAGCAGAGGAGGACAAAGGGCTTAATTAGGAAGGGGAAAAAAGATTATGAAAGAAAACTGGCAGGAAACATAAAAACGGACTGTAAAAGCTTTTATAGATATGTAAAAAGGAAAAGACTGGTACAGACAAATGTAGGTCCCCTGCAGACAGAAACAGGTGAATTGATTTTGGGGAGCAAGTACATGGCAGACCAATTGAATAATTACTTTGGTTCTGTCTTCACTAAGGAGGACATAAATAATCTTCCAGAAATAGTAAGGGACAGAGGGTCCAGTGAGATGGAGGAACTGAGTGAAATACATGTTAGTAGGGAAGTGGTGTTAGGTAAATTGAAGGGATTGAAGGCAGATAAATCCCCAGGGCCAGATGGTCTGCATCCGAGAGTGCTTAAAGAAGTAGCCCAAGAAATAGTGGATGCATTAGTGATAATTTTTCAAAACTCTTTAGATTCTGGATTAGTTCCTGAGGATTGGAGGGTGGCTAATGTAACCCCACTTTTTAAAAAAGGAGGGACAGAGAAACCGGGGAATTATAGACCGGTTAGCCTAACGTCGGTGGTGGGGAAACTGCTGGAGTCAGTTATCAAGGATGTGATAACAGCACATTTGGAAAGCGGTGAAATCATCGGACAAAGTCAGCATGGATTTGCGAAAGGAAAATCATGTCTGACGAATCTCATAGAATTTTTTGAGGATGTAACTAGTAGAGTGGATAGGGGAGAACCAGTGGATGTGGTATATTTGGATTTTCAAAAGGCTTTTGACAAGGTCCCACACAGGAGATTAGTGTGCAAACTTAAAGCACACGGTATTGGGGGTAAGGTATTGGTGTGGGTGGAGAATTGGTTAGCAGACAGGAAGCAAAGAGTGGGAATAAATGGGACCTTTTCAGAATGGCAGGCGGTGACTAGTGGGGTACCGCAAGGCTCAGTGCTGGGACCCCAGTTGTTTACAATATATATTAATGACTTGGATGAGGGAATTAAATGCAGCATCTCCAAGTTTGCGGATGACACGAAGCTGGGTGGCAGTGTTAGCAGTGAGGAGGATGCTAAGAGGATGCAGAGTGACTTGGATAGGTTGGGTGAGTGGGCAAATTCATGGCAGATGCAATTTAATGTGGATAAATGTGAAGTTATCCACTTTGGTGGCAAAAATAGGAAAACAGATTATTATCTGAATGGTGGCCGATTAGGAAAAGGGGAGGTGCAACTAGACCTGGGTGTCATTATACACCAGTCATTGAAAGCGGGCATGCAGGTACAGCAGGCGGTGAAAAAGGCGAACGGTATGCTGGCATTTATAGCGAGAGGATTCGAGTACAGGAGCAGGGAGGTACTACTGCAGTTGTACAAGGCCTTGGTGAGACCACACCTGGAGTATTGTGTGCAGTTTTGGTCCCCTAATCTGAGGAAAGACATCTTTGCCATAGAGGGAGTACAAAGAAGGTTCACCAGATTGATTCCTGGGATGGCAGGACTTTCATATGAAGAAAGACTGGATGAATTGGGCTTGTACTCGTTGGAATTTAGAAGATTGAGGGGGGATCTGATTGAAACGTATAAGATCCTAAAGGGATTGGACAGGCGAGATGCAGGAAGATTGTTCCCGATGTTGGGGAAGTCCAGAACGAGGGGTCACAGTTTGAGGATAGAGGGGAAGCCTTTTAGGACCGAGATTAGGAAAAACTTCTTCACACAGAGAGTGGTGAATCTGTGGAATTCTCTGCCACAGGAAACTGTTGAGGCCAGTTCATTGGCTATATTTAAGAGGGAGTTAGATATGGCCCTTGTGGCTACGGGAGTCAGGGGGTATGGAGGGAAGGCTGGGGCGGGGTTCTGAGTTGGATGATCAGCCATGATCATAATAAATGGCGGTGCAGGCTCGAAGGGCCGAATGGCCTACTCCTGCACCTATTTTCTATGTTTCTATGTTTCTATGTGGTACCTTATCAAATGCCTTGCTGAAATCCATATACACTACATCTACTGCTCTACCTTCATCAATGTGTTTAGTCACATTCTCAAAAAATTCAATCAGGCTCGTAAGGCATGACAAAGCTATGCTGACTATTCCTACTCATATCATGCCTCTCCAAACGTTCATAAATTCTGCCTCTCAGGATCTTCTCCATCAACGTACCAACCACTGAAGTAAGACTCACTGGTCTATAATTTCCTGGGCTATCTCTATTCCCTTTCTTGAATAATGGAACAACATCCGCAAACCTCCAATCTTCCGGAGCCTCTCCCATCCTCATTGATGATGCAAAGCTCATCGCCAGAGGCTCAGCAATCTCCTCCCTTGCTTCCCACAGTAGCCTGGGGTACACTTCATCCAGTCCCAGTGACTTATCCAACTTGATGCTTTCCAAAAGCTCCAGCACATTTTCTTTCTTAATGTCTATATGCTCAAGCTTTTCAGTCCACTGTCAGTCATCCCTACAAACGCCAAGATCCTTTTCCGTAGTGAATACTGAAGCAAAGTACTCACTATGTACCTCTGCTATCTCCTCCGGTTCCATACGCACTTTTCCACTGTCACACTTGATTGGTCCTATTCTCTCACGTCTTATCCTCTTGCTCTTCACGTACTTGTAGAATGCCTTGGGGTTTTCCTTAACCCTGTCCACCAAGGCCTTCTCATAGCCCCTTCTGGCTCTCTTAATTTCTTTCTTAAGCTCCTTCCTGCTAGCCTTATAATCTTCTAGATCTCTATCATTACCCAGTTTTTTGAACCTTTCATGAGCTCTTTTCTTCTTGACTAGATTTACAACAGCCTTCATACACCACAGTTCCAGCACCCTACCATCCTTTCCCCATCTCATTGGAATGTACCGATGCAGAACTCCACGCAAATATTCCCTGAACGTTTGCCACATTTCTTCTGTACATTTCCTTGAGAACTGCTGTTCCCAATTAATGCTTGCCTGATAGCTTCATATTTCCTCTTACTCCAATTAAATGCGTTCCTAACTTGTCTATTCCTATCCCTCCCCAATGCTATGGTACAGGAGATAAAATTGTGATCACTGTCTCCAAAATGTTCTCCCACTGAGAGATCTGACACCTGACCAGGTTCATTTCCCAATACCAAATCAAGTACAGCCTCTCCTCTTCTAGGCTTATCTACATATTGTGTCAAGAAACCTTCCTGAACACACCTAACAAACTCCACCCCATCTAAACCCCTTGCCCTAGGGAGATGCCATTTCAACCGTATGTAGTTATACCGCTAAATGAACAATGTTCCTCCGGATCAGGGTACACGACACAGTACATACCACTCACACACAGCACAATGTTACCCCAGATAATTTTTTTAAAAAGGTGCATTTATGACACAAGTTAAAGAGTAAAGAGTATAACACTTGGTAGTTGGTGAGACCTGGGCAGTGGCTGGGAGTTCAGTAGTCTCACAGCCTGGGGGAAGAAGCTGTTTCCTAATCTAACAGTCCTTGTCCTGATGCTACTGTACCTCCTGTCTGATGGTGATGGGGCAGGGGGGTTCAAAGAGATTGATTGTTGGATGGATGGCAGGGATCACTGACAATGCGAAGGGCCCTGTGTGAGCAGCGCTCCTGGTAAATATCTCGGATGGGTGGAAAAGAGACCCCGATAATCCTTTCAGACGTCCTCACAATCCTTTGTTGGTCAGATGCCTTGCAATTCCCAAACCAGACGGTGATGCAGCTAGTCAGGACACTTTCAGTGGGGGTGGGGGGAGGCAGGAGTCTAGCTTGCCTTAATCTCCTCAGGAAGTCGAGACACTACTGTGCTTTCTTCACTACGGAGGTGGTGTTGCCCAGGTGCACTCCCAGAAACTTGGTGTTCCCAACTCTCTCCATGGAGGCAACAACAGGAATTCTGCAGATGCTGGAAATTCAAGCAACACACATCAAAGTTGCTGGTGAACGCAGCAGGCCAGGCAGCATCTCTAGGAAGAGGTGCAGTCGACGTTTCAGGCCGAGACCCTTCGTCAGGACTAACTGAAGGAAGAGTGAGTAAGAGATTTGAAAGTTTACGTGCAGTGAAGAGTGGTCAGTCTGCAGCTTCCTGATGGATCAGTGGTCGAGCCTCCGTTATGTCCCCTAGAGTGCAGTTCCTGATTAGTAGTGCACTTTTACCTCCCTCTCTATATTTTCTGAAAAATCAAAACTCTGGAACATTAAGTGCCCATTCCTGTCTCTCTCCCAACAAAGTCTCTGTAGTGGCCACAACATCAGAGTTCCAAGCTCTAGGTTCTTCACTTTTATCTGTAATACTCCCAGCATTAAATACACAAACTTCAAACTCTCCGTCCCATCGTATCCATTACATTGCTCCAGCCTGTTTTTACCTTCTTCTCCAACCCCCCACTTTCTGAGCTGGTGGAGGGGAGGAGGTGGAGGGGAGGAAGGTGGAGGAGAGGAGGTTGGGAGGAGGTGGAGGGGAGGGAAGGGAGGTGGAGGAGAGGAGGTGGAGGGGAGAATATGGAGGGTTGGAAGGTGGAAGGAAGGTGGAGGTGGAGGGAAGGTGGAGGGGAGGAGGTGGAGGGGAGGAGGTGGAGGGGAGGAGGTGGAGGGGAGGAAGATGGAGGGGAGAAGGTGGAAGGGAGGGAGGTAGGTGGAGGAGAGGAAGGTGGGGGGGAGAAAGGTGAGGGAGAGGAAGGTGAGGGAGAGGAAGATGAGGGAGAGGAAGGTGGGGAGAGGAAGGTGAGGGAGAGGAAGGTGAGGGAGAGGAAGGTGAGGGAGAGGAAGGTGAAGGTGGAGGGGAGGAAGGTGGGAAGGAGGTTGAGGGGAGGAGGTGGAGGGGAGATGGAGGAGGGGAGATGGAGGAGGGGAGATGGAGGAGGTGGAGGTGAGGATGGTGGAGAGGAGAAAATGGAGGGGAGAAGTTGGAGGGGAGGAAGTTGGAGGGGAGGAAGTTGGAGGGGAGGAAGTTGGAGGGGAGGAAGTTGGAGGGGAGGAAGGTGGAGGGGAGGAAGGTGGAGGGGAGGAAGGTGGAGGGATGGAAAGTGGAGGTGGAGGGGAGGAAGTTGGATGTGGAAGGGAGGGAGGTGGAGGGAAGAAGTTGGGGGAGGTGGTGGAGGGGAGGAAGGGGTTTGGGAAGAAGGTGGAGGGGAGGAAGGGGGATGGGAGGAAGGGGGATGGGAGGAAATGGGAGGGGAGGAAGGGGGAGGGGAGGAAGGGGGAGGGGAGGAAATGGGAGGGGAGGGAGGGGAGGAAGGGGAGGGGAGGAAGGGGAGGGGAGGAAGGGGTAGGGAAGGAAGGAGAGGTGAGGAAGGGGAGGGGAGGAAGGGGGATGGGAGGAAGGGGGATGGGAGGAAGGTGGAGGGGAGAAGGGGGAGGGGAGAAGGGGGATGGGAGGAAGGAGGATGGGAGAAGGGGGATGGGAGGAAGGGGGATGGGAGGAAGGGGGATGGGAGGAAGGGGGATGGGAGGAAGGGGGAGGGGAGGGAGGAAGGGGGAGGGGAGGGAGGAGGGGGAGGGGAGGGAGGAAGGGGAGGGGAGGGAGGAAGGGGAGGGGAGGGAGGAAGGGGAGGGGAGGGAGGAAGGGGAGGGGAGGAAGGGGGATGGGAGGAAGGGGGAGGTGAGGAAGGGGAGGGAAGGAAAGGATGTGGAGGGGAGGATGTGGAAGGGAGGATGTGGAGGGGAGAAGGTGGAGGGGAGAAGGTGGAGGGGAGAAGGTGGAAGGGAGAAGGTGGAGGGGAGAAGGTGGAGGGGAGAAGGTGGAGGGGAGGATGTGGAGGGGAGAAGGTGGAGGGGAGAAGGTGGAGGGGAGGATGTGGAGGGGAGAAGGTGGAGGGGAGAAGGTGGAAGGGAGAAGGTGGAGGGGAGAAGGTGGAAGGGAGCAGGTGGAGGGGAGGAGCAGGAGTGGAGGAGGTGGAGGGGAAGAGGTGGAGGGGAAGAGGTGGAGGGGAAGAGGTGGAGGGGAAGAGGTGGAGGGGAAGAGGTGGAGGGGAGGAGGTGGAGGGGAAGAGGTGGAGGGGAAGAGGTGGAGGGGAGGAGGTGGAGGGGAGGAGGTGGAGGGAAGGAGGTAGAGGGGAGGAGGTGGAGGGGAGGAAGGTGGGAAGGAGGTTGAGGGGAGGAGGAGGGGAGATGGAGGAGGTGGAGGTGAGGATGGTGGAGAGGAGAAAATGGAGGGGAGGAAGGTGGAGGGGTGGAAAGTGGAGATGGAGGGGAGGAAGTTGGATGTGGAAGGGAGGGAGGTGGAGGGGAAGGTGGAGGGGAGGAAGGGGATGGGAGGGAGGGGGAGGGGAGGGAGGAAGGGGGTGAGGGAGGAAGGGGGAGGTGAGGAAGGGGAGGTGAGGAAGGGGAGGTGAGGAAGGGGAGGTGAGGAAGGGGAGGTGAGGAAGGGGAGGAAGGGGAGGGGAGGAAGGGGTAGGGGAGGAAGGGGAGGTGAGGAAGGGGAGGTGAGGAAGGGGAGGTGAGGAAGGGGAGGGGAGGAAGGGGAATGGGAGGAAGGTGGAGGGGAGGAAGGTGGAGGGGAGGAAGGGGGAGGTGAGGAAGGGGAGGGGAGGAAAGGGAGGAGAGGATGTGGAGGGGAGGATGTGGAAGGGAGGATGTGGAGGGGAGAAGGTGGAGGGCAGAATGTGGAGGGGAGAAGGTGGAAGGGAGCAGGTGGAGGGGAGGAGCAGGAGTGGAGGAGCAGGAGGGGAGGAGCAGGAGGGGAGGAGGTGGAGGGGAGGAAGTTGGATGTGGAAGGGAGGGAGGTGGAAGGGAGGAAGGGGGATGGGAGGAAGGTGGAGGGGAGGAAGGTGGAGGAGAGGAAGGGGAGGGGAGGAAAGGATGTGGAGGGGAGGTTGTGGAAGGGAGGATGTGGAGGGGAGAAGGTGGAGGGGAGAAGGTGGAAGGGAGCAGGTGGAGGGGAGGAGCAGGAGGGGAGGAGGTGGAGGGGAAGAGGTGGAGGGGAGGAGATGGAGGGGAGGAGATGGAGGGGAGGAGGTAGAGGGGAGGAGGTAGAGGGGAGGAGGTGGAGGGGAGGAAGGTGGGAAGGAGGTTGAGGGGAGGAGGAGGAGGGGAGATGGAGGAGGTGGAGGTGAGGATGGTGGAGAGGAGAAAATGGAGGGGAGGAAGGTGGAGGGAAGGAAGTTGGATGTGGAAGGGAGGGAGGTGGAGGGGAAGGTGGAGGGGAGGAAGGGGATGGGAGGAAGGGGAGGGAAGGGAGGAAGGGGGAGGGGAGGGAGGAAGGGGGAGGGGAGGGAGGAAGGGGGTGAGGGAGGAAGGGGGTGAGGGAGGAAGGGGGAGGTGAGGAAGGGGAGGGGAGGTGAGGAAGCGGAGGGGAGGTGAGGAAGGGGAGGGAAGGAAAGGGAGGGGAGGAAGGGGTAGGGGAGGAAGGGGAGGTGAGGAAGGGGAATGGGAGGAAGGTGGAGGGGAGGAAGGGGGAGGTGAGGAAGGGGAGGAGAGGATGTGGAGGGGAGCATGTGGAGGGGAGGATGTGGAGGGGAGGATGTGGAGGGGAGAAGGTGCAGGGGAGAAGGTGGAGGGGAGAAGGTGGAGGGGAGAAGCAGGAGGGGAGGAGGTGGAGGGGAGGAAGGGGGATGGGAGGAAGGGGGAGGTGAGGAAGGGGAGGGGAGGAAGGGGAGGGGAGGAAGGGGTAGGGGAGGAAGGGGTAGGGGAGGAAGGGGAGGTGAGGAAGGGGAGGGGAGGAAGGGGAGGAGAGGATGTGGAGGGGAGGATGTGGAAGGGAGGATGTGGAGGGGAGAAGGTGGAGAGCAGAATGTGGAGAGGAGAAGGTGGAGGGGAGAAGGTGGAGGGGAGAAGGTGGAGGGGAGAAGGTGGAAGGGAGAAGGTGGAAGGGAGAAGGTGGAAGGGAGCAGGTGGAGGGGAGGAGCAGGAGGGGAGGAGGTGGAGGGGAGGAGGTGGAGGGGAGGAGGTGGAGGGGAGGAGGTTGAGGGGAGGAGGTTGAGGGGAGGAGTTGGAGGGGAGATGGAGGAGGTGGAGGTGAGGATGGTGGAGAGGAGATAATGGAGGGGTGGAAAGTGGAGGTGGAGGGGAGGAAGGTGTAGGGAAGAAGTTGGGGCAGGTGGTGGAGGGGAGGAAGGGGATGGGAGGAAGGGGGATGGGAGGAAGGGGGATGGGAGGAAGGGGGATGGGAGGAAGGGGGATGGGAGGAAGGGGAGGGGAGGAAGGGGAGGGGACGAAGGGGAGGGGACGAAGGGGAGGGGACGAAGGGGATGGGACGAAGGGGATGGGACGAGGGGGATGGGACGAGGGGGATGGGAGGAAGGGGATGGGAGGAAGGGGATGGGAGGAAGGGGGATGGGAGGAAGAGGGATGGGAGGGAGGAAGGGGGTGAGGGAGGAAGGGGGAGGTGAGGAAGGGGGAGGTGAGGAAGGGGTAGGGGAGGAAGGGGGAGGTGAGGAAGGGGTAGGGGAGGAAGGGGAGGTGAGGAAGGGGAGGGGAGGAAGGGGAGGGGAGGATGTGGAGGGGAGGATGTGGAGGGGAGGATGTGGAGGGGAGGATGTGGAAGGGAGGATGTGGAAGGGAGGATGTGGAAGGGAGGATGTGGAGGGGAGGATGTGGAGGGGAGGATGTGGAGGGGAGAAGGTGCAGGGGAGAAGGTGCAGGGGAGAAGGTGGAGGGGAGAAGGTGGAGGGCAGAAGGTGGAGGGCAGAAGGTGGAAGGGAGCAGGTGGAGGGGAGGAGCAGGAGGGGAGGAAGTTGGATGTGGAAGGGAGGGAGGTGGTGGGGAAGGTGGAGGGGAGGAAGGGGGATGGGAGGAAGGGGGAGGTGAGGAAGGGGAGGGGAGGAAGCGGAGGAGAGGAACGGGTAGGGGAGGAAAGGGGAGGTGAGGAAGGGAAGGGGAGGAGAGGATGTGGAGGGGAGGATGTGGAAGGGAGGATGTGGAGGGGAGAAGGTGGAGGGCAGAATGTGGAGGGGAGAAGGTGGAAGGGAGCAGGTGGAGGGGAGGAGCAGGAGGGGAGGAGTTGGAGGGGAGATGGAGGAGGTGGAGGTGAGGATGGTGGAGAGGAGAAAATGGAGGGGTGGAAAGTGGAGGTGGAGGGGAGGAAGTTGGCTGTGGAAGGGAGGGAGGTGTAGGGAAGAAGTTGGGGCAGGTGGTGGAGGGGAGGAAGGGGGATGGGAGGAAGGGGGAGGGGAGGAAGGGGGAGGGGGGGAGGGGAGGAAGGGGGAGGGGAGGAAGGGGGTGGGTGGAAGGGGATGGGACGAAGGGGTCGGGAGGAAGGGGGATGGGAGGAAGGGGAGGGGAGGGAGGAAGGGGGAGGGGAGGGAGGAAGGGGGAGGGGAGGGAGGAAGGGGGAGGGGAGGGAGGAAGGGGGAGGGGAGGGAGGGAGGAAGGGGAGGGGAGGGAGGGAGGAAGGGGAGGGGAGGGAGGGAGGAAGGGGAGGTGAGGAAGGGGAGGTGAGGAAGGGGAGGGGAGGAAGGGGAGGGGAGGAAAGGGAGGGGAGGAAAGGGAGGGGAGGAAGGGGGATGAGAGGAAGGCGGAGGGGAGGAAGGTGGAGGTGAGGAAGGGGAGGGGAGGGAGGTGGAGGGGAGGAAGGTGGAGGGGAGGAAGGTGGAGGGGAGGAAGGTGGAGGGGAGAAGGTGGAAGGGAGGGAAGTAGGTGGAGGGGAGGAAGGTGGGGGAGAGGAAGGTGGGGGAGAGGAAGGTGCGGGAGAGGAAGGTGCGGGAGAGGAAGGTGAGGGAGAGGAAGGTGGGGGAGAGGAAGGTGGGGGAGAGGAAGGTGGGGGAGAGGAAGGTGGGGGAGAGGAAGGTGAGGGAGAGGAAGATGAGAGAGGAAGGTGGAGGGGAGAAAGGTGGGGGAGAGGAAGGTGAGGGAGAGGAAGGTGAGGGAGAGGAAGATGAAGGTGGAGGGGAGGAAGGTGGAGGGGAGGAAGGTGGGGGAGAGGAAGGTGGGGGAGAGGAAGGTGGGGGAGAGGAAGGTGGGGGAGAGGAAGGTGAGGGAGAGGAAGGTGAGGGAGAGGAAGGTGAGGGAGAGAAAGGTGAGGGAGAGGAAGATGAAGGTGGAGGGGAGGAAGGTGGGAAGGAGGTTGAGGGGAGGAGGTGGAGGGGAGATGGAGGAGGGGAGATGGAGGAGGTGGAGGTGAGGATGGTGGAGAGGAGAAAATGGAGGGGAGAAGTTGGAGGGGAGAAGTTGGGGAGAAGTTGGAGGGGAGGAAGTTGGAGGGGAGGAAGTTGGAGGAGAGGAAGTTGGAGGGGAGGAAGTTGGAGGGGAGGAAGTTGGAGGGGAGGATGTTGGAGGGGAGGAAGTTGGAGGGGAGGAAGGTGGAGGGATGGAAAGTGGAGGTGGAGGGGAGGAAGTTGGATATGGAAGGGAGGGAGGTGGAGGGAAGAAGTTGGGGGAGGTGGTGGAGGGGAAGGTGGAGGGGAGGAAGGGGTTTGGGAAGAAGGTGGAGGGGAGGAAGAGGGATGGGAGGAAGGAGGATGGGAGGAAATGGGAGGGGAGGAAGGGGGAGGGGAGGAAATGGGAGGGGAGGAAGGGGAGGGAAGGAAGGGGTAGGGGAGGAAGGGGAGGTGAGGAAGGGGAGGTGAGGAAGGGAATGGGAGGAAGGGGGATGGGAGGAAGGTGGAGGGGAGAAGGGGGATGGAAGGGGAGGGATGGGAGGAAGGGAGAGGGGAGGGAGGAAGGGGAGGGGAGGGAGGTGGGGGAGGGAGGTGGGGGAGGGGAGGAGGTAGAGGGGAGGAGGTGGAGGGGAGGAAGGAGGGAAGGAGGTTGAGGGGAGGAGGACGAGGGGAGGAGGAGGAGGGGAGATGGAGGAGGTGGAGGTGAGGATGGTGGCGAGGAGAAAATGGAGGGGAGGAAGTTGGATGTGGAAGGAAGGGAGGTGGAGGGGAGGAAGGGGGATGGGAGGAAGAGGGATGGGAGGGAGGAAGGGGGTGAGGGAGGAAGGGGGAGGTGAGGAAGGGGAGGGGAGGAAGAGGTAGGGGAGGAAGGGGTAGGGGAGAAAGGGGAGGTGAGGAAGGGGAGGTGAGGAAGGGGAGGGGAGGAAGGGGAGGGGAGGATGTGGAGGGGAGGATGTGGAGGGGAGAAGGTGCAGGGGAGAATGTGGAGGGGAGAAGGTGGAGGGGAGAAGGTGGAGGGGAGAAGGTGGAGGGGAGAAGGTGGAGGGCAGAAGGTGGAAGGGAGCAGGTGGAGGGGAGGAGCAGGAGGGGAGGAGGTGGAGGGGAGGAAGTTGGATGTGGAAGGGAGGGAGGTGGTGGGGAAGGTGGAGGGGAGGAAGGGGGATGGGAGGAAGGGGGAGGTGAGGAAGGGGAGGGGAGGAAGGGGAGGAGAGGAACGGGTAGGGGAGGAAAGGAAGGGAAGGGGAGGAGAGGATGTGGAGGGGAGGATGTGGAAGGGAGGATGTGGAGGGGAGAAGGTGGAGGGCAGAATGTGGAGGGGAGAAGGTGGAAGGGAGCAGGTGGAGGGGAGGAGGTGGAGGGGAGGAGGTGGAGGGGAGGAGTTGGAGGGGAGATGGAGGAGGTGGAGGTGAGGATGGTGGAGAGGAGAAAATGGAGGGGTGGAAAGTGGAGGTGGAGGGGAGGAAGTTGGCTGTGGAAGGGAGGGAGGTGTAGGGAAGAAGTTGGGGCAGGTGGTGGAGGGGAGGAAGGGGGATGGGAGGAAGGATGAGGGGAGGAAGGGAGTGGGTGGAAGGGGATGGGACGAAGGGGACGGGAGGGAGGAAGGGGGATGGGAGGAAGGGGAGGGGAGGGAGGAAGGGGGATGGGAGGAAGGGGAGGGGAGGGAGCAAGGGGGATGGGAGGAAGGGGAGGGGAGGGAGGAAGGGGGAGGGGTGGGAGGAAGGGGGAGGGGAGGGAGGGAGGAAGGGGGAGGGGAGGGAGGGAGGAAGGGGGAGGGGAGGGAGGAGGGGGAGGGGAGGGAGGAAGGGGAGGTGAGGAAGTGGAGGTGAGGAAGGGGAGGTGAGGAGGGGGAGGGGAGGAAGGGGAGGGGAGGAAAGGGAGGGGAGGAAGGGGGATGGGAGGAAGGTGGAGGGGAGGAAGGTGGAGGTGAGGAAGGTGGAGGTGAGGAAGGGGAGGGGAGGGAGGTGGAGGGGAGGAAGGTGGAGGGGAGGAAGGTGGAGGGGAGAAGGTGGAAGGGAGGGAGGTAGGTGGAGGGGAGGAAGGTGGGGGAGAGGAAGGTGGGGGAGAGGAAGGTGGGGGAGAGGAAGGTGCGGGAGAGGAAGGTGAGGGAGAGGAAGGTGAGGGAGAGGAAGGTGGGGGAGAGGAAGGTGGGGGAGAGGAAGGTGAGGGAGAGGAAGATGAGAGAGGAAGGTGGAGGGGAGAAAGGTGGGGGAGAGGAAGGTGAGGGAGAGGAAGGTGAGGGAGAGGAAGGTGAGGGAGAGGAAGATGAAGGTGGAGGGGAGGAAGGTGGGGGAGAGGAAGGTGGGGGAGAGGAAGGTGGGGGAGAGGAAGGTGAGGGAGAGGAAGGTGAGGGAGAGGGAGAGGAAGGTGAGGGAGAGGAAGATGAAGGTGGAGGGGAGGAAGGTGGGAAGGAGGTTGAGGGGAAGAGGTGGAGGGGAGATGGAGGAGGGGAGATGGAGGAGGTGGAGGTGAGGATGGTGGAGAGGAGAAAATGGAGGGGAGAAGTTGGGGAGAAGTTGGAGGGGAGAAGTTGGAGGGGAGAAGTTGGAGGGGAGAAGTTGGAGGGGAGGAAGTTGGAGGAGAGGAAGTTGGAGGGGAGGAAGTTGGAGGGGAGGAAGTTGGAAGGGAGGAAGGTGGAGGTGAGGAAGGGGAGGGGAGGGAGGTGGAGGGGAGGAAGGTGGAGGGGAGGAAGGTGGAGGGGAGAAGGTGGAAGGGAGGGAGGTAGGTGGAGGGGAGGAAGGTGGGGGAGAGGAAGGTGGGGGAGAGGAAGGTGAGGGAGAGGAAGGTGAGGGAGAGGAAGGTGAGGGAGAGGAAGGTGGGGGAGAGGAAGGTGGGGGAGAGGAAGGTGGGGGAGAGGAAGGTGAGGGAGAGGAAGATGAGAGAGGAAGGTGGAGGGGAGAAAGGTGGGGGAGAGGAAGGTGAGGGAGAGGAAGGTGAGGGAGAGGAAGGTGAGGGAGAGGAAGATGAAGGTGGAGGGGAGGAAGGTGGGGGAGAGGAAGGTGGGGGAGAGGAAGGTGGGGGAGAGGAAGGTGGGGGAGAGGAAGGTGAGGGAGAGGAAGGTGAGGGAGAGGAAGGTGAGGGAGAGGAAGGTGAGGGAGAGGAAGGTGGGGGAGAGGAAGGTGGGGGAGAGGAAGGTGGGGGAGAGGAAGGTGAGGGAGAGGAAGATGAGAGAGGAAGGTGGAGGGGAGAAAGGTGGGGGAGAGGAAGGTGAGGGAGAGGAAGGTGAGGGAGAGGAAGGTGAGGGAGAGGAAGATGAAGGTGGAGGGGAGGAAGGTGGGGGAGAGGAAGGTGGGGGAGAGGAAGGTGGGGGAGAGGAAGGTGGGGGAGAGGAAGGTGGGGGAGAGGAAGGTGAGGGAGAGGAAGGTGAGGGAGAGGAAGGTGAGGGAGAGGAAGGTGAGGGAGAGGAAGATGAAGGTGGAGGGGAGGAAGGTGGGAAGGAGGTTGAGTGGAAGAGGTGGAGGGGAGATGGAGGAGGGGAGATGGAGGAGGTGGAGGTGAGGATGGTGGAGAGCAGAAAAAGGAGGGGAGAAGTTGGAGGGGAGAAGTTGGGGAGAAGTTGGAGGGGAGAAGTTGGAGGGGAGAAGTTGGAGGGGAGGAAGTTGGAGGAGAGGAAGTTGGAGGGGAGGAAGTTGGAGGGGAGGAAGTTGGAGGGGAGGAAGGTGGAGGGATGGAAAGTGGAGGTGGAGGGGAGGAAGTTGGATATGGAAGGGAGGGAGGTGGAGGGAAGAAGTTGGGGGAGGTGGTGGAGGGGAAGTTGGAGGGGAGGAAGGGGTTTGGGAAGAAGGTGGAGGGGAGGAAGAGGGATGGGAGGAAGGAGGATGGGAGGAAATGGGAGGGGAGGAAGGGGGAGGGGAGGAAATGGGAGGGGAGGAAGGGGAGGGAAGGAAGGGGTAGGGGAGGAAGGGGAGGTGAGGAAGGGGAGGGGAGGAAGGGGAGGGGAGGAAGGGGGATGGGAGGAAGGGGGATGGGAGGAAGGTGGAGGGGAGAAGGGGGATGGAAGAAGGAGGGATGGGAGGAAGGGAGAGGGGAGGGAGGAAGGGGAGGGGAGGGAGGAGGTGGAGGGGAGGAGGTAGAGGGGAGGAGGTGGAGGGGAGGAAGGTGGGAAGGAGGTTGAGGGGAGGAGGACGAGGGGAGGAGGAGGAGGGGAGATGGAGGAGGTGGAGGTGAGGATGGTGGCGAGGAGAAAATGGAGGGGAGGAAGTTGGATGTGGAAGGAAGGGAGGTGGAGGGGAGGAAGGGGGATGGGAGGAAGAAGGATGGGAGGGAGGAAGGGGGTGAGGGAGGAAGAGGGAGGTGAGGAAGGGGGAGGTGAGGAAGGGGAGGTGAGGAAGGGGAGGGGAGGAAGGGGAGGGGAGGAAGGGGTAGGGGAGGAAGGGGTAGGGGAGGAAGGGGTAGGGGAGGAAGGGGAGGGGAGGAAGGGGGATGGGAGGAAGGTGGAGGGGAGGAAGGGGGAGGTGAGGAAGGGGAGGTGAGGAAGGGGAGGGGAGGAAGGGGAGGAGAGGAAGGGGAGGAGAGGATGTGGAGGGGAGGATGTGGAGGGGAGGATGTGGAGGGGAGGATGTGGAGGGGAGGAGGTGGAGGGGAGAAGGTGGAGAGGGAGAAGGTGGAGAGGGAGAAGGTGGAAGGCAGCAGGTGGAGGGGAGGAGCAGGAGGGGAGGAGGTGGAGGGGAGGAAGGTGGGAAGGAGAAAATGGAGTGGTGGAAAGTGGAGGTGGAGGGGAGGAAGTTGGATGTAGAAGGGAGGGAGGTGTAGGGAAGAAGTTGGGGCAGGTGGTGGAGGGGAGGAAGGTGGAGGGGAGGATGGGAGATGGGAGGAAGGGGGATGGGAGGAAGGGAGATGGGAGGAAGGGAATGGGAGGAGGGCGATGGGAGGAGGGGGATGGGAGGAAGGGGATGGGAGGAAGGGGATGGGAGGAAGGGGGAGGGGAGGAAGGGGGAGGTGAGGAAGGGGAGGGGAGGAAGGGGAGGGGAGGAAGGGGAGGGGAGGAAGGGGAGGGGAGGAAGGGGAGGGGAGGAAGGGGAGGAGAGGAAGGGGAGGAGAGGAAGGGGAGGAGAGGATGTGGAGGGGAGGATGTGGAAGGGAGGATGTGGAGGGGAGAAGGTGGAGGGGAGAAGGTGGAAGGGAGCAGGTGGAGGGGAGGAGCAGGAGGGGAGGAGGTGGAGGGGAAGAGGTGGAGGGGAGGAGAAGAGGTGGAGGGGAGGAGGTGGAGGGGAGGAACGTGGGAAGGAGGTTGAGGGGAGGAGTTGGAGGGGAGATGGAGGAGGTGGAGGTGAGGATGGTGGAGAGGAGAAAATGGAGGGGTGGAAAGTGGAGGTGGAGGGGAGGAAGTTGGATGTGGAAGGGAGGGAGGTGCAGGGAACAAGTTGGGGCAGGTGGTGGAGGGGAAGGTGGAGGGGAGGTAGGGGGATGGGAGGAAGGGGGAGGGGAGGAAGGGGATGGGGAGGAAGGGGATGGGGAGGAAGGGGATGGGGAGGGGAGGAAAGGGAGGGGAGGAAGGGGAGGGGAGGAAGGGGGAGGGGAGGAAGGGGGAGGGGAGGAAGGGGATGGGGAGGAAGGGGATGGGGAGGAAGGGGATGGGGAGGGGAGGAAAGGGAGGGGAGGAAGGGGAGGGGAGGAAGGGGGAGGGGAGGAAGGGGGAGGGGAGGGAGGTGGAGGGGAGGGAGGTGGAAGGGAGGGTGGAGGGGAGGCAGGTGGAAGGGAGGGTGGAGGGAAGGAGGTAGGGGAGGAGGTGGAGGGGAGGGAGGTGGAGGGGAGGAAGGGGTAGGGGAGGAAGGGGAGGGGGGAGGATGGGGAGGGGAGGGAGGTGGAAGGGAGGGTGGAGGGAAGGAGGTGGGGGAGGAGGTGGAGGGGAGGAAGGGGTAGGGGAGGAAGGGGTAGGGGAGGAAGGGGTAGGGGAGGAAGGGGTAGGGAAGGAAGGATAGGTGAGGAAGGGGAGGGGAGGAAGGGGTTTGGGAAGAAGGTGGAGGGGAGGAAGGGGGATGGGAGGAAGGAGGATGGGAGGAAATGGGAGGGGAGGAAGGGGGATGGGAGGAAATGTGAGGGGAGGAAGGGGATGGGAGGAAGGGGGAGGGGAGGAAGGGGAGGGGAGGAAGGGGAGGGGAGGAAGGGGAGGTGAGAAGGGGAGGTGAGGAAGGGGAGGGAGGAAGGGGAGGTAGGAAGGGAGGGAGGAAGGGGGATGGGAGGAGGTGGAGGGGAGAGGAGGAGGGAAGGAAGGGAGGTGGAGGGGAGGAAGGGGGATGGGAGGAAGAGGGATGGGAGGGAGGAAGGGGGTGAGGGAGGAAGAGGGAGGTGAGGAAGGGGGAGGTGAGGAAGGTGAGGGAGAGGAAGGGAGGGAGAGGAAGGGGAGGAGGAAGGTGGAGGGGAGGAAGGTGGGGGAGAGGAAGGTGGGGGAGAGGAAGGTGGGGGAGGAGGAGGGAGGAGGAGGGGAGGAAGGTGAGGGAGAGGAAGGTGAGGGAGAGGAAGGTGAGGGAGAGGAAGGTGAGGGAGAGGAAGGTGAGGGAGAGGAAGGTGAGGGAGAGGTGAAGGGAGAGGTGGAGGGGAGTTGCGGGAGGAGGTGGAGGGGAGGAAGTTGGATGTGGAAGGGAGGGAGGTGGTGGGGAAGGTGGAGGGGAGGAAGGGGGATGGGAGGAAGGGGGAGGTGAGGAAGGGGAGGGGAGGAAGGGGAGGAGAGGAACGGGTAGGGGAGGAAGGGGAGGTGAGGAAGGGAAGGGGAGGAGAGGATGTGGAGGGGAGGATGGGGAAGGGAGGATGTGGAGGGGAGAAGGTGGAGGGCAGAATGTGGAGGGGAGAAGTTGGGGGAGAAGTTGGAGGGGAGGAAGTTGGAGGAGAGGAAGTTGGAGGGGAGGAAGTTGGAGGGGAGGAAGTTGGAGGGGAGGAAGTTGGAGGGGAGGAAGTTGGAGGGGAGGATGGTGGAGAGGAGAAAATGGAGGGGTGGAAAGTGGAGGTGGAGGGGAGGAAGTTGGTTGTGGAAGGGAGGGAGGTGCAGGGAAGAAGTTGGGGCAGGTGGTGGAGGGGAGGAAGGGGGATGGGAGGAAGGGGGATGGGAGGAAGGGGGAGGGGAGGAAGGGGGTGGGTGGAAGGGGATGGGACGAAGGGGACGGGAGGAAGGGGGAGGGGAGGAAGGGGAGGGGAGGAAGGGGAGGGGAGGAAGGGGAGGGGAGGGAGGGGAGGGAGGAAGGGTGAGGTGAGGAAGGGGAGGTGAGGAAGGGGAGGTGAGGAAGGGGAGGTGAGGAAGGGGAGGGGAGGAAGGGGAGGGGAGGAAGGGGGATGAGAGGAAGGTGGAGTGGAGGAAGGTTGAGGTGAGGAAGGGGAGGGGAGGAAGGGGAGGGGAGGAAGGGGAGGAGAGGATGTGGAGGGGAGGATGTGGAAGAGAGGATGTGGAGGGGAGGATGTGGAGGGGAGAAGGTGGAAGGGAGGATGTGGAGGAGAGAAGGTGGAGGGGAGAAGGTGGAAGGGAGCAGGTGGAGGGGAGGAGGTGGAGGGGAAGAGGTGGAGGGGAAGAGGTGGAGGGGAGGAGGTGGAGGGGAGGAGGTAGAGGGGAGGAGGTGGACGGGAGGAAGGTGGGAAGGAGGTTGAGCGGAGGAGGTGGAGGGGAGATGGAGGAGGTGGAGGTGAGGATGGTGGAGAGGAGAAAATGGAGGGGAGGAAGGTGGAGGGGAGGAAGTTGGATGTGGAAGGGAGGGAGGTGAAGGGGAAGGTGGAGGGGAGGAAGGGGATGGGAGGAAGGGGGAGGGGAGGGAGGAAGGGGGAGGGGAGGGAGGAAGGAGGGGAGGGAGGAAGGGGGGGAGGGAGGAAGGGGGTGAGGGAGGAAGGGGGTGAGGGAGGAAGGGGGAGGGGAGGAAGGGGGAGGTGAGGAAGGGGGAGGTGAGGAAGGGGGAGGTGAGGAAGGGGGAGGTGAGGAAGGGGAGGTGAGGAAGGGGAGGGGAGGAAGGGGAGGGGAGGAAGGGGAGGGGAGGAAGGGGTAGGGGAGGAAGGGGTAGGGGAGGAAGGGGTAGGGGAGGAAGGGGAGGGGAGGAAGGGGGATGGGAGGAAGGTGGAGGGGAGGAAGGGGGAGGTGAGGAAGGGGAGGGGAGGAAGGGGAGGAGAGGAAGGGGAGGAGAGGATGTGGAGGGGAGGATGTGGAGGGGAGGATGTGGAGGGGAGGAGGTGGAGGGGAGAAGGTGGAGGGGAGAAGGTGGAGAGGGAGAAGGTGGAAGGCAGCAGGTGGAGGGGAGGAGCAGGAGGGGAGGAGGTGGAGGGGAGGAGGTGGAGGGGAAGAGGTGGAGGGGAGGAGGTGGAGGGGAAGAGGTGGAGGGGAGGAGGTGGAGGGGAGGAAGGTGGGAAGGAGAAAATGGAGTGGTGGAAAGTGGAGGTGGAGGGGAGGAAGTTGGATGTAGAAGGGAGGGAGGTGTAGGGAAGAAGTTGGGGCAGGTGGTGGAGGGGAGGAAGGTGGAGGGGAGGATGGGAGATGGGAGGAAGGGGGATGGGAGGAAGGGAGATGGGAGGAAGGGAATGGGAGGAGGGCGATGGGAGGAGGGGGATGGGAGGAAGGGAATGGGAGGAAGGGGATGGGAGGAAGGGGGAGGGGAGGAAGGGGGAGGTGAGGAAGGGGAGGGGAGGAAGGGGAGGGGAGGAAGGGGAGGGGAGGAAGGGGAGGGGAGGAAGGGGAGGAGAGGAAGGGGAGGAGAGGAAGGGGAGGAGAGGATGTGGAGGGGAGGATGTGGAAGGGAGGATGTGGAGGGGAGGATGTGGAGGGGAGAAGGTGGAGGGGAGAAGGTGGAAGGGAGCAGGTGGAGGGGAGGAGCAGGAGGGGAGGAGGTGGAGGGGAAGAGGTGGAGGGAGGAGAAGAGGTGGAGGGGAGGAGGTGGAGGGGAGGAACGTGGGAAGGAGTTTGAGGGGAGGAGTTGGAGGGGAGATGGAGGAGGTGGAGGTGAGGATGGTGGAGAGGAGAAAATGGAGGGGTGGAAAGTGGAGGAGGAGGGGAGGAAGTTGGATGTGGAAGGGAGGGAGGTGTAGGGAAGAAGTTGGGGCAGGTGGTGGAGGGGAAGGTGGAGGGGAGGTAGGGGGATGGGAGGAAGGGGGAGGGGAGGAAGGGGGATGGGGAGGAAGGGGATGGGGAGGAAGGGGATGGGGAGGGGAGGAAAGGGAGGGGAGGAAGGGGAGGGGAGGAAGGGGGAGGGGAGGAAGGGGGAGGGGAGGAAGGGGGAGGGGAGGGAGGTGGAAGGGAGGGAGGTGGAAGGGAGGGTGGAGGGGAGGCAGGTGGAAGGGAGGGTGGAGGGAAGGAGGTAGGGGGAGGAGGTGGAGGGGAGGGAGGTGGAGGGGAGGGAGGTGGAGGGGAGGAAGGGGTAGGGGAGGAAGGGGAGGGGGGAGGATGGGGAGGGGAGGGAGGTGGAAGGGAGGGTGGAGGGAAGGAGGTGGGGGTGGAGGGAAGGAGGTGGGGGAGGAGGTGGAGGGAGGAAGGGGTAGGGGAGGAAGGGGTAGGGGAGGAAGGGGTAGGGAAGGAAGGATAGGTGAGGAAGGGGAGGGGAGGAAGGGGTTTGGGAAGAAGGTGGAGGGGAGGAAGGGGGATGGGAGGAAGGAGGATGGGAGGAAATGGGAGGGGAGGAAGGGGGAGGGGAGGAAATGGGAGGGGAGGAAGGGGATGGGAGGAAGGGGGAGGGGAGGAAATGGGAGGGGAGGAAGGGGAGGGGAGGAAGGGGAGGTGAGAAGGGGAGGTGAGGAAGGGGAGGTGAGGAAGGGGAGGTGAGGAAGGGGAGGTGAGGAAGGGGAGGTGAGGAAGGGGAGGGGAGGAAGGGGAGGGGAGGAAGGGGGATGGGTGGAAGGTGGAGGGGAGAAGGGGGATGGGAGGAAGGTGGTGGGGAGAAGGGGGATGGGAGGAAGGGGGATGGGAGGGAGGAGGGGGAGGGGAGGGAGGAAGGGGAGGGGAGGGAGGAAGGGGAGGGAGGAAGGGGAGGGGAGGAAGGGGAGGGGAGGAAGTGGAGGGGAGGAAGGGGTAGGGGAGGAAGGGGTAAGGGAGGAAAGGGTAGGGGAGGAAAGGGTAGGGGAGGAAAGGGTAGGGGAGGAAAGGGTAGGGGAGGAAGGGGGATGGGAGGAAGGTGGAGGGGAGGAAGGGGGAGGTGAGGAAGGGGAGGGGAGGAAAGGATGTGGAGGGGAGGATGTGGAAGGGAGGATGTGGAGTGGAGAAGGTGGAGGGGAGAAGGTGGAAGGGAGAAGGTGGCGGGGAGAAGGTGGCGGGGAGAAGGTGGAAGGGAGCAGGTGGAGGGGAGGAGCAGGAGGGGAGGAAGTTCGATGTGGAAGGGAGGGAGGTGGAGGGGAATCTGGAAGGGAGGAAGGGGGATGGGAGGAAGGGGGATGGGAGGAAGGGGGAGGTGAGGAAGGGGAGGTGAGGAAGGGGAGGGGAGGTGAGGAAGGGGAGGTGAGGAAGGGGAGGGGAGGAAGGGGAGGGGAGGAAGGGGAGGTGAGGAAGGGGAGGGGAGGAAGGGGAGGGGAGGAAGGGGAGGGGAGGAAGGGGAGGGGAGGAAGGGGAGGAGAGGAAGGGGTAGGGGAGGAAGGGGTAGGGGAGGAAGGGTAGGGGAGGAAGGGGAGGTGAGGGAGGGGAGGAAGGGGAGGGGAGGAAGGGGATGGGAGGAAGGGGAGGGGAGGATGTGGAGGGGAGAAGGTGGAGAGCAGAATGTGGAGGGGAGAAGGTGGAGAGCAGAATGTGGATGGGAGAAGGTGGAGGGGAGAAGGTGGAGGGGAGAAGGTGGAGGGGAGAAGGTGGAAGGGAGAAGGTGGAAGGGAGCAGGTGGAGGGGAGGAGCAGGAGGGGAGGAGGTGGAGGGGAGAAGGTGGAGGGGAGAAGGTGGAGGGGAGAAGGTGGAGGGGAGAAGGTGGAAGGGAGAAGGTGGAGGGGAGAAGGTGGAAGGGAGCAGGTGGAGGGGAGGAGCAGGAGGGGAGGAAGTTCGATGTGGAAGGGAGGGAGGTGGAGGGGAATCTGGAAGGGAGGAAGGGGGATGGGAGGAAGGGGGATGGGAGGAACGGGGAGGTGAGGAAGGGGAGGTGAGGAAGGGGAGGGGAGGTGAGGAAGGGGAGGTGAGGAAGGGGAGGGGAGGAAGGGGAGGGGAGGAAGGGGAGGGGAGGAAGGGGAGGTGAGGAAGGGGAGGTGAGGAAGGGGAGGTGAGGAAGGGGAGGGGAGGAAGGGGAGGGGAGGAAGGGGAGGGGAGGAAGGGGAGGAGAGGAAGGGGTAGGGGAGGAAGGGGTAGGGGAGGAAGGGTAGGGGAGGAAGGGGAGGTGAGGGAGGGGAGGAAGGGGAGGGGAGGAAGGGGATGGGAGGAAGGGGAGGGGAGGATGTGGAGGGGAGAAGGTGGAGAGCAGAATGTGGAGGGGAGAAGGTGGAGAGCAGAATGTGGATGGGAGAAGGTGGAGGGGAGAAGGTGGAGGGGAGAAGGTGGAGGGGAGAAGGTGGAAGGGAGAAGGTGGAAGGGAGCAGGTGGAGGGGAGGAGCAGGAGGGGAGGAGGTGGAGGGGAGAAGGTGGAGGGGAGAAGGTGGAGGGGAGAAGGTGGAGGGGAGAAGGTGGAAGGGAGAAGGTGGAAGGGAGAAGGTGGAAGGGAGCAGGTGGAGAAGAGGAGCAGGAGGGGAGGAGGTGGAGGGGAAGAGGTGGAGGGGAAGAGGTGGAGGGGAAGAGGTGGAGGGGAAGAGGTGGAGGGGAGGAGGTGGAGGGGAGGAGGTTGAGGGGAGGAGTTGGAGGGGAGATGGAGGAGGTGGAGGTGAGGATGGTGGAGAGGAGATAATGGAGGGGAGGAAGTTGGATGTGGAAGGGGGGAGGTGTAGGGAAGAAGTTGGGGCAGGTGGTGGAGGGGAGGAAGGGGGATGGGAGGAAGGGGGATGGGAGGAAGGGGGATGGGAGGAAGGGGGATGGGAGGAAGGGGAGGGGAGGAAGGGGAGGGGAGGAAGGGGAATGGGAGGAAGGGGGATGGGAGGAACGGGGAGGAGAGGAAGGGGAGGGGTGAAGGGGGAGGGGAGGAATTGGGAGGGAGGAAGGGGATGGGAGGAAGGGGAGGGGAGGGAGGAAGGGGGAGGTGAGGAAGGGGAGGTGAGGAAGGGGAGGGGAGGAAGTGGTAGGGGAGGAAGGGGATGGGAGGAAGGGGATGGGAGGAAGGGGGGTGGGAGGAAGGGGGATGGGAGGAAGGGGGATGGGAGGAAGGGGAGGGGAGGAAGGGGAGGGGAGGAAGGGGAGGGGAGGAAGGGGATGGGAGGAGGGGGATGGGAGGAAGGGGATGGGAGGAAGGGGATGGGAGGAAGGGGAATGGGAGGAAGGGGGATGGGAGGAACGGGGAGGAGAGGAAGGGGAGGAGAGGAAGGGGAGGGGTGAAGGGGGAGGGGAGGAATTGGGAGGGAGGAAGGGGATGGGAGGAAGGGGAGGGGAGGGAGGAAGGGGGAGGTGAGGAAGGGGAGGTGAGGAAGGGGAGGGGAGGAAGTGGTAGGGGAGGAAGGGGATGGGAGGAAGTGGTAGGGGAGGAAGGGGATGGGAGGAAGGAGGAGGGGAGGGAGGAAGGGGGATGGGAGGAAGGAGGAGGGGAGGAAGGAAGGGGGAGGTGAGGAAGGGGAGGGGAGGAAGGGGAGGTGAGGAAGGGGAGGGGAGGAAAGGGGATGGGAGGAAAGGGGATGGGAGGAAGGTGGAGGGGAGGAAGGTGGAGGTGTGGAAGGGGAGGGGAGGAAGGTGGAGGGGAGGAAGGTGGAGGGGAGGAAGGTGGAGGGTAGAAGGTGGAAGGAAGGGAGGTAGGTGGAGGGGAGGAAGGTGGCGGAGAGGAAGGTGAGGGAGAGGAAGGTGGGGGAGAGGAAGGTGGGGGAGAGGAAGGTGGGGGAGAGGAAGATGGGGGAGAGGAAGGTGAGGGAGAGGAAGATGAGAGAGGAAGGTGGAGGGGAGGAAGGTGGGGGAGAGGAAGGTGGGGGAGAGGAAGGTGAGGGAGAGGAAGGTGAGGGAGAGGAAGATGAAGGTGGAGGGGAGGAAGGTGAGGGAGAGGAAGGTGAGGGAGAGGAAGATGAAGGTGGAGGGGAGGAAGGTGAGGGAGAGGAAGATGAAGGTGGAGGGGAGGAAGGTGGGAAGGAGGTTGAGGGGAGGAGGTGGAGGGGAGGAGGTGGAGGGGAGATGGAGGAGGGGAGATGGAGGAGGGGAGATGGAGGAGGGGAGATGGAGGAGGGGAGATGGAGGAGGGGAGATGGAGGAGGTGGAGGTGAGGATGGTGGAGAGGAGAAAATGGAGGGAAGAAGTAGGAGGGAAGAAGTTGGAGGGGAGGAAGTTGGAGGGGAGGAAGTTGGAGGAGAGGAAGTTGGAGGGGAGGAAGTTGGAGGGGAGGAAGTTGGAGGGGAGGAAGTTGGAGGGGAGGAAGTTGAAGGGGAGGAAGGTTGAGGGATGGCAAGTGGAGGTGGAGGGGAGGAAGTTGGATGTGGAAGGGAGGGAGGTGGAGAGAAGAAGTTGGGGGAGGTGGTGGAGGGGAAGGTGGAGGGGAGGAAGGGGATGGGAGGAAGGGGGAGGGGAGGAAGGGGGAGGGGAGGAAGGGGGAGGGGAGGAAATGGGAGGGGAGGAAGGGGAGGTGAGGAAGGGGAGGGGAGGAAGGGGAGGGGAGGAAGGGGAGGGGAGGAAGGGGAGGGGAGGAAGGGGGATGGGAGGAAGGTGGAGGGGAGAAGGGGGATGGAAGGGGAGGGATGGGAGGAGGAAGGGAGGAAGGGGGAGGGGAGGGAGGAAGGGGGAGGGGAGGGAGGGGAGGGGAGGAAAGGGTAGAGGAAGGGGAGGAAGGAGGAGGAAGGAGGATGGGAGGAAGGTGGAGGGGAGGAAGGGGAGGGGAGGAGTTGGAGGGGAGATGGAGGAGGTGGAGGTGAGGATGGTGGAGAGGAGAAAATGGAGGGGTGGAAAGTGGAGGTGGAGGGGAGGAAGTTGGCTGTGGAAGGGAGGGAGGTGTAGGGAAGAAGTTGGGGCAGGTGGTGGAGGGGAGGAAGGGGGATGGGAGGAAGGGGGAGGGGAGGAAGTGGGTGGGTGGAAGGGGATGGGACGAAGGGGACGGGAGGAAGGGGGATGGGAGGAAGGGGAGGGGAGGGAGGAAGGGGGATGGGAGGAAGGGGAGGGGAGGGAGGAAGGGGGAGGGGAGGAAGGGGAGGGGAGGGAGGAACGGGGAGGGGAGGGAGGAAGGGGGAGGGGAGGGAGGGAGGAAGGGGGAGGGGAGGGAGGGAGGGGAGGGAGGAAGGGGGAGGGGAGGGAGGAGGGGGAGGGGAGGGAGGAAGGGGAGGTGAGGAAGGGGAGGTGAGGAAGGGGAGGTGAGGAAGGGGAGGTGAGGAGGGGGAGGGGAGGAAGGGGAGGGGAGGAAAGGGAGGGGAGGAAGGGGGATGGGAGGAAGGTGGAGGGGAGGAAGGTGGAGGTGAGGAAGGGGAGGGGAGGGAGGTGGAGGGGAGGAAGGTGGAGGGGAGGAAGGTGGAGGGGAGAAGGTGGAAGGGAGGGAGGTAGGTGGAGGGGAGGAAGGTGGGGGAGAGGAAGGTGGGGGAGAGGAAGGTGCGGGAGAGGAAGGTGCGGGAGAGGAAGGTGAGGGAGAGGAAGGTGAGGGAGAGGAAGGTGGGGGAGAGGAAGGTGGGGGAGAGGAAGGTGAGGGAGAGGAAGATGAGAGAGGAAGGTGGAGGGGAGAAAGGTGGGGGAGAGGAAGGTGAGGGAGAGGAAGGTGAGGGAGAGGAAGGTGAGGGAGAGGAAGATGAAGGTGGAGGGGAGGAAGGTGGGGGAGAGGAAGGTGGGGGAGAGGAAGGTGGGGGAGAGGAAGGTGAGGGAGAGGAAGGTGAGGGAGAGGAAGGTGAGGGAGAGGAAGATGAAGGTGGAGGGGAGGAAGGTGGGAAGGAGGTTGAGGGGAAGAGGTGGAGGGGAGATGGAGGAGGGGAGATGGAGGAGGCGGAGGTGAGGATGGTGGAGAGGAGAAAATGGAGGGGAGAAGTTGGGGAGAAGTTGGAGGGGAGAAGTTGGAGGGGAGAAGTTGGAGGGGAGGAAGTTGGAGGAGAGGAAGTTGGAGGGGAGGAAGTTGGAGGGGAGGAAGTTGGAGGGGAGGAAGTTGGAGGGGAGGAAGGTGGAGGTGAGGAAGGGGAGGGGAGGGAGGTGGAGGGGAGGAAGGTGGAGGGGAGGAAGTTGGAGGAGAGGAAGTTGGAGGGGAGGAAGTTGGAGGGGAGGAAGTTGGAGGGGAGGAAGTTGGAGGGGAGGAAGGTGGAGGTGAGGAAGGGGAGGGGAGGGAGGTGGAGGGGAGGAAGGTGGAGGGGAGGAAGGTGGAGGGGAGAAGGTGGAAGGGAGGGAGGTAGGTGGAGGGGAGGAAGGTGGGTGAGAGGAAGGTGGGGGAGAGGAAGGTGGGGGAGAGGAAGGTGAGGGAGAGGAAGGTGAGGGAGAGGAAGGTGAGGGAGAGGAAGGTGAGGGAGAGGAAGATGAGAGAGGAAGGTGGAGGGGAGAAAGGTGGGGGAGAGGAAGGTGAGGGAGAGGAAGATGAAGGTGGAGGGGAGGCAGGTGGGGGAGAGGAAGGTGGGGGAGAGGAAGGTGGGGCAGAGGAAGGTGAGGGAGAGGAAGGTGAGGGAGAGGAAGGTGAGGGAGAGGAAGGTGAGGGAGAGGAAGGTGAGGGAGAGGAAGGTGAGGGAGAGGAAGATGAAGGTGGAGGGGAGGAAGGTGGGAAGGAGGTTGAGTGGAAGAGGTGGAGGGGAGATGGAGGAGGGGAGATGGAGGAGGTGGAGGTGAGGATGGTAGAGAGGAGAAAATGGAGGGGAGAAGTTGGAGGGGAGAAGTTGGGGAGAAGTTGGAGGGGAGAAGTTGGAGGGGAGGAAGTTGGAGGAGAGGAAGTTGGAGGGGAGGAAGTTGGAGGGGAGGAAGTTGGAGGGGAGGAAGTTGGAGGGGAGGAAGTTGGAGGGGAGGAAGGTGGAGGGATGGAAAGTGGAGGTGGAGGGGAGGAAGTTGGATATGGAAGGGAGGGAGGTGGAGGGAAGAAGTTGGGGGAGGTGGTGGAGGGGAAGGTGGAGGGGAGGAAGGGGTTTGGGAAGAAGGTGGAGGGGAGGAAGAGGGATGGGAGGAAGGAGGATGGGAGGAAATGGGAGGGGAGGAAGGGGGAGGGGAGGAAATGGGAGGGGAGGAAGGGGAGGGAAGAAAGGGGTAGGGGAGGAAGGGGAGGTGAGGAAGGGGAGGGGAGGAAGGGGAGGAGAGGAAGGGGAGGGGAGGAAGGGGAGGTGAGGAAGGGGAGGTGAGGAAGGGGAGGGGAGGAAGGGGAGGGGAGGAAGGGGAGGAGAGGAAGGGGTAGGGGAGGAAGGGGTAGGGGAGGAAGGGTAGGGGAGGAAGGGGAGGTGAGGGAGGGGAGGTGAGGGAGGGGAGGAAGGGGATGGGAGGAAGGGGAGGGGAGGATGTGGAGGGGAGAAGGTGGAGAGCAGAATGTGGAGGGGAGAAGGTGGAGAGCAGAATGTGGATGGGAGAAGGTGGAGGGGAGAAGGTGGAGGGGAGAAGGTGGAGGGGAGAAGGTGGAAGGGAGAAGGTGGAAGGGAGCAGGTGGAGGGGAGGAGCCGGAGGGGAGGAGGTGGAGGGGAGAAGGTGGAGGGCAGAAGGTGGAGGGGAGAAGGTGGAGGGGAGAAGGTGGAAGGGAGAAGGTGGAAGGGAGAAGGTGGAAGGGAGCAGGTGGAGAAGAGGAGCAGGAGGGGAGGAGGTGGAGGGGAGAAGGTGGAAGGGAGAAGGTGGAGAGGGAGAAGGTGGAGAGGGAGAAGGTGGAAGGGAGCAGGTGGAGCAGGAGGGGAGGAGGTGGAGGGGAGAAGGTGGAGGGGAGAAGGTGGAAGGGAGAAGGTGGAAGGGAGAAGGTGGAAGGGAGCAGGTGGAGCAGGAGGGGAGGAGGTGGAGGGGAGAAGGTGGAGGGGAGAAGGTGGAAGGGAGAAGGTGGAAGGGAGAAGGTGGAAGGGAGCAGGTGGAGAAGAGGAGCAGGAGGGGAGGAGGTGGAGGGGAGAAGGTGGAAGGGAGAAGGTGGAGAGGGAGAAGGTGGAAGGGAGCAGGTGGAGCAGGAGGGGAGGAGGTGGAGGGGAGAAGGTGGAGGGGAGAAGGTGGAAGGGAGAAGGTGGAAGGGAGAAGGTGGAAGGGAGAAGGTGGAAGGGAGCAGGTGGAGCAGGAGGGGAGGAGGTGGAGGGGAGAAGGTGGAGGGGAGAAGGTGGAAGGGAGAAGGTGGAAGGGAGAAGGTGGAAGGGAGCAGGTGGAGAAGAGGAGCAGGAGGGGAAGAGGTGGAGGGGAAGAGGTGGAGGGGAAGAGGTGGAGGGGAAGAGGTGGAGGGGAAGAGGTGGAGGGGAAGAGGTGGAGGGGAAGAGGTGGAGGGGAAGAGGTGGAGGGGAGGAGGTGGAGGGGAGGAGGTGGAGGGGAGGAGGTTGACGGGAGGAGTTGGAGGGGAGATGGAGGAGGTGGAGGTGAGGATGGTGGAGAGGAGATAATGGAGGGGAGGAAGTTGGATGTGGAAGGGGGGAGGTGTAGGGAAGAAGTTGGGGCAGGTGGTGGAGGGGAGGAAGGGGGATGGGAGGAAGGGGGATGGGAGGAAGGGGGATGGGAGGAAGGGGGATGGGAGGAAGGGGAGGGGAGGAAGGGGAGGGGAGGAAGGGGAGGGGAGGAAGGGGAGGGGAGGAAGGGGAGGGGAGGAAGGGGAGGGGAGGAGGGGGATGGGAGGAAGGGGATGGGAGGAAGGGGAATGGGAGGAAGGGGGATGGGAGGAACGGGGAGGAGAGTAAGGGGAGGGGTGAAGGGGGAGGGGAGGAATTGGGAGGGAGGAAGGGGATGGGAGGAAGGGGAGGGGAGGGAGGGGAGGGAAGAAGGGGGAGGTGAGGAAGGGGAGGGGAGGAAGTGGTAGGGGAGGAAGGGGATGGGAGGAAGGGGGATGGGAGGAAGGGGGATGGGAGGAAGGGGGATGGGAGGAAGGGGGAGGGGAGGGAGGAAGGGGGAGGGGAGGGAGGACGGGGGAGGGGAGGGAGGACGGGGGAGGGGAGGGAGGAAGGGGGAGGTGAGGAAGGGGAGGGGAGGAAGGGGAGGTGAGGAAGGGGAGGGGAGGAAAGGGGATGGGAGGAAAGGGGATGGGAGGAAGGTGGAGGGGAGGAAGGTGGAGGTGTGGAAGGGGAGGGGAGGAAGGTGGAGGGGAGGAAGGTGGAGGGTAGAAGGTGGAAGGAAGGGAGGTAGGTGGAGGGGAGGAAGGTGGGGGAGAGGTAGGTGGAGGGGAGGAAGGTGGGGGAGAGGAAGGTGAGGGAGAGGAAGGTGAGGGAGAGGAAGGTGAGGGAGAGGAAGGTGAGGGAGAGGAAGGTGGGGGAGAGGAAGGTGGGGGAGAGGAAGGTGGGGGAGAGGAAGATGGGGGAGAGGAAGATGGGGGAGAGGAAGGTGAGGGAGAGGAAGATGAGAGAGGAAGGTGGAGGGGAGGAAGGTGGGGGGGAGGAAGGTGGGGGAGAGGAAGGTGAGGGAGAGGAAGATGAAGGTGGAGGGGAGGAAGGTGAGGGAGAGGAAGGTGAGGGAGAGGAAGATGAAGGTGGAGGGGAGGAAGGTGGGAAGGAGGTTGAGGGGAGGAGGTGGAGGGGAGGAGGTGGAGGGGAGATGGAGGAGGGGAGATGGAGGAGGGGAGATGGAGGAGGTGGAGGTGAGGATGGTGGAGAGGAGAAAATGGAGGGAAGAAGTAGGAGGGAAGAAGTTGGAGGGGAGGAAGTTGGAGGGGAGGAAGTTGGAGGGGAGGAAGTTGGAGGGGAGGAAGTTGGAGGGGAGGAAGTTGGAGGGGAGGAAGTTGAAGGGGAGGAAGGTGGAGGGATGGCAAGTGGAGGTGGAGGGGAGGAAGTTGGATGTGGAAGGGAGGGAGGTGGAGAGAAGAAGTTGGGGGAGGTGGTGGAGGGGAAGGTGGAGGGGAGGAAGGGGTTTGGGAAGAAGGTGGAGGGGAGGAAGGGGATGGGAGGAAGGGGGAGGGGAGGAAGGGGGAGGGGAGGAAATGGGAGGGGAGGAAGGGGAGGTGAGGAAGGGGAGGGAGAGGAAGGTGAGGGAGAGGAAGGTGAGGGAGAGGAAGGTGAGGGAGAGGAAGGTGAGGGAGAGGAAGATGAAGGTGGAGTGGAGGAAGGTGGGAAGGAGGTTGAGGGGAAGAGGTGGAGGGGAGATGGAGGAGGGGAGATGGAGGAGGTGGAGGTGAGGATGGTGGAGAGGAGAAAATGGAGGGGAGAAGTTGGGGAGAAGTTGGAGGGGAGAAGTTGGAGGGGAGAAGTTGGAGGGGAGGAAGTTGGAGGGGAGGAAGTTGGAGGGGAGGAAGTTGGAGGGGAGGAAGGTGGAGGTGAGGAAGGGGAGGGGAGGGAGGTGGAGGGGAGGAAGGTGGAGGGGAGGAAGGTGGAGGGGAGAAGGTGGAAGGGAGGGAGGTAGGTGGAGGGGAGGAAGGTGGGGGAGAGGAAGGTGGGGGAGAGGAAGGTGGGGGAGAGGAAGGTGGGGGAGAGGAAGGTGGGGGAGAGGAAGGTGAGGGAGAGGAAGGTGAGGGAGAGGAAGGTGGGGGAGAGGAAGGTGGGGGAGAGGAAGGTGGGGGAGAGGAAGGTGGGGGAGAGGAAGGTGGGGGAGAGGAAGGTGGGGGAGAGGAAGGTGAGGGAGAGGAAGGTGGGGGAGAGGAAGGTGAGGGAGAGGAAGATGAGAGAGGAAGGTGGAGGGGAGAAAGGTGGGGGAGAGGAAGGTGAGGGAGAGGAAGGTGAGGGAGAGGAAGATGAAGGTGGAGGGGAGGAAGGTGGGGGAGAGGAAGGTGGGGGAGAGGAAGGTGGGGGAGAGGAAGGTGGGGGAGAGGAAGGTGAGGGAGAGGAAGGTGAGGGAGAGGAAGGTGAGGGAGAGGAAGGTGAGGGAGAGGAAGATGAAGGTGGAGGGGAGGAAGGTGGGAAGGAGGTTGAGTGGAAGAGGTGGAGGGGAGATGGAGGAGGGGAGATGGAGGAGGTGGAGGTGAGGATGGTGGAGAGGAGAAAATGGAGGGGAGAAGTTGGAGGGGAGGAAGTTGGAGGAGAGGAAGTTGGAGGAGAGGAAGTTGGAGGGGAGGAAGTTGGAGGGGAGGAAGTTGAATGAGGGGAGGAAGGTGGAGGGATGGAAAGTGGAGGTGGAGGGGAGGAAGTTGGATATGGAAGGGAGGGAGGTGGAGGGAAGAAGTTGGGGGAGGTGGTGGAGGGGAAGGTGGAGGGGAGGAAGGGGTTTGGGAAGAAGGTGGAGGGGAGGAAGAGGGATGGGAGGAAGGAGGATGGGAGGAAATGGGAGGGGAGGAAGGGGGAGGGGAGGAAGGGGGAGGGGAGGAAATGGGAGGGGAGGAAGGGGAGGGAAGGAAGGGGTAGGGGAGGAAGGGGAGGTGAGGAAGGGGAGGGGAGGAAGGGGAGGGGAGGAAGGGGATGGGAGGAAGGGGGATGGGAGGAAGGTGGAGGGGAGAAGGGGGATGGAAGGGGGAGGGATGGGAGGAAGGGAGAGGGGAGGGAGGAAGGGGAGGGGAGGGAGGAGGTGGAGGGGAGGAGGTAGAGGGGAGGAGGTGGAGGGGAGGAAGGTGGGAAGGAGGTTGAGGGGAGGAGGACGAGGGGAGGAGGAGGAGGGGAGATGGAGGAGGTGGAGGTGAGGATGGTGGCGAGGAGAAAATGGAGGGGAGGAAGTTGGATGTGGAAGGAAGGGAGGTGGAGGGGAGGAAGGGGGATGGGAGGAAGAGGGATGGGAGGGAGGAAGGGGGTGAGGGAGGAAGAGGGAGGTGAGGAAGGGGGAGGTGAGGAAGGGGGAGGTGAGGAAGGGGAGGGGAGGAAGGGGTAGGGGAGGAAGGGGTAGGGGAGGAAGGGGAGGGGAGGAAGGGGAGGGGAGGATGTGGAGGGGAGGATGTGGAGGGGAGGATGTGGAGGGGAGGATGTGGAGGGGAGGATGTGGAGGGGAGGATGTGGAGGGGAGAAGGTGCAGGGGAGAAGGTGGAGGGGAGAAGGTGGAGGGGAGAAGGTGGAGGGGAGAAGGTGGAGGGCAGAAGGTGGAAGGGAGCAGGTGGAGGGGAGGAGCAGGAGGGGAGGAGGTGGAGGGGAGGAAGTTGGATGTGGAAGGGAGGGAGGTGGTGGGGAAGGTGGAGGGGAGGAAGGGGGATGGGAGGAAGGGGGAGGTGAGGAAGGGGAGAGGAGGAAGGGGAGGAGAGGAACGGGTAGGGGAGGAAGGGGAGGTGAGGAAGGGAAGGGGAGGAGAGGATGTGGAGGGGAGGATGGGGAAGGGAGGATGTGGAGGGGAGAAGGTGGAGGGCAGAATGTGGAGGGGAGAAGGTGGAAGGGAGCAGGTGGAGGGGAGGAGCAGGAGGGGAGGAGGTGGAGGGGAGGAGGTGGAGGGGAGGAGGTGGAGGGGAGGAGTTGGAGGGGAGATGGAGGAGGTGGAGGTGAGGATGGTGGAGAGGAGAAAATGGAGGGGTGGAAAGTGGAGGTGGAGGGGAGGAAGTTGGCTGTGGAAGGGAGGGAGGTGTAGGGAAGAAGTTGGGGCAGGTGGTGGAGGGGAGGAAGGGGGATGGGAGGAAGGGGGATGGGAGGAAGGGGATGGGAGGAAGGGGACGGGAGGAAGGGGGAGGGGAGGAAGGGGAGGGGAGGAAGGGGAGGGGAGGAAGGGGAGGGGAGGAAGGGGAGGGGAGGGAGGGGAGGGAGGAAGGGGGATGAGAGGAAGGTGGAGTGGAGGAAGGTTGAGGTGAGGAAGGGGAGGGGAGGAAGGGGAGGGGAGGAAGGGGAGGGGAGGAAGGGGAGGAGAGGATGTGGAGGGGAGGATGTGGAAGAGAGGATGTGGAGGGGAGGATGTGGAGGGGAGAAGGTGGAAGTGAGGATGTGGAGGAGAGAAGGTGGAGGGGAGAAGGTGGAAGGGAGCAGGTGGAGGGGAGGAGGTGGAGGGGAAGAGGTGGAGGGGAAGAGGTGGAGGGGAGGAGGTGGAGGGGAGGAGGTAGAGGGGAGGAGGTGGACGGGAGGAAGGTGGGAAGGAGGTTGAGCGGAGGAGGTGGAGGGGAGATGGAGGAGGGGAGATGGAGGAGGTGGAGGTGAGGATGGTGGAGAGGAGAAAATGGAGGGGAGGAAGGTGGAGGGGAGGAAGTTGGATGTGGAAGGGAGGGAGGTGAAGGGGAAGGTGGAGGGGAGGAAGGGGATGGGAGGAAGGGGGAGGGGAGGGAGGAAGGGGGAGGGGAGGGAGGAAGGGGGAGGGGAGGGAGGAAGGAGGGGAGGGAGGAAGGAGGGGAGGGAGGAAGGGGGTGAGGGAGGAAGGGGGTGAGGGAGGAAGGGGGTGAGGGAGGAAGGGGGAGGGGAGGAAGGGGGAGGGGAGGAAGGGGGAGGGGAGGAAGGGGGAGGTGAGGAAGGGGGAGGTGAGGAAGGGGAGGGGAGGAGAGGATGTGGAGGGGAGGATGGGGAAGGGAGGATGTGGAGGGGAGAAGGTGGAGGGCAGAATGTGGAGGGGAGAAGGTGGAAGGGAGCAGGTAGAGGGGAGGAGGTAGAGGGGAGGAGGTGGACGGGAGGAGGTGGACGGGAGGAGGTGGACGGGAGGAAGGTGGGAAGGAGGTTGAGCGGAGGAGGTGGAAGGGAGATGGAGGAGGGGAGATGGAGGAGGTGGAGGTGAGGATGGTGGAGAGGAGAAAATTGAGGGGAGGAAGGTGGAGGGGAGGAAGTTGGATGTGGAAGGGAGGGAGGTGAAGGGGAAGGTGGAGGGGAGGAAGGGGATGGGAGGAAGGGGGAGGGGAGGGAGGAAGGAGAGGAGGGAAGAAGGGGGAGGGAGGAAGGGGGTGAGGGAGGAAGGGGGAGGGGAGGAAGGGGGTGAGGGAGGAAGGGGGTGAGGGAGGAAGGGGGAGTGGAGGAAGGGGGAGAGGAGGAAGGGGAGGGGAGGAAGGGGAGGGGAGGAAGGGGTAGGGGAGGAAGGGGAAGGGAGGAAGAGGAGGGGAGGAAGGGGAGGGGAGAAGGTGGAGAGGGAGAAGGTGGAAGGGAGCAGGTGGAGCAGGAGAGGAGGAGGTGGAGGGGAAGAGGTGGAGGGGAGGAGGTGGAGGGGAAGAGGTGGAGGGGAGGAGGTGGAGGGGAAGAGGTGGAGGAGAGGAGGTGGAGAGGAGGTGGAGGGGAGGAAGGTGGGAAGGAGGTTGAGGGGAGGAGTTGGAGGGGAGATGGAGGAGGTGGAGGTGAGGATGGTGGAGAGGAGAAAATGGAGGGGTGGAAAGTGGAGGTGGAGGGGAGGAAGTTGGATGTGGAAGGGAGGGAGGTGTAGGGAAGAAGTTGGGGCAGGTGGTGGAGGGGAGGAAGGTGGAGGGGAGGATGGGAGATGGGAGGAAGGGGGATGGGAGGAAGGGGGATGGGAGGAAGGGGGATGGGAGGAAGGGGGAGGGGAGGAAGGGGGATGGGAGGAAGGGGGAGGGGAGGAAGGGGAAGGGAGGAAGGGGAGGGGAGGAAGGGGAGGGGAGGAAGGGGGATGGGAGGAAGGTGGAGGTGAGGAAGGGGAGGGGAGGAAGGGGAGGGGAGGAAGGGGAGGGGAGGAAGGGGAGGGGAGGAAGAGGAGGGGAGGAAGGGGAGGAGAGGATGTGGAGGGGAGGATGTGGAAGAGAGGATGTGGAGGGGAGGATGTGGAAGGGAGGATGTGGAGGGGAGAAGGTGGAAGGGAGGATGTGGAGGAGAGAAGGTGGAGGGGAGAAGTTGGAAGGGAGCAGGTGGAGGGGGGAGCAGGTGGAGGGGAGGAGCAGGAGGGGAAGAGGTGGAGGGGAGGAGGTGGAGGGGAGGAGGTGGAGGGGAGGAGTTGGAGGGGAGATGGAGGAGGTAGAGGTGAGGATGGTGGAGAGGAGAAAATGGAGGGGTGGAAAGTGGAGGTGGAGGGGAGGAAGTTGGATGTGGAAGGGAGGGAGGTGTAGGGAAGAAGTTGGGGAAGGTGGTGGAGGGGAGGAAGGTGGAGGGGAGGATGGGAGATGGGAGGAAGGGGGATGGGAGGAAGGGAGATGGGAGGAAGTGGGGTGGGAGGACGGGGGAGGTGAGGAAGGGGAGGGGAGGAAGGGGAGGGGAGGAAGGGGTGGGGAGGAAGGGGAGGGGAGGAAGGGGAGGAGAGGATGTGGAGGGGAGGATGTGGAAGGGAGGATGTGGAGGGGAGAAGGTGGAGGGGAGAAGGTGGAAGGGAGCAGGTGGAGGGGAGGAGCAGGAGGGGAGGAAGTTGGATGTGGAAGGGAGGGAGGTGGTGGGGAAGGTGGAGGGGAGGAAGGGGGATGGGTGGAAGGGGAGGTGAGGAAGGGGAGGGGAGGTAGGGGAGGAGAGGAAGGGCTAGGGGAGGAAGGGGTGAGGAAGGGGAGGGGAGGAAGGGGAGGAGAGGATGTGGAGGGGAGGATGTGGAAGGGAGGATGTGGAGGGGAGAAGGTGGAGGGCAGAATGTGGAGGGGAGAAGGTGGAAGGGAGCAGGTGGAGGGGAGGAGCAGGAGGGGAGGAGTTGGAGGGGAGATGGAGGAGGTGGAGGTGAGGATGGTGGAGAGGAGAAAATGGAGGGGTGGAAAGTGGAGGTGGAGGGGAGGAAGTTGGATGTGGAAGGGAGGGAGGTGTAGGGAAGAAGTTGGGGCCCGGTGGTGGAGGGGAGGAAGGGGGATGGGAGGAAGGGGGAGGGGAGGAAGGGGGAGGGAGGAAGGGGGATGGGAGGAAGGGGAGGGGAGGAAGGGGAGGGAGGAAGGGGGAGGTGAGGAAGGGGAGGTGAGGAAGGGGGAGGGGAGGAAGGGGGAGGGGAGGAAGGGGGAGGGGAGGAAGGGGGAGGGGAGGAAGGGGGAGGGGAGGAAGGGGAGGGGAGGAAGGGGAGGGGAGGAAGGGGGAGGGGAGGAAGGGGGCGGGGAGGAAGGGGGAGGGGAGGAAGGGGAGGGGAGGAAGGGGGAGGGGAGGAAGGGGGAGGGGAGGGAGGCAGGGGAGGGGAGGGAGGCAGGGGAGGGGAGGGAGGAAGGGGGAGGGGAGGGAGGAAGATGGTGAGGGAGGAAGGGGGAGGTGAGGAAGGGGAGGGGAGGAAGGAGTAGGGGAGGAAGGGGAGTTGAGGAAGGGGAGGTGAGGAAGGGGGGGAGGAAGGGGAGGGGAGGAAGGGGAGGGGAGGAAGGGGAGGGGAGGAAGGGGATGGGAGGAAGGTGGAGGGGAAAAAGGTTGAGGTGAGGAAGGGGAGGGGAGGAAGGGGAGGAGAGGATGTGGAGGGGAGGATGTGGAAGATGAGGATGTGGAGGGGAGGATGTGGAAGGGAGGGAGAAGGTGGAAGGGAGCAGGTGGAGGGGGGGAGCAGGTGGAGGGGAGGAGGTGGAGGGGAAGAGGTGGAGGGGAGGAGGTGGAGGGGAGGAGGTGGAGGGGAGGAGGTAGAGGGGAGGAGGTAGAGGGGAGGAGGTGGACGGGAGGAGGTGGACAGGAGGAAGGTGGGAAGGAGGTTGAGCGGAGGAGGTGGAAGGGAGATGGAGGAGGGGAGATGGAGGAGGTGGAGGTGAGGATGGTGGAGAGGAGAAAATTGAGGGGAGGAAGGTGGAGGGGAGGAAGTTGGATGTGGAAGGGAGGGAGGTGAAGGGGAAGGTGGAGGGGAGGAAGGGGATGGGAGGAAGGGGGAGGGGAGGGAGGAAGGAGGGGAGGGAAGAAGGGGGAGGGAGGAAGGGGGTGAGGGAGGAAGGGGAGGGGAGGAAGGGGGTGAGGGAGGAAGGGGGTGAGAGAGGAAGGGGGTGAGGGAGGAAGGGGGTGAGGGAGGAAGGGGGAGGGGAGGAAGGGGGAGGGGAGGAAGGGGGAGGGGAGGAAGGGGGAGGGGAGGAAGGGGGAGGGGAGGAAGGGGGAGGAAGGGGGAGGGGAGGAAGGGGGAGGGGAGGAAGGGGGAGGAAGGGGGAGGGGAGGAAGGGGGAGGGGAGGAAGGGGAGGGGAGGAAGGGGAGGGGAGGAAGGGGTAGGGGAGGAAGGGGAGGGGAGGAAGAGGAGGGGAGGAAGAGGAGGGGAGGAAGGGGAGGGGAGGAAGGGGAGGGGAGGAAGGGGAGGGGAGGAAGGGGAGGGGAGGAAGGGGAGGGGAGGAAGGGGAGGGGAGGAAGGGGAGGGGAGGAAGGGGGATGGGAGGAAGGTGGAGGGGAGGAAGGGGGAGGTGAGGAAGGGGAGGTGAGGAAGGGGAGGGGAGGAAGGGGAGGAGAGGAAGGGGAGGAGAGGAAGGGGAGGAGAGGATGTGGAGGGGAGGATGTGGAAGGGAGGATGTTGAGGGGAGGATGTGGAGGGGAGGATGTGGAGGGGAGAAGGTGGAGGAGAGAAGGTGGAGAGGGAGAAGGTGGAAGGGAGCAGGTGGAGGGGAGGAGCAGGAGGGGAGGAGGTGGAGGGGAAGAGGTGGAGGGGAGGAGGTGGAGGGGAAGAGGTGGAGGAGAGGAGGTGGAGGGGAGGAAGGTGGGAAGGAGGTTGAGGGGAGGAGTTGGAGGGGAGATGGATGAGGTGGAGGTGAGGATGGTGGAGAGGAGAAAATGGAGGGGTGGAAAGTGGAGGTGGAGGGGAGGAAGTTGGATGTGGAAGGGAGGGAGGTGTAGGGAAGAAGTTGGGGCAGGTGGTGGAGGGGAGGAAGGTGGAGGGGAGGATGGGAGATGGGAGGAAGGGGGATGGGAGGAAGGGGGATGGGAGGAAGGTGGAGGTGAGGAAGGGGAGGGGAGGAAGGGGAGGGGAGGAAGGGGAGGGGAGGAAGAGGAGGGGAGGAAGGGGAGGAGAGGATGTGGAGGGGAGGATGTGGAAGAGAGGATGTGGAGGGGAGGATGCGGAAGGGAGGATGTGGAGGGGAGAAGGTGGAAGGGAGGATGTGGAGGAGAGAAGGTGGAGGGGAGAAGTTGGAAGGGAGCAGGTGGAGGGGGGAGCAGGTGGAGGGGGGAGCAGGTGGAGGGGAGGAGCAGGAGGGGAAGAGGTGGAGGGGAGGAGCAGGAGGGGAGGAGGTGGAGGGGAGGAGTTGGAGGGGAGATGGAGGAGGTGGAGGTGGAGGTGAGGATGGTGGAGAGGAGAAAATGGAGGGGTGGAAAGTGGAGGTGGAGGGGAGGAAGTTGGATGTGGAAGGGAGGGAGGTGTAGGGAAGAAGTTGGGGCAGGTGGTGGAGGGGAGGAAGGTGGAGGGGAGGATGGGAGATGGGAGGAAGGGGGATGGGAGGAAGGGAGATGGGAGGAAGGGGGGTGGGAGGAAGGGGGAGGTGAGGAAGGGGAGGGGAGGAAGGGGTGGGGAGGAAGGGGAGGGGAGGAAGGGGAGGAGAGGTTGTGGAGGGGAGGATGTGGAAGGGAGGATGTGGAGGGGAGAAGGTGGAGGGGAGAAGGTGGAGGGGAGAAGGTGGAAGGGAGCAGGTGGAGGGGAGGAGCAGGAGGGGAGGAGGTGGAGGGGAGGAGGTGGAGGGGAGGAGGTGGAGGGGAGGAGGTGGAGGGGAGGAGGTTGAGGGGAGGAGGTGGAGGGGAGGAAGGTGGGAAGGAGTTCGAGGGGAGGAGTTGGAGGGGAGATGGAGGAGGTGGAGGTGAGGATGGTGGAGAGGAGAAAATGGAGGGGTGGAAAGTGGAGGTGGAGGGGAGGAAGTTGGATGTGGAAGGGTGGGAGGTGTAGGGAAGAAGTTGGGGCAGGTGGTGGAGGGGAAGGTGGAGGGGAGGAAGGGGAGGGGAGGAAGGGGGAGGGGAGGAATGGGGAGGGGAGGAAGGGGATGGGGAGGAAGGGGATGGGGAGGAAGGGGGAGGGGAGGAAGGGGAGGGGAGGAAGGGGAGGGGAGGAAGGGGAGGGGAGGAAGGGGAGGGGACGAAGGGGAGGGGAAGAAGGGGAGGGGAAGAAGGGGAGGGGAAGAAGGGGAGGGGAAGAAGGGGGAGGGGAGGGAGGTGGAGGGGAGGGTGGAGGGAAGGAGGTAGGGGAGGAGGTGGAGGGGAGGAAGGGGTAGGGGAGGAAGGGGAGGGGAGGAAGGGGAGGGGAGGAAGGGGTAGGGGAGGAAGGGGAGGTGAGGAAGGGGAGGTGAGGAAGGGGAGGGGAGGAAGGGGTTTAGGAAGAAGGTGGAGGGGAGGAAGGGGGATGGGAGGAAATGGGAGGGGAGGAAGGGGGAGGGGAGGAAATGGGAGGGGAGGAAGGGGAGGGGAGGAGGGGGTAGGGGAGGAAGGGGTAGGGGAGGAAGGGGTAGGGGAGGAAGGGGTAGGGGAGGAAGGGGTAGGTGAGGAAGGGGAGGTGAGGAAGGGGAGGTGAGGAAGGGGGATGGGTGGAAGGTGGAGGGGAGAAGGGGGATGGGAGGAAGGTGGAGGGGAGAAGGGGGGGAGAAGGGGGATGGGAGGAAGGGGGGTGGGAGGAAGGGGGATGGGAGGAAGGGGGATGGGAGGAAGGGGGAGGGGAGGGAGGAAGGGGGAGGGGAGGGAGGAAAGGGGAGGGGAGGGAGGAAGGGGAGGGGAGGGAGGAAGGGGAGGGGAGGGAGGAAGGGGAGGTGAGGAAGGGGAGGGGAGGAAGGGGAGGGGAGGAAGGGGTAGGGGAGGAAGGGGTAGGGGAGGAAGGGGTAGGGGAGGAAAGGGTAGGGGAGGAAAGGGTAGGGGAGGAAGGGGAGGTGAGGAAGGGGAGGGGAGGAAGGGGGATGGGAGGAAGGTGGAGGGGAGGAAGGGGGAGGTGAGGAAGGGGAGGGGAGGAAAGGATGTGGAGGGGAGGATGTGGAGTGGAGAAGGTGGAGGGGAGAAGGTGGAAGGGAGAAGGTGGAAGGGAGAAGGTGGAAGGGAGCAGGTGGAGGGGAAGAGGTGGAGGGGAAGAGGTGGAGGGGAGGAGGTGGAGGGGAGGAAGGTGGGAAGGAGGTTGAGGGGAGGAGTTGGAGGGGAGATGGAGGAGGTGGAGGTGAGGATGGTGGAGAGGAGAAAATGGAGGGGTGGAAAGTGGAGGTGGAGGGGAGGAAGTTGGATGTGGAAGGGAGGGAGGTGTAGGGAAGAAGTTGGGGCAGGTGGTGGAGGGGAGGAAGGTGGAGGGGAGGATGGGAGATGGGAGGAAGGGGGATGGGAGGAAGGGGGATGGGAGGAAGGGGGAGGGGAGGATGGGGGAGGGGAGGAAGGGGGAGGGGAGGATGGGGGAGGGGAGGAAGGGGAGGGGAGGAAGGGAAGGGGAGGAAGGGGAGGGGAGGAAGGGGATGGGAGGAAGGGGGATGGGAGGAAGGTGGAGGGGTGGAAGGTTGAGGTGAGGAAGGGGAGGGGAGGAAGGGGAGGGGAGGAAGGGGAGGGGAGGAAGGGGAGGGGAGGAAGAGGAGGGGAGGAAGGGGAGGAGAGGATGTGGAGGGGAGGATGTGGAAGAGAGGATGTGGAGGGGAGGATGTGGAAGGGAGGATGTGGAGGGGAGAAGGTGGGAGGATGTGGAGGAGAGAAGGTGGAGGGGAGAAGGTGGAAGGGAGCAGGTGGAGGGGAGAAGGTGGAGGGGAAGAGGTGGAGGGGAGGAGCAGGAGGGCAGGAGGTGGAGGGGAAGAGGTGGAGGGGAGGAGCAGGAGGGGAGGAGGTGGAGGGGAGGAGTTGGAGGGGAGATGGAGGAGGTGGAGGTGAGGATGGTGGAGAGGAGAAAATGGAGGGGTGGAAAGTGGAGGTGGAGGGGAGGAAGTTGGATGTGGAAGGGAGGGAGGTGTAGGGAAGAAGTTGGGGCAGGTGGTGGAGGGGTGGAAGGTGGAGGGGAGGATGGGAGATGGGAGGAAGGGGGATGGGAGGAAGGGAGATGGGAGGAAGGGAGATGGGAGGAAGGGGGGTGGGAGGAAGTGGGAGGTGAGGAAGGGGAGGGGAGGAAGGGGTGGGGAGGAAGGGGAGGGGAGGAAGGGGAGGGGAGGAAGGGGAGGAGAGGATGTGGAGGGGAGGATGTGGAAGGGAGGATGTGGAGGGGAGAAGGTGGAGGGGAGGAGGTTGAGGGGAGGAGGTTGAGGGGAGGAGGTGGGGGAGGGGAGGGGAGGAAGGTGGGAAGGTGTTTGAGGGGAGGAGTTGGAGGGGAGATGGAGGAGGTGGAGGTGAGGATGGTGGAGAGGAGAAAATGGAGGGGTGGAAAGTGGAGGTGGAGGGGAGGAAGTTGGATGTGGAAGGGTGGGAGGTGTAGGGAAGAAGTTGGGGCAGGTGGTGGAGGGGAAGGTGGAGGGGAGGAAGGGGATGGGAGGAAGGGGGAGGGGAGGAAGGGGAGGGGAGGAAGGGGAGGGGAGGAAGGGGGAGGGGAGGAAGGGGGAGGGGAGGGACGTGGAGGGGAGGGACTTGGAGGGGAGGGAGGTGGAAGGGAGGGTGGAGGGAAGGAGGTAGGGGAGGAGGTGGAGGGGAGGAAGGGGTAGGGGAGGAAGGGGAGGGGAGGGAGGTGGAAGGGAGGGTGTAGGGAAGGAGGTGGGGGTGGAGGGAAGGAGGTGGGGGAGGAGGTGGAGGGGAGGAAGGGGTAGGGGAGGAAGGGGAGGGGAGGAAGGGGAGGGGAGGAAGGGGTAGGGGAGGAAGGGGTAGGGGAGGAAGGGGAGGTGAGGAAGGGGAGGGGAGGAAGGGGTTTGGGAAGAAGGTGGAGGGGAGGAAGGGGGATGGGAGGAAATGGGAGGGGAGGAAGGGGGAGGGGAGGAAATGGGAGGGGAGGAAGGGGAGGGGAGGAAGGGGTAGGGGAGGAAGGGGTAGGGGAGGAAGGGGAGGTGAGGAAGGGGAGGGGAGGAAGGGGAGGGGAGGAAGGGGGATGGGAGGAAGGGGGATGGGAGGAAGGGGGATGGGAGGAAGGTGGACGGGAGAAGGGGGATGGGAGGAAGGTGGAGGGGAGAAGGGGGGGGAGAAGGGGGATGGGAGGAAGGGGGATGGGAGGACGGGGGATGGGAGGAAGGGGGATGGGAGGAAGGGGAGGGGAGGAAGGGGGAGGGGAGGAAGGAGAGGGGAGGAAGGGGGAGGGGAGGGAGGAAGGGGGAGGGGAGGGAGGAAGGGGAGGGGAGGGAGGAAGGGGAGGGGAGGGAGGAAGGGGAGGGGAGGGAGGAAGGGGAGGTGAGGAAGGGGAGGGGAGGAAGGGGAGGGGAGGAAGGGGTAGGGGAGGAAGGGGTAGGGGAGGAAGGGGTAGGGGAGGAAAGGGTAGGGGAGGAAAGGGTAGGGGAGGAAGGGGAGGTGAGGAAGGGGAGGGGAGGAAGGGGGATGGGAGGAAGGTGGAGGGGAGGAAGGGGGAGGTGAGGAAGGGGAGGGGAGGAAAGGATGTGGAGGGGAGGATGTGGAGTGGAGAAGGTGGAAGGGAGAAGGTGGAAGGGAGAAGGTGGAAGGGAGCAGGTGGAAGGGAGCAGGTGGAGGGGAGGAGCAGGAGGGGAGGAGGTGGAGGGGAAGAGGTGGAGGGGAAGAGGTGGAGGGGAGGAGGTAGAGGGGAGGAGGTGGAGGGGAGGAAAGTGGGAAGGAGTTTGAGGGGAGGAGGAGGAGGGGAGATGGAGGAGGGGAGATGGAGGAGGGGAGATGGAGGAGGGGAGATGGAGGAGGTGGAGGTGAGGATGGTGGAGAGGAGAAAATGGAGGGGAGGAAGGTGGAGGGGAGGAAGTTGGATGTGTAAGGGAGGGAGGTGGAGGGGAAGGTGGAGGGGCGGAAGGGGGATGGGAGGAAGTGGGATGGGAGGAAGGGGGAGGGGAGGGAGGAAGGGGGTGAGGGAGGAAGGGGGAGGTGAGGAAGGGGGAGGTGAGGAAGGGGAGGGGAGGAAGGGGTGGCGAGGAAGGGGTAGGGGAGGAAGGGGTAGGGGAGGAAGGGGTAGGGGAGGAAGGGGAGGTGAGGAAGGGGGATGGGAGGAAGGTGGAGGGGAGGAAGGGGGAGGGGAGGAAGGGGAGGGGAGGAAGGGGAGGAGAGGATGTGGAGGGGAGGATGTGGAAGGGAGAATGTGGAGGGGAGAAGGTGGAGGGCAGAATGTGGAGGGGAGAAGGTGGAAGGGAGAAGGTGGAGGGGAGAAGGTGGAAGGGAGCAGGTGGAGGGGAGGAGCAGGAGGGGAGGAGGTGGAGGGGAGGAAGTTGGATGTGGAAGGGAGGGAGGTGGAGGGGAGGAAGGGGGATGGGAGGAAGGGGGAGGGGAGGGAGGAAGGGGGTGAGGGAGGAAGGGGGTGAGGGAGGAAGGGGGTGAGGGAGGAAGGGGAGGTGAGGAAGGGGTGGGGAGGAAGGGGGATGGGAGAAGGTGGAAGGGAGCAGGTGGAGGGGAGGAGCAGGAGGGGAGGGAGCTGGAGGGGAGGAGGTGGAGGGGAGAAGGTGGGGGGGAGGGAGGTGGAGGGGAGGAAGGTGGAGGTGAGGGAGGTGGAAAGGAGTGGAGAATGTGGAGGGGAGGAGGTGGAGGGGAGAAGGTGGGGGGAGGAGGTGGAGGGGAGGAAGGTGGGGGAGGTGGTGGAGGGGAGAAGGTGGGGGGAGGAGATGGAGGGGAGGAAGGTGGAGGGGAGGGAGGTGGAGGGGAGGAAGGTGGAGGGGAGGAAGGTGGAGGGGAGGGGAGGAAGGTGGAGGGGTGGGAGGTGGAGGGGAGAAGTTAGAGAGGAGAGGAGAATTTGGTGGGCTGGAGAATTTGGAGGTAGGGAGAATTTGGAGGGGAACAATATGGACAGGGAAAATTTGGAAGGGCTGAAAGTGGTGAAAAGAAGTTGGGAGAGAGGTGGGTGGAGAGAAGGTGGAGGGTGTGAAAGTAGTGAAGAGAAGGCTGGGTGAGAGACCATGGTAGGGAGAAAGCGGGGTGAGAGAAGGTGGGGTGGGCTGAAGGTAGGGTGGGGGTCAGAGAAAGTGGATTGTTGTTCACACCAGCCAGGTTTGCACTGACCACTGCCGGTGACAAAGTAGAGTTGAATTGTGTCCAAAGCTGGGAAATTGATTGAACCTGTTGCTTAAAGGCCATTCGATGCAACAACTGTGAACGATCTCTGTCATTACTAGATTCAGCCGTACTTCACAAGCTACAATGATAGTGATCATTATAGCCAAGAGTCCTGTTAGCATCTAATCTGCTGAATCATGTGGTTACAGTTTTAACACTTAATAGCGAAATGGAAAGAATTACAAGCAGATCTCTTTGCTAACACCAGTCTCATACTCTTTCTGTTTTTGCACGAGTGCAATATGGTGAATTTAATGTCTGCTAGACACATACCAATGTAGGTGTTCAGTAGCTTGGATTGAAGATTGTATTTTGCAGTTACCCAACTCCGAGATACTCTGAGTCACACTGCCACACTTCTGCAATAATCAGCAGCTCCTCAGCGTTCATTTCCTCTCCTTCAGTGTACAGCCGTGCCTTGGCAAGTCATAGTCACTTCAACTACAAACCTTTATCAGCTGTTAAAGAAATGACCTCTGCTTCCAAAAGGTAAGAATACATTTTTAATGTACTTTTTCAACCCCTCTTTTATGAATTATTAACAGAAGCATAGCATTCTGTGGGTCTTTTATTAAATTAACACCAGGAATCCTACAGCAACCACTGTCAGGGATGTGAAAATCAAATTCGTAAGCTTTGGAATACGAATAAAGCATTTGAAAAAAACTGTATATTACCATGCTTTTCAAAATTGAAGCCACTATGTCTTAGTGAAACGTTAGATTGTTTTTTAAATGTCACTGTGCAAATATTTTGAACACCAAGCTGCAGATCTAACACTTATTCAGCCCAGTCAGTTACAGAAGCATTTGGGCTGAGTTGACAGCTGTTTTTAATTCTCTCAAGGATATGCAAGTCCGTTACAGAAACTATTTCAGAAACTGGGCAACTTGCAGTTTGTTGGCACAATAACATTTTTCATCTTTTAAGAATTTTCATGACTGATTTTTTTTTTCCACATCGGTGTGTTGCAGTTGATAATTTTCTCTACCCTTTCTGAGATTAGAAGTGTGGAAGGAAACCCTGATGGCTTTTGTCAACTAAAGCTATAGATATAGAGGTAGGTCATTCTCCCAAAACATCACATCACTCAGTTTTGTCCCTGAATTTCACAGGGACTTGCTGCTTATTTGGCACTGGAGGACTTGCAGACAAATAATCTGTATCGTACTGCTTTAGGGCGCTAAATGTCAGACATTATTTAGTATCCAATTATTCCTATGTGATATGGAAGCATTTACAAAGTCCTGCAGATTATTAGTTTCTGTTTTATGTGCTTGCAATGCCAGATTCTACTTGAGGAGTAGCCTCTAAGACACACAATCACTTCTTTGTTTTCATTGTAGTGTTACTACCCACACCAGTATTCATTTAAAAATGAGTTATTAATGTCAACATTCCTTATTTCTCACCTTATGGTTCCGGACATATTCACGAACAAAATATTACTGAAAACAATTATGAGGTAGGGAATTAAATTCATTAAAATGGAACTATTAACCAACAGCTAACGCAGCTCGCTAACAATCATTATAATTACTAACTTCTCTCAGCCAGCAAAATAATGAAAATATTACTACATAACTGGACTATAAAAATAGAGAAGAGCTTGTTGGAACTAAATAGTAATTGTTTGCAATAATCTGAAGGGGGTTGGATACACCCAGTAGCTCTTTCAACTTCAGCCATTTTAAGCTTTTGGCATCTCTGCCTCATTTCGACAGTGAACATCAGATTCACAATGCTAAATGATTATCTGTTATATTCTAGATTGAAGCATATTTACAAGGGATAAAAAGTTACTCAAATGAAACATTTAGTTTAGCTTCCAGAACAATTCTATTACAATGCAACTGATCAAAAAGAGGGAATAAAAGGAATAAACTGTTAACTGCCTCTGACTGCTGTCACTCTCTCTCTGAGGTTTTAAATCTAAGATTATTCCCACCTTCAACTACCTTCCTTTTAATTTAGAAATACAAACAAGTCAGTCAGAAGTTGTTTAAATTGCATTCAGGTTGTATATAGACTCTCCAGATTCAGCTGAGCTTTGACAAGCACATTCACAGTTCTTATTAAATTGGAAAGAACCCAACCGTTTATTAAAGCTACATATCATTCTGAATGCAATTGGTTTAATTCATTTTTATTGAACATTTGGTAGTCATAGAGTGCATTTACAAACTGAATAATTAGCATTAATAACGTTGAATAATTAACATTCAAGAACCTTTCCTTGCAAAGGTCAGCACTCTGGGGAGTTTGTTGATTATGGGTAAGGTTATCTCTTGTGAAGAGCATATGTCCCTAAACGCTTTATCAGATCAAACTCATGTGTGTACCAGTCATATTTTATGACATTTACGTTTAAAAAAAATTTGAACACAGATATGCATCTTATCTAAGCAAAGACAGAACCTCTATTCAAAGATGGATGAGACTTAAAATGCCATTATATTCTTCCTTAGTAATATTATTTAATTCTATTTTCTTCCATTCTTTGTGAATTGGTTTTGTCGGTGCACAGTGCCTCATTTGAATGCCTGTTCTTTCTTTTGGCAAGTAGCCTGGTCACGAAGAGTTCACAGATGAACCTGACACTGCACCACACACGCACACTTTTTTAAAATCAGATATCAAATTAACAGTCAGTTTCAGGAATTAAAGCTGAATGTATTTACTCTTCACTTAACTCTGCTCCAATACAGTCCAAATAAAATGTTCACTGAAGTTAACCAATTCAACAAAGTTCAGTGGTTAAATTGAAACCTCTTGGAATCAATGATGAGCAGGATTACCATTTGAAAACTGGTTGCACATAATAGTTGGTGTTCTTTTGGATGTGTTTGTTGCTTGGCAACTAGTTGGAATACTCTATGTCACGCTTTACCTCTTTGTTGTTTCAGTACCAAATGTGGTGTGTGAAATTTAGTTTCCTATGGCCTTCCTTTTCACTTATGAGCATAAATATGAACTGCTTTAACCCAGCATACCAAAGGTGTCCTTAAAGAGCTGTTTCACTCAGTGTGTTAATACGGCCCTGGCAGAAAGGACTGCGAGATTCGTAAGAATCATCGAAGGCTGGTCATGGACATAGAGGAAGATCAGGCAGCATGCACAAATCTTTACTCATGTAGCAGGAAAAAGCAAAGCTTCAGTGAAGAAAAGGGTGGTACTTTTAATATGAAATGCATTTTATTCAGCAGATTCACAAACAGTCATTGCGAAAGCATGGTAATTGCCAGGCTGTGCTTTCTGATACCTAACATTCTGTTTATTCCCTTCGTACTTTTTAAACCAACAGAACCAAGAAAGAAACAAAGGAAAGTTTTCCTAATGAAGCTGGAATGACAGCTAAAAGTCACAAAAAAACAGTCAATGGGGTTTAGCATTTCCTATTTCATCCCAAGTGCCTGGCTCCGAATTATAGGAAGGATGTCAATAAAATTGAGAGAGTACAGAGGTTTACTAAAATGTTGCCTGGGTTTCATCTCCTAAGTTACAGAGAAAGGTTGAACAAGTTAGGTCTTTATTCTTTGGAGCATAGAAGGTTGAGGGGAAGACTTGATAGAGGTGTTTAAAGTTATGAGGGGGATTTGATAGAGTTGACGTGGTTAGACTTTCCATTGAGAATGGGGAAGATTCAAACAAGAGGGCATGGGTTGAGAATTAAGAGGACAAAAGTTTAAGGGTAACATGAGGCGGAACTTCTTTACTCAGAGAGTGGTAGCTGTGTGGAACGAGCTTCCAGCAGAAGTGGTTGAGGCAGGTTCGATGTTGTCGTTTAAAGTTAAATTGGATAGATATATGGACAGGAAAGGAATGGAGGGTTATGGGCTGAGTGCAGGCCAGTGGGAATAGGATAGGGTAAGAGTTTGGCACGGACTAGAAGGGCCGAGATGGCCTGTTTCCGTGCTGTAATTGTTATATGGTTATATGGTTATATACTGCTCGGCCCCCTGTTCACTCTCCCATGCCAACAATTTTACAAAATCAAGGCTCTGTCCTAAGGTTGTGCAGCTGTAGCGATTTCTAAATGTAATAACTTCCAAAATGCCAAAAATACTGTATTTGAAATTCTCTACTTGAAAGCAACACCATCCTCACAGATATACCAGTACAAAGTTGTTACTTTCTTTGTAACACTAATCGATCAAGCCATTCTCAGTAATTCTTGTCTCTCTTAAAACCCATCCCTGATCTTCAACAATAAAGCCCGAGAACAAATCTCAATCAATTGCAGCTTTAAAAGGATCAAAACATGAATTTTTGCCTTCAAATATCTCTATTTTCAATTTCATTAAATTTTTATATGAATTTTGCGTTAAACTGCTCATCCACCAATCACAAATGCCTTCTGGAGTTGGGGACAAAATTATTCTAAAACAGTTTCTGTGTTGATGGATTGGGTTATTAAAATACACATCCACCAATTACAATCACACTTGCTGGATCTCGTATTCACTGATTACAACTGAAATTTTGCAACTGGAGCTCATATTTAACATCAAAAACACCAAATATCTAATTCTGTGCCATAAAACAGCTGGCTAATAAAATGTGACCTTGTTTCTCTGGTATTGAAAGAAGAGTACAAATGAAAGGTGCCCATGAACAGCTTGAATATGGTTAACACTGAACGAAAACCTGTTAAGAATCACACAATGTCTTCTGCAAAGAATCTTTTGTCTATGTAGGAAGGAAGTCATGAGTAGCATTTCGCTGTTTTTAGGTGATTGACTAATACAGAACTTGGAAGAGTACAGGACAAGAACTGGCCATTTGACCCACAATGTTGTGTTGATCCAGTTAAAAAGCAAATCAAAAACACTCAAACACTAATCCCTCCTACTTACACCATGTCCACATCCCTGCATCTTCCTTCCAGCCAAGTGCCTATCCCAATGTCTCTAATGTATTTGGCTCTTCCACCATATCGGGCAGTGCTTTCCAGGCATCCAGCACTCTCTGAATAAAAAACTTCTCCTCACAGCCCCTTGAACCTCCCCCTTCTCACCTTTAATGCATGTCTCTGGTATTAGACATTTCAACCCTGGGACAAAGATACTCCCTGTCCACTCTATTTATGCCTCTCATAATCTTGTAAACCTCTATCATGCCTCCCCTCAGATACTCCCTGTCCACTCTATCTATGCCTCTCATAATCTTGTACACCTCTATCATATCTCCCCTCAGCCTCCGATGCTCCAGAGAAAACATCTGAAGTTTATCCAGTGTCTCATGATAGCACTTGCTCTCTAAACCAGGCAACATCCTAGTAGACCTCTTCTGCACTCTTTCCAAAGTCTCAACATCCTTCCTATATTGAGGCAACCAGAACTGTATGCAATACTCCAGATGTGGCCTAACCAGAGTTCCACGAAGTTGCAACATAACCTCCTGACTTTTGAATTCAATGCCTCGAATAATAAGAACACACATTCCATAAGCTTTCCTAACTACATTATTGACCACTTTCAAGGAGCTATGAACTGAGATCCTAAGAGCTCTCTGCTAAGCAATACTGTTAAGGATTTTGCCTTTAACAGTGTACTGTCTCCTTGCATCTGCCCTACTGAAGTGCAGCACCTCACGTTTATCTGGGTTAAACTCCATCTGCCATTTCTCAGCCCATATCTGCAACTGATCTATGCTGTGCTGTGTTCTTTGCCAGTCTTCTACACTATCCACAACTCCTCCAATCTTGGTATCATCTGCAAACTTACTAACCTACCCATCTACATTTTCATCCAGGTCATTTGTGTATATTACAAACAGTAGTGGTCCCAGCACAGATCCCTGCAGAACACCACTAATTACAGATCTCTGGCTTGAATAAGTCCCTTCAACCACTACCCTCTGTCTCCTATGCGCAAGCCAGCTCTGAGTCCAAACAGCCAATTCACCATGGAGCCCATTCATCTTAATCTTTGGGATTAGCCTCCCATGAGGGACTTTGTCAAACACCTTACTAAAATCCATGTAGACAACATTCACTGCCCTACCCTCATCAATCTCTTTCGTCACCTTGTCAAAAAACTCAAGCAAGTTGGTAAGACACGACCTGCCCCGTACAGTCATGCTGGCTCTCCCTTATTAGGCTATGGGTTTCCAAATGCTCTTGTATCCTTTCCCTCAGAATTTTCTCCATCAATTCCCCTGCAACTGACGTGTGACTCTCCTGTCTAAAGTTCCTAGGATTTTCCCTTGTTCCCTTCTTAAACAGAGGTAAAACATTAACCACTTGCCTGTTATTTGGGACCTCACCTATGGCTAAAGACAAAAAGATACTGGTCAAGGACCCAACAATCTCATCTCTTGCATCCTTCAATAACCTGGGGTAAATCCCATCAGGCTCTGAGAATCCACCTTTGATACTCATTAGAGGCACAACACTTCCTATTCCTTGACCTCTAAAACACCCAAATATATTTATACACTCAGCACTGATCTCCTGCTCTTCCACATCCTTTTCCTTGGTAGATGCTGAAACAAAGTACTCATTAAGTACCTCACTCACATTCTCCGCATCCAAGCAGATGTTCCCCTCTTTATCCTTGAATGGTCCCACCCTCTCCCAGGTTATCCCCTTACTCTTGATGGATGTATTGAATGCCCTGGGATCCATCTTAATCCTACTTGCCAAGGATTTGGCTCCCGGCTTCCCAATTCCCTTCTTTACTTCTTTTCTGGCTCTTTATACTCCTCATGTACTTTGTTCGATCCTAACTTCCGAGGCTTTACATACTTTTCCTTCTTCTTCTTGAATAAATTCGTCACCTCTCTGGACATCCAAGGTTCTCTTATCTTTCCATCCCTGTCCTTCCTTGTGACAGGAAAATACCTTTCCTGTACTCTGTGCAGTTGATCTTTAAGCACCCTCCACATGTCTGATGTGGACTTGCCAGAGAAAAGGCGTTCCCAATTAACACTTCTTAGTTCCTGCCTAATCCCCTTGACATTTGCCCTACTCCAGTTTAAAACAGTTCCCCCAAGGATCATACTTATTCTTATCTATGGCTATCCGGAAAGTTAGGGAGTTGTGGCCACTGTACCCTAACTATTCACCCTCTGGAAGGTCAGTCACCTGGCCCGGCTCATCATGCAACATCAGGTCCCATACAGCCCCTCCTCTCGTTGTACCATCCACATTTACACAATAAATTCCCAGACACACTTAACAAATTCAGCCCTATCTAAACTCCTTACACTAAAAAGGTCCCAGCTTATATCAGGGAAGTTGAAATCCCCAATGACAACAACTCTATTTTTAGACATTTCCTTAATCTGATTACATATCTGTTCCTCAATGAATCGGTAACTATTGGGGGGGTCTGTAGTATAATCCCATCAGTGTGATTGCACCCTTCCTGTTCCTGACAGACTCAGTGTCTGACCCCTCCATTATGTCTCCTCTGAGTGTAGCTGTGATATTGTCCTCCATTAGTCTTAGAACTCCATACCCTCTCTTACCTCCTCCTCTATCAAAAACCTGGTAATTAATCACCCATTCCTGCCCCTCTCTCAACCAAGTTTCAATAATGGCTACAACATCATTGTTCCATATACCAATCCATGGTCTAAGTTAATCACCTTTACCCATAATACTCTTAGCATTAAAATATACACACTTCAAATTAGTTGATCCATCACAGCTTGTTATTTTGATTTTGCTTTTCAATTCCTTTCCTGACATCTACCTTCTGGCCTGATCCTTCCTTTACTGGCCTGGGGCTCTGTTTCCTAGCCCCCTGCAAAGCTAGTTTAAACTCTCCCGAGTTCTATCAGTGAAGCTCGCGGCCAGGAAATTGGTTCCCCTCCAGTTCAGGTGCAACCCGTCCCTCTTGTACAGGTCACCCTTTCCCCAGAAAAATCCAATGATCCGTAAACTTGGAACCCTGTCCCACCACCTCTGCAGCCACTCACTCATCCGTGCTACCACCCCATTCTTAGCTGCATGAGCCCTTAGGCACCGGGAGTCATCCAGAGATTACAACCTTGGGAGGTCCTTCTCTTCGGCCTCTTTCCTATCTCTATATACTCAATACATAGGACCTCTTCCCCTTTCTGCCTATGTCATTGGTGCCAATATTACCATGACCCCTGGCTGAGCCCTCTCCCATGGACCCTAGCGCCCAGGAGGCAACACACCATCCAGGTTTCTCTTCTGCAGCCACAGAATCTCCTTTCTGTTCCACAAACTATTGAGCCCGCACCCCCCCCCCGGCACTGCCAGACTTTACCCTTCCCTGTTGAGCCCCAGAGCCAGCCACTGTGCCACCAGCCTGGCTGCTGCTGCTGGGAGCCCCCAGCAGTATCCAAAGGGGTATACTTGTTGCTGAGGGGAATGGCCACAGGGGAACCCTGAAATGACTTCTTAATCCCCTTACCTCTCCTGGCGGTCACCTATCTACTGTCCGAAGCTTGTACCCTGGGTGTGACTACTCCCTCAAAAGTCTTGTCTATAATCTCTTCTGCCTTCCGAATGATCCTGAGAACCTCCAACTCCAGCCCCATCTCCTTGCCCAGTCTGTCAGGCTCTGTGTTGGGTGCACTTCCCGTAGATATAGTCATCATGGAAACAGTCAGGTATCCCAAATTCCCAGGTCTGATAGGAGCATTCCATCCTGACTATTCTATACCAAAAAGGAGAAAGGCTTGCCTCTTCTTAATTGCCTTCGCCTGTTTACGCCGAAGCCTGATAAGCCAAACCCTTCACACCCCATTACTGGCCCACTCCACTGACACTGACACTTTCTGCGCCTGCACAGCCCAAAAAGGCCGGCCTTGCCTGAATCTGCTCCTTCTTAATTCTCTCTCCCAACTTCCGTAGGGCTCTGACACTGACACACTCCCCTCACCTGAGCTGCCGATAAAAGACTGGCTTTACCTGAGTCTGCTCTTTTTATGTTTGCACTCCTAGCTCCTGTAGGCCTCTGCACAGCCCAAAAAGGTAGGTACATTAATTTTGAAATGCAATACTAAAAAAATACAGCAGCTATATTTGCATTGAATTTAAACAAAACTCTTATTTTGTTACCAAAGTTACTACTGACCTTTTTAATCTCATGTAAGATTCATTGACAGCTGGTCTACATTCTGCACGCTGAACCACAACACCTTCAAAGGTTAGTTTTTCTTAGGGTGAGAAAAGAAAAAATCAAATGAGTGTTTAAGAATTAAATACAGCTTTAAGAACAGAACTAAAATTCAGAATATCAAAAATTACAGTAAGAATGGGTCATAAACCAGGTAGCCTCTACCCAATTTCAAATGCAGTGAGCAGAAGATGAAAAACAATCACCAACCATTTATTATGTTCTACCACATGGTATGACCGTGGTTCGATGTTTTGTGCCTTGATATAAAGGAGCACCAGTGCTCTTCCCCCAATGCACTGGATCACTAAGGACTTTGTCTGACCAACTAGAAAACAGCCGAGGTACCAGTTTCAGTGTGAGTAGAAGAACAGCATGGCTCCACTCTCTTTAACACTGTTATGAACACTGAAAAGGGGAACAACCATGGGAGGGTTTAACTAAGCTGAACAGTGGGGTGGGAACCGGAGTGATGAAGTTGAGGATGGAACAGTTGGTATACAAGTCAAGTCAGTGTGTAGTGAGACTGAGGAAGGACGGGCAGATGACAGGGCAAAATTGTAGTCAGTGGGTTGAGGTGAAGTGTAACGTGGGGGCAAATTTGAAAAGGGTGATGAATACAGGACTGAAGGTGTTACATTTGAATGCACTTACAGAATAAGGTAGATGATCTCGTAACGCAGTTAGAGTTATTGAGTAAAACAACATGGAAACAGGGCCTTTGGCCCAACTTGTCCATGCTGGCTAGGACACCTATTTAAGCCAGTCCCATTTTCTCACATTTAGCCTATATCCCTCTCAACCTTTCCTACCCATGTACCTATCCAAGTGTTCTGAAAATGTTAATATTGTACCCACCTTGGAGACTGGCAGGTATAAAGTTGTGGACATCACTGATTCATGGCTTAGAAGGTCATAGTTGGGAGCTCAGCATCTGAGAATATACATCTTACTTAAAAGTCAGGCAAATAGGCAGAGGGAGTGGGGTTGCTCTGTTGGTAACTCAAACCTTAGAAAGAGGTGACATAGATTGGAAGATGTACAGTTAAGAAACTACAAGGGTAAAAAAACTGTGGTGGGAGTTATATACAGCCCTCCAAACAGTAGCCCAGATGTAGGGAGACAGAAAAACGTGTAAAAAGGGCAATGTTATGATAGTCATGGGGGATTGCAATATGCAGGTTGATTTGGGAAAATCAGGTTGATGCTGGATACCAAGAGAGTGAATTTGTTGAATGTCTACAAGATGGCTTTTTAGAACCCACTGAGGGAAAGGCAATTTGGGATTGGGGATTGTGTACTGTACCAAATTTGATTAGGGAGTTTAAGGTAAAGAGACCCTTAGGAGGCAGTGATCATAATATGACAGAATTTATCTTACAGATTGAATGGAGAAACTGGACCCAGATGTATCAATACCATTGGCTCCATGGCACTGTAGTGGTACGCAAGACACTATTACAACTTGGGGCATCAGAATTTGGAGTTTAATTCTGGTGCCCTCTGTAAGGAGTACGTCCTCCCTGTAGAATGCGTGGGTTTTCCCTAGGTGCTCTAGTTTCCACCCACAGTCCAACATACTGCGGGGGGGGAGGGGTTAATTGATCATTGAAAATTGTGCTAGGGTCAAATCGGGTTTGCTGGGGGTTGGTGGGGTACGGCTCGAAGGACCAGAATAGCTGACTCCACACTGTGTCACTAAACAAATAAATAAGTACAGTAGAGTAAAGGGAATTAGAGGCATGCGAGAGGAGCTGGCCAAAGCTGTTTGGAAGGAGACATTAGCAGGGATGGTAGCAGAACAACAATGGCTAGACTTCTGGGGGAAATTCAGAGGTGCAGGACAGATACATCCCAAAGATGAAGTAGTCGTGGATGAGACAACTGTGACTGATAGGGGACGTCAAAGACAACATATAAGCAAAAGAGCAGGCATATAATATAGTAAAACTTAGTGGGAAGCTTTTAAAAAACAGAAGGCTGAAATAAAAAAACCTTAAGGAAAGAAATGATGAAATATGCAGATAAGCTAGCCGATAATATAAAAGAGGACACCAAATTGTTCTCAGTATATAAAGCATAAAAGAGGTGAGAGTGGATATTGAACTGCTGGAAAATGATATAGAGAGGTAGAAATGAGGGACAAAGAAACTTAGTAAGTATTTTGCATCATTCACCGTGAAAGACATCAGCAAAATGCCAAAAATTCAAGAGTCTCGGTTGAAGGGACCGCAGTTAATATTACTATGGAGAAGGTGCTTGGGAAACTGAAAGGTCTGAAGCTAGATAAATCACTTGGACCTGAGGGACTACACCCCAGGGTTCTGAAAGACATAGGTGAATATATCGTGGAGGCATTAGCAATGATCTTTCAAGAATCACTAGATTCTGGAACAGTTCCAGAAGAATAGAAGATTGCAAGTATCACTCCACTCTTTCAGAAGGTGGCAAAAAACAGGAAATTATGGATCAGTTAGTTGACTTCAGTGGTTGGGAAGATGTTGGAGTTCATTATTAAGGATAAGATTTTGGGGGTACTTGGGGGCACATGACGAAATAGATCAAAGTCAGCATAATTTCCTTAATGGAAAATCTTGCCTGAAAAATCTGTTGGAATTCTTTGAGGACATAACAGACAGAATAGACAAAGGAGAGTTTGTTGTTTTTTTTTATTTGGATTTTCAGAAGGCCTTTGACAAGGTGCTGTACATGAGGTTGCTAGACAAGATAAGTGCCCATGGCATTACAGGAAAGATACTAGCATGGATAGAAGATTGGCTGACTGACAGGAAGTAAAGGGGGCCATTTCTGGTTGGTTGCCCGTGACTAGTAGTGTTGCATGGGGGTCTGTGTTGGGACCTCTTCTTTTCACGTTATACATCAATAATTTAGGTGACAGAATTGATGGCTTTGTGGCCAAGTTTGTGGACAATACCAAGGTAGGTGAAGGGGAAGGTAGAGGAAGCAAAGAATCTGCAGAAGAAGCTTAGATTGGGAGAATGGGCCAAGAAGTGGCAGATGGAATATAGTCTAGGTAAGTGTATAGTTATGCACTTTGGTAGAAGGAATAAAGGCTTAGACTATTTTATAAGTGGGGAGAAAATTCGAAAATTAGAGGTTCAAAGAGACTTGGGAGTCTTTGTGCAGGATTCCCTAAAAGTTAGCTGGGAGGTTGAGTTGGTGGTAAGGAAGGCAAATGCAATGTCAGCATTCATTTCAAGAGGACTAGAATACAAGAGCAAGGATGTAATGCTGAGGCTTTATGAGATCTTGGTCAGACCTCACTTGGAGTATTGTGAGCAGTTTTGGGCCCCTTATCTAAGAAAAGATGTGCTGGGATAGGAGCAGGTCCAGAGGAGGTGCATGAGAATGATTCCAGAAATGAAGGGGTTAATGCATGAGGACAATTTGATGGCTCTGGGTCTGTACACACTGGAGTTTAGAAGAATAAGGGGGATCTCATTGAAATCTATTGAATATTGAAAGGCTTAGATAGAGTGGATGTGGAGAGGATATTTCCTATAGTCTAGGACCAGAGGGCACAGCCTCAGAATACGAGGATGTCCATTTGGAGATGAGAAGGTATTTCTTTAGCCAGAGGGAAGTGAATCTGTGGACTTCATTCTCACAAATCACCATGCAGGCCAAGTCATTGGGCATACTTAAAGCAGAGTTCGGTATGTTCCTGATTGGTCAGGGCGTCAGGGGACATGGGGAGAAGGCAAGAGAATGGGGTTGAGGGGGATAGTAATTCAGCCACGATGGAATGGCGGAACAGACTCAATTGGCTGAATGGCCTAATTCTGCTCCTATGTCTTATGGTCTTAACAGATAAAGTGGAGGCTGGAGAAATGTGGCAGAAAAACATTTTCCTGCTCTCTAATTAAAAATCACATATTTACTGTTTGCAAAAGACTACAAAGAGCAGCAAGAACTTCAAATGCAACACAGCAATTTAAAAAACTGTATCCAGGCTTTAACATCACAGATTAATTCTGAATAAATACTAAAGAAAGAAGTACAGCTGTGATCCAGTGATCCCTTGAACACTGACATCCCATAACCAGGTCACAGAGCATAAAGTCTTTAAAAATGCAACACCCTGAAGCTAAATAAAATGTTAATTTTTTTTTAACTACTATTCGGTGCATTAAAGGGGTGGTACTTTTAGACTTCGTGTCTAATTGCAGGACCACCCCTTTCACTGCGGACAATTTACATTTAAAAACTTGTTGGACTGGTTTTTTCCCAATTTCTGATTAAATGGTGACCTAGATGTTTCTTGAGGGCAGCTCTTTCAAAATGAACAGTGGCATCCACACTGCTAGAATGTATGGGAAACATATCTCTGCCTTGAAGACCTCTCTTCACGGCAGCCACAATAGAACAACGTTAAAGGTTGCTGTACGGGGGGGGGAGAAAATGGGGAAGGGGTGGGGGGGGGGTTGATACCCATTTGTTCAATATTGGTCAGTCCATTGCTGTGATCTCTGGTATTTGGAGCACCAATATCTATTCTGAGACTTAACATAATGTATAAATCCACGCAGTGCATTAAAACTCAGGTAGGCACACACAGCAACAGACAACGACACCATAAAGCCTCTACTTGTTCAGGGCTTCTCCTTACTGTATTTGGAATCATGAGCAGTCTGCACATTATAGTTCAATTGTTGTGTGTGAAACACTGGAGAAAGGTGCTTCACGCGTTAATGACATGAGAAATGTCAGCTGTACTCAGGTGAACTGCTCCAAAAGTGGACAGTCAAATTTTATATGAGGTTGCAATGAGCTTGGTAAGGTCACAAAATTTGATTCTTGTTTAAATACAGTGATTCTGAATGTGTTAAATTCAATACAAATTAAGCCGCAGTATTTGTTACTGTTGAAATTCAAATTGAATTTATCTATATTAGCCAATCACCTAAATACCAATTCTATGAAAAGTGGGAACAGCTGGTCCAATTTTACGATGGTGGGAATGGCAGGTTTCTAATTTTGTGATGAGCACAATTGTATGAAAACAAAAATGATTTTTATTTGTGACTTGTGATTAATACATCAATTTCTAGGCTGAAGAGTTAACTATACAAAACTTAACCAGTCTTTTCATTTCCTTCAGAGAAACCCACAAGTAAACAATCTGCATCTGTGTAAGCTTAAGCCCCAATTCCACTGGTTCAGTAGAAGCACAACAGTAATTAAATGGCAAGATAGAAACGCGACTGCTTAACAAAGGCACACTTAACCCATACTGTAGAAAAATACATGCATTTAAGTAGACATTAACAACTGTTCTAGTGATCATTTTCACAACCCATCCAACTCCAATGCAGCCCTCTCTCTACTGAAGCTCAGCTTCTCGTTGAACAGTCATTGGAACACTGGCTCAAACATTCATTGGTGCTGCAAACCAACAACCATTATTTATTTGAACAGTAGTGGCAAGCTGAGAGGGTTATTCAGTTGTGAGGGTGCTGCAAGGATGCTCCTTTCGTTCTCGTCAGATATACGCACAGAGGGGTGACACGGTCGTTAGTGCAATGCTGTTACACCTCGGGTCATCGGAGTTTGAAGATCATTCCGACATCATTTGTAAGGAGTTTGCACGTCCTTCTGTGAGCGGGTGGATTTCCTACAGGTGCTCTGGTTTCCTCCCACAGCCTAAAGACTTACTGGTTAGTAAGTTAATTGGTCACTGTAGGTCGTCTCGTGATTAGGCAAGAGTTAAATCGGTAGGTGCTGGGTAGTGCGGCTCATTGGGCTGGAAAGGCCTGTTCTGTGAATCTCTAAATTGATAAATAAAGTCACTCTAGCAGGGGTCACACGTCAGAGAAAGGGGGCTTTTGTGTTTTCTTCTCCATCCACTGGTAGGAGGCAGCTTGATCAACCACTGAAAGGGACAAACAAAACCCTGCCCTGTTCCAGGTTTAATTAATCATTGCCTTTAGAAATCTCACTCTGTCGCAACCAGAAAAAAACACTTTTAGCCTCCAAATAGACAAAATTACGATCTGCTCTATTGAAGAAAGTAAATAACCCCCTCCCCAAACAAAACTACCCAGACCTAATAAGCTGCGTAAAACAAACTGTGCTGTTATTTTCCTCAGAAATTCGCCGGATTTGTGGAAGATAATGCCATAATGGCAACAATAAACACTGTATATCACTGTAGGGAAACTATCTGATCCACAGTAGTACAGCTGTATAAATGCTGACATATAACAATGCTAGCTCTCGCCTTTGCCCATCACAAAAGTCATACAAATACCATTCAGTGTCCTATAACAGGGAAAAATATACTCTTCACCAAATAATTAATTTGTCTGTATATTAAGGGTTAATTTAAGTAGGATTCAAAAAGAACAACACATTGATGAGGAGATCTGGTCATCATTCAATAATCAGTGAAGTGCTTTCTGTGATTAATTCAGGAGGATTATGGTTTCCAAAAATCATGGATTAAAGCAAGCACAGAAATAAGCATACAAACAGTAACTTTTCAAAAGAAAATCAAGCTCCTAGATTATTTGAGAGTCCTGTTAATTTCTTAATATTTCTGATGTCTACAAGAAGGGTCAGAGCCATCTCTATTTCCTGAGGAGACTGAGGTCCTTTAACATCTGCCGGACGATGTTGAGGATGTTCTACGAGTCTGTGGTGGCCAGTGCGATTACGTTTGCTGTTGTGTGCTGGGGCAGCAGGCTGAGGGTAGCAGACACCAGAAGAATCAACAAACTCGTTCGTAAGGCCAGTGATGTTGTGGGGATGGAACTGGACTCTCTGACGGTGGTGTCTGAAAAGAGGATGCTGTCCAAGTTGCATGTCATCTTGGACAATGTCTCCCATCCACTACATAATGTACTGGGTGGGCACAGGAGTACATTCAGTCAGAGACTCATTCCACTGAGATGAAACACAGAGCGTCATAGGAGGTCATTCCTGCCCGTGGCCATCAAACTTTACAACTCCTCCCTTGGAGGGTCAGACACCCTGAGCCAATAGGCTGGTCCTGGACTTATTTACTGGCATAATTTACATATTACTATTTAACTATTTATGGTTTTATTACTATTTAATTATTTATGGTGCAACTCTAACGAAAACCAATTTCCCCCGGGATCAGTAAAGTATGACTACTATGACAGATTTAGAGCTAGGCATGCAAAAAATAAATCTAACTAGCTTGGCCATTAGCATAACCCGAGTGAAAATAGCTTCATTTTCTGTTCAATTCAAATCGACAAAATGCAAAGAAATAATACAAACATATACATTCTTCACACTCCAGTGATATCTCAAAAGATTTACTGCTGAGGGAACTTTCCTGAAATTAAGTCACTGTTGGCAAAGATAGCAGGCATTTACACAGAGAAAGTAACATTTTCACCACTCAGATATCAGATAATGGCTAACTCCAGATCAAAGCATCTCCACAAGGCAGGGAGACCATTATCTCCAAATCCCCTTTTATTCAGGCCCTATTTCAATTTGAAATAGCCCATCACAGAATAAACAGCAAAAAGACAAGCATTTGATCCATTTAGTTAGTGCTGGTGTTATAATCGATAAAAGTCTATTCTATACTTTGAGCAGCTGGTCAAGGAGCACATTAAAGCCTTTCTCCCGGCTACACTGGACCCTTTCCTGTTTGCTTTTCACTCAAATCGATCCATTGTCGATGCAATAGCCTCTGTCCTCCACTCTCTCCTGTCCCACCTGGAAAATGGGGTCTCATATGCCAGACTGCTGTGAGTGGACTTCAGTTTGGCATTTAACACCATCATAACCCAGAAACTTGTGGGGAAACTGTCCTTGCTGGGTCTCAACACCTCCCTCTGCGCGGGCAGCAACGTCTCTGGTCCCATTTCACTGAGCACTGGTGCTCCCCAAGGCTGTGAGCTCAGCCCATTGCTGTTCACACCACTGACACATGACTGTGTCGCAGGATCCAGCTCAAACTGTGCCATCAAGTTTGTGGACGACACAACAGTGGTTGGCCTTATCAAGGATGAAGATGAGTCGGAGTATAGAGAGGAAGTAGAGTAGCTGGTGGACTGGTGTGAGAAGAACAACCTAAACCAAGGAAATCATTGTGGATTTCAGGAAGGTGCAGATGAACCTTCCACCTCTGCCAGTACATGGCTCCACTGTTGAGAGTCAAGTGCTGCAAATTCCTGGGAGTTCACATCATGGGTGACCTCACCTGGTCCCTTAATATCACCTCCCTGAACAAGAAGGCACAGCAGTGCCTCCACTTCCTAAGAAGACTGAGGCAAGCAAGGCTCCCCCACCCACCACAATCTTAACTGCATTTTATAAGAGCACCATTGAGAATGACCAGAAAGTTGCATCTCCATCTGGTATGGGGGCAGTCGAGCATCAGACCGCAAGTCCCTACAAAGGACTCTGAGAACAGCTGAGAGGATCATAGGAGTTTCATCAGAGACATTTATCAGGAGTGTTGCATATGCAGGGCCCTTAGTATTATTAAGGATCCCACAATCCATCCAGCATCCTCTTTGACTTTCTACCATCAGGCAGGAGACTATGATGCATAAAAACAAGAACAGTCAGGATGGGAAACATTTTCTTCCCCCAGGCCATCAGGCTTCTGAACTCCATGCTGCATTGTATTCGAAGTGACACTGGTTAATCTGTTGTGTACCCTACAATATTTAATATTAATGCACTTTAGTTTGTTAGTTATGTGTGATTCATCTGTAGATTTTAACCTTACCTTCATAAGTTATTGTGTGTTATGTGTGTTTACACTCTGGTTTGGAGAAACATTTTCTCGTTTCTATATACATATATATAGTTAAATAACAATAATCTTGATTTGACTTGTCTTAACTACCTCACCTTAGCCTTTCAACAAATTGTTCCATTCCACTTTCTTTAACATATTTGTTGCCTTTTCAAAGTATTCAAGTTACTTAGAACATCGAACACAGAACAGTAAAGCACAGGAACAAGTCCTTCAGCCCACAATGTCGTGCCGAACCAGCTAAAATGTAAACCAAATAAACACCCAAAATCTAATCCCTCCTACCTACACAATGTCCATATCCCTCCATCCTCCTTACATCCATGTACCTATCCAAACACCTCTTAAAAGCCTCTAATGTATTTGCCTCTACCTCCATACCAGGCAGCACATTCCACAGAGTAAAAAACTTACCCCTCACATCCCCTTTGAACCTACCTTCTCTCACCTTCAAAGCCTCTATCCTCTCTGGTATGAGACATTTTTACTCTGGAAACAGATGCTCCCTGTCTATTCTACTTATGCCTCTCATAATCTTAAAAACCTCTCCCCCTTAAACTCTGGTGCTCCAGAGAAAACAACCCAAGTTTATCCAGCCTCTTGTGATAGCCCATGCTGTCAAAACGAGGCAACATCCTGATAAAACTCTTCTGCATCCTCTCCAAAGCCTCAACATCCTCTCTATAGTGAGGCAACCAGAAATGTATGCAATACTCCAGATGTGGCCTAACCAGAGTTTTATAAAGTTGCAACATAACCTCATCACTTTTGAACTCAATGTCTTGACTAATAAAAGCAAGCATTCCATAAGCCTTCTTAACCTCCTTATCAATTTGTGTAGCCACTTTCAAGGAGTTATGAACTTGTTCCCAAGATCTCTCTGATCAGCAACACTGATAAGGACCTTGCCCTTAACAGTGTACTGTCTCCTTGCATTTGCCCTGCCAAGGTGCAATACCTCATTTTTACATGGGTTAAACTCCATCTGCCATTTCCCTGCCCATATCTGCAACTGATCTATGTTGCACTGTATTCTTTGCCAGTCTTCTACACAATGCACAACTCCACCAATCTTGGTATCATCTGCAAACTTGCTAACCTACGCAACTACATTTTCATTCGGGTCATTTATATACATCACAAACATCAAAGATCCCAGCACAGATCCCCACGGAACACCACTAATTACAGACCTCCACCTCAAGTAAGTCCCTTCAACCACTACCACTCTCTTCTATGTGCAAGCCAGTTCTGAATCCAAACAGCTAATTTGCCGCAGACACCATGCATTGTAATTTTCTAGAATAGTCTCCCCTGAGGGACTTTGTCAAATGCCTTACTAAAATCCATGTAGACAACATCCACTGCCCTACGTTCATCAATCTCTCTTGTCACCTTGTCAAAAAGCTCAATCAAGTTGATAAGGCACGACCTGCCACACGCAAACCCAAGCTCTCCCTAATTAGGCCATGGGTTTTCAAATGCTCATATGTCCTATCCCTAAGAATTTCCTCCAGCAATTTCCTACAACTGACACAAGACTCTCCACTCTATTGTTTCCAGGATTCTCCCTTGTTCCCTCCTTAAATAGAGGTACAACATTAGCCACTCACCAGTTCTCCAGGACCTCGCCTGTGGTTAGAGAGGATATGAAGAAAATGGCCCCAGCAATCTCATCTCTTGTCTCCTTCAATAAACTGGGGTAAATCCCATCAGGCCCTGGGGACTTATCCACCTTAATACTCCTTAGGAGACACAACACTTCTTCCTCCTTGACCTCTAAACACACAAATGTATTTATACACCCAGCACTGATCTCCTGGTCCTCCATATCCTTTTCCTTGGTAAGTGCTTAAAGGACTCATTAAGTACCTCACTCAAATTCCCTGCATCAAAGCAAATGTTCCCCTCTTTATCCTTGAGTGGACTTACCCTCTCACTGGTTAACTTCTTGCTCTTGATGCACATATAGAACATTTAGAGATTCACCTTTATCCATCCTGCCAAGGCTCCTAGCTTCCTAGTTCCCTTACTTTACTTCTTTTCTGGTTTCTTTATCATCCTCATGTGCTCCGTTTGATTCTGACTTCCGAGGCCTTACATACTTTTCCTTTTTCTTCTTGATTAAATTCATCACCTCTCTCGACATCCAAGGTTCTCTTAATCCCTGTCCCTCCTTCCAACAGCTACATACCTTTCCTGTACTCCGTGCAATTGATGTTTAAACACCCTTCACTTGTCCAGTGTGGACTTGCCAGAAAATTGGTGTTCCCAATCGACTCTTCTTAGTTCCTACCTAATGTCCTCTAGATAGAAAGTTGAGAAACAGGACCTGCAGGGTGGTAATCTCTAGATTGCTGCCTGTGACACAAACTCGTGAGGGTAAAAATAGGGTGATTTGCGTATGAATGCATGGCTGAGGACCTGGTGCAGGAGGTAAGGGTTCAGATTTCTAGATTATTGGGATCTTTTCTGGGGAAGGTACACCTTGTACAAAAAGGATGGGTTACACCTGGACCCAAGGGCATCCAATATCCTTGTGGGCAGGTTGGCTAGAGTTGTTCGAGTGTGTTTAAACTAATTTGGCAGGGGAATGGGAACCAGAGTGATAGTCCTGTAGTGTTGAAGATGAGGTTTACAAACAGAGGCAATGTGTAGTGAGACTTCTAGCAAGGACAGGCTTATGATCTGGCAAAATTGCAGTCAACTGGATGAGTTGAAATGTAAAAGGCAGACAAAATCGAAAAGGGCGAATACAGGACTGAAGGTGTTATATATGAATGCACTCAGTATGTGGAATAAGGTAGATGAACTTGTAGCACAGTTACAGATTGGAATGTATGATGTTGTAGGCATCATTGAATCAGAGTACTCCTTACTTCCTTCCAGTTTTGAGCCAACAACTGAATTACTGTGTCCCACAAATTACCGCAGCACATATTTGAATGTAAAGTTAAGGACTTTTCCCAAACATGTCACGTGAACTACCTGAATTATAAGGAAGGGTATACTAGCAAAAGGCTGAGTGCGATGACGATTCACCACATTGATTGGTGAGATACAGAGACCGTCAGAATGAGCCTGTACTCCCTCAAATTTAAATTAGTAAATAGGTTTCTTTGCTTTGTATGCCAACTATACAGATCATTTCATCACGTCGGTAGTGCAAGGGAAAAACAATAACTGAATGCAGAATAAAGTGTTGCAGTTACAGAGAAAGTGCAGTGCAGGCAGACAAGAAGGTGCAAGGCCATGACAGGATAGAATGAGAGATCAATACGCGAACATATCATGCAAGGGGACAGTTCAACAGTCTTATAACATTGGGGTAGAAGCTGTTCTTGAGCCTGTTGGTATGTGCTTTCAGATTTTTCTAGTAGGAGAGTGTATGCAAAGTTGAAGGAGACTTTGATTATATTGATTGCTTTACGGAAGCAGCAAGGAGTGTAAACAGAGTCTACGGAGAGGAGACTGGTTTTCGAGACATGCTGAGCTGCGTCCACAACTCTGCAGTTCTCTCAATTCTCAGGGAGACCAGTTGCCGACACAAACCGTGATGCATCCAGGTAGAATGCTTTCTGTGGTGCAACTATAAGAGTTAGTGAGGCTTGAGAGGGATGTGGTGAATTTCTTTAGCCTCTTGAGGAAGCAAGGTGCAAGGGCACTTCCACCCCAGGCATTCTCTCTTCTCAGCAACCCCATTGGGCAGCACATACAAAAGCCTGATAGCATGTACCATCAGACTCCTGGATAGCTCCCAGCCTGCTGCTGTAAGACTACTGAACTGTCGACTCATCACAGCTCTGCACTGCACTTCTACCATAACTATTTACTCGTTGTGCATTCTGTTATTGTTTTTTTCTGTATGACCTCATTGCACTATTGTAATGAAATTATGTGTACCAATGGCATGCAAAAGGGAACGAAAACCAACTTCCCCCGAGATCAATAAAGTATGACTATGACTATTTATTTTTTACAGGATATTTGCATAAGTCAGGTCCTCCTTAACTGGGCATCAGACACTGTCTTGAGGCGCTCTTGCTAAGATCTCCTTAATTTCTGCTGATTTACATTTCATGTCCCAATGCCACTCATGTTCAATCCCCGCCCTGATCTCAATGGCGGTCACCATCAAGGGCACCTCCTGTATTCAGGTTCCTTGTCTATGTCTGGACCATGAGTGTGTTTAAACTAATTTGGCAGGGGGATGGGAAACAGAATGGTAGTGTTAAAGATGAGATAGTTGCATTCAAGATCTCGAATGCAAATTGCACATTAGAGAGGTGGTCTACTCATAACATTGCTAGCAAAAACTTTCTCCTCTTGAGTAACACATACAAAATGTTGGAGGAATTCAGCAGGTCATGGAGAGAAATAAACAAGCAATATTTTGGGCCAAGACCCTTTGATGAGCGTCCCGATGAAAGGTGTCAGCCCAAAACATCAACTGTTTAGATGCTGACTGACCTGCTGAGCTCCTCCAGCACTTTGTATGTGTTACTCTGGATTTCTAACATCAGAATCTCTTGTGTTTATGATTTTCTCCTTTGAATCCATCTTGTTTAAATGGGTGGCAGTGCCAGACAATACATCAAAAGATGATCTGAATTTGAAGATGGAGCTTGTGCTCGGTCACTCACATCAGTATTGTCATCGTCAGCTGACAGTATTGGAGGACACGCTGACACATTCTGATTTTCTGATAACTTGCCATTTATTTCTCACCAATGGGACAATAGTACACTTTCCGGTGTCTCAACGAAATGTCTAGATTAATGGAAAATGATCCAACCATTTTAGAAATGACAATATCAACTGTAATTTTAAGGAAATGGGTTTCATTTACTCTATAGCTTCAGGGTTATTTGAAATTAGCAGTCTAACATGATATCAATGCTAAATAAATGAAATTTACTTTGCAGAAATGCAAGGTTTTCCCTTTTTACAAGGTGAACAAGAAATTAAATTAAATGACAGTGACAAAATGGATTTTATTTTACAGCGCATTAACAATTAGAATTTTGGTGTGCATATGACAACAGCATTAAATGTGCATCAGCATAACCTGTGATAACATGGCCACACTACTTCTTTCTCCAGTATTATTGTAAAGTTAGAGATAAATCCTGTTTCATGAGAAGTGCATGAGGATGAGCCAGGAGCCGTAACAAGCATATCTAAAAATTTAACACTAACAGGTAACAGTGCAATACACTACATGCACTCAGTGGCCACTTTATTAGGTACACCTGCTCAATAATGCAAATATCTAATCAGCCAGTCATGGGGCAGCAACTCAGTGCACAAAAGCATGCAGGCATAGTCATGACGTTCAGTTAAAACATCAGGATGAGGAAGAAATGTGACCTAAGTGACCTTGACTGTGAAATGATTGCTGGTGCCTGACTGGGTGGTTGGAGTATCTCAGAAACTGCTGGGCTCCTGGAATCTTCCACATACAGCAGTCACTAGAGTTTACAAATAAGAATGGTGTGAAATACAAAAAAAACATCAAGGGAGTGGAAGTTCTGTGGGACAAAACACTTTGTTAATGAGGGAGGTCAGAGAATGGCCAGCCAGGTTCAAGCTGACAGGAAGGTGACAGTAACTCAAATAACCACATGTTACAACAGTGGTGTGCAGAAGAGCACCTCTGAACATATAATACAATGAATGTTGAAGTGGATGCACTACAGCAGCAGAAGACCATGCAGGGTTCCACTCCTGAACCTAATGAAGTAGTCACTGAATGTAAAACCCAAAGTTTGAAAAAAAATATACAGGTCGACCTTCTCTAATCCGACTACCTGTAATCCGGTTCCTTCGATAATCCGCACTGATTTGAAATTTTCCGTGCAACTGTAATTTCAAATTTTCTGGGCCACCGTACCAATCTGCTGCACATTGTTTTGGTTGCGCTAGATCTGTTCATGTGTCGGCACACTCCTGCAAGCACAGACAGGCGATTCCTGCTCGTTTTCCTGCATTTATTAATACCATTTGCGTGAGGTGCACCCACCCATTTCACCTGCCAGCGGCGGGGGAGCTGGCACGCGCTGGGTCGGTCGGCCTTCTCGCATGCCTGCCGGCAGTCGCACACTGCCCTCCGGCGTCGCCCGGCTGGCGCTCCATTCTCTTCTGCCTATGACCTCTGATCAGACGTGGTCACCCGCTGAACTTAAGCATATTACTAAGCGGAGGAAAAGAAACTAACGAGGATTCCCTCAGTAACTGCGAGTGAAGAAGGAAGAACCCAGTGCGGGGGTGGGGGTGGGTTAACTGCATGTCTGTGTCTTTGCTATCACTTAGCTGACGCTGGTGGTGGGTGTGCTTTATTTTTTGCCGGGTGTGGCTTTATGCGCGGGAGGGAGTAACTTAGGGGTTCTAACATTTAACTGTCGTTCATTCTTTGGGGCACTCCTCTGTTTTTGTGGATGTTTGCGAAGAAAAAGCATTTCAGGATGTATATTGTATACATTTCTCTGACATTAAATGAACCTTTGAACCCTTTGATATTTTAAAGGTATGATCAGGCGGTTAGCTATTGCTTAATGTGATCCTTCTGTAATTTGGCATTTACACTAATCCTGCACTCCTCAGGTCCCAAAGGTGCTAGATTATAGAAGGTCGACCTGTACAACAAACAGAGTTAAGTGTGCTGCTAATCAGCAGATCAGGCAATAGATCAAAGGTCTGAGGTCCTGTTCATGTGAATAATGCTGGACAAGTAAACGTGAAAGAGGGGAGGAGGCTCCAAGAGCATCTCTACCCTGGAGCCCAGCATTAGATTGCTAACCACAAGGGTAAAACAGTCACATTCTGTCATTTTGTCCTTGAAATCCCTAAACAGCACAGGAGCCAGTCTTCAGCCAACTTGATGCACTCCACATGGCATCAAAGAATGGTTCAAGGTACCAAACACAGCAAGATCTGTGAGACCAGACAATATCTGGGCTATAGTATCCGCTCTCCAGAATAAACTGTGTCTCTGGCCAAGATGTTTGAAAACAGTTACAACACTGAAATTTGTTGTCACCTCTTCACAAAAAGGGGGACAAGTTCAACTTGACTAATTACTGCCCAAATCAATCTATTCTCAACCAGCTGAGGAGTGATGGATAATCTGTCATTAATGCTATTAGGATGATTCCACTCACCAATAACCATGCTCAGCGATGCTAAATTTAGGCTTTACCGAGATTACTTGGCTCCGGACCTCACCACAGCTGAATACCTTACGTAAATTGACAGTGCCTGCCACTGACATCAAGGCAACATTTGACCAAGTGTGGCATCAAAAAGACTGGCAAAGGTCATGAACACCAGGGAAAAACACTCCAATTGTTGCAGAAAGGAAGACAGTTGTGGTTATATGAAGTCAGCTATCCAGTCACAAGACATTACTCCAGCAGTTCCTTGGACCAGAATCCTTGAATGAACAGGAGATTCTGTTGGTATATTACCTCCCAGATGCCAGGGCCAGAGACATCTGGAATTGAGCCAATAACATTCTTAAAGGGGGGTTTTATCCCCCCTTGTTCAATCCCTTCCTACCTATGTTTGTGACACTTCTCACGCTCTTAAACTTTTCGATGGTTTTAAGTTCCCTGGCCCCCACCGCTTTATTTTCACCATGGATGCCCAGTCCCTATATACTTCCATCCCCCATCACGAAGGTCTCAAAGCTCTCCGCTTCTTTTTGGATTCCAGACCTAATCAGTTCCCCTCTACCACCACTCTGCTCCGTCTAGCTGAATTAGTCCTCACTCTTAATAGTTTCTCCTTTGGCTCCTCCCACTTCCTCCAAACTAAAGGTGTAGCTATGGGCACCCGTATGGGTCCTAGCTATGCCTGCCTTTTTGTTGGCTTTGTGGAACAATCTATGTTCCATGCCTATTCTGGTATCTGTCCCCAACTTTTCCTTCGCTACATCGACGACTGCATTGGCACTGCTTCTTGCACGTATGCTGAGCTCGTTGACTTTATTAACTTTGCCTCCAACTTTCACCCTGCCCTCAAGTTTACCTGGTCCATTTCCGACACCTCCCTCCCCTTTCTAGATCTTACTATCTCTGTCTCTGGAGACAGCTTATCCACTGATGTCTACTATAAGCCTACTGACTCTCACAGCTATCTGGACTATTCCTCTTCTCACCCTGTCTCTTGCAAAAATGCCATCCCCTTCTCGCAATTCCTCCGTCTCTGCCACATCTGCTCTCAGGATGAGGCTTTTCATTCCAGGATGAGGGAGATGTCCTCCTTTTTTAAAGAAAGAGGCTTCCCTTCCTCCACTATCAACTCTGCTCTCAAATGCATCTCCCCCATTTCACGTACATCTGCTCTCACTCCATCCTCCCGCCACCCCACTAGGAATAGGGTTCCCCTGGTCCTCACCTCCCACCCCACCAGCCTCCGGGTCCAACATATTATTCTCCATAACTTCCGCCACCTCCAATGGGATCCCACCACTAAGCACATCTTCCCCTCCCCCCCCCTGCTTTCCGCAGGGATCGCTCCCTACGCGACTCCCTTGTCCATTTGTCCCCCCCCATCCCTCCCCACTGGTCTCCCTCCTGGCACTTATCCGTGTAAGCAGAACAAGTGCTACACATGCCCTTACACTTCCTCCCTTACCACCATTCAGGGCCCCAAACAGTCCTTCCAGGTGAGGCGACACTTCACCTGTGAGTCGGCTGGGGTGATATACTGCGTCCGGTGCTCCCGATGTGGACTTCTATATATTGGCGAGACCCGACGCAGACTGGGAGACCGCTTTGCTGAACACCTACGCTCTGTCCGCCAGAGAAAGCAGGATCTCGCACTGGCCACACATTTTAATTCCACATCCCATTCCCATTCTGATATGTCTATCCACAGCTTCCTCTACTGTAAAGATGAAGCCACACTCAGGTTGGAGGAACAACACCTTATATTCCGTCTGAGTAGCCTCCAACCTGATAGCATGAACATCAACTTCTCTAACTTCCGCTAATGCCCCACCTCACCCTCATACCCCCTCTGTTATTTAATTTTATACACACATTCTTTCTCTCACTCTTCTTTTTTCTCCCTCTGTCCCTCTGACTATACGCCTTGCCCATCCTCTGGGTTCCCCCCCCTTTCTTTCTCCCTGGGCCTCCTGTCCCATGATCCTCTCGTATCCCTTTTGCCTATCACCCGTCCAGCTCTTGGCTCCATCCCTCCCCCTCCTGTCTTCTCCTATCATTTTGCATCTCCCCCTCCCCCTCCAGCTTTCAAATCTCTTACTCACTCTTCCTTCAGTTAGTCCTGACGAAAGGTCTCGGCCTGAAACGTCAACTGTACCTCTTCCTAGAGATGCTGCCTGGCCTGCTGCGTTCACCAGCAACTTTGATGTGTGTTACATTCTTAAAGGGGTGGGTGAGCAGCCAGATGTTGTGGTCCACATCGTTACCAATGACATAGGCAGGAAGATGAGGTGATGAGGTCTTGCAAAGTGAGTTCAAAGGTTTAGGTGCTAAGGTAAAGGACAGGACCTCTAAGGTGGTGATCTCAGGATTGCTACCCATGCCATATGTTAGTGAGGCCAGAAATAAGAATATCATTCAGTTTAACACGTGCCCAAGGAGATGGTGCAGGAGACAGGACTTCAGGTTTTTGAATCATTGGGTTCTCGTCCAGGAAGGTGGGATCTGTATGTATGGGAAGAGGAGCAATATCCTTGCGGGAAGGTTTGCTAGTGCTGCTCTGAACAAGTTTAAAGCAAAGTTTCAGGGGGATGGGAACCAGAGTGCCAGGGCAGATACTGGAGCAGTTGTGGGGGAGGTAGATATGAGCCTGTACATATGAGAAGGGAATTGAACAGTCCAGCATGGTGGAACTAATTTATTTTTATTTGTTTATAGATACAACACGGAACAGGCTCTTCCAGCCCAACGAGCCGCACCACCCAGCAACCCATCTTTTTAACCCTAGCCTAATCACAGGACAATTTACAATGACCAATTAACCTACTAACCTGTACAGCCTTGGACTGTGGGAGGAAACCAGAGCACCCGGAGGAAACCCACACACAAACAGGAAGAACGTACAAACTGAGGACACCAGAATTCAACTCTTAAGCCCCGAGCTGTAATTAACTAACTACTACACTACTGTGGTGCCCCACTAATGTTCTATGTTGCATCTATTTCAATGCAAGGAGTATTGTAGGTAAGGCAGATGCGCATAGAGCTTGGATCAGCACTTGGAATTACGTTGTAGTAGTCATTAGTGAGACTTGGTTGCAGGAGAGCCAAATCAGGTTAGAAGATCAGCAAAACATTGTGGGCTGGAGGTCTGAATTCTGCTGTTCTGTTCTATGTTAATCATATTACTGCACATTTACTGAATACAATGATAAAATACCACCTATTGCGAAATGCTGCTGACATCTAAAGAAATCCCATCGATATATCCATTTCATTATTCCTTCTGTATGCATACAGGTGAATTTCCTTACAAACAACATACGTGATACAACCCGAGTTAACATCAAGGGTTCTGCAATGGAAGGGAAGGGTAATAAGAAAGAAACTCACTTTGAAGGAAAATACAACTATGCAGAAAACTACTTACAAAAGGGCAAGAATTGCAAAGCGTCTGTGATCACAGTTAATGTTGGTGGGTACCTCTACACAACGCAGAGACATACATTAACTAAGCATGTTGATTCCTTGCTGGAAGCTTTGATAAATGGCAAAACTCAGAGCAGTGCTGACGGCAATGGGAACTACTTCATTGACCGTGATGGCTCACTGTTCAGGCACATCCTTAATTTCCTACGAAACGGCGAGCTTCTCTTACCAGAAGGATTTCAAGAGATTCAACTTTTAGCACAGGAGGCAGAATTCTATCAGATAAAGCCTCTAATAGAGGCTCTGAAAACCAAGTTAGCTCATGTGCAACAGGCACCAGAGGTCACATTCCTGGAAATAATCGACAGCCACGATCGCTCTCATGGCCTCAAAATCTACTGCAATTCTGCAGATTTCATTGCAAGGATCAAGTCACGCATAATTCAAGTATCAAAAAGCCGTCTAGATGGATTTCCTGAAGAATTTGTGGTCTCATCACATGTCATCCAGTTTAAGTTCTTCATCAAATCTGAAAGTGGGGCACGTCTGGTTCTCAAGGAAGACAACACATTTGTTTGCACGCTGGAGACCCTCAAGTTTGAGGCCATCATGATGGCTTTAAAGAATGACTTCAAGTTGCTGACCAGTTTGGATAGCTCTAAGGGGTCAATTGTTCAAAGCGACGCACTTCATTTTCTAAAGTAAATCCAGTTTCAGACGAAATACATATCATAAACAGAGGTAATATTACACTTCTGTAAATGCTATGTCACAGTATTTAGACTATAGAACTGACCGCTCAGTCAATATGTTACCTTCATGATACAGGATGTTAAGCTCCATTAAACCGTAAAGTACAATCTCAGTCCACTGATTACATTACTATCCAATTTTTACATCATCACTTTCACGTGTCATCTACTTAGATGATTAGGAAGCCACCATTAATTATCTAGAGTGAAATACTGCTATTATTTTCTGAGTGAGAAAGAAACCATTAATGTTTCCCATAGTTTCACAATCTTTAAAAATCTTCATAACCTCTGAAAATGAAATTCTTAGGGAAAAAATTCTATTTTATTACACTTTCATTTTGAAAAGGCAATGCAAGCTCTTACCTTAATTACTGAGTTTTAAAATTATTTCAGCTTTCTTACAAAAGTTTTAAATTTAGTGTTTAGAAAATTACCTCTAGAGATGACATGATTTCACTGGAATACTCCAGGGAAAAGCAGACACAATTACAGAACTGTAAATTTTACATCAAAATAATTCAGGATAAAATTAATTTAGTGCATAAGGCTGCTCTCATTTAATCACCAGGATTCAGTAATCATTTTTACATTCAAGCTTCTCATTGCATTATAAAGTTATTCAGTCATAAATGGTTCATTTGTTCTCTATGCAGAAGCTTAGGAAGAATAATGGCATCATTTCAGCACAGTCACGGTTTTCTTCAAATTAGCTGCCTCAGATTGAAGATACTCATCTCCTTGAATCAAAATCACTGCCAAATCAGCTACTCTTACCCTGCAACAAATCTTTTTCCGAATTAAATATCTATGGTGTTTTAGAACCTGAAGTCACAGAGAGAGCAATGAAGAATTATCCCCAGTGAGCTTCCAATATCTGCAATGCCTCCGTGGGGAAGCAGCTACACAGCCTATCATTCATCAGAGACGATAAATATATAACAAGCCACTCTTTGATATTTTTAACAGCTTCACTAACGACCACCACTGTTTCCAGCATTGTATTGTAATTAAGACTATAACAGAACAAAATGAAAAGCATAGATGGAAATTACATTAGAAATAAAATTGACATTTTTACATCCAAAGTACCTCTTGTAACTTCCTAGTATGATAATATAATGAATTATAATCTACAATTGTGAATATATAACAGTAATTGCAAATATCAAACAATATTGTTAAATACAAATAAAATAAGTATTTAAGGAATGACATTATGCATGGAATGTGTTTCACATATATCAGGTTATGAATAAAAACTAACCATTGAGAAAACTATTTTGTTTGAACACTGTATGTTGAAGTTGTAGAAGACTTTGCTGAGGCCTAATTTGGAGTGTTGTGTGCAGTTTGGTCACCTAGCTACAGGATAGATGTCAATAAGACTGAAAGAAAACTTACGAGGATGTTGCCAGAACTTGAAGACCTGAGTTATAGGGAAAGGTTGAACAGGTTTGGACTTTATTCCCTGGAGTGAAGGAGATTGAGGGGAAATTTCATAAAGGTGTGCAAAATTATGAGGGGTATAGATAGAGTAAATGCAAGCAAGCTTTTTCCACTGAGGTTGGGAGATATCAGAACTTTAGGTCAGGGGTTAAGGGTGAAAGGTAAAATAATTAAGGGGAACATGAGGGGGAATGTCTTCACTCAGAGGTTGGTGACAGTGTGGAACGAGTGCCAGCAGATGTGGTGGAAACAAGTTCAATTTCAATATTTAAGTGAAATTTGCAGAGGTACAGTTGCAAGAAAAAGTTTGTGAACCCTTTGCAATAATCTGGTTGCCTGCATGATTTACTCATAAAATGTGGTCTGATCTTCATCTAAGTCACAACAATAGACAAACACATGTGTCCACCGTAAGAAAAATACTGAACAAGAATGGTGTTCATGGAAGGACACCATGAAGGAAACCACGGCTCTCCAAAAAAAAATTGCTGCACATCTCAAGTTTGCAAAAGACCACCTGGATGTTCAGCAACACTTCTGGGACAATATTCTGTGAACAGATGAGACAAAAATTGAACTTTTTCGAAGAAATGCGCACCATTATGCTTGGAGGAAAAGCGTACTGCACACCAACACCAAAACCTCATTCCAACTGTGAAGCATGTGGAAGGAGCATCATGGTTTAGGGCGGCTTTGCTACCTCAGGGCCTGGACAGCTTGCAATCATTGAGGGAACAATTAATTCAAAATTGTATCAAGACATTTTACAGGAAAATGTCAGGGTAGCGGTCTGTCACCTGAAGCTTAATAAAAGTTGGATGAGGCAAAAAGACGATGATCCGAAACACAAGAGTAAGTCAACAACAGAATGGTTTAAAAAGAAGAAAATTTATGTTTTGGAATGGCCAAGTCAGACCTTAACCCAATTGAGATGTTGTGGCATGGCCTGAAGAGGGTCTTCCTGCAGAAATACCGATGATTTGAAACAGTTTTGTATAGAGAATTGGTCTAAAATTCCTCCTCGCCATTGTGCAAGTCTGATCTGCAGCTACAGGAAATGTTTGGTGGAGGTTATTGAATATACTGGTTCACACAGCCTGGACTGTAAATGATTAAGCAATATGTTCAAAGAAGATATGAAAAGTACAATTGTTTGCGCGTTATTAGTTTAGGTAGATTGAGTTTGTCTATTATTGTGACTTAGATGAAGATCAGAGCACATTTTATGAGTAATTAATGCAGAAAACCAGGTAACCACAAAGGGTTCAGCTGAAGGATCAAAACCCAAACAACACAGATTTAAAGAAACTGGCAGAAGGATTAGCGGTCAGAATAAGGAAAGATTTTATTTGCACTGAGAGGATGATAGGTATCTGGGTAGGAGAAGCAAAAATCTCACCAGCTCTAAAACGTCTCTGATGTGACCTATGGGGCTTCAGATCAGAAGAACTGAAACTGGGCTAACAAGGTTACAATAGACAAGTCTGCTCAATACTGTCCAGTTCCAGATAGTGGATGGATTGCAGGAGCATGTCATCAGTAAAGTTGTAAGTAGCAACATAAGACAAAGGAGTAGAATTAGGCCATTCCATCATGGCTGATTTATTACTCCTCTCAATCCCATTCTCCTGCCTTCTCTGTAAAACCTTTGACACCCTTACTAATCAAGAACCCATCAACCTCTGTATTAAACATACCCAATAACTTGGCCACTACAAACACCTGTGGCAATGATTTCCACAGATTCACCATTCTCTAGTTGAAGTTCGGCCCGAAATGTCAACTGTACTTATTTCCATAGGTGCTGCCTGGCTTGCTGAGTTCCTCCAGCATTTTGTGTGTGTTGCTCGGAATTCCAGCATCTACAGATTTTCTCTTGTTTGTGGAATCTCCTCCTTATCTCTGTTCTAAAGCAACATCCTTCTATTCTGAGGCTGTACCCTCTGGTCCTAGACTCCCCCATAATAGAAAACATCTTCTCCACACCCACTCTATCTAGGCCTTACAATATTCGATAGGTTTCAATAAAATCTCCCCTTGTTTTTCTAAACTACAGGGAGTACAGGTCCAAAGCCACAAACACTAATCATATGTTTAATCCTTTCATTCCCAGGATCATTCTTGTGAACCTCCTCTGGACCCTCTCCAATGCCAGTACATTTTTTCTAAGATAAGGGGCCCAAAACTGCTCACAATACTCCAAGTGCAGTCAGACTAATGCTTTATAAAACCTCCAGCATTACATCCTTGTACTTATATTCTAGTCCTCTCAAAATGAATGCTAACATTGCTTTTGGCTTCTTCACCATTGAATCAATCTGCAATTTACCCTTTAGGGAATCCTGCACTGGGATTCCCAAGTACCTTTGTACCTCCGATTTTTGAATTTGTTCCCTATTTGCTCCCTATCAAAGTGCACAACCAAGTGTATTCCATCTTCCACTTCTTTGCCCATTCTCCCATTCTGTCTAAGTCTGTCTGCCAACTCCCTACTTCCTCAACATCACCTGCCTCTCCATCTATTTTAGTATCACCCACAAACTTGGCCACAGAGGCATCAATTCCGTCACACAAATCATTGACGTATAACGTGAAAACACCAACCCCTGCGGAACACCACTAGTCATTGGCAGCCAAGCTGAAGAGGCCCCTTTATTCCCACGCTTTTCCTCCTGCCAGTCAGCCAATCTGCTATCCACGCTGGTATCTTTCCTGTAATAGCAGTCTTATGTGCAGCAGCTTGTCAAAGATCTTCTGAAAATCCAAGTAAGTGACATCCACTGACTCTCTTTTGTCTATCCACTCTGTTATTTCCGCAATGAAATTTCAACATTTTGTTAGGCAGGGTTTCCCTTTCAGGAAATCATGCTGACTGACCTATTTTATCATGTGCCTCCAAATACCTGAAACCTCAACAATATTAGACTCCAACACCTTACCAACCACTGAAGTCAGGCTAACTGGCCTATAATTTCCTGTCTTTTGCCTTCCTCCCATCTTGAAGATTGGAGTGAGATTTGCAACTTTCCAATCCTCCGGAACCATTCCAGAATCTACTGATTCTTGAAAGATCATTACTAATGCTTCCACAATCTCTTCAGCTATCTCTTTCAGAACACTGGTGCGTAGTTCATCTGGTTCAGGTGACCTATCTACCTTTAGATCTTTCAGTTTTCCAAGCACTTTCTCCTTAGTAATAGCGACTACACTCACTTCTGCCCCCTGACACTCTCGAATTTCTGGCATACTGTTGGTGTCTTCCACAGTGAATATTGACATAAAATACTTATTGAGTTCATCTGATATTTCTTTGTCCCCCATTACTACCTCTCCAGCGTTATTTTCCAGCGGTCAATATCCACTCTCACCTCTCTTTTACTCTTTATATACCTGAAAAAGCTTTTTGCATCCTCTTTTATATTATTGGTTAGCTTACCTTCATATTTCATCTTTTCCCTCATTTCTTTTTTAGTTGCCTCTATTGGTTTTTAAAAACTTCCCAATTCTCTAGCTTCCCACAAATTTTTGCTATATTATGCTTTTCTCTTTTGCTTGTAACCACAGTTGCCTCACCCTCCCCTTTAGAATACTCCTGTGGGATGAAGTAATCTTGTGCCTTCCGAATTTCTCCCAGAAACTCCAGCCATTGCTGCTCTGCCACTATCTCTCCTAGTGTCCCCTTCCGACCAACTTTGGCCAGCTCCTCCTTCATGCCTCTGTAATTCCCTTTACTCCAGTGTAATGCAGATACATCTGATTTCAGCTTCTCCCTCTCAACTGCAGAGTGAATTCAATCATATTATGATCACCGCCTCCTAATGGTTCTTTAACTTTAAGTTGCCTAATTAAATCTGGTTCATAACAGGACATCCAATCCAGAATTGCCTTATCTCTAATGGGCTCAACCACAAGCTGCTCTAACAAGTCATGTTATAAGCACTCTACAAATTCCTTCTCTTGTGATCCTGTGCCAACCTGATTTTCCCAATCTACCTGAATATTGAAATTCTCCATGACTATTATAACTTTGCTCTTTTTTACATGCCTTTTGTATCTCCCATTGTAATCTGTACCCTACATCATGGTTACTGTTTGCAGGCCAGTATATAACTCCCATCAGTGCTTTATTTTGTCCTTGCAGTTTCTAGCTCACCTGGCAGGAACCTTCTCACTGAGTGTGGGTTTCTCAGAGGAAAACCCTCATCTCCTATAACCACATCCAATCTGCTGTAAAAGCTTAAAGATCAAGGACAGAACTGATCCGTGCAAATACAAATATGCGTCTGCTAGCTTGGTTCTGGGTGGTGACAATGACAATTTCAGGCATGGTCACAGGCCAACTAAATGCTACTGGAGTAGATCCTCTTGCAGTGGCAGACACTACTGCATTAAAATGTGACATTTGCAAAATAAATCTGGGTGTCTGATGATTCACAAAAGGCTAGCATACAGAACAACAGGTCATTATGAAAGCCAACACATTGTGATTGCTAGGGGAGACGAATACAAAAGTAGTGAGGTTATGTTTCAGTATATGGGACATTCTTTAGATCACATTTGGAGAACTGTATACAGTGTTGGTCATCCTTATTTAAAAAGGGATGCAATTCCATTGGAAGCAAGTCAGAGGAGGTTAACAGGTAAGATTAATATCTGGAATTGGATGTCTCCAGAAATGCTGCTTGTATTGACTGAAAATTAGAAAAGAGACAGATGAAGTAATTAAGACATTTAAGGTAGTGAGTTGTGGACTTAGAGAAACTGCTTCCTCATGTGTGAGAATCTGGAACTAGGAATGACAGTCCAAAAAAGAATTGACAATTGAAGATATCACTGAGGTAATTTTTTCTCTCTCAGAATACTGTTAGCCTTTGGCATGATCTTTCCTCAAACTGCAGCGGAGGGCAGTGTTTCAGAATATTTTTAAGGCAGAGGCCAACAGTTTCTTGATAAGGTATGGGGTAAAAGGAATGTTAAATTGATGTTTGAATCAAATCAGCCATGATCTTTTAAATGGGGGACTCAGGATTAATGAGTATGCCTGGTGAAGACAGGATACAAGACTTTCTAATGTAGTGTCATGCTGATAACAGTGACGTTGTACGTGTCCCTTACACCAGTGCACTAACCTAGAACAATTCAAATGCACAAGAATATAAATAGTTACTTCCAACACAGTTCCAGCCCAGCTTTGTGCCTGCAACAATCAACATAACCTTATCAACACCTTCCAGTACACCTTGTGAGATAAAGTGAGCTCCCTTGTCCATCCCTCTTCATTCTCTCATGCCTCGTAGACTGGTCACCAGAGCACTTGTGTGCTGTTGAATTATTTGAGTCAAAGTACTTCTGAACTATTTACTGCAGACTAACAAACTGCCCAGAGGTCTGGAAAAAGACATACCCACAACTAAATCCAACTATTATTCCATAAATAAGTTATCAACAAATTGTCGGTAATTGATGTACAGTGATTGGGGTAGGAGTGTGACCATTCCTGCTTCATACATGGCGTTCGTTACCATAAGAACTGAAGACTTTGCATCAGTTGTCCAGTTGAGATCCAATTTCCCAGCACTATTGTCGATTTGGCAAAGTACTGATTGATGTCACCAGCTGTCAGTTCTGCATCCCTCCTAAATATATATACATCAGATGCTACATAGATCTTTTTAGCACTCCCAACATGTCTTGTTATGACATTGGAAGAGGTTACTTGGCCCATTCAGTCAATGTCAGCTCCCAGAACAATCTCATTAATCCTAATCCTCTGCTTATTTTCCTCTAACACATGCATACTCATCAATTCCACCTTGACTCTCCTATCATCTACTTGTGTAAGGATAACTTTTAGTCACCAATTAACCTGCTAACTAGCACGTTATGTTGGAACCAATGCACCCAAAGGAACCCATGCAGTCACAGAGAGAAGGAGCAAACTTCACACAGACAGTGCTCCCGCGTTAGGAATGCCTCTCGCTGTCATCGGCACTACCCGCTGCACCGCCGAGGCACACAGGGCGCAAACTGGACTACAAAAGTGTACTTACATCTTAAATGGTACAAAGCACGGGTATCATGCATCCAAATATTATGGCCTAAGGCTCTAGATTTCCAGCATCTGCAGTACCTCTTGTGTCTGTGATTATGGCCTAGGTCCCTGCCTATTCACTTCTTTTGGCATTATTCCATTTAATGTATATTTTAAAATGCACTGCCTCTTCCTCAGTAGGTCAGATAGTATACATAGAATAAGAAACAGTTAATGTAACAAAATTAGCTTTCATCAGCATTGGAAAAATAGAGAAATATGGTGAAAGGTCAGTGATCTGAAACACTGATATTTATTTTTATCTCCATGAATGCTGCCTGACCTGTTTTTCGCTTTTTATATTAAAAATATATAATAACGACATGCAGGGAAATGGGAGTGGGAAGAAGGGAATGGGAAGATTCGTAATGAGTTGGGAGGTAAGAAAAAGTAAATAACGAAAGACAAAAGATTCCTATCCATTCTTATCCCATCCACGTAGGTAGGGATCCAAGGGAATACAAGGCCGTTATTCAAATGGAGGTGGAGGTGATGGCAAGAGGGCTTAAAAGTACCATGTGAGCAGAGAAAGCAGAAAACAGGACGTTAACTGAGTGAAGAATTCACTGTTGTTTGAACAGGATCAATGTCAAAACTGGGAAAACAAAGTTTGATAAAGTGGTAACTTAGCATCAAGAAGGATCACAAGCTGGGAGAAGTGGCCCAATACTGGTCACTAAAAAGAAAAAAAGCACAAATGAGCAAGGGTAACAGAGACAAAATCAAGGAATTTGAACATACAAATGCAGAGTCAGAAGGAGTATTTACAGTATAGGAGACAGATACCACAAGAGAAAGAGAAAAGGGGACAATAGCAGGGGAAGTGAATCAGTGGAACGGGAGATAGAAAGCATCAAAGGGGATCTAGGAGAGAGAACATGAGAGGGGAGAGAAATTCAGGGAGCATGAACACATGCCAGAATGAAGATTAATGGGGCAAAAACTTGCAAGCCTGAATGCCAGCAGGTGTGGGATTGGAAGGGTGGAAGTACACAGTCAGTGATGACTGAGAATAGATATTCATGTTTCTAAAATTCCAGATTGTTATTTTGGTGTGTCATGGATGAATTTAATTATTGAAGTCTATCAATTCAAATTAAATTTTATTATGGTGCTCTAAGGGTGATTTTTTGGCGCAGCATCTATAAAATGCCTTGACTTAAAGTTATTCAACCATAAAAATCTGAAGCCATCAATAACTCAATGGTGATTATAGTTAAGAGGGTAAGAGTGGAAATCAAAGTACAGCACAGGCTGGAAATACAAAACAAAAGAAGAAAATGGTGAAAATGCTGAGGTGAGGGAGCAGATGTGAGCGGAGAAACAGATTGCAACATTTCAGGTCTAAGACTCTATTAAAACCTTTACAAGAAAAGGATGTTTGGGCAATGCAAGTATGAAGAAGGAAATATAAAATAAGCACTTGACATCTACTTCTGATACTGTGTCAGAGCAAAACAACGCAAGTCTACTGTCCGACAGGCAGATGGGTAAAATTTCTTTCAACGTTTGTTCCTTATTGATCATTAAACTAATGAAATGATCTGCTTTGCTTTGCTAAATCAGGGTTAATAAAATAACTTGAGTTGCCCTTTTCAAAATAAATTCTTTGAATATGATGCATTTTGAAAATGTTGATACAATAAAGCTTTATATAAATGAAACACTTTTCTGGATCCAGTTTTAATCCATATGCCCAAGTGTCACAGTTAGAATTATAAATAAAAGTCAGCTCAAAATCCACCAAGCTAGAGAACACCTACAGCAAGGTAAGTTATGTAGTAGATTATAACTCAGCCTAAGTAGAGAATTTAAGTAGTAAAAGTTAAATACCCATAACAAGCTTTAATTTTTCATTTTCCAACCACAGATTATCATTATGCCATACGAATGGCAAGATCCCACTAGACACAATTTGCTACAAATAAACTAGGTACGCAGTCTACTGCAAGTCTTCTTTAATGAGACTAAAGCTAATCACTAGTGTTATTCCAGCAAATTTCACCGTCCTTTGTCTCTACAGAGATCACAAAATGAATTGTCTGTGCCTATCCAACTGGTCTATTGAAGGATATTTTTTTTTACAAGTAAGAGCTGCATCTTGAATTTTATGAATTTAATTACCATAATGTTGATCATCTTCTACAGTTCTTATTTATATCTTTATTAGCAAAATGACATGGATATAAAAGATGACCAGAAAGCACATATGAATATACTGTACCAAATTAACTTGTCTTTGGCTTTGCTGGATTCTGACAGTGAAATATGAGGAAATGTTCATTACAACAAACAACACTTACCATTGCCGCCATCAGATTTGTCTTCTGACTGTCCTACACAAGATAAAAATAAACTTCTGTAATATTATCCTACGATAGAAAAACATACAAGAAAACAATTCTAAAAGAGAAGGAAAATATTCCCAAATATAAAATTTAGCAATATGGATCACAATTATTTAACAAATGCAAAATTCTGTTTGGTTGCTATGAACTAAAAGCTTTAAAATTTATGTTTAATATCAATAAAATAGAATTTATTGTAAATAACCTGGCTCAAATCTGCCTAAAATAATTTGAACCTTCAGAAGTACGATCCCAATTTATTCTGAACAGAGATGGAGGTCCTGCAGACTGCATTCTGTTTAATCTTTGGGGATGGGTTCACAGAGAAGATATTTTATTTTATCATCCCTAGTTTCCTTAAAGTTGTGGTGAATTCCCTTGCTAAATCGCTATCCATGCCATGAAGTTAATGCTATGTAAGGCAAGTGCCTTGAGTACGTTGAGGTGAAGAAAGAAGCAATATTGGAGCTTTTGAAAGACATTAGGATAGCTAAGTTCCTGGGGCCAGACAGGATATAACCCAGGTTACTATGGAAAGCAAGAGAAGAGATTGATGGGGTATAAAGATGATCTTTGTTTCCTCGCTGGCCACAGGAGTAGTACTAAAGGATTTGAGGATGGCAAGCATTGTTTCTTTGTTCAAGAAGAGTAATATAAAAGTATAGACCATATAGTCTTATGTCCATAGTGACAAACTAACAGAAAGAATTCTTAGGGAAAGGATCTACGAGCATTTGGAGAAGCGTAAGTCTTATTAGGGACAGTCAGCATGGCTTTATGAGGGGCAGGTCATACCTCACAGGTATCACTGATTTTTTCAAAACAAATTAATAAAGGTGGAGCAGTGGATGTGGTGTTTAACATTGATAAATGCGAGGTCATTCACAGGAAGGAAAAATGAAAGAACAGATTATTACTTAAATGGTAAAAAATTGCAGCATGCTGCTGTGAAGAGGGACTTAAGAGTGTTTGTGCATGAATCACAAAAGGTTGGTTTGCAGGAGTAGCAGGCTATCAAAAAGGCAAATGGAATGTTGGCCTTCATTGCTAGAGGGAATGAGTTTAAGAGCAGGGAGGTTATGCTGCAACTGTACAGGGTACTGGTGAGGCCGCACCTGGAGTACTGTGTGCAGTTCTGGTCTCCTGACTTGAGGAAGGACATATTGGCTTTGGAGGCAGTGCAGAGGAGGTTCACCAGGTTCATTCCAGAGATGAGGGGATTAGACCATGTGGAGAGATTGAGTCACCTGGGACTGTACTTGCTAGAATTCAGAAGAATGAGAGGAGATCTTACAGAAATATATAGAATAATGAAAGGGATAGATAAGATAGAGGCAGGAAAGTTGTTTCCACTGGTAGGTGAGACTAGAACTAGGGGCATACCCTCAAGATTCGGGGGAGTAGATTTAAGATGCAGATGAGGAGGAACTGCTTTTCCCAAAGTGTGGTAAATCTGTGGAATTCTCTGCACAATGAAGCAGTGGTTACCTCAGTAAATATATTTAAAACAAGGTTGGATAGATTTTTGCATAGTAGGGGAATTAAGGGTTATGGGGAAAAGGCAGGTAGGTGGAGATGAGTCCATGGCCAGATCAGCCATGATCTTACTGAATGGCAGAGCAGGCTCGATGGGCCAGACTGCCTACTCCTGCTCCTATTTCTTATGTTTTTATGTATATGGATTTTGGTAAGGCATTTGCCAAAGATCCCCAATTGAAGGCTCATCCAGAAAGTGATGAGGCATGGGATTCATGGAAACTTGGCAATGTGGATTCAGAATTAGCTAGCCCACAGATGGCAAATGGTGGTATTAGGTGGAGCATATTCGACCCGGAGATCGGTGACCAGTGGTGTTCCACAAGGACCCCTGCTCTTTGTAATTATGATATATGATTAGGATGATGAAGTGGAAGGGTGGATTAGTAAATTGGCAGATGGGACAAAAGGTGGTGTTGTTGTAGATAGCGTAAAGGGTCATAGAGAGATTGCAGAGCTGGGCTGAGAAACTGGTAAAAGGAGTTCATTCTGGAAAACTGCGAAATGGTATACTTCGGAAGGCTGAGTTGAGCACAAGGTTAATGACAGGATTCTCAGCAGTGTGGATCAGAGGGCTCTTGGTGTCCACGTCCATAGATCCTTCAAGGCTGCCGGCCTTCACTAACTGGGGAGTTGAGTTGTAGAGTCAGGAGCTAATGTTGCAGCTCAGTAAAACTGTTTAGACCACACCTGGAACGTTGTGTTCAGTTCTGGTTGCCACATTATAGGAAGGATGTGGAAACTTTAAAGAGGGTGCAGAAATTTACCAGAATGCTGCCTGGAGTAGAGAACATGTTTTGTCAGGAAAGGTTGAGCGAACTATTGATTTTCTCTTTGGAGTGATTGAGGATGAGACACAACTTGATAGAGGCGTATAAGATTCTGAGAGGATAACGATATACTGTATTTCCAAGTCAAAATGTTATGTGACTTAGAAGGAAATCTGTTTGGGATGGTGTTTTCACATGCTCACTGTCTTTTTTCTTGGTGGTAGAAGTCATGGGTTAGGTAGATGTTGTCATGATCACTTTGGTGAGTAACTGTAGATCAGTTGTAGTGTACCGATGTTTATGATGGTGGGGAGTGCAAATTAAACTCAGACCAGATTAACATGGCATTCTTAACGGATGGTTAACAATGCTACACAATAGACTCAATTTCTGATGCAAAGCAGTGTAAACTGAGCATCAAGATTCATATTAAACAACATTATACGGCAGTTTTATTCAGAGCTTCATTTACGTTATTAAAATGTATTATTTTTGTGCTTAGAGTGAACAACAACACTACAATACTAATGTCAATGTCATGCTCTTTATTTGTGATCACATTCTGTCCCATTCTCAATTATACTCAACTATACAGAGACAAAGCTTTCCATCTTTTGTTTCCAAAGCACACTGGCCAGCAAGGACTACATCATCAAAAAGTGAAAACAATAGTATCAGTGTTCTTAAAAATAAAACTATTGATTACTATTACATTAGCAAGAGTAGCGTGTACTGACAAGAAAGGGCAATAGAACAAAATTTTTAAAAACACTGTGGTACATATTGTGTCAAGGTGTGTTGTATTTTGTCAGCAGTTCAGTATTGTGAAATGTAGACGTTCAGGACTTACTGAGGGATTGAGAGAGACAAACCTATATATTACTATTTTGTTCATAATTATTCAAAAAAATAAACATTTTCATTTGATAATACGTCATTTTAATAGTTCTTATAGTTCTCTAAATGATAAACTACTCCAATATCAAGCAGCAGATCATGTCTGTCAGAATCTGGCCCAGTACATGCACTACCCACAGTACAATGAAAGCCTGCTTGCAATAAAAATGCTTAAGCTGAACAATCAGTATTATGTGAAAATGAACATTTATATTAATGTGTGCATCATATAAAATACAACTACATTAAAATATACAATGCCAAATATTTACCTATGCATGACTTTTTTCTCCATCTGGTGATGGAGACTTTCTAAAACGAATTTATCAACTAATAATATGAACTCACGTGTGGCTTCATGTCCCCAGAAAAATCCCAACAGCCAATATACTGATTTTGCAGTGTAGGCAATGTTATCATAACAATAAAAGTAGCAAACTATTTGGGTACTAGAAAGACAACAGGTGCTGTCAAAGAAATAGTGACCACTTAAATAGTCTGTGGCTCTCTTAGATGGAGTTATAGACCATGGATACAAACCCTTCAGCTCACCATACAGCACAGATACAGGCTCAACAAAGCCACATTAACAGGGACTCACATATACACTAATCTTACACTAAGTATCTGGACAATAAAGAATTTGCTCCCTGAACAGTTTTGGGTGTATCTCATGGATTTTGGACTGCTGATCATGAAAATCACCATGGAATTTCAGAATCATGCACCATTTTTTAAAAATCGCCTATATTTGCTATTGCAATTCATAATTCAAGTAAATTAAAATGCTGCCCACAATGTAAGCTGAAAAGTTTTGTATCCTGTCCAGGCATGCCTGGGTAGATGCTGTGTGGCAGGACAGGTTTTAGAAAAACAAGAGATGGAATCTAGAGGAGGCAGATGAAAATGCCATGAAGCATGAGCCAGGAATGGAATACAACACTGATACAGATACAGATTTTGAACCTTTTACACTGAGTGAGCCTCATCTGATAGCTCAATCTGAGTTAAATGATCTGGTCAGAGACTTTGGTTTGTCAAAGGCAAAAGTAGAATTATTGGGTGCAAGATGCAAGGAATCTGCTGTAACCAGGCACAAAAATTTCCATGAAGGGTTTCAATATTTGAAACAGATGTTTTCCAGAATAACTGATGCCAAGATTAAGGGAGGCATTTTTGTTGGTCCACAAATCAATGACTGACAATTCAAAGAACTTCTAGTGGGACTGAAGAAAATTACATGGAAGACATTCAAGGATGTTGTTGAAAATTTTCTTGGCAACTACAGAACACCAAGCTACATGCAGCTGGTTTACAATATGTTTCAACCATGAAATGCAACATGTCACTGAAGATTCATTTTCTGCATTCCCATTCGGATTTGTTCCCTGTAAATCTTGGCACTGTCAGTGACGAGCATGGTGAAAGGTTTCACCAGGACATTGCGGTCATGGAGAAACTGTATCAGGGCAAGTGGAATCCATCAGTGCTGCCCGATTATTGTTGGCCACTTAATCACAAAGCCCCAGACAATGAGTACAAATGAAAATAGTCAACAAAATATTTTTAGCTTAGTTGAACTATTGCAAAATGTCTGCACCATTATGTAAATAAAGGCATTATATTCAATAAAAGTTAATTTCTTGCATCTCCAAATTCCTATGCGATACAGATAATCTGAAATTATATTTGTGTTCAGCTACAAGTGGTAAATGAGTGAGCATGCACCAGTCGTGCATGCAGCCTGTTACAGCCGCTCCGTCTAGTTTTCTTACTTTTTAAACTTTTTTAACTTACGTTATTTGTTGTATTTTTTTCATGGTAACACGTTGAAGCTGCACCCTCTCTAACATGCTGGTGGAGAGAGTTTTATTTGGGTTTTTAGCGCTGGAAATAGTTACATTCGGACACGTCTCATTAGTGTGGCAGCAGTATGGTCGCATTGCTTATTCCAGAGACCAGCTTAAGGATATTAAGGACATCCTGAACGCTAAAAAGAGGGCATTTAGAGATGGAAATAGGGAGGAGCTGAGGGCAATACAGAGGGACCTGAAAGCCAGGATCAGGGAGGCTAAAGACAGATATAGGAGGAAGCTTGAGTCAGCCCCCAACCAATACATATTCCACTCTCCCCTCCTACCCCTCCTCCCAGTCCCCCACCCTGCTCTCATGGCTATAGCCCTTCCCCACACGAAACCACCACGGTAGGTTTCACAGCTGAACAGGTGAGAAGACAGTTGAAACGTCTCAACCCAAGCAAGGCTGCAGGCCCAGATGGTGTCAGTACCAGGGTGCTCAAAGTCTGTGCCCCTCAGCTATGTGGAGTACTTCGCCATGTCCTCAACCTGAGCCTGAGGCTCCAGAGGGTTCCTGTGCTGTGGAAGACGTCCTGCCTCATCCCTGTGCCGAAGACGCCACACCCCAGAGGCCTCAATGACTATAGACCAGTGGCATTGACCTCCCACATCATGAAGACCCTGGAGAGACTTGTTCTGGAGCTTCTCCGGCCTATGGTTAGGCCACACTTAGATCTCCTCCAGTTCGCCTAACAGCCCCAACTAGCAGTTGAGGATGCCATCATCTACCTGCTGAACCACGTCTACGCCCACCTGGACAAGCCAGCGAGCACTGTGAGGGTCATGTTTTTTGACTTCTCTAGTGCGTTCAACACCATCCGCCCTGCGCTGCTGGGGGAGAAGCTGACAGCGATGCACGTGGATGCTTCCCTGGTGTCATGGATTCTTGATTACCTGACTGGCAGACCACAGTCCGCGTGCTTGCAACACTGTGTGTCAGACAGAGTGATCAGCAGCACTGGGGCTCCACAGGGGACTGTCTTGTCTCCCTTTCTCTTCACCATTTACACCTCGGACTTCAACTACTGCACAGAGTCTTGTCATCTTCAGAAGTTTTCGGATGACTCTGCCATAGTTGAATGCATCAACAAGGGAGATGAGGCTGAGTACAGGGCTACGGTAGGAAACTTTGTCACATGGTGTGAGCAGAATTATCTGCAGCTTAATGTGAAAAAGACTAAGGAGTTGGTGGTAGACTTGAGGAGGGCTAACGCACCGGTGACCCCTGTTTCCATCCAGGGGGTCAGTGTGGACATGGTGGAGGATTACAAATACCTGGGGATACAAACTGACAATAAATTGGACTGGTCAAAGAACACTGAGGCTGTCTACAAGAAGGGTTAGAGCCGTCTCTATTTCCTGAGGAGACTAAGGTCCTTTAACATCTGTCGGACGATGCTGAGGATGTTCTACGAGTCTCTGGTGGCCAGTGCGATTACGTTTGCTGTTGTGTGCTGGGGCAGCAGGCACCAAAAGAATCAAGAAACTCATTCGTAAGGCCAGTGATGTTGTGGAGATGGAACAGGACTCTCTGACGGTGGTGTCTGAAAAGAGGATGCTGTCCAAGTTGCATGCCATCTTGGACAATGTCTCCCATCCACTACATAGTGGACTGGTTGGGTATAGGAGTACATTCAGCCAGAGACTCATTCCACTGAGGTGCAACACTGAGCGTCATAGGAAGTCATTCCTGCCTGTGGCCATCAAACTTTACAACTTCTCCCTTGGAGGGTCAGACACCCTGAGTCAATTTACATATTACTATTTAATTATTTATGGTTTTATTACTATTTAATTATTTATGGTGCAACTGTAACGAAAGCCAATTTCCCTCGGGATCAATAAAGTATGACTATGACTATGTCTACTATAAACAAAAACAAGTTTCTGAGGAAGCAACACTCTCTGTTTTCCAGTGTAATTAGTGTTTGGGATTGGGAAATAGTCATCACTAAGCCCATCCCCATATTCAATCTACTAATAACTAACTAATGGCTCTATCTGTCTAAGTAGACAATGGATGTGCCCGTTCCAGGGTGCAGAATTGGGCGATGAATATGGAGATCCTGGGCTGCCCAGACATCAAGATCCCCCTCTCGACCTCGCGGATGTGGTCCAAAGGAAAGCGAAGCAGTACAGTTTGCATCAGCTTGGCTGCAGGAGCTGCCGGGAGGTGACATGATATGTCATCCAACCGCCTTAGGGGCTCCACTCCGGATTTGTGTAGGGTTTACTCCTTTGCCTTCTCTTCTCCTGAAGATACCTACAAGGCAGTGGAACCCGTAACCCTGGATAGGGGCCCATACTGGGTACTGTCAGCCGGAGCCAGCTGAGCCCAGGACTCGTGTGAGGCAGGGTCGTCATGCCCTGTAGTAGTGACATATGGAGCCACTACCCACTACCTGTATATCACTCGTAAATACGAGGAGCTAATTAACTGGCCGACTGTACACATCTTTTGGAATGCGGGAAGAGACTGGAGCATCCACATGGTCACAGGGAAACGTCAAAATTTGAGACTGATAGCACAGTTCAGTAGAGCTGGGAGGCAACGGTTTTACGCCTGTGTCAGCCCAACGGAGACTGAGCTCAGAACAGGAGTTCCTGTCTTCAATTAGCTGTACTTGCATTACTCACATCCTGCCCAAACAAGTTTCTCCTCATTGGGTTGGTCAGTCCTCATCCTTAGCTGATGGTTCTGCAGAGAACTGCCAGCTGGTCTCCGCTTCCTGTTCTTTTGTCCCTGATATCTGCACCTGTTCATTGAAATGGAGAAGTCAGAGACAAGCAGGAGGTCAGACCTCCCACTCTGAAACTATCGAGCCCAGCCAAGACGCAGGAAAGAGATCAGTTTTATTTCCAGTTTAATGCATTGCATTCACTTTTACAACCTCCAGTTAAGTGTACCAGATTCACTTCTGCACGGCTAATTCAGTGTACTGCATTTGGTGCCCATGATATGGTCTCCTCTACGCTGGCAAAACCAAATGCAGGTTGAGTGACACTTCCCTCCATTCATTTTGCTTGGATAACCCTGAGCTTCCAGTTGCCTGCTACTTTAATTCTCCGTCCTCTCACACTTGAACTTCTTCCTTTGGTGTCCAACACTGCTGCAATGAAGTTACGTCATTGTCAAACTAGAGGGACTGCACCCCACGAGGCTCAGCATCTTACTCAAGTATTTCAGACCAACTGCATCAGAGCAGGCCAAGTCTCTTAATGAAAGAACATCAGCCCATAATGTTCTTTCAGTTCTTCCTCTCTCCTCACGGATCCTACCTAACCTGTTGGATATTTTCAACATATTATTTTACTTCATATTTTTACAATTGCAGTACAGTGAATTTTAGTTAATTGGGACACATCGGAACTAGTACAGGTGTCCCCCGCTTTTCAAACGTTTGCTTTACGAAACCTTGCTGTTATGAAAGACCTACATTAGTTCCCAGTTTTCGCTAACAGAAGGTGTTTTCACTGTTATGAAAAAAGCAGTGCGCGTCCCGAGCAGCCAAGCTCCTCCCCCGGAACTGCATTCTCACCGGCATTGCTTAAACACGTGCCTGTGAGCAGCCATTAGCAAGATGAGTTCTACGGTATTGGAAAAGCCTAAAAGAGCTCGTAAGGGTATTACACTTAGCGTAAAACTGGACATAATTAAGCATTTCGATCACGGTGAACGAAGTAAGGACAAAGTGAGTTTGGCTTGTGGAGGTTGACGAAGATGATGTTGAAGAGGTTTTGGCATCCCATGACCAAGAACTGATAGATGAAGAGCTGATGCAATCGAAACTGAATGCAGTAGTGAACAGACAGAAAGTGAAGTCATCCAGGAACTGAACGTGAAGAAGATGACCTGCCTACCCTGATGGAAACAGACGACGATGAGGTGACACCCCAGTGTCCCACCACCCCAACCCCCGGGCCAATACATTGCTGCGGAGAATGCAGCGGTAGCCGGGACGCACCCAACATATCTTTAAGAAAAAGTCAAAATAAACAAGCTAATTAATCAGGTGCTGCCCAGCGTTGCCTCTGATCTGGGCCGACATTTATGTGCTGGGCAGCACCTAATTAATTAGCTTGTTTATTTTGGCTTTTTTCTTGAGGATGAGCTGGGTACGTCCTGGCCACCACTGTATTCTTCGCAGATCAGTATCGGTCGGCGGCCTGGAGGTTGAGGTCCACTGCACCACCCCAACCTCCGACGACTCAGCCTAACACACCATCATCAGTGTGCTCGGCGCTGTCTTCCCGATTCCCGTAAGCGATACTACACTGTACATACACTATTTCTACTTTATATAGGCTGTGTATTTTTATGCCTTATTTGGTATGATTTCGCAGCTTCATAGCTTAAAGGTTACTGGAGAGAGTGTTTCTGCCAAGAGCGCTTGCGTGAGATTTTCGCTACGGAGAACAGTGCGGCAATGATTGTAGAAAAGTATTTCTACTTTATATAGGCTGTGTATTTATCATATCATTCCTGCTTTTACTATATGTTACTGTTATTTTAGGACTTATGTGTTATTTGACATGATTTGGTAGGTTATTTTTTAGGTCTGCGAATGCTCACAAATTTTTCCCATATAAATAAATGGTAATTGCTTCTTCGCTTTACGACATTCCAGCTTAGGAACCATTTCATAGGAACGCTCTACCTTCGGATGGTGGGGGAAACCTGTACATTTTAGACCAATTAGGCGGTCACCCAAATTAGCCCAAGTTTCATGGAAGCAATTGAAAGGTGTAAAAAAAAGACAAACTACTGTTTAACTGAGTAACAATTTATGTTTTTAAATGAAATAGAGAACAAACTAGAACACTACCAATGCTATTACAATACTATAAAACTGTATATTAGCTCCCAATAGTTGTCGAAGGAGGAATTCATTTGCCATGTTCTTTTGATTGATTGTAAATGAACATCAGTGTAGACACCTAGAGCAGATAATGGACTGCCTTCATACAATGTTTTAGAAGACTGCATCCTCCAAATCTGTGTATTCATTGTAGCAATCAAAATGACTGCCAATCCCTTCACAATTCCTAACTTGCTGAAGTACTGAAATAGTTTCATTTTCACTCCCGGCCATTTCTGACATCTTCAAGCCTGAATGCTTGAAACTGCGGTGAGCTGTTCCGAATTATCACTGCATTTTTGAACACAAACCCATGCAACCGACACTATTTAAAAACTGATAGCCCTAAGCATGGAGTAGTGTCTAACTGCCTTGCAAGTGCATGAGACTTCCACTGACACTAGCTAGAAACTGTTCGGTAGCAATCTCCTGCCCCAATTAGGTCGCACAGAGTTCCAAATAAACAGAGGGAATCCCAGCTATTTTCTCAATTTAGTTTTTGTTCTTTAAGAGTTGTTTTAAAAATTCTCTGTTCCCATTAACCAATGGCCTAATTAACCAGAACCTGCTGTATTTTATATTCCACAGTTTGCCTTTATTCTCTCTCCACTCTTCATTTATCCCTTCAGAACATAAGATTGTAAGAATAATTCTCCCTATTCCTACCTGTCTTGTCCATTGCCTTGCAAGTTATGGTTCTCCCAATGCTCATCCAGGTATCCTTTAATCATGGTGAGGTTTCTGTCTCTTTTGCCCTTGTTTTTGGTAATGAGTTCTAGCCGCTCAATATTCTCTGGCTGAGGAGATTTTTCTTATTCCCTACTAACCCTTTTACTAATTAAATATTGTCACCCAGTTTACAAGCTCTCTGCCATGGGAAGCATATTGTACTTATTTCACATACCTTAATCTTCCTTGCTGCAAGAAAGCAGCCCTACTCCATTGTCAGTTCTCATAAGTAAAACTCTCCTGAATGACTGAATGATTACATGACTGACAGCAAAGCAAGAAAGATACTTTGAGAAACTTTTAACACTGGTTTCAAGAGAATTCAAATGGCTGAAGAGAACCACTGATTATCCAGTGGAAAGACAGGAGCATTCAGGTCAGATACAGAGAATCAAAGGGGGCAAGATGAAATTTGGAAATGGAGAAGGCTTTAGAGATAAGGAAAGTCAACAGGAATATAGGAACTTGCATTGAAAGTCATGGACTTTGAACTCTATACTTTGTGAACATTGCTGGAATGGAAGCCAACAAACAGAGGGATAATGGCAAACAGGGAGCTGGATCCGCAGAAAGTTTTTATCTTGTGTCTAGTTGCTGGCAAAGAAACTGGAAAAAATCAGACCTGGAAATGATAAAGACATGGGCATAACACATAGCTGCAAAGAATGTCACCAGTTTCCAGCTTGGCTTACAAACACAACTGGGAAAGCCAGATAACTGTGAGTGAGTTATTTTCCATCCAACTGCAATAAAAAACACAGAAGCCTGGCCAACTACAGCAGAAGAGTCAATAGCACGGTTCTGTGCTTATGGGGTGTGCTGTATCGGCTGACTGCATTACAACAGTATTCTTGCACACATGTGGCCCTAAGGTCTTGTTTTGCAAACCTGCACTTTAACTTTCTACACAAGTGTGATATTTTTCTTGGGCTTTGTTACAAGAAACTGCTGAAGGTGTCATTTCTCAGTGTGTGTTAAACAAGTTTCAAATGCCATCTGTTTTTGGGAATGGTTCAGCTGTTTGTGAAAAATCCTGTAATTAAGCTCCTAGTGCTTTTGCTTAAGGGAGAGGAACTAGGTTTTTCAGAATCTCCGTCTTTCTTAAGTAAGACTACTAAGGAATTAATAGAAGAGTGTTTGCTGTTTGCTGCCTATTGCTGTTGAGTAATGACTGCACTCCAATCCAACTTGTTGGATCTGTAGCAATTGAAATGCTAAAGAGATACTTTCTCCCACCTTGTGAAAGTTCGTAAACCATGACAAATGTGAAGATGAGCAACTTTAAAATACAACGCTAAGAGCAAGAAAGGAAAAGGCATGATAATTATCAATTAAAATGATAAAAGACGTAAAGTTATTTCATTACAATTGGTTAGTAAGATTAAGCTCCAGGCCTCAGTAGAAATTCTGCAAAGTTAAATGTGGCCTTTCTCCTGTTCTTTGGAATTGGAGCGTGAACCAATCTCTTATAACTAGGCTGATCATATGCTGACCACAGGATGAGATTACTCGTCTGCAGAATTACACAATATATGAAAACAGTTAATACCGAATCACTGAAACACAAACAAGGTACCTAGTCAGAAAAATTCTTAGATATCATATAGACAGGACTTGAAACATGACACAGAGTGGACTCCAGCAAATTGAGACACATCGGGTCCAGGACTAGAACATTTTGGCCCAGTTAAGCAGCTGCCCCAATTAGCCAAAGTTTCATGGAAAATGTTAAAAAGATATTAAAAAGACAAACTACTGTTTAACTGAGTACAAACTAAGTATTTAAATGAAATACAGAACAAATTACACTATTAGTACCACTACAGTACTATAAACCTGTGCATTAGTTGATAGTAGTTATTGTTGGTATTCTGCCGTGTTCTTTTGATCGACTACAAATGAATAAAATAAGTGCTGACTTCGTACAGAAAATGGACTGCCTTCATGCAGTGCCTTTGACAATTGCATCCTCCAATTTTTTATTGCCATTGTAACGTTCATGATGATTGCTGATGCTTTCAAATTATTTGTCGTTCCTAACTTGAAGTAGTGAAATTGTTTCATTTTCACACTAGCTGTTTCTGGCATCTCCAAAACCCAATGTTTGAAACCACAGTGAGCAAAACAGTTCTGAGTTGTCTTACTGTTTATTTCTTGCCAATTATCAGTGACAAAAATCACCGACGTTATTTAAAAATTGCTCGCTCCAAGCACAGTGCCGTGTCAAATTGCCACACAAGTGCACATGACTGACTCTAGTTAGAAACTGTTTGGCAACAATCTCCTGCCCCAACTAAGCAACTTAGTGTCCCAAATAAATGAAGGGAATCCTGGCTATTTTCTCGATTAATTTTTCTTCTTTAAGTGGTGTCCCAAATAAGTGGCTGCCTCAATTAACCAATTATCCAATTAACACTGGAGTTATGGTTCCCAAAATTTTCTGCCACTGGGATTTTATGAATCTTATGTACAAACATACATTTTGTTTATAGAACATGACAGCTAAGATCACTCAACAAATCCTTTGCTTTGTTCTGATCATATTTTGTGCCCCACCAAAACGGTAGAAAAACAAGATAAACACAAGAGACTGTCAGATGCTGAAAATTGAGAATAACACAAAATGCTGAAGGAAGTCAGCATCTATGGAGAGGAATAAACAACCCACACTTTGGGACTGTTTCTGATCTCTTTGCCTCCAGCACATCCATTCACTCTATCCTGATACAGGAATACCCAAGAGCAGTGTGGGAGAAAATGGAATAATAACGTAGAGAGAGATCAGAAAAGGAAGTTACAAAAAGAGCAGAAAAAAGTTGAACTTTGGAAGTTACAACATCAAGGTAAGCCAGACTGCAGTATGAGATAAAGCTAATTGGAATTTTAGAGAAAGGGTATTTCACATTTCTGAAAGTCAGGTCATGTTTTGATCTATCTCATAGAAGTATCAAGCAACAACAACGGGACAGGCTGGTATTGCTGATTTCAAAAATACTTGAAAGACGGCACAGGAAAGAATAATTTTGTAGAAAATGGCATAGATAGATATGGGCAAAATAAAAACGAGGAAAGCAAAGGAAATAAATGTGCATTCTTTCCCACTGTAAGATGTGGTGGGTAATCTTTCAAAGGGCTCTCTGTTGGAATAGCTGTTATTTTTACATGAAACCACCTACCATTTCTCATGACCTCCCCAATGACACATTGTTTCTTGGCATTAAATGCATCATCTAGCAGTTGTTTGAGAAATCAATATCCATCATGTTAAGGCCTTACCACAAACGCTGTAGCCCCACTAGCAAGTCTAATTAGGTCATTGCCTCAGGACGTCAGACTGTTAGGGATACTGGCATTCTCTGATCCCCATTCTCTTATTCTCTCCATCACAAGCCTGTCAACTTTCTAACACATACTGCGTTAAGTAATACACGAAGAATGTTGAACCACCATGTACTTCCTGCAACTTCCTTTTGCATTACAAATTCCCATGTAAAACACTGAGTTAACTAGCATTACTATAATTAGACATTTACTTCAGTGAGAAAGGAATGTATCAAAAGCATATCTGTAAATGTGAATGGAGAAATTCATGAACTAACACATTACAACAAATGACAAGTTATAGGACTATAAAAAGGAAAGGAAGGATGGGAGTGCGCAATATTTGCTATTGCCCAACGTGGACAATATTACTGTTCAACCACACGTCTAAACTTAGTCTTGATTATTTTTAGACATTTGGAAATGTTTTTCAAATCGATTTCATTCCCCACCTCGGAACTGCAGTGCATTTCATCTGCTTTACTGAGTCTAGGTGTTCTAAATAGACAGCACTGAAACTGTGCTAAGTAGATGGCACTGACATGTAAAGCCACGCTTTGGTGTTTGAAATGGGGAGGGGGAAAGCAAAACTTATCTGCTTGATTAAAAAGAAACAATGCTATAAACACTCTGTAAATCAGGCAATGTATTTGCAAAGAGAAGTAGAACTAATTTTTGAAGTTGAAGAGCATCAATAAAATTGGACGAAAAAAGTTTGGAGTGGGATGGATAGGAAAAAGGGAATACTTTGATAGGCAGAGCCTTGGGAATAAGCTGTATACAAGATCATTTAGCTAAAGGGTTAATGGGAGCAAAGAGAGAACATAGTCCTTTGTTCATAAAAGCTGTGGAATGAGGGCAGTTACCGACTGAAAGCAAATACGATAAATGCAATAGCTACAAAATGCAGGGCTGTAAGACATGCCCGGCAGTTCCGACTCTGCTGTTACAGAGAAGAAAAACTGAGCCAATTATCAAAGATGGATGACTTAGCCCAGTCAGATGCTGATGGAGAAAACAAGTTACCAGAAATCCTATAATCCACTACTGAGTACAGAGCATTACAATATGACCAGGCAGAAGATCAAATTACAAAGAAAGTTTATGATCAAAATACGTATATGTCGCCAAATACAATAGGATCAATGGAAAAACCACACATGGAGACTGACACGCAAAAGAAGACAAACTGTGCAAATATAAAAAGAAACGAACAACAATAGATAGTAAATAACTAATACTGAGCACATGAGTTGTAGAGTCCTTGAAGGTGAGTCCATAGGTTGTGTTCAGTGATCAGTTCAGTGTCGTGGTGAGTGAAGACGTCTACGCTAGTTCAGGAGCTTTCACTGGGCATTTTATAACCGTGCAGGAAGCCACAGGTAGATAGGTAAGACAGAGGATGGAATGGAGAATTGAAGTGGCAAGAACTATGAAGCTTAAGTCCTTTGCAAAGCAATCCTCCACCTAGACTTGGTTTGTCTAACATTGTGAACGTTGTGACTGCAGTAGACTAGATCAAAAGAAAAGCAAATTAACTACATGGAGAGATTGCTTGGATCCCTGGATTGTGAAAAGATGGAAACTCAACATATCTTCCGTAGTTGCATGGGAAAACGCTGTAAGAAAGGTAGTGGTTGGCGAAGACAAAAGATCTGGCCAGGGAGTCACAAAGGGAGTCTTTCCTTCAAAATATTTAAAGTGGAGGGAAGGGCAAGGAATATCCAACACTGGAATTTCATTGATGGCAGAGGAAGCCTTTACTTTCCTTGTCTGCATCAGAACGGGCGAGGTAATCCATGATATTGGGCCAGTTTTTCTCTCTCTATTAGCATTGGTGACTCGATAGGCATGCCATACAGCCCTGCATGTTATGTATATTTCATTCCTTTATCTAAAGTTCTCTTCTTCTCTAACCACTGTTATTTCATAGCTCTTATGAACAAACAATTAGGTCTTCTCTCCTTAAATGCCCACATTCATCCATCAACAAGATTATCTTATTTGCAATTAATCCCCAGGGCAACCTTGGCCACGATCTATCAGAAATATTCCCTTTACCCAATCCATTCCCCATGCTCCCTGCAAACCTTTTCCCAGCGCTGACAAAGAGTTTTCAATCTCAAAAGTTAATTCCATCCCTCTTTCCCAAGAAGTGTTTCCAGTACCTATTGTTTGATTTCAAATTTCCAATACCTCAGGTTCTTTGATTTTCACTCAGACCTTGGCTATTTTTGGGAGGCAGGATTAAATTGAACCAAAAATTTGTATTTTGATGTGGCACAGCTTCCTGATTTAGATCATAAATGTAGCACTAAAATCTCATACTAATGTCAAGATCTGGCTTTCTATACCTACAAAGAGGAAGGCATAGTTTCAGAAAAGCTGCAAGTCCGCAACTCCAGCAAGCCAGGTTTGATTCTGACTTCTCTTGTTCTCTGCATGGAAATTACACCTTCTCCCTGTAACTGGGTGTGTTTCTCCAGATATTCCAGTCTCCTCCCAGTTACCAAAGGTTGGTAGATTGTTTGGCTGCTAGGTTAACTGTAATGTGTAGGTGAACAACAGAACCTGGTCGGGGAAAATAAAATGGGCTTAGTATAAATAGATGGCTGATAGTCATCCATTATGTGCAACTGAAACTTTTTAAATCTTGGATTTTCTATTTGGCAAACAATAGCAAAGTTTTTTATGGATTGACCAATATACTAATACAGTGCCAATGACTATCTGGAGTGAAAATAATTCTTCCTTATTCCAGTATAAAGGATTTCAAACCTCAGCACAATGATCCAAGTCAGAAGCAGTCTGAGCTGAAACTGAACGAGCAAGGGTGTTCTCCCCAGGACGGAGTTGTATTTATTATTTACCGAGATACAGTGTAGAATAGGCTCTTCCGTTCCGGCCCTTCGAGCCGCACAGCCCAGTTGACCCCAATTTAACCCTAGCCTAAGCACGGGACAATTTACAATGAACAATCAACCTACCAACTGTGGGAGGAAACCAGAGCATCCGGAGAAAACCCCTGCGGTCACAGTGAGAACATAAAAGCTCCTTACAGATAGTGGGGTGAATTGAACAGGTCACTGGTACTATAAAGCATTCTGTTAACCACCACGCCACCTTGCCGTCCCTATGTAACTTTTCAATATTAATAACACAAGTGAAACCCTGGCTGTATTTATATATTTCAGCACACTCACCTGATGGTCCTTCCGTAAAAACTGATAACGTCTGTCCTCCAACGTTCTGCATTGTGAATGGGTGCTCTCTGGGTGCACTGATCGGTGCACCTTTCCCACTGGCATTCTGGATACATGCAAGCTCTTCACTTAAAGTGAAAGACACCTAAATGGATAAAAGAAGCCAAGTCAGATGCTGCAATTTCATAAGCTAACAAACCACTCTCTCTGCTTGGTGATCTCTTCCTGTGACACCTGGAAGACAGAGTGATGGGCTGAGTGTGTGATTTGAGCCAAAATGCTGGACACGTTGGCATGGGTCACATAGGAATGTTTGAACACCTCACAGACAGGGCTGGAATCAAACACAGGTCACTGGCACTGGAATGGCATTATACTACCACATTACTATTCCCTGCGTAAAGAACTTGCCCCTCACATTGTCTTTAATTTCCCCCTCTAACCTTAAAAGGACACCCTCCTGTTTGACATTTTGACCATGGAAAAAAAAAAGATTCGCCTGTCTACCCCAGTTCAGAGAAGATTTATGAAATGAACAGCTGGAATGGGTGGAGAGTCTCAAGTAAAGCTTGGGGAGGCATTAGCCCGAGTGCACAGAAGCAAGAAGAGACTTGACTAAAACGTCAAAGGTTCTAAGAGATTTTGAGAATGTGATATGAACCTTTGTTCTATCCGCTGCAAGAAGCTTGCTCTCTCAACGGCTGCCAGTCTTAATTCGATTTCCCATTCCCATTCCGACACGTCTGTCCATGGCTCCTCTACTGCCACAATGAGGCTAAACTCAGGTTGGAGAAGCAACACCTCATATTCCGTCTGGATAGCCTCCAACCTGACGGCATGAACATCAATTTCTGGTAACTTCCCTCACTCCTTCTCTCTTTTTCCAATCCTCATTCTAGTTACCTCCCTCTAGTTCCTGTACAAGACAAAAATGAGGCAGTTTTGTCCTCAGAGGATTATGGAGTCTATGTAACTCTTTTGCTCACAGGGTAGTGAAAGCAGAGTTCTGAATATTCTAAGACAGAAATAGACATTTCATAAATAAGGGGTTGAAAGGTTACAGTGGGTTGACCAGAATGTGGAAATTGAGGTTATAATCAGATCAGCCATGATTTTGTTAAATGCAAGACTCTAAGGGAAGACTGGAGGGTGAGAAACTTGTAGTTAATATTCGGTCTATGCGGTAAAGATTTCATCTTGCTGGGCTTAGGGACAGAGAGAATATTTAGCATTGGGATTCAAAATTAAAATTTAAACTATCTGTCACACCACACAAGATTTCTGAGCATTTTTTCCCATGTTATTAATTCACATTCAATTTCTATGCTTTGTATCTGTTACATTTGGCAAGAACAATTCGGGAGCTAACTAGAAGATGATGGGAAACAACAATGACATGGGGCAGCATGGCACCGTAACAGTCAGTGTGACACTATTACAGCTGAGGGCATTCTGCAGTTCCCAGTTCAATTCCAACGCCATCTGTAAGGAGTTTGTACATTGGTGTGGGTTTTCTCCAGGTGCTCTGCTTTCCTCCCACAGTCCAAAGACAGACTGGTTAGTAAGTTAACTAGTTATTGAAAGTGGTCCTGTGATGAGGCTAGAGTTAAATAGGTGGGCTGCAGGGTGGTGCAGTACATTGAGCTGGAAGGGCCTGTTTCACAATGAATCTCTAAATAGTGAAGGACGCGACTTCAATTAGCTACAAACAAGTTTGTAACTAGTTCTGAATTCTACAGAGGCAGCCAAGACAGTCTTATAACCCTCAGTGTGGACTTGCAAAAAAATTCTCTCCAGATGGAAAATACATTAGTTCATCCGCAAATGTAATTCACTTTTGTTCATTCCATATCCAATGTTGGGCAATCTCCACAGTCATAATTAATCTAAATGTCTGTAATTATACTCTTATACTGAACTTAAAGGGAGCACTACTACATGGCTGAAAATACACTGCTCTTTAAAGAATGCATTTGTTGCTGAAGATCTTCTCACAGACTGATTTCTCTTTGACGTGACAAGAAATAGGATTTGCGTATGATCTGAAAAAATTGAGAGCAAAGAACGAAGAGGAAGCAAGATTATTTTTACTGCAGCGAATTGCTATGGTCTGAATCACTTAATATGGAAAAGAGGTGGAAGCAGAATGAACATCAGTATTTAAAAGGAACATATTAAAGCTCTAGGGAAAGGAATAATTAGAACAGAAATAGTCATGAAAGGCTAAATAATTCTTGTTTCCTGCGTTGTATCACAGAATCATAGAGACAGAGCACACCAACAGGTCTCAGGGCTAAGTCCACAGCAGCCATCAACCATACATTAACGAATACACACCATTCATTCCACATTAACAGAGAGATCTTACAAAGATGGAGACCATTAGCTATACAGAAATAAATGTAAAAAAAAATTGAAAGCCATTTTCCAAAGCAGTGATAGATAATTTCAGGACTAACATGAGGAAATTGTTATTCAAACATAGATTCATATAACTTAAAATTGCAAAAAAATGTTTGCGAACCCTTTACATGATTTTCGGCGTTAATTACTCATAAAATGTGGTCTGTTCTTCATCCAAGTCACAATAATAGACAAACACAATCTGCCTAAACTAATAACACAAAGAATTGTACCTTTTGTGTCTTTATTGAACACATTGTTTAATTATTCACAGTCCAGGCTAGAAAAAGCATGTGAACCCTTGCAACTGGTAGAACATTTAGCAGCAATAACCTCCACCAAACGTTTCCTATAGCTGCTGATCAGACTAGCACAATGGTGAGGAGGAAGTTTAGACCATTCCTGTGCATAAAACTGTTTCAGTTCATCAATATTTCTGGGATACCTTGCATGAACAGCCCTCTTCAGGTCAAGCCACAGCATCTCAATTGAGTTAAGATCTGGACTCTGATGTGGCCATTCCAAAGCATACATTTTCTTCTTTTTAAACCATTCTGTTGTTGATTTACTCTTGTGTTTAGGATCATTCTTGTTGCATTATCCAATTTCTATTAAACTTCAGGTGATGGGCTATTACCCTGCATTCCCCTGTAAAATGTCTTGATACAATTTTGAATTCATTGTTCCCTCAACAATTGCAAGCCGTCCAGGCCCTGAGGCAGCAAAGCAGCCCCAAACCATGATGCTCCTTCCACCATGCTTCACAGTCAGGATGAGATTTTGGTGTTGGTGTGCAATGCCCTTTTCCCTCCAAACATAGCAATGTGCATTTCTGCCAAAAAATTTCAACCTTTGCCTCATCTGTCTACAGAACTTTGTTCCAGAAGTACAGTGGAACATCCAGGTGGTCTTTTGCAAACTTAAGATGCACAGCAATTTTTTTTTAGACCAGTGGTTTCCTCTGAGGAGTCCTTCCATCAACACCATTCTTGTTCAGTGTTTTTCTTATAGTGGATGTAAATAGAGACTTTAGTAAGTTCTCAAGATTTCTGCAGGTCTTTTACTGTTACTCTTGGGTTCTTTTTCATCCTCCTTCAGCATTGCACATTGTGCTCTTGGTATGATCTTTGCAGGATGTCCACTCCTAGGGAGAGTAGCAACAGTACTGAATTTCCTCCATTTGTAGACAATTTCTCTTACTGTGGACTGATGAACACTCAGGTCTTTAGCAATACTTTTGTAGCCTTTTCCAGCTTCATGCAACTGTAAGCTCCTGTGGAAGCTGTTTTGATTGAGGTATGTTGCACATAAACATCTTTCTTGAGAAGAGCAGGTTATGTCAGTAACCTGACTTTGTGTGTCTTTTTTATAGTGCAGGGCACCTCTACAACCCACACCTCCAATCTCATCTTATTGATTGGAACACCTGACTCCAAATAACTTTTGTAGAAGACATTACCCCAGAGGTTCACATACTCTCTTGAACCTAGTCTGTGATTGCTTGTACTCAGTACTGACGAGAAGAAATACAATTGTTTGTGTGTTAATAGTTCAGGCAGATTGTGTTTGTCTATTATTGTGACTTAGATGAAGATCAGACCACATTTTATGAGTAATTAATGCAGAAAACCAGGTAGTTGCCAAGGGTTTACAAACCTTTTCTTGCAACTATATGTTGCTGGAGATAGAATAGAGCCCTCAGATTATTAAAAAAAGATTTATGCTCCTAAAGTTACAGGTATTTTTCAAAATGAATAAATTAAGAAGGGCTGAATGCTTTCCTTTACAAGTAAATTCTTTGCAATGATACCCATTAAAAACAACATACAAACCTCCCTCACTTCCTAATGTTTTATCCTACACAGAGCTATAGAACAATTATTAATCAAAATCCTATTTTGCCGCAGAATAACCCCAATTATAAATGTTCCCTTTATTGAGTTTGGGTACCAAAAACAGTGACTGAATAGGAGGCCTTCCGTTGTTCGGGGTTGATTGTGGATGTTGTGTACTAGCTGTTGAAGTTGGTACACGAGCTCATGCAGTACGATATGGAGAGCAGTCAGTTGCCCACGCAGCTGATGATTCCAAAGGAATGGCAGAGCTGATACAATTTGGTATTGGTGGCATTGCAGGAGCTGCTAATCAGCGTAGAACTCAATGTTAGTACTGCTTTAGGATCTCCAGGTCCAGAATTTTGCTGGGGATTTACTCCTGAAGCCTTCATCAGGAGTAGGGAGAACCGCAAGGCAGCCGAAGTTTGAGATCAGAGTTTTCCTTCTCCTAGGTGAGCTGTCAACCACAGCTAATGAACCCCATCTGCCTGGAATGTTTCAATAACCAATCCCAAATTTAGAGTAATGGCTCCCAAAGTAGGCAATATCACCCTTCCAGTCGGGGGTGGAAGTTTCTAAGATAAAGATAACATGAACCGGGGGGGGGGGAAGGGAGGGGTTGCTCACTAGCAAGGGGGGAATTGCTGCTGAGAGATTACAGGTTTAACTTAAGAAATTATTTATTTACTATAAGCATCTGATCCTCAGTGTTCATAATTGATTACAATGATCATGTAATCACCTCATCTGTTGCTAACCCACTACTCTCTTAGACTTTGTTCAAAGCACATTATAGCTGCTGAAATGCAATATGTCACTTCTGCGTCTGGCATACCATAAGAAATCCTAACTGAATAAATTATATTATTTCTGGGCCCAGTCCGCGCATTATTTCTGTTTACTACTTTAGTAGAGTGTTAGCTAGTACGATTCCCATACTCTAACCGCGCAGTGACACAGTTCCTGGGAATTTAGCCATTCAGTGGGCTGAAGTTCAGAATCTACCCCTTTGAATAGTCTTGACTACATTTCTCTAGCCACAGCCCAATGAAGGTATTGCTGCCCTACTTTGTACCTTCAGGCAGAGTGAGGTTTGGCCTTAGTTATGATGAGATCATAACTTTCCCCTTTTGTTTGAGGCTGGATTTAAACAATAGGTGATTGAATGTGGACGTTAATCCATAATGAAAATGGCAGAAACAGACCAAACAAAAATGAAGTGTAGACAGTATTGTGCAGAGTCTCTGAAATATGGATTTATATTAGCACCAAACAACCAACAGCAATCAATGTATCTGTTGGGTGAAAAAGTTTTTCAGATGAGGCAATGAAACGTCCAGGCCCCTTGAACATTTGAAGAGAATACACTCTGATAAAGCAAACATTATTTTCAATTATTTTCAGTCAATTTGTGAAAACTTCCAGAAATGTAAAATGCTTCAAAACATGCTTGCCAGCACATCACAACAAAACAATGATGGTCTGTGTGCTTCACACAACATTTCATTGCTCATTGCTAAATTAGGAAAGCCCCATGCAATTGGAGAACTGATTCTGTCAGCAGTAAGGGAGGTTCTGAGTACAGTTTTACATACCAAATGTCACCAGACCAAATAATTAAAGCAATTCTGCTAAGTTTGTTCAAAGATGAATGGATGAAATGTCTAAGAATGTGAAGGACACATTGTGTAACATAGAACAACAGAATTTGTTCTGCAGTTGGATGAGTCAATATTGCCAGGCAACAAATCTTTGCTTCTTGGTTATGTTCACTTTATAAAAAATGAAAGCATGGTCCAAGCGTTGTTATTTGCAAGAGTACTAGAAATAGATACGAAGGGAAGTCAAAATTCCGGGCTGCTGAGCAGTTTTTCAAAGAGAAGGATATTCCTTTCACCAACATTCTTGCTTGTGAAACAGATGGGGCACCATCAATGACAGAACACCACTGTGAGTTATCACTTTCTTGAAAAAACTATATCTAACATATTTACCATTAACCGTGTAATTCGCAGATATTTTATCGCAAAAAACCTAAGGGATCGACTGCACAAATCATTAAATACTGTTATCATAGTGGCAAATAAAATCAAATCCCATGCTCTCAATTCTCAACTATTTTGATAACCTTGTGCTGAGAACGATGAACAGTTTGAATGCCTCCTGTAGCACACAGAAGTCAGGTGGCTCTCAAAAGGAAAATGCCCGAGATGTTTTTATACACTTTTTCAAACTGTGATAAAATTCTTTGAAGATTGAATGCTTCATTCAGTAATCAACTCAAGAATATTAGGTATGACTTTGCTTTATTTGTCACAATTATTCACAAAATTAAATGAAATCAATCTCTCAATTACAAGAAAATGATGAAAATCATATCAAAATCAAATCAGTTGTCTCCATATTTCTGTCTGAGTTAACCCTACTTAGGTGTAACATCGGTCACCCTAACCTTTCCTAATTTCCGAGTGAGCCTCTCGGAGTTGGAAGAGAAAGAAAGAATACCAGATGATGATCTTCATGTATACTGTTCCCACCTGGGTGAACTCCATAAAGACATGTCAGAGAGATTTCAGGATCTTCTCTCCATCCAAATTCCAGACTGGGTAATAAATCCATTCCTGAACACTTGTAATGAGGAATTAACAGGAAGAACTGATCTTGCTACAAATCCAAGATTCAAAAAATCATATCAAGACTTTTTCTTGCAGAAAGAGATCTCTACACACTAGCCTCTACTGTGGAAAAAGGTCAAGATGTTCTTTATTGCCTTTCCAACCATCATTTTTAGTGAAGCACGGTTTCAGTGCAGTCACTTAACTACTTCCAAAGCACGAAACAGACTGCAAATTACTGAATGTGAGGATCTGAGTAATTCTGAATGACCTTCACAAAGCCCATCCATCCTACTGAAAAGTGAAAAAGCAATGAAATAGTGAGCAGTTGAACTAATAAGTATGCTCTAAGATTGTTGATGAAAATAGTTTTATCGCAATTAATTACACCCTATCCTCGTTATATGCGAGGGATACGTTCCTCGAAGTTGACGCATAATGTGAATAATTATTTAAATGGAGAAAATAGGGATCCGTTCCAGAGGGCTTCCTAAATTATGTTTTATCTGTAATTCATTCACATTTTTATACCAATACGACATACAAGCAGTACTACAAGACAACATTTGTATTATATTTCATCAATTTAAGGCAATATTCGATGTAATAAATCATAGAAAGTTAACATTCTCTGGTGTACAGTACTCACCAACAGTGGCAGGTGTGTTCACTCCGGGAGATGAGTGGTTGTTGTGCTGTCGGGCAGCTTTACATGGATAAGGTGGATGGTTGTGGTCGTCAGGATCATATCAAGCACAGCAAGGGGTGAAGGAAGACTCACAGAACTCATAGAACTGCCGGCAGCAGAAGATTACAGCGATTTGCATAAAGTGGTGAGGGTTGTTTGCTTGGCACATTTTGTTTTTCAGCATAAATTTGCTTGTGGGGAAGAAGGATTGAGGGGAGGGAATGACTGAAATGCTGACTCCGTTCTAAACTTGGGTCCATGTCCATCGCCATTTGTGCCAAGTGTTCCGACTTCCACTATTCCCTCACCGTCGGTAAACTGCTAGGATTTTCAAAATCGTCTGTTGCTTGCAGCATCTGAGAGATAGTTCGCCGTAAAAAAAATACGTAGGCCTTGAATGTGGATCACACCAGTCGAGTGGTTGATCACCGATGTTGTGTTTGGCGGCAGGAAATGTTAGGATGACTGCTGTCCAAATGTTTAGGATGGGCTGGCGCATTGTCAAGCAACAAAAGAACTTTAAAGGCAAGATTCTGTTCTGGGCAGTAGCGTCCCAGAGCTCTGTTACCTTCAGCTGATGCCATGCTGTTTATAATTTCCAACTTTTTTTCAAGTGTTAAAGCAGTTCTCTGCCACTCGGCTGACGGCCCAAGACATGACATCAGACGCTTAGGAGGCATAGTTAAATATTTCAAGCACAAAATCACTGCACTGTAGATAAAACCAACAAAAGTTTAAGATCGCGCATCCACACCTTGCCAAAATCAATGCGAGAGTGGCAGGAGAGAGATTGTGAGGCGCGCGCACGTGATTTGTATTGGTGGGAAAGCAGTGCTCCTCGCGTAACTGTGAATTTTGGACGCATATAACGAGGCGTTGGTAGAAATAGGTTCCTCGCATAACTGTAAATCCGCATAATCTGAAGACGCATATAACAAGGATAGGGTGTAAAGAAATAATTTTATTTGCGGCTTTGAATAGATTTGAGTAATATTTGCAATTATTTGCCACTGCTTTGAACTTGCAGTTCCCATTTTCTTTCGCTGTGCATCGTAAATCAAAGTTCTTTATAGGTTTTATGTAATGGCTGGAAAGGGAAAGGGCGATGCTTGGGGATGTAGTCTGGGAACCAAGGGGATAGTAACCTTCACTGTGCTATCAAAATATGGAACAGCCTTCCAGATGCTGTGGTTGGAAACATCTGCAACGATGGAGTCCAAGCCTTCAAGAGTCCAGTTAACAACCAGCTATCATCTCCGGGAGGGAAGTCACATGCTTCTTCATAAGCTATCATGAAGGGGACCAGGATGGCAATGCTTGGTTGTTGGTAGGTAGGGTTAATATTTGACTTTCAAGAGCATTTGTGAGTTACGTTCTGGCTAGACTTAGTCCTTAAACTGCTGGAGAACAGTGCGGAAAGAACAGGTGCTGTTTTCTCCCGGTAGGGATTAGTTTTTAGTTCCAAGTGCTCCTGCCACATTTTGTCACCCTGGGTGTCAATAAAAAATTTTTAATAAAAAAAACACCCAAAAAGAATAGGAACCGCTGATCTCGAGCCATAAGCACCAGGAATTTCCAGTTCAGTTAATTAAGTAACTTAGAATTTGAAAGAAAATGCGACTGTCAGGAATGGTGACCACGAGCCTCCAGAATGTAATAAAACCCATCTGACTTATTAATATCCTTCAGAGAAGAAACTCTGCTCTCTTTACTTAACCAGGCCTGTTTATAACTCCAGAGCAAGGGTTCCCAACCTGGAGGCCACAGACAACTCGGTTAATGATAAGGGCCCATGGCCTAAAAAAGGTTGAGAACCCCTGTTCTGAACCTATGTGACTGGATCATAACAGCCTCCAAAACTGCCATGCCAGTTCTATTATATATTAAATATAATTATATACAGTCCATCTCCCTCTCCCCCAGATATCTGGGAATTATCATCTAAATTGGGAGAGTTGCCCCATAGACTGGTCAAACAAAACACTGACATACTCATACCTTCCATACAATGACCCAGCCTATTCTATCGTAATGACTGTCCCACCAGAAATCCACCTGACATAACTAGGGAGAAAACAGACAAAATGAAGCGTAAACACTGACTGTGCAGCCTTGTGGCATTTTATCAAAGACACAGAAGGAAACCATCTAATAAATACCACCACCATCCTTCAGTACTCAAGTTGAGCAATATTTGGAAAAGACAAGAAGAGCAAAGAAACGGCCTGCTTTATGGGTGCCCAACATCCAGAATAGCTCAGAAATACCACGACTGACTGTGTTGACAGTTTAGACAAACATTTTTGTTAGACTGGATTTGCATCAAATGGTAAGCAAACCAAGAGGGATAAACCCACTATTACCAAACTGAAGTTCAATAATTGTAATTGGAGTGATTTTAGTTCAGAAGTCAAGATGATCGGAATTGTCCTGTGAAGTAAGTTCTTTAAGGTTGTCACACCCATGTTTGGGGGAGTAGTGGGGATAAGCTCTCACTATCTATTAAATATTCCCAATGGTGTGTGTCTCAAATAGTTTCTGACATTAGCGAACGTGTTCGATTTAAGATAATGGTGTAGCCTTGTTTTGTTCCGTTTGCTTTTTTGGGTTTAGTATTTAGTTTATTTTGGGGGTTTTCTTTGGATTTTTTTCTTTTTTCTCTATGATTAATTACATCATGAGTTTGGAAGTCTATTATACCTGTGTTATCTGAAATCTTTTCTGTATATGTTTATTAACAATAAGATTATTCTAATCTTTCTGTATCAACATTGTTATTTTGTTTATAACTTTGGAAAAATTAATAAAAAGATTTAAAAAGAAAGTTTATCTGCAAAGCTCTGTCAGAGGACAACTTTGAGGAATTTTTGGTCTTGTTGCATTATAGCCTTCGCTGTTTTGGGGCCAGGTGATAATCTGCAGTTACCTGAGACTTCCATGCCACTGGACAAAGAGCCTATGTGGTAGCCGGTGTGCAAAGCCATGTTAACAGATCTTGATTGAACCCTGTTCTAGCGGAGACAACCTAGTCCTCTAAGCAACCCTCAATGTCAGGGTCAGAAAGTATGCAATCCTCTCGAAAAACATGATTGGCAAAGAAGGAGTTTTCTTCCTGACAAAATACGTGGAACATGATGTTTTTATAACAGCTTGTTTCACCAGAACGTCAAACTAAATATCTCACTACAACACTCCTGATCAAGGCAGTGGCACCTGTTGGATAAATTATTACTGTCTCATGACTGATACCAAATGTGCTCTGTAATCTCACACCTTCCATTATATAGTGCAGAACTAACATATGCAACTCCCATTTGTACTAGTATTCATACTCCTCATTCCACCCTGTAGCAGTTACTCGAACAAACCAAAAACACTTGGAGACTAAGCACGGGTGGGCAGGGTTGATCCTGTATGATGTGCTATCCAATCCAATAATGAAGTTCCAAAGTCGAAGAATACATTTGATCTGTTACTAAGAAACTAGCAAAACAATCTTGAAACGTAGAAAACTTATGAAAGTAAAGCTAGCGATGTGATGAAATAAACAGTCTTAACATATTAAATGTACCTAAACCAAGCATTCTTTAATGTAGTCAAGAATATTCAAACATAGTTCAGTGGTTTTAAGGATAATTATGGGGTTAACAAAAAAAAGGTCACTCCCTTAGCTCAACTGAAACAAGACTGACCCCAAAAACAAAGTAAGAATACGTAACTAAACTCTTCGTTTCTAACATGACATATAATATATACTCAACACAAAATACAATACAGATGGAAAATAAATACATGGCTCTTTCACACCCAACACGCCTATGGTTTTCAGCATAACATTTTTTTCATCAAGTTCATCTTTGAAAGTACCGTAACTGCTTTCTTTAATACTTTCTGCAGTGGTAATTTTCACATTCTAAACAATGTAACTTCTACTTTTTCTTCATCGAGTATCTGAGTAACTATCTTGTATAAACGACTCTTAGCTCTGAACACAACTGCAATAAAAAATAGTCTCTCGATGTCTACTCCACCAACTTATTCAGAATTCTGAAGATTTCCATCAAGTCAATCTTTCTCTTACCCAAGGAAGACATCCTTTAATTTCTGAAGAAAAATGCCTCAACCTGTTTGTAAGAAATCATCTCAATTCTACTTACAAATTATCACACAGTATTTGAAATTCCTTAAATAAATTACAGTAATTTAGTATTCTATTTACATATGTCAAAATCAAGTCCAGAAAAAGCTTGCAATTTTTTCTGTTTTGAAATTCCAAGAACAAAGAGGAACGCTGCTTTTAAACGCTGCATTTAGGCATGTATGGTTCCTCCAGGTTGTCATAGCCGGGGTGAGCGGGACAAGCTCCCACTACCTACTAAATGCCTCTAATGCCATGTGTCTCGAATAGCCTCCGACAACCAAGTCGAGCTCCTGGCCCTTCAAGTGTGGCTTAGCCGCTAAGCCTGGCCATTTCTACTGGCAGGAAAGGGGCAAAGGTGAGTTACTGTCCTAAAAACAGTCGCATTGGGCAGACGAGGCTCATCAGCCGTAGTTGGCAGCTCATCCAGGAAAAGGAAAACTGATTTCAAATCTCCACAGCTTTGCGGCTATACCCGCTCATGGGGAAAGGTTTCGGGATTAAACCCTGAGGAAAGATCCAGAGCTGAAGTCCCTAAGGCAGTCCTATGTTGAGTTCAACACTGACTGGCAACTCCTACAATGCCACTGGTGCCAAACTGTATCAGTTTCTGCTGTTCCTTTGGATTCATCAGCTGCGTGGAGAGGGGGAGCCTGCTGTATGGGTGACAGCTTGCTCTCCATAGAGTACTACCCTGGCTTGCGTATCAACTTCAACAGCTAGGACACAACATCGATAGTCGACCCTGACCAACAGAGGGTTAGGTGTGAATACAGGTTTTTGTAAAGTATATTTTCAATATGTCATAATCAAAGTAGGAACGCTAGTAACTCCCACACACATACTACAACACTCTAATTTTGATTAAATGTTAGATACTGACAGGTGCCAATCTGATAGTATTGTGCACGGCAAGAAGGGTGGTGCTGTTAAAGGACTGTAACATAATTAATAATGTTAGGTTCATTCATTTTAGTTGTAAGAATTTTGAGTTTACTTCTGTTTTGTAACTCCTCCAAACGAGTTTAATAAAGTCTGAATAGAAGTTAAATAAATTTCCATAATCTCTTGAGTTTGAGATTTGAATTTTTGTGTTATTTTAGAAGTGTGATACAAAGAGGAACTGTCTGCCAGAAATATGTATAATTAGTCAAAGGTATCGGAATCCAAATGTGTTTTTCAAATCCCACATAATTATGAAGAGTTTTGTGCTCATCATAGTCATACTTTATTGATCCCAGGGGAAATTGGTTTTCATTACAGTTGCACCATAAATAATAAATAGTAATAGAACCATAAATAGTTAAATAGTAATATGTAAATTATGCCAGGAAATAAGTCCAGGACCAGCCTATTGGCTCAGGGTGTCTGACCCTCCAAGGGAGGAGTTGTAAAGTTTGATGGCCACAGGCAGGAATGACTTCCTATGACGTTCTGTGTTGCATTTCGGTGGAATGAGTCTCTGGCTGAATGTACTCCTGTGCCCACCCAGTACATTATGTAGTGGATGGAAGACATTGTCCAAGATGGCATGGAACTTAGATAGCATCCTCTTTTCAGACACCATCATCAGAGAGTCCTGTTCCATCCCAACAACATCACTGGCCTTACGAATGAGTTTGTTGATTCTGTTGATGTCTGCTACCCTCAGCCTGCTGCCCCAGCACACAACAGCAAACATGATAGCACTGGCTACCACAGACTCGTAGAACATCCTCAGCATCTTCCAGCAGATGTTAAAGGACCTCAGTCTCCTCAGGAAATAGAGACGGCTCTGACCCTTCTTGTAGACAGCCTCAGTGTTCTTTGACCAGTCCAGTTTATTGTCAATTCATATCCCCAGGTATTTGTAATCCTCCACTATGTCCACACTGACCCCCCGGATGGAAACAGGGGTCACCGGTACCTTAGCTCTCCTCAGGTCTACCACCAGCTCCTTAGTCTTTTTCACATTAAGCTGCAGATAATTCTGCTCACACCATGTGACAAAGTTTCCTACCGTAGCCCTGTACTCAGCCTCATCTCCATTGCTGATGCATCCAACTACGGCAGAGTCATCCGAAAACTTCTGAAGATGACAAGACTCTGTGCAGTAGTTGAAGTCTGGTGTAAATGAAGAGAAAGGGAGACAAGAGAGTCCCCTGTGGAGCCCCAGTTACCTAATTAAAACACTACACACGATTACATTAATGATTGATTATGTGAAGAGATTAATAGTTTATATGTTAATTAAAATTGTTTGTACAAGTAAAAATTACATAAGTTTTGATGACTTTTATTACTTAAGTCAGGGATCCCCAACCTTTTTTGCACTGCGGACTGGTTTAATATTGACAATATTCTTGCAGACCGGCCAACCCGGGGGGGGGGGGGGGGGGGGGGGGGGGGGTTGCCAACGGACAAGAGTAGCAGTCAAATACGTTGTGTTTACCCAAGAAAGACTGCAATGACCATGAAGCCTTGCATGGGCGCAAGTGCGCATGCGCATTGTGACCCGCCAATTCTCTTTCTGCAAATCCTTTTTGGCGATTCTGTTCGGGGCGGGGGAGGGGGTGTGAATCACCACCGGAATGTCGGTGATAAGTGGCTAATACACTCAATTTTGTTTCTAAAAGGGATTATCTAATGAATTTAATATTAAACACACAGCACATATTTTCCTCACATGAATATAGTGATAAGTCAATTATCAGGGGAGCTTGAAGTAAGTGTTGAATGAACCAGTAGAAGTGGTGGAGGCAGGTTCGATATTATCATTTAAAGAAAAATTGGATAGCTATATGGACAGGAAAGGAATGGAGGGTTATGGGCTGAGGGCAGGTTGGTGGGACTAGGTGAGAGTAGCGTTCGGCACGGACTAGAAGGGCAGAGACGGCCTGTTTCCGTGTTGTAATTGTTATATGGTTATATAAATAAATCAATAGTATCATAACATTTTAAGTAATGTTTGGATATTAAACACACAGCATATATTTTCCCCGTTTGAACATATAAAATCATTGCAACGCACCAATATCGCTGAATCAGTGGGAGCCCTGGGCTTGTTTCCCTGCAACAAGACGGTCCTATTGAGGGGTGAAGGGAGACAGCGATACTCGAAGGGGGTTCCTTACGTCCAGTCTGTTCCGCAATTTAGTTTTCGTTGCATTCATTGCATAGATATGTTGGAAATGGAAGCAACGTTTTCAGTGCTTTCGTGGCTATCTCAGGATATTTCGCCTTGACTTTGATCCAAAATACTGGCAGAGGTGTTATGTCAAACATACTTTTCATCCCGCCGTCATTTGCAAGCTCGAGGAGTTGATTTCCTTCCCGCGCTGACATGGATGACGCACGGGTAATGACCTCGCATGTGTAATGGCTCAACAGTGGGCGTGACAGGGAATGAGGAAAGGTGCAGCTGACTCATATCGCCAAATCATATCGTTTCCTCGCAGCCCGGTAGCGCATGCTTTGTGGCCCGGTGGTTGGGGACCGCTGACTTAAGTGATCATGTGATGAGATTCGTGATCAAACCAGAATTAACACAAGGTGCTGACATAACTCGAGTTAACAATCAATAATGGCAAAGTAAGACTGAAGATACAATAAGACTCTAATAATCCAGCAACCAACTGTTCAAAAGTCCTCACAGTTTGGCATCTGGCTCACTCAATGGTTCTGAGCGTGAGCTGGAGGTTCAGAGTTCAAGGGGGGGTTTATGACCAAAACTGGCATACACTATCCCATCTGTGAGCAGTTGGGGCTGGAGTCTGAAACACCAGAGGTCACGAACATGGGTAAGTCTATGGCTGGAGGCATTGCTAGAGCACTTCCGCATGCCTCACTCCCCTTCATCTCACTGGGATCACTGAAAAAGTTATCATACTACGGTGTCATATGTAAAAATTGTCTGTTGGATAACATGTAACATCCGAGACTCTGGAGGAGTTGCAAGTCTGGCACCACCAAAGTTGTGAAGGTGTCAGATTAATAATTAATACACCATGTCTTGTATTTTCCACAGTGATATAACGACATAACACAAGATTTTATTGTATTGCTACCTGCTTCATTGCAATCTCTTACCTCAGTTTTCCCTTGATTCCTGTTAAATGCAGAGACAAAAGAAAACCTTAGTTAATGGGCACTAGTTTACCAATCAGAAAAATTCAATGTCCAGCAGTTGCTGTGCAACAAATCTCACTTACTTGGCTATCTTTATCTTTCCAACTTCACCTCTTCCTGTCGCTTTAGCCCACTGCTGTGAAAGATATTTAGGTACCTGCACGATAAAGAAAGCTATTAACCACAAATTTATCACAAAGAAACAAAACATAACAGCAAATGTATGAGCGTGCTTACATATTTCTGACAAGTGCTACTGATAATAACTGCATTGTCACTTCAGTTGTTTTTTTGCTTCTGAAAGAGGAGATGTGAAGGTTTTAGACTACAGGAGGCTGAAGAGAGAATGAGCAAGTGAGCTGGCAAATATTCACAAGAGCAATTAGGGGAATGCAGCCTGGATGAGCCTTCTAATTTTAAAAATACTTCAAGGATACGGGCCCTAAGCACTGCTTTCAAAGTTATTTTAGATGGTTAAAAAGTATACCAAACAAAAATTCACATTGTTCTTTTAATCAAGATGCCTAACAAAGAATATTCCCCCCTAACATCAAAATAGTTAATTCCATTTTATAGCTGTATAGCAGAATATTCACGTAAAACACAAAAGCCTGGGAATGAACATAACCAAATAACATATTGTGGATTTTTGCAGGTCACAATAATTCTGTACATATTTTCTACCAAAAGTAATAAATGAAAGCAATGTAATAATACAAATCTGTCTCAAAACACTACCACTAATGGCCATTAATGACCATAATACAAAGCACAAAACCACTATCAGTTAAGCCATAATTAATCCATGATATGCATATTTATTATATTAAATTGTGCACATTATAACACTCAAATATGCTACAGAACTCAAAATAAATTACTATAAATGTATTGATAGGCACTGAAAATACACCTTGTGACCTCGCAAGGCGGAATTTTTTTTTACTATAGGGTAGTCATCCAGTGTTACTCTGTTTGAATTGCTTGCTTCTGTCCACATTCATCAAGCATTCCTTGTTATTTAGGCATGTTCATATACCAATCCTCTCCGTTCCATTTTCATCAATTTTCTGAAGCACGCTCGAGTTAATAAGTAGTTAAAAATTGTAATCTATTTGAAATACACGCTACAATTCACATGGCAGAGGCAAATTAATAAAACACTTCAGTCTAAGACAAACTGTTCATTTTGGAAGCTATCAGATTATATTATATACCATATTAACAAAAAATAACAAGTCTCAGATGACCAGTTGAAACTTATAATTCAACTGATCATAGACCCATACCATTGCACAATGAGCAGGAACCATGAAGAAGGAATAGTTGTCAGAGTCATGACAGAAACAAAGTCTCCACAGCTTTCTGGAGTCGACAATTTCAAAGATTCCACAACCTTTGCATGACGACAGTTCTCCTCATCTCAATCCCAGACTTCTTGGACCCCTTTTCTGAGACTTATCAATGTTAGAGTTTATTGTCCTATCACAAGCTCTTGAATGCACAGATTCAATGAAAATCAGCAGCAGCATCACAGGTACATAAGCAGCATTCGCAAGGAAAGCATAAACCATACATAAATTATGTACAACTTTTACAAGAAAGAACACAGTTAGACCAGAAGAACAACGTCCACTTTGGTCAGTGCAGTGATGCAGGTTTTGCTGGTTGATTCAGGAACTGAATGGTTGACGAGAAGCACCAGCTCATGAACTTGGTGGTGTGATCCTTGGTTCTAGACTCCTCAGTCATGGGAAATATTCTCCCTGCACCCACCCCTGTCGAGCTAGCCCAGTAAAAATTTTATGAGACTCGGTGTCATTTCCTATCTCTCTGGAGAAACCAGTGATAGTCCTCTCAATCTCTCATCATTCAACAAGCCCATCATCCCAGGAAGCAGTACAATGACTCTTTGCTGCACCCCATGGCAAGTATATCCTTCTTTAAATAAATCATAACCGGATCTCAGTTAGCCCAAAGTTATTCCAGTAAGACTTCTTCACTCCCGTATCGAAATACTTTCATAATAAAAGTCACAATGAAGGTGCAATAAGCTGTTAGAAAGGCAAATGTATGATGGCTTTGTGTACTTGAGCAAATGTATCTGTGTACACTCACGTTACCTGATTCTCACTTTTCAGTTTCCTCCACCGAAGTTGCTGACTAAACATTTTTTTGCAAGATGGTCTTACTCACGCACTTGTGTTGTTTCTAATCTCTCAAAGGCTCTTTTCTCCACTACCTTAGCCAATTTTGTATTATCAATAAATCTGAAAATGCAACTTTATCTCCTCAACCAGATTGTTGACAAAGACACAAGCACAGATCCCTGCAATCCCTCACTGCCAATATGAGAAAAAATCTTGATTTTCATTTTTATGTATCTTGGAAACTCTTAAAGATTCATGTTTTATGCTTCTTGTGAATTAACTATCCTATTTCACTTTGCCTTTCTTTATCAATGTCTTGGCCCTCTTTTGCTGAGTTATATAGTGCCCCTATTGTCAAATCAGCTGCTATTCCTGGCAACTTCATAATCCTCTTGCTTGGATTTAATACTATTTTTAATTTCTCATGACAACCACTGTTACTAGTAGCTTATAGGGCCTTAAACAGATGTATATTTTTCTAAGAATTATGCATTGTTTCTTTTTTTAATTACGAGCCATGACTTATCCAACATTGTACCTTTCAATGTTTTACCAATCAACCATGACTATTCCTCTTGCTTTCTTGAATCAGATTTAAGACCCTGGCTTTAGACTGAACTGCATCACTTTGACATAAATTTCTATCATATTTCCACTACTCTTTCCTACAGGCTTCTTAACAACAAGTTCTAATTTGCCTACCATCACCACAGGTCCACAGCAGATGCCATTTCATTGGCTGTTGACTCAATCCTGGAACAGTGATTCGAAGTACATTTATTATCAAAGTGTGTATGCAGTGTACAACCCTGAGATTTGTCTTCCCTCAGACAGCCATGGAAAGAAAGAAAACCAAAGAACCCATTCAAAGTAAAACATCACACCACCAACACACAAACAGCAAACGAAAAACAAGCAAAAAACACAGAATACAAAACACCAACTATATTCAGTACAACTCAGTTCAGTTCAATCTAGCGCTGTCATTCGTTAATTTCAGGCCAGCGGCATGGAGTGAGAGGGAGAGGCTGTTCGTGCACAGGTCTTCCTCTGGGAGCAGCAGGCAAGAGGCAGAGAGATAGACAGCGAAGAACACCCGCTTTCCGCTTTTGTCCTCGATGGTTTTCCTCGACGCTTTAGTCAGCGAGATCGGCGAGTAATGGAGTGGATCATGGGTTCGCACCCCGTCTCCAGAGGCCACACACTTCGCTGGAAACCTCACCAAACCCCCTCAGAGAACAGCAAAGCACCACAACACTTAGTCGGCCCAAAAACACACCAACAAAAGTAGATCACAGGCTCCAACATTAGCAGAAGCACATTTGAAAGAAAAAGAAGACATAAAAGTGAAAGAAAAGTTTTGCAAACTGTCTGAAGGATGTTGCCCTTGGTCACATTGTTAACTGGTGCCATTTTCCTCCGAAATGCATACATCAGGATGCTCTTCACTGACTACAGCTCTGCACTCAATACCATCATCAGCTCAAATCCAATCAATAAGCTCCAAAACCTTGGCCTCAGTACCTCCCTGTGCAACTGGATTCTCAATGTCCTCACTTGCAGACCCAGTCAGTGCGGATTGACATCTCCTCCACAATCACCATCAGCACAGGACTGTGAGATTATTGACTACAGGAGGAGGAAACCAGAGGTCCACGAGTCAGTCCCTATCAGGGGATCAGAGGTGGAGAGGGTCAGAAACTTTAATTTCCTCAGTGTTTTTATTGTCGAGGACCTGTCCTGGGCCAAGCACAAAAGTGTAATTACGAAGAAAGCAAGGCAGCACCTCTACTTCCTTGGGAGTTTGCAAAAATTCAGCATGACCTCTAAAACTTTCATGAACATCTATAGATGCATGGTAGAGAGCGGTTACATCATAACCTGAGAAAGGACAAGTCAAGGGAACACGAACCAATCATAGAAACATAGAAAACCTACAGCACAATACAGGCCCTTTGGCCCACAAAGCTGTGCTGAACATGTACTTACTTTAGAAATTGCCAAGGTTAGCCATAGCCCTCTACTTTTCTAATCTCCATGTACCTTTCCCAGAGTCTCTTAAAAGACGCTATTGTATCCACTTCCACCACCGTTGCTGGCAGCCCATTCCACGCACTCACCACTCTCTGTGTAAAAAACTTACCCCTGATATCTCCTCTGTACCTACTTCCAAGCACCTTAAATCTGTGCCCTCTTGTGGTAGCCAATTCTCACAGAGGGATCAGAAGTGGAGAGAGCAATTTCAAGTTCTTGGGTGTCAATATCTCTGATGACCTAACCTGGTCACAACATATTGATGCAGTTATAACGACGGCAAGACAGTGGTATTTGTTCATGAGGAGTTTGAGGAGATTTGGTTTGTCACCTAAAACACTCGAAAACTTCTACAGATGTACCGCGGAGAGCATTCTGACTGGCTGCATCTGGTATCAGGGTGGGGGCTACTGCACAAGATCGAATTAAATTGCAGAAACTTGTAAAATTAGTCAGCTCCATCATGGGTACTAGCCTTATAGTATCCAAGACATCCTAAGGAGTGGTGCCATAGGAAGGTAATATCCATCATTAAGGACCCCCATCACCCAGGACATGCCTCGTCTCATTGTTACCGTCAGGAAGGAGGCACAGAAGCCCAAAGACACACACACACACACTCTGTGAACAGTATCTTCCCCTCTGTCATACGATTAACCCATGGACATTACCTCACTACTTCTTGTATTTCTGTTTTTGCACTGCTTATTTTGTTAGCTATTTAATAGGCATATATATATTTACTGTAATTCAGTTTTTTATCTATATGTGTCATGTACTGCATTGTACTACTGCTGCAAAGTCAACAAATTTCATGATGTATGCCGGTGATAATAAAACCTGATTTGGATTATCATTATTTTTGCTTGTTTCTTTCCGTTTTGTTGTCTTGTACGCGGTTTTTCATCCATTCCAATCAGCTGTCCAGCTCTTGGCTCCATCCCTCCCCCTCCTGTCTTCTCCTATCATTTCGGATCTCCCCCTCCCTCTCCAACTTTCAAATCTCTTACTAGCTCTTCTTTCAGTTAGTCCTGACAAAGAGTCTCGGCCCGAAACGTCAACTGGACCTCTTCCAGTAGATGCTGCCTGGCCTGCTGCGTTCACCAGCAACTTTGATGTGTGTTGCTTGTGTTCTGCCTGGCTCACTCTCAGCACTCACATTCTTGAAAGTTCATCTCACAGCTCTGGACCTGCTGTTTATGTTTCAGATTTCCAGCAGCTGCAGTTTATTAAAAAAAATTCAAGCAACATTTCATCCTGGAGAAACATCTACTCCCACGCCGATTCCTCCCGACTATTGAATTGACCAGTTTTACTGTTTGACTCTTTTTCCTCCCCTCAGGTGCAGCCAAGCTACTTGCGGTGCCACGTCAGGCTGTGTGTCCTGAAGTACCAGAACCCAAAAGAGAGATTCTGTTTGTGAGGAGGATGGACTCAGGGGCTCAGTCTGTCCAGTTACGTTACAAAAAAATCACCACTTCCTTAATCATACCATTCACGACCACAGAGACTAAAGCTACCAGTCCAGCTCTGCAAGCTGGAGTTCAAGCTGCTGTAGACAACACTTCCTACAACTGCTGGCCCAAGTTATGGGGAGTGCCCATGCCTTCTCACAAGGCACAGAATGCCAGACAAGAAGGGCTGCAAGAACTATGCAAGAGTGGATGATTACATTTATATGCATATGCTTTTCCATGAAAAACCATTGACATTTTACATTATTTACTAGGCAGTGACGACCGGGTGAACATTGTTGGCAAGGTTCCAAGTTTTCTGCCACAGACAATGAAGGAACTCTTTTTATAACTGGTTCTGAGAAAATGCACTTTATTAGTCAATGATATGCCAGCATAAAGTATTGCTGATGAAATCATGTCATTTTCAGAGTTTGACAATGACATTTGCAAGTGCTTTTCTGTGAACTTTGAATCAAAAATATTCTTACATTGATTGTCCACTTTTTCAAGTTATTTGTCATGATCAAATCAATTTGAAAAACTGAACAATCAGCTTAAGAAGCTTCACACAAAAGACAATAACTTATTTGCAAACAATGTCAAACTCATGAAAATTACACAAATTGATCGACAATGCTTTTTATTTATATTTTCTCCACAGACAATGGTAGCTTTGAAATTTTTATATAACTGAAGCACAGACTCTGTTTTCATCCTCTTGGGTTTTAATTTTAAACTCATATTACCAAATGTATAACTGAAAATAAATTTATTTACCATCTTCTGTTCAAATAATTATCAATAACATAAGAAATTCTGTAATGATTATAGGGTTTTTACTGTAGTACAAACTCCACCAAGGTATTCTTGGACTTTGCAACTTGGTTTGCAACATTCTTGAGAACTGTAGGCAGATGAGTTGATAAGTCATTGGTTGACAATCATTTGGGACAAAGATTTAAAATAAAAGCCCAAGGCAATGCCCTCCAAGCATAAAAGAATATTCTCATTATCCCCCCTCCTCCGTTCAATCCCTTCCTACCTATGTTCGTGACACTTCTCACGCTGTGAAACTTTTCAATGATTTTAAGTTCCCTGGCCCCCACCACTATATTTTCACCATGGATGTCCAGTCCCTATATGCTTCCATCCCCCATCAGGAAGGTCTCAAAGCTCTCTGCTTCTTTTTGGATTCCAGACCTAACCAGTTCCCCTCTACCACCACTCTGCTCCGTCTAGCGGAATTAGTCCTTACTCTTAATAATTTCTACTTTGGCTCCTCCCACTTCCTCCAAACTAAAGGTGTAGCTATGGGCACCCGTATGGGTCCTAGCTATGCCTGCCTTTTTGTTGGCTTTGTGGAACAATCTATGTTCCAAAGCTATTCTGGTATCTGTCCCCCACTTTTCCTTCGCTACATCGACGACTGCATTGGCGCTGCTTCCTGCACGCATGCAGAACTCGTTGACTTTATTAACTTTGCCTCCAACTTTCACCCTGCCCTCAAGTTTACCTGGTCCATTTCCGACACCTCCCTCCCCTTTCTAGATCTTTCCGTCTCTATCTCTGGAGACAGCTTATCTACTGATGACTACTATAAGCCTACTGACTCTCACAGCTATCTGGACTATTCTTCTTCTCACCCTGTCTATTGCAAAAATGCCATCCCCTTCTCGCCATTCCTCCATCATATATAATAATAATAAATAATTTACATATATTTCTTTCTTTCTACCTAGGCCTCCCGTCCCATGATCCTCTCATATCCCTTTTGCCAATCACCTGTCCAGCTCTTGGCTCCATCCCTCCCCCTCCTGTCTTCTCCTATCATTTTGGATCTCTCCCTCCCCCTCCCACTTTCAAATCCCTTAACTTGCTCTTCTTTCAGTTAGTCTTGACAAAGGGTGTTGGCCCGAAACATCGACTGTACCTCTTCCTAGAGTTGCTGCCTGGCCTGCTGCATTCACCAGCAACTTTTATGTGTGTTGCTTCTCATTATCCACTAGGACTGGGGCAGATTTTCGCTGGGTAATGTCCTCCAAGGATCATTGGTAATGACACAGAAGCTACAGTATTGAGCAGTCAATGCAATGCCTTAGTGAATGTAATAACATCAATGTTTCCAGTTAGTCAAAACAAGCATGGTTTGTTTTTGAATTGCTGCAGCCTTATCAGGCGAAGGCATGACCTGCTTCTGACATTTCTCACCCACTATGGCAGCTCCTAGCTGATAGCTAACATTGAAGCAAACAGCAAAGTTGCAAAAAAAAAAGCTATCCAAATTCATAACACTTGCTAAGGCTGCAAGCTTACCCATGCCCCTAACTTCACAATTACAAGTCCAGTTTCAGCCGCAAGTCTACACATTTCCACACTGATGCTGGACGCTGGCTCAGGCCACAATCCATTTATCCACGGAGCTTTTAACTTACCTACTCAGAAATTAATTATTACTGGATTTGGAAAGTCACTGCAGAGAAAGACTGTTTGAGTTGAATTTAATTTTACATATTTGTGAAGGAAAACATGGTAATTAACACAAAACGGTCCCCAACAGAGGTCCCCGACCCTGTCTCCAGCTGCACACTGACTGGTGGCATTTCATTCCTCGACATCAAATGAAATCCGTCTCTCGGCAAACTAGATTCCATCAGATGTTAAAGGGGAAGATTCTCAAGTAATGTGTAATGTTTGCCAAGTAAACAGGTTCACAGTGAGTAGGTAAAAAGACCAGGTACTCAGAAGTATGATGATATTCACACTGTGGGAAATACTCATTTTCAATTTTTAAAATTAAAAGCTTTACTTTGAGAGAATGCTAAACTTACCCCTTCATTTATTCATTACTGTTCCTGATCATCTACTTTTGAATTGAATTTATTCTAAAATTGAATCGATTTTTGATTTTTACACATTAATTTATTGTAGTACATATCTGTCAACTGCTAATATAACTATGGAACAAAAAACTATAAATTAATCAATTATAAACACAAAAAGATAATGACATTGTTTGATTATAATAGCAACTACTCTGTATATACTGGTATCTGAACCATTGATATCATCCTTCAACCTAATTACTGCTTGTATCCTTACCATAGCTCAATCAATAGACAATAGATAATAGGTGCAGGAGTAGGCCATTCGGCCCTTCGAGCCAGCACCGCCATTCACTATGATCATGGCTGATCATCCACAATCAGTATCAAGTTCCTGCCTTCTCCCCATATCCCTTGACTCCGCTATCATTAAGAGCTCTATCTAACTCTTTCTTGAAAGCATCCAGAGACTTGGTCTCCACTGCTTTCTGAGGCAGAGCATTCCACAGATCCACAACTCTCTGGGTGAAAAAGTTTTTCCTCAACTCTGTTCTAAATGGCCTACCCCTTATTCTCAAATTGTGGCCTCTGGTTCTGGACGCCCTCAACATCGGGAACATGTTTCCTGCCTCTAGCATGTCCAATCCCTTAATAATCTTATATGTTTCAATCAGATCCCCTCTCATCCTTCTAAATTCCAGTGTATACAAGCCCAGTTGCTCCAATCTTTCAACACATGACAGTCCCGCCATCCCGGGAATTAACCTCTTGAACCTCCGCTGCACTCCCTCAATAGCAAGAATGTCCTTCCTCAAATTTGGAAACCAAAACTGTATACAATATTCCAGGTGTGGTCTCACCAGGGCCCTGTACAACTGCGGAAGGACCTCTTTGCTCCTATACTCAACTCCCCTTGTTATGAAGGCCAACATGCCATTAGCTTTCTTCACTGCCTGCTGTACCTGCATGCTTACTTTCAGTGACAAGGACACCTAGATCTCGTTGTACTTCCTCTTTTCCTAACTTGACACCATTCAAATAGTAATCTACCTTGCTGCTCTTGCCACCAAAGTGGATAACCTCACATTTATCCAATTAAACTGCATCTGCCCACTCACCCAACCTGTCCAAGTCATCCTGCATTATCTCAACATCCTCCGCACAATTCACACTGCCACCCAGCTTTGTGTCATCTGCAAATTTGCTAATGTTACTTTTAATCCCTTCATCTAAATCATTAATGTATATTGTAAATAGCTGCAGTCCCAGCACCGAGCCTTGCGGTACCCCACTAGTCACCGCCTGCCATTCTAAAAGGGACCCGTTAATCCCAACTCTTTATTTCCTGTCTGCCAACCAGTTTTCTATCCATGTCAGTACCCTACCCCCAATACCATCTGCTCTAATTTTGCCCACTAATCTCCTATGTGGGACCTTGTCAAAGACTTTCTGAAAGTCCAAGTACACCACAGCCACTGGCTCTCCCTTGTCCATTTTCATAGTTAAATCCTCAAAAAATTCCAGAAGATTAGTCAAGCACGATTTCCCCTTTGTAAATCCATGCTGACTCAGACCAATCCTGTTATTGCTATCCAAATGTGCCGCTATTTCATTTTTTATAATTGACTCCAGCATCCTCCCCACCACTGATGTCAGGCTAACTGGTCTATAATTCACAGCAAAGTTGCTGGTGAACGCAGCAGGCTAGGCAGCATCTCTAGGAAGAGGTACAGTCAACGTTTCAGGTCGAGACCCTTCATCAGGACTAACTGAAGGAAGAGTCAGCAACTTTGATGTGTGTTGCTTGAATTTCCAGCATCTGCAGAATTCCTGTTGTTTGGTCTATAATTCCCTGTTTTTCTCTCTCTCCTTTCTTAAAAAGTGGGATAACATTAGCTACCCTCCAGTCCTCAGGAACTGATCCTGAATCTATAGAACATTGGAAGATAATTACCAATGCGTCCATGATTTCTAGAGCCACCTCCTTAAGTACCCTGGGATGCAGACCATCAGGCCCTGGGGATTTATCAACCTTCAGTCCCATCAGTCTATCCAATACCATTTTCTGTCTAATGTGAATCTCCTCCAGTTCCTCCGTTACCCTAGGTCCTCTGGCCACTATTACATCTGGGAGATTGTTTGTGTCTTCCCTAGTGATGACAGATCCAAAGTACCTGTTCAACTCGTCTGCCATTTCTTTGTTCCCCAAATAAATTCACCCGTCTCTGTCTTCAAGGGCCCAACTTTGGTCTTAACTAATTTTTTTCCTCTTCACATACCTAAAGAAGCTTTTACTATCCTCCTTTATATTCAATCAATTCACATCTTCTTCCTAATCTGACCCAAATCAAAACTCTGATACCTATATCCTTAAAAACACCAAATTCCACATTCCCATCTAAACCACTTGTCAAAGGTCTGAAATTAAAATCACTCTTCCTCATATTTACATTCCACTGCCTTTCATCTCCCGGGCTCCATATCTATCAACTCCTGCTTCATACTTTTGTCTCGTCTTGAACATGCATTGTGAGCAACTGCACCCACAGCCACCTTCGGTCACAAACAGATACAGTACACTGGGACCTCACTTAATGCTCGGGATGCATTCCTGGGAGCAGCATAAAGATGGCAAGAGAAAGATCACAAAGCATCTAGGGATGTAGTGAAACAAACCGATGAAAACAAAATTAATTTTAACTCCTAAGTTAACTATTTGCCTTCAGCACTCCAGAAACATGAAGAATTATTTCTCTTCCCTCAGATGTAGCCTGCCTTGCTACACGTTCCCAGCATTTTCTGGTTTTATTTTATATTCAGATTTCCAGGACCTGCAGTTTGTTTTAGTTCTGATTTCCTTTCCTGAACGTGTTGAGATAGCACCACACTATGGAAAGACACACAACTACAGATGCATCACATAGCATTGCAAGGTGTAGACAGCAGTTAGCATTAAGGAGAACTATAGATCTGGGGGTGCACGGTAGCACAGTGGTTAGCACAATGCGTTACAGTACCAGCGACCTGGGTTCAATTCTCACCGCTGCCTGTAAGGAGTTTGTATGTTCTCCCCGTGGCCGCATGGGTTTCCTCCGGGTGCTCTGGTTTCCTCCCACAGTCCAAAGATGTACCGGTTGGTAGGTTAGTTGGTCCTGTTAGGTAAATTGTTCTGTGATAGGCAAGGATAAATCTGGGGATTGCTGGGCAGCGCGGCTCGAAGAGCAGGAAGGGCCTACTCCAGGCTGTATCTCAATAAAAAACAGTGATCAAAAAGATTAACAATTCTCTCTCACAGATGTTCCCTGTCCTGCTGAGCATTCCTAGCCTTTTCTGTATGCAGAAAACAATTAGGATGTGAAATCAAGTTCAGCAGTTAAAGAAAATAACAGAATTGTATTTAAGAAAAAAGTAGATCAAAATATGGAATGAACACAAGAGATTCTCTAGATGCCGGAAATCTGGAGCAACACACAAAGTATAGGAGGAACTCAGCAAGCCAGGTTACATCTATGGAGTGACTAACCAGTCCACTTTCCAGGCCGAAACCCTTTGTCAGTACTGGAAAGAAAGGGGGCAGGAGCCAGAATAAGGAGGTGGGGGGAGAAATTACCATAAGTTATAGAAATTGAAGCTCATGCATCAGGAATCAGGAAACACAAGGAAGAAAGGAACAAAAGAACAGAAGTAGGTAAAATCACATGGCCAGTTGGCCTGAATAGGGTAATGTCAGTGTAGCAATATTCAAAGACTATCCAGGGGAGCATTGTGGCTTCAGTGCAGATATCTCAATGAGATAATTTATCCTTTAATAATCCTACAATTATTGCATTGTGTGTGATTCATCTGCTGCGATTTGAAAATCTAGCCAGCAGCAGGGTATCCAATAGTCATTTAGCATCATATAATGTCAATCATTGGACTCTTCCACGATCAAGACTTTCAAACCTTAACAAGTTAACTTTCAACTATATATACACATATATAGTTGAAAGTCTTAAGACACGTAAAAAAAAATCTGTAAAGCAAAGATGCTTTCGACAATTTCAGGAAAAAGTCTGGGCCCTTCATTAAAGTGGTTTACAATGTATAGATAAGAGAAACATGCTGACTGGGAAATGATGGTGTGGAAAATACGTATCATATCAGCAAAGTGCACAAGAAACAGCTCTGTGATGAAAGGAGCCAAGCCGTTGACTGGCAGCCAGATGAAATGGCATTGTTTCTGTCCACTGGATTGATGTATCCCAAACCTAGAATGTTGTTTAACTGCAAAACCAAGGGAAAATTGGGCAGTAAAGCTGCCTTAATAATGACATTAATATTTTTGTCACTGTTGTCTCCCAGTCTCAATGATTCCAATAAATGAAGGAAAATCCGTCAGTGCTTTCTTTATTAAATCACAGGCACAGGGAAATTAGATTGCTTAAGGGACTACCTGAAGAAGATCCCAGGAAACCTTTCACCAAGGAGCGAAGCAAATTCGTAAATAAGGCAGGTATCATCTCTTAAAAAACCGAAATGGTTCAACAGCTGATACATGATTGATCAACACGGTCACCAAGAGCAATTCTGCTCAGAAAGTCAGTTAGAAAGCAACCTTCCTGGACTCATCCTAACTCCACGTTCCCTTTTTGCCTCTCCCGGATGATGTGGATACAGTGAATTATGAAGTGTTTAAATATGATGCTCCAACAATCGACATTGATAGAGCAGTATTTTTATTTTATCTGTGGGTGTTTGTACGTTCTCCTTATGACTATGTGGGTTTCTTCCAGAAGCTCTGGGCTTCTCCCACTTTCCAAAAACATGTGGGTTAGAGGTAGTAAGTTGTTGGTATGGCATCTTGGGACCGTGCAGGCTGTCCCCAGTGCATCCTCAGACTGTGTGGGTTGTTGACACAAATAGCACATTTCACTGTGTGTTTCATCTGCAAACACAGGAATCTAATTCAAAGATCCACATGGACGCAGCGGGGTGATTCAAACAACAAGCAACACACACAAAATGCTGGAGGAACTCAGCAGGCCGGGCAGCATCTATGGAAATGAATAAACTGTCGCTGTTTCAGGCCGAGACCCTTCTTCAGGATTGGAATGTAAGGGGAAGACACCGGAATAACATAGTGGGGGAAGGGAAAGAGGATAGCTAAAAGGTGATAAGTGAAGCTAGGTGGGCAGAAAAGATCAAGAGCTAGAGATTAGGTAATCTGTTCAGAGAAGAGAGTGGACCATAGGGGAGATAAAACCAGGAGGGGACTCAGGGGGAGGTGATAGGCAGGTGAGAAGAGGTTAGAGGCCAGAGTGGGGAATAGAAGAAGGGAGGGGAGGGGAAGGGAATCACTTTTTATTTAATCAGAAGGAAAAAAAAAAATCAATATTCACGCAATCAGGTTGGAGGCTACCCAGATGGAACATAAGGTGTTGCTCATCAAGGAGACCATGGACCAACATGTCAGAATAGGAATGAGAATCTGAATTAAAACATTTTTTTGGCCACTCAGAAACTCTGCTTTTGCCAGATGGAGCAGAGGTGCTTTGAAAAAGTGGTCCCCCACTTTACAACAGGTCTCACCAATGTAAGGGAGGCCGCATTGGGAGTGCCGGACACAAGACGACCTCAGCAGGTTCGCAGGTGAAGTGCTGCCTCACCTGGAAGGACTGTTTGAGGCCCTGAATGGAGGAGGTGAACAGTAGCACTTTGGCCACTTGCAGGGTTGAGTGCTGGGAGGGAGATCGGTGGTGAGGGATGGACAAGGGGATCATGGAAGGAGAGATCCCTGCAGAAATCGGAGAGAAGGGGGAGGTAAAGATATGTGTGGTGGTCAGATCTGTTTGGAGATGGCGGATAATGATGTGTTGGAAGCGGAGGCTCATGGGGTGGTGGGTAAGGACATGAGGAACTCTATCACTGTTAAGGCAGCGGGAAAGTGCACTGAGTATGGACGTTTGTGAAATAGAGGAGATGCCGGCATCAATAGTGGAGGAAGGGAAACCCTGTTCTGCGAGGGAGAGGGACGTCTCTGATGTCCTGGAAAGGAAAGCCTCACCCTGGGATCAGATGTGGCAGAGACGAAGGAACCGAGAAAAGGGAATAGCAGTTTTCCAGGAGACATGGTGGGAAGAGCTATAGTCAAGATAGCTGTGGAGATCGGTAAATTTATAAAAGATGTCAGCTGGCAGTCTGTCTCCAGAGATGGAGACAGAGAGATAGGGAAGGGGAGGGAGGTGCCAAAGATAGACCAAGTGAATTTAAGGGCAGGGTTAGAGGCAAAGCTGATGAAATTGACGAGCTCAGCAGGGGTGCATGAAGCAGCATCAATTCAGTTGTCAATGTAACGGAGGGAGGCTTGGAACATGGAACTATGCAGCTAACAAAAAGGCAGACATGGCTGGGGCCCATGGCTACTCCTAGAGTTTGGAGAAAATGGGAGGAGCCAAAGAAATTGTTGAGGGTGAGGTCCAGCTCTGCCAGACAGAGGAGGGTGATAGTGGAGGGGGACAGGTTGGGTCTATCATTGAGAAAGAAGTGGAGAGCTTTGAGGCCTTCTTACTGGGGGGGGGGGTAGAAGTATATAGGGACTGGACATTCATAGTGAAAATGATGCAGTCAGGGCCAGGGAGTTGAAAGTTACTGAGGAGATCAAGGGCATAAGGAGAGTTGTGGATGTAGGTGAGAAGGGACTGAACCAAGAGGGATAGCATGGAATTGAGTAATGAGTTCCCAAGTTCAGTGAGGCAGGAGCATGCAGTGACAACAGGACTACCCAGTCAGATTTGTCAATCTTGAGTAGGAGGTAGAAGAGGGCAGTGCGGGGTAAGGGAACGATGAATTTGGTGGCAGTGGATGGGAGTTCTTCAGAGCTGATGAGGTCAGTTACAGCTCTCTGATAGTCTGGAGTGTGGCCCTTTTCAAGAGGAAGGTATGAGCAGGTATCTGAGAGTTGCTGCCTGGCCTCAGTAAGGTAGAGGTCAGTCTGCCACACGACAACAACACCCCCTTCTCAACTTCAGCACTCCTCAAACCTTACCCTGTCCTCTGTCTGGCAAACCCAGTCCTCACCCTCATCAATTTTATAAATATCAAGTTCTCCTTCTGGTTGAAGGGCCATTCACTCTGGCTTGTTACCTCTGCTCACCTGCCTATCACCTCGCCCCAGTCCTTCCCTTTCTCCTACGGTCCACTCTCCTCTTCTGCACCCCTCAACCTTTCCTACCCTCCAGGCCTCACCTATCACCTTCCAGTCAGCCTCCTTCCCCAACCCCAACCTTTCCCTTCCGGCATCTCCCCCCCAACCCCCTTTCCTTTCTAGTCCTGATAAAGGGTCTCGTCTTGAAACGACGGCAGTTTATTCTCTCCATCGGCCCGCCGAGTGCCCCTGCATGTTGGGTCCGTGCTCCGGATCTCTGCACAAACCGACGGTCCTGCTGTCAGACTGGAGGCTGCGGAGACGGACTGTGAGGCGCCGCTCCTCCAGCCCACCGCTCCTCCCACTGCCCCTGCCCCTGCCGGCGGCCAGCGCTGCCCAACGCACCTTCACCAGCCAGACGCCGGTGTTGAGCTTCACTCCGGTCAGATCCAACTCCCCCTTCTCGCTCATGGCCGCCCCGCACGCACCGTCCGGCGCCACAAGAACGTCACTGCGCTGCGAGCGCGCCGCCGGACAGACGTCACACTGACGCGAGCGCGCCGCCTGACGGACGTCACCCTAATGCGAGAGTGCAAACGGGCGGACGTCACCATGATACGTCAACCCCCACCACACCGGCCCGACGTCATTCTCCCACGGCTGGTGGGCGCTACTCAGGCCAGGGTCGCACGGTAAGACATACCTCACAATTCTCAACGGGCCGTCTCTACAAAGAATTGAACAGAAGTGGCCGGAATCTTCAACAACATTCATCATCTAACACCCCTACCATCAAGGCCATGCTCTTTTCCGGCTACTGTCATCGGGAAGGAGGTACTGAAGCCTAAGGCGCCACACCGCCTGGTTCAGGATCAGTTATTACCCCTGACAGAGTCATCAGGTCCCACACTCCCTGGTTCAGGATCAGTTATTACCCCAGACACGGTCATCAGGTCCCACACTCCCTGGTTCAGGAACAGTTATTACCCCTGACAGAGTCATCAGGTCCCACACTCCCTGGTTCAGGATCAGTTATTACCCCAGACACAGTCATCAGGTCCCACACTCCCTGGTTCAGGATCAGTTATTACCCCCAACACAGTTATCAGGTCTCACTTTCCCTGGTTCAGGAACAGTCATTATCCCCGACACCGTCATCACGTCGCACACTCCCTGGTTCAGGATGAGTTATTATGCCAGACACAATCATCAGGACCCACACTCCCTGCTTCAGGATCAGTTATTACCCCAGACACAGTCATCAGGTCCCACACTCCCTGGTTCAGGATCAGTTATTACCCACGACAGGGTTATAAGGCCCCACGCTCCCTGGTTCAGGATCAGTTATTACCCCGACACAGTTATCATGTCTCACATTCCCTCGTTCAGGAACAGTTATTACCCCTGACACAGTCATCAGACCCCACACTCCCTGGTTCAGGATCATTTAATACCCCCGACACAGTTATCAGGTCCCACACTCCCTGGTTCAGGATCAGTTATTACCTCCGACAGAGTTATCGGCCCCACACTCCCTGGTTCAGGATCAGTTATTACCCCTGACACAGTCATCAGGCCCCACACTCCCTGGTTAAGGATCAGTTATTACCTCCGACAGAGTTATCGGCCCCACACTCCCTGGTTCAGGATCAGTTATTACCCCTGACACAGTCATCAGGCCCCACACTCCCTGGTTAAGGATCAGTTATTACCCCTGACACAGTCTTCAGGTCCCACACCGCCTGGTTCAGGATCAGTTATTAACCCGACATCGTCATCAGGTCCCACACCGCCTGGTCAGGATCAGTTATTACCCCAGACACAGTCATCAGTCCCTACAATACCTGGTTCAGGAACAGTCATTATCCCCGACACCGTCATCACGTCGCACACTCCCTGGTTCAGGATTAGTTATTATGCCAGACACAATCATCAGGACCCACACTCCCTGCTTCAGGATCAGTTATTACCCCTGACACAGTCATCAGGTCCCACACTCCCTGGTTCAGGATCAGTTATTATCCCCGACACCGTCATCACGTCACACACTCCCTGGTTCAGGATGAATTATTATGCCAGACACAATCATCAGGACCCACACTCCCTGCTTCAGGATTAGTTATTACCCCAGACACAATCATCAGGACCCACACTCCCTGCTTCAAGATCAGTTATTACCCCGACACAGTTATCAGGTCCCACACCGCCTGGGCAGGATCAGTTATTACCCCAGACACAGTCATGAGGTCCCACACTCCCTGGTTCAGGATCAGTTATTACCCCAGACACAGTCTTCAGGTCCCACACCGCCTGGTTCAGGATCAGTTATTAACCCGACATCGTCATCAGGTCCCACACCGCCTGGTGAGAATCAGTTATTACCCCAGACACAGTCATCAGTCCCTACACTCCCTGGTTCAGGATCAGTTATTACCCCTGACACAGTCATCAGACCCCACACTCCCTGGTTCAGGATCAGTTATTACCCCTGACACAGTCATCAGACCCCACACTCCCTGGTTCAGGATCAGTTATTACCACAGACACAGTCTTCAGGTCCCACACCGCCTGGTCAGGATCAGTTATTACCCCAGACACAGTCATCAGTCCCTACAATACCTGGTTCAGGATCAATTATTACCCCGACACGGTCATCAGATCCCACACCGCCTGGTTCAGGATCAGTTATTACCCCAGACACAGTCATCAGGTCCCACACTCCCTGGATCAGGATCAGTTATTACCCACGACAGGGTTATCAGGCCCCACACTCCCTGGTTCAGGATCAGTTATTACCCCAGACACAGTCATCAGGTCCCACACCGCCTGGTCAGGATCAGTTATTACCCCAGACACAGTCATCAGTCCCTACAATACCTGGTTCAGGATCAGTTATTACCCCAGACACAGTCATCAGTCCCTACAATACCTGGTTCAGGAACAGTCATTATCCCCGACACCGTCATCACGTCGCACACTCCCTGGTTCAGGATGAGTTATTATGCCAGACACAATCATCAGGACCCACACTCCCTGCTTCAGGATCAGTTATTACCACAGACACAGTCTTCAGGTCCCACACTCCCTGGTTCAGGATCAGTTATTAACCCGACATCATCATCAGGTCCCACACCGCCTGGTCAGAATCAGTTATTACCCCAGACACAGTCATCAGGTCCCACACTCCCTGGTTCAGGATCAGTTATTACCCCCGACACAGTCATCAGCTCCCACACTCCCTGGTTCAGGAACAGTTATAACCCCGACAGGGTCATCAGGTCCCAAACTCCCTGGTTCAGGATCAGTTATTACCCCAGACACAGTCATCAGGTCCCACACTCCCTGGTTCAGGATCAGTTATTACCCACGACAGGGTTATCAGGCCCCACGCTCCCTGGTTCAGGATCAGTTATTACCCCCGACACAGTCATCAGCTCCCACACTCCCTGGTTCAGGAACAGTTATAACCCCGACAGGGTCATCAGGTCCCAAACTCCCTGGTTCAGGATCAGTTATTACCCCAGACACAGTCATCAGGTCCCAGACTCCCTGGTTCAGGATCAGTTATTACCCCAACACAGTCATCAGGCCCCACACCACCTGGTTCAGGATCAGTTATTACCCCAGACACAGTCATCAGGTCCCACACTCCCTGGTTCAGGATCAGTTATTACCCCAGACACAGTCATCAGGTCCCAGACTCCCTGGTTCAGGATCAGTTATTACCCCAGACACAGTCATCAGGTCCCACACTCCCTGGTTCAGGATCAGTTTTTAACCCGACATCGTCATCAGGTCCCACACTCCCTGGTTCAGGATCATTTATTACCCCAACACAGTCATCAGGTCCCACACTCCCTGGTTCAGGATCATTTATTACCCCAACACAGTCATCAGGTCCCACACTCCCTGGTTCAGGATCAGTTATTACCCCTGACACAGTAATCAGGTCCCAGACTCCCTGGTTCAGGATCAGTTATTACCCCTGACACAGTCATCAGGTCCCACACCGCCTGGTCAGGATCAGTTATTACCCCAGACACAGTCATCAGTCCCTACAATACCTGGTTCAGGATCAGTTATTACCCCAGACACAGTCATCAGGTCCCACACCGCCTGGTCAGGATCAGTTATTACCCCAGACACAGTCATCAGTCCCTACAATACCTGGTTCAGGATCAGTTATTACCCCAGACACAGTCATCAGGTCTCACTTTCCCTGGTTCAGGAACAGTCATTATCCCCGACACCGTCATCACGTCGCACACTCCCTGGTTCAGGATCAGTTATTACCCCCAACACAGTTATCAGGTCTCACTTTCCCTGGTTCAGGAACAGTCATTATCCCCGACACCGTCATCACGTCGCACACTCCCTGGTTCAGGATGAGTTATTATGCCAGACACAATCATCAGGACCCACACTCCCTGCTTCAGGATCAGTTATTACCCCAGACACAGTCTTCAGGTCCCACACCGCCTGGTTCAGGATCAGTTATTAACCCGACATCGTCATCAGGTCCCACACCGCCTGGTCAGGATCAGTTATTACCCCAGACACAGTCATCAGTCCCTTCAATACCTGGTTCAGGATCAGTTATTACCCCGACATAGTTATCAGGTCCCACACCGCCTGGTCAGGATCAGTTATTACCCCAGACACAGTCATCAGGTCCCACACCACCTGGTTCAGGATCAGTTATTAACCCGACATCGTCATCAGGTCCCACACCGCCTGGTTCAGGATCAGTTATTAACCCGACATCGTCATCAGGTCCCACACCGCCTGGTCAGGATCAGTTATTACCCCAGACACAGTCATCAGTCCCTTCAATACCTGGTTCAGGATCAGTTATTACCCCGACATAGTTATCAGGTCCCACACCGCCTGGTCAGGATCAGTTATTACCCCAGACACAGTCATCAGGTCCCACACCACCTGGTTCAGGATCAGTTATTAACCCGACATCGTCATCAGGTCCCACACCGCCTGGTTCAGGATCAGTTATTAACCCGACATCGTCATCAGATCCCACACCGCCTGGTTCAGGATCAATTATTAACATGACATCTTCATCAGGTCCCACACCGCCTGGTCAGGATCAGTTATTACCCCGACACGGTCATCAGATCCCACACCGCCTGGTTCAGGATCAATTATTAACATGACATCTTCATCAGGTCCCACACCGCCTGGTCAGGATCAGTTATTACCCCAGACACAGTCATCAGTCCCTACAATACCTGGTTCAGGATCAGTTATTACCCCTGACATAGTCATCAGGTCCCACACCGCCTGGTCAGGATCAGTTATTACCCCAGACACAGTCATCAGTCCCTACAATACCTGGTTCAGGATCAGTTATTACCCCTGACATAGTCATCAGGTCCCACACTCCCTGTTTCAGGATCAGTTATTACCCCCGACAGAGTCATCAGGTCCCACACCGCCTGGTTCAGGATCAGTTATTACCCCCGACAGATTTATCAGCCCCACACTCCCTGGTTCAGGATCAGTTATTACCCGCGACACGGTCATCAGATCCCACACCGCCTGGTCAGGATCAGTTATTACCCCTGACACAGTCATCAGGTCCCACACTCCCTGGTTCAGCATCAGTTATTACCTCTGACAGGGTTATCAGCCCCACACTCCCTGGTTCAGGATCAGTTATTACCCCAGACACAGTCATCAGGTCCCACACTCCCTAGTTCAGGATCAGTTATTACCCCCGACACAGTCATCAGGTCCCACACTCCCTAGTTCAGGATCAGTTATTACCCCCGACACAGTCATCAGGTCCCACACTCCCTAGTTCAGGATCAGTTATTACCCCAGACACAGTCATCAGGTCCCACACTCCCTGTTTCAGGATCAGTTATTACCCCCGACACAGTCATCAGGTCCCACACTCCCTGTTTCAGGAACAGTTATTACCCCCGACACAGTCATCAGGCCCCACGCCGCCTGCTTCAAGATCAGTTATTACCCCGACACAGTTATCAGGTCCCACACTCCCTAGTTCAGGATCAGTTATTACCCCAGACACAGTCATCAGTCCCTACAATACCTGGTTCAGCATCAGTTATTACCCCGACATAGTTATCAGGTCCCACACCGCCTGGTCAGGATCAGTTTTTACCCCTGATACAGTCTTCAGGTCCCACACTCCCTGGTTCAGGATCAATTATTAACATGACATCTTCATCAGTCCCCACACCGCCTGGTTCAGGATCAGTTATTACCCCCGTGACAGTCAGCAGGTCCCACACTCTCTGTTTCAGGATCAGTTATTACCCCAGACACAGTCATCAGGTCCCAGACTCCCTGGTTCAGGATCAGTTATTGCCCCAGACACAGTCATCAGGCCCCACACCGCCTGGTTCAGGATCAGTTATTGCCCCCGACACAGTTATCATGTCTCACATTCCCTCGTTCAGGAACAGTTATTACCCCCGACAGAGTCATCAGGTCCCACACCGCCTGGTTCAGGATCAGTTATTAACCCGACAGATTTATCAGCCCCACACTCCCTGGTTCAGGATCAGTTATTACCCGCGACACGGTCATCAGATCCCACACCGCCTGGTCAGGATCAGTTATTACCCCTGACACAGTCATCAGGTCCCACACTCCCTGGTTCAGCATCAGTTATTACCCCTGACAGGGTTATCAGCCCCACACTCCCTGGTTCAGGATCAGTTATTACCCCCGACACAGTCATCATGTCCGACACTCCCTGGTTCAGCATCAGTTATTACCCCTGACAGGGTTATCAGCCCCACACTCCCTGGTACAGGATCAGTTACTACCCCAGACACAATCATCAGGACCCACACTCCCTGGTTCAGGATCAGTTATTACCCCCGTTACAGTCATCAGGCCCCACACTCCCTGGTTCAGGATCAGTTATTACCCCAGACACAGTCATCAGGTCCCACACTCCCTGGTTCAGGATCAGTTATTAACCCGACATCGTCATCAGGTCCCACACTCCCTGGTTCAGGATCAGTTATTACCCCAGACACAGTCATCAGGTCCCACACTCCCTGGTTCAGGATCAGTTATTACCCCAGACACAGTCATCAGGTCCCACACTCCCTGGTTCAGGATCAGTTATTAACCCGACATCGTCATCAGGTCCCACACTCCCTGGTTCAGGATCAGTTATTACCCCAGACACAGTCATGAGGTCCCACACTCCCTGGTTCAGGATCAGTTATTACCCCAGACACAGTCATGAGGTCCCACACTCCCTGGTTCAGGATCAGTTATTACCCCAGACACAGTCATGAGGTCCCACACTCCCTGGTTCAGGATCAGTTATTACCCCAGACACAGTCATCAGGTCCCACACTCCCTGGTCAGGATCAGTTATTACCCCAGACACAGTCATCAGGACCCACACTCCCTGGTTCAGGATCAGTTATTAACCCCGACACAGTCATCAGTCCCTACAATACCTGGTTCAGGATCAGTTATTACCCCCGACACAGTCATCAGTCCCTACAATACCTGGTTCAGGAACAGTCATTATCCCTGACACCGTCATCACGTCGCACACTCCCTGGTTCAGGATGAGTTATTACCCCAGACACAGTCTTCAGGTCCCACACCGCCTGGTTCAGGATCAGTTATTAACCCGACATCGTCATCAGGTCCCACACTCCCTGGTTCAGGATCAGTTATTACCCCAGACACAGTCTTCAGGTCCCACACCGCCTGGTCAGGATCAGTTATTACCCCAGACACAGTCATCAGGCCCCACACTCCCTGGTTCAGCATCAGTAATTACCCCCGTGACAGTCAGCAGGCCCCACACTGCCTGGTTCAGGATCAGTTATTACCCCTGACATAGTCATCAGGTCCCACACTCCCTGTTTCAGGATCAGTTATTACCCCCGTGACAGTCAGCAGGCCCCACACTCCCTGGTTCAGGATCAGTTATTACCCCAGACACAGTCATCAGGTCCCAGACTCCCTGTTTCAGGATCAGTTATTACCCCCGTGACAGTCATCAGATCCCACACTCTGGCTCAGGATCAGTTATTACCCCGACATAGTTATCAGGTCCCACACCGCCTGGTTCAGGATCAGTTTTTACCCCTGATACAGTCTTCAGGTCCCACACTCCCTGGTTCAGGATCAGTTATTAACCCGACATCGTCATCAGATCCCACACCGCCTGGTTCAGGATCAATTATTTTTTTTTTTTTTTTTTTCTTTAAATCTTTTTATTGAGTAAGTATACAAAAAAGGTAAGCCATATAAACATTAATACAATGTTAAAGTATAATAAAATTCCAAAAGATAACAATACCAAAAAGAAAATACTACAAACAATGTAATTTAAGCATAAGAAACCAAGATAACATAATAGTATACTAGATTTTATATATATCAATGGAAAAAAAGAAAAAAAAAAACCCCAAAAAAAAACCCACCGTGCAACTAACTAAAAGCAAAGCAAAGCAATGGGCTAACTTGAAACCAAACAGAGTTAAACTTAAAATCACGTCCTCAATCCCGACCTCCATTAAAACAGTGAAGAGAAAACAAGAAGGGTAAATATTACATTAAATGAAAATATCGAATAAAAGGTCCCCAAATCTGTTCAAATTTAAATGAAGAATCATAAAGGTTACTTCTAATTTTCTCCAGATTCAAACATAAAATCGTCTGAGAAAACCAAAAAAAGGTAGTTGGAGCATTAAGCTCTTTCCAATGTTGTAAAATACATCTTTTCGCCATTAAAGTAAGAAATGCAATCATTCTACGGGCTGAAGGGGAAAGATTACTAGAAATTTTAGGTAGTCCAAAGATAGCAGTAATAGGGTGAGGAGAGATATCTATATTTAATACCTTAGAAATAATATTGAAAATATCTCTCCAAAAAGTTTCCAAAGTAGGGCAAGACCAAAACATATGAGTTAAAGAGGCTATCTGCCCCGAACATCTATCACAGAAAGGATTAATATGCGAGTAAAAACGCGCTAACTTATCTTTGGACATATGTGCTCTATGAACCACTTTAAATTGAATTAGGGAATGTTTAGCACAAATAGAGGAAGTATTAACTAATTGTAAAATCTGCCCCCAATCATCCACAGAAATGGTAAGCCCCAATTCCTGTTCCCAATCTACCCTAATCTTATCAAATGGAGCTTTCCTAAGTTTCATAATAATATTATAAATCATAGCCGATGCACCTTTCTGACATGGATTAAGGTTAATTATCGAATCTAAAATATATATAGGAGGAAGCATTGGAAAGGAAGTAAGTATAGTACTTAGGAAATTTCTAACTTGTAAATATCTAAAAAAATGTATTCTTGATAAGTTATATTTGTTAGATAATTGTTCAAAAGACATAAGGGAACCATCTAAAAATAAATCCAAAAACCGTAAAATACCCTTAGTCTTCCAAGTTTGAAAAGCGCGATCCGTAAAAGAGGGAGGAAAAAATATGTTACCTAAAATAGGAATCGCTAACCCGAATTGATTAAGATCAAAAAATTTTCTGAATTGAAACCAAATGCGCAAAGCATATTTAACTATCGGGTTAGAGACCTGCTTAAGACGTTTCGAATCAAAAGGAAGAGAGGAACCTAAAATAGAACCAAGTGTATAACCCTGAACAGATTGTAATTCCAATGCTACCCATTTAGGAATAAATAGTATGTCCCGATCAAGTAACCAAAATTTCATATGTCGAATATTAATAGCCCAATAATAAAATCTAAAGTTAGGTAATGCTAAACCTCCATCTCTCTTAGCTTTCTGTAAATGTATTTTACCCAGTCTCGGATTCTTGTTCTGCCAAATAAATGAAGAAATTTTAGAGTCAACTTTATCAAAAAAAGATTTAGGAACGAAAATTGGTAATGCCTGAAACACATATAAAAATTTTGGCAAAAAAAACATCTTAACTGCATTAATACGACCAATCAAAGTTAAATATAAGGGAAACCATTTAGATGAAAGTTGAGTAATATGGTCTATTAATGGTAAAAAGTTAGTCTTAAATAAATCTTTATGTTTACAAGTAATTTTAATCCCAAGATATGAAAAGTAATTATTAATCAATTTAAATGGAAATTTATAATATAAGGGAAGATGTTTATTAATCGGAAAAAGTTCACTCTTACTAAGATTTAATTTATAACCTGAGAAAAGACCAAATTGTGCTAATAACTCTAAAACAGCAGGAATGGATCTCTCAGGATTAGAAATATATAAAAGTAAATCATCAGCATAGAGTGATAATTTATGGGACTTTAATCCCCGAGTTATCCCAGTAATATTTAAAGATTCTCGAATAGCAATTGCAAGAGGTTCTAATGCAATATCAAATAATAGGGGACTAAGAGGACAGCCTTGTCGAGTACCACGAAAGAGAGGAAAAAAAGGTGAGTTTAAGGAGTTAGTACGAACCGAGGCTACAGGGGAGTAATATAACAGTTTAATCCAGGATATAAATTTCAAGCTAAAATTAAACATTTCAAGCACCTTAAATAAATAAGGCCATTCTACTCTATCAAAAGCTTTCTCGGCATCTAAAGAAATAACACACTCAGGAACATTTTGTGAGGGAGTATAAACGATATTTAACAATGTACGAATATTATAAAAAGAGTAACGACCTTTAATAAAACCCGTTTGGTCTTCCGAAATAATAGAAGGAAGTACTTTTTCTAGTCTATTTGCTAATAACTTAGAAAAAACTTTAGAATCAACATTTAATAAAGATATTGGTCTATAAGATGCACATTGAGCAGGGTCTTTATCCTTCTTTAGTATTAAAGAAATTGATGCTCTATTAAAAGATTCCGGAAGTTTACCAAGTTTCAAAGAAGCCTCAAAAACCTTATAGAGCCAAGGAATCAATAAAGAAGCAAAACATTTATAAAATTCAACGGTAAACCCATCAGGGCCAGGAGCTTTCCCCAGATTCATAGAAAAAATAACATTCTTAATCTCATCCATTGTAATGGAAGTATCTAATAAAGAAGACACTCCCTGGTTCAGGATGAGTTATTACCCCAGACACAGTCTTCAGGTCCCACACCGCCTGGTTCAGGATCAGTTATTAACCCGACATCGTCATCAGGTCCCACACTCCCTGGTTCAGGATCAGTTATTACCCCAGACACAGTCTTCAGGTCCCACACCGCCTGGTCAGGATCAGTTATTACCCCAGACACAGTCATCAGGCCCCACACTCCCTGGTTCAGCATCAGTAATTACCCCCGTGACAGTCAGCAGGCCCCACACTGCCTGGTTCAGGATCAGTTATTACCCCAGACACAGTCATCAGGTCCCAGACTCCCTGTTTCAGGATCAGTTATTACCCCCGTGACAGTCATCAGATCCCACACTCTGGCTCAGGATCAGTTATTACCCCGACATAGTTATCAGGTCCCACACCGCCTGGTTCAGGATCAGTTTTTACCCCTGATACAGTCTTCAGGTCCCACACTCCCTGGTTCAGGATCAGTTATTAACCCGACATCGTCATCAGATCCCACACCGCCTGGTTCAGGATCAATTATTAACATGACATCTTCATCAGGTCCCACACTCCCTGGTACAGGATCAGTTATTACCCCAGACACAGTCATCAGGTCCCACACTCCCTGGTTCAGGATCAGTTATTACCCCCGTGACAGTCAGCAGGTCCCACACTCTCTGTTTCAGGATCATTTATTACCCCAACACAGTCATCAGGCCCCACACCGCCTGGTTCAGGATCAGTTATTACCCCCGACACAGTTATGATGTCTCACATTCCCTCGTTCAGGAACAGTTATTACCCCCGACAGAGTCATCAGGTCCCACACCGCCTGGTTCAGGATCAGTTATTAACCCGACAGATTTATCAGCCCCACACTCCCTGGTTCAGGATCAGTTATTACCCGCGACACGGTCATCAGATCCCACACCGCCTGGTCAGGATCAGTTATTACCCCTGACACAGTCATCAGGTCCCACACTCCCTGGTTCAGCATCAGTTATTACCCCTGACAGGGTTATCAGCCCCACACTCCCTGGTTCAGGATCAGTTATTACCCCCGACACAGTCATCATGTCCGACACTCCCTGGTTCAGGATCAGTTATTACCCCTGACACAGTAATCAGCTCCCACACTCCCTGGTACAGGATCAGTTACTACCCCAGACACAATCATCAGGACCCACACTCCCTGGTTCAGGATCAGTTATTACCCCCGTTACAGTCATCAGGCCCCACACTCCCTAGTTCAGGATCAGTTATTACCCCCGTTACAGTCATCAGGTCCCACACTCCCTGGTTCAGGATCAGTTATTACCCCAGCCACAGTCATCAGGTCCCACACTCCCTGGTTCAGGATCAGTTATTACCCCAGCCACAGTCATCAGGTCCCACACTCCCTGGTTCAGGATCAGTTATTAACCCGACATCGTCATCAGGTCCCACACCGCCTGGTCAGGATCAGTTATTACCCCCGACACAGTCATCAGTCCCTACAATACCTGGTTCAGGAACAGTCATTATCCCCGACACCGTCATCACGTCGCACACTCCCTGGTTCAGGATGAGTTATTATGCCAGACACAATCATCAGGACCCACACTCCCTGGTTCAGGATCAGTTATTACCCCAGACACAGTCTTCAGGTCCCACACCGCCTGGTTCAGGATCAGTTATTAACCCGACATCGTCATCAGGTCCCACACCGCCTGGTCAGGATCAGTTATTACCCCAGACACAGTCATCAGTCCCTACAATACCTGGTTCAGGATCACTTATTACCCCGACATAGTTATCAGGTCCCACACCGCCTGGTTCAGGATCAGTTATTGCCCCCGACACGGTCATCAGATCCCACACCGCCTGGTCAGGATCAGTTTTTACCCCTGATACAGTCTTCAGGTCCCACACCGCCTGGTTCAGGATCAATTATTAACATGACATCTTCATCAGGTCCCACACTCCCTGGTTCAGGAACAGTTATTACCCCTGACATAGTCATCAGGTCCCACACTCCCTGGTTCAGGATCAGTTATTACCCCGACAGGGTCATCAGGTCCCACACTCCCTGGTTCAGGATCAGTTATTACCCCGACAGGGTCATCAGGTCCCACACTCCCTGGTTCAGGATCAGTTATTACCCCCGTGACAGTCAGCAGGTCCCACACTCTCTGTTTCAGGATCAGTTATTACCCCAGACACAGTCATCAGGTCCCAGACTCCCTGGTTCAGGATCAGTTATTACCCCTGTGACAGTCATCAGGTCCCACACTCTGGTTCAGGATCAGTTATTACCCCAACACAGTCATCAGTCCCTACAATACCTGGTTCAGGAACAGTCATTATCCCCGACACCGTCATCACGTCGCACACTCCCTGGTTCAGGATGAGTTATTATGCCAGACACAATCATCAGGTCCCACACTCCCTGGTTCAGGATCAGTTATTACCCCAGACACAGTCTTCAGGTCCCACACCGCCTGGTTCAGGATCAGTTATTAACCCGACATCGTCATCAGGTCCCACACTCCCTGGTTCAGGATTAGTTATTACCCCCGACAGAGTCATCAGGTCCCACACCGCCTGGTTCAGGATCAGTTATTACCCCCGTGACAGTCATCAGATCCCACACTCCCTCGTTCAGGAACAGTTATTACCCCCGACAGAGTCATCAGGTCCCACACCGCCTGGTTCAGGATCAGTTATTACCCCCGACAGATTTATCAGCCCCACACTCCCTGGTTCAGGATCAGTTATTACCTGCGACACGGTCATCAGATCCCACACCGCCTGGTCAGGATCAGTTATTACCCCTGACACAGTCATCAGGTCCCACACTCCCTGGTTCATCATCAGTTATTACCCCTGACAGGGTTATCAGCCCCACACTCCCTGGTTCAGGATCAGTTATTACCCCAGACACAATCATCAGGCCCCACACTCCCTGGTTCAGGATCAGTTATTACCCCAGACACAGTCATCAGGTCCCACACTCCCTGGTTCAGGATCAGTTATTACCCCAGACACAGTCATCAGGTCCCAGACTCCCTGGTTCAGGATCAGTTATTACCCCAGACACAGTCATCAGTCCCTACAATACCTGGTTCAGGATCAGTTATTACCCCAGACACAGTCATCAGGTCCCACACTCCCTGGTCAGGATCAGTTATTACCCCAGACACAGTCATCAGGTCCCAGACTCCCTGGTTCAGGATCAGTTATTACCCACGACACAGTCATCAGTCCCTACAATACCTGGTTCAGGATCAGTTATTACCCCAGACACAGTCATCAGGTCCCACACTCCCTGGTTCAGGATCAGTTATTACCCCAGACACAGTCATCAGTCCCTACAATACCTGGTTCAGGATCAGTTATTACCCCAGACACAGTCATCAGGTCCCAGACTCCCTGGTTCAGGATCAGTTATTACCCCAGACACAGTCATCAGGTCCCACACTCCCTGGTTCAGGATCAGTTATTACCCCTGACACAGTCATCAGGTCCCAGACTCCCTGGTTCAGGATCAGTTATTACCCCAACACAGTCATCAGGTCCCACACTCCCTGGTTCAGGATCAGTTATTACCCCTGACACAGTCATCAGGTCCCACACTCCCTGGTTCAGGATTAGTTATTACCACAGACACAGTCATCAGGTCCCACACTCCCTGGTTCAGGATTAGTTATTACCCCCGACACATTCATCAAGCCCCACGCCGCCTGCTTCAAGATCAGTTATTACCCCGACACAGTTATCAGGTCCCACACCGCCTGGTTCAGGATAAGTTATTACCCCGACACGGTCATCAGATCCCACACCGCCTGGTCAGGATCAGTTATTACCCCAGACACAGTCATCAGTCCCTACAATACCTGGTTCAGGATCAGTTATTACCCCAACACAGTCATCAGGCCCCACACTCCCTGGTTCAGGATCAGTTATTACCCCTGACACAGTCATCAGGTCCCACACTCCCTGGTTCAGGATTAGTTATTACCCCTGACACAGTCATCAGGTCCCACACTCCCTGGTTCAGGATTAGTTATTACCCCCGACACATTCATCAAGCCCCACGCCGCCTGCTTCAAGATCAGTTATTACCCCGACACAGTTATCAGGTCCCACACCGCCTGGTTCAGGATAAGTTATTACCCCGACACGGTCATCAGATCCCACACCGCCTGGTCAGGATCAGTTATTACCCCAGACACAGTCATCAGTCCCTACAATACCTGGTTCAGGATCAGTTATTACCCCAACACAGTCATCAGGCCCCACACTCCCTGGTTCAGGATCAGTTATTACCCCAGACACAGTCATCAGGCCCCACGCCGCCTGGTCAGGATCAGTTATTACCCCTGTGACAGTCATCAGGTCCCACACTCTGGTTCAGGATCAGTTATTACCCCAGACACAGTCATCAGTCCCTACAATACCTGGTTCAGGAACAGTCATTATCCCCGACACCGTCATCACGTCGCACACTCCCTGGTTCAGGATAAGTTATTATGCCAGACACAATCATCAGGTCCCACACTCCCTGGTTCAGGATCAGTTATTACCCCAGACACAGTCTTCAGGTCCCACACCGCCTGGTTCAGGATCAGTTATTAACCCGACATCGTCATCAGGTCCCACACCGCCTGGTCAGGATCAGTTATTACCCCAGACACAGTCATCAGTCCCTTCAATACCTGGTTCAGGATCACTTATTACCCCGACACGGTCATCAGATCCCACACCGCCTGGTCAGGATCAGTTTTTACCCCTGATACAGTCTTCAGGTCCCACACCGCCTGGTTCAGGATCAATTATTAACATGACATCTTCATCAGTCCCCACACTCCCTGGTACAGGATCAGTTATTACCCCCGACATAGTCATCAGGTCCCACACTCCCTGGTTCAGGATCAGTTATTACCCCGACAGGGTCATCAGGTCCCACACTCCCTGTTTCAGGATCAGTTATTACCCCGACAGGGTCATCAGGTCCCACACTCCCTGGTTCAGGATCAGTTATTACCCCGACAGGGTCATCAGGTCCCACACTCCCTGGTTCAGGATCAGTTATTACCCCCGTGACAGTCAGCAGGTCCCACACTCTCTGTTTCAGGATCAGTTATTACCCCAACACAGTCATCAGGCCCCACACCGCCTGGTTCAGGATCAGTTATTACCCCCGACACAGTTATGATGTCTCACATTCCCTCATTCAGGAACAGTTATTACCCCCGACAGAGTCATCAGGTCCCACACCGCCTGGTTCAGGATCAGTTATTAACCCGACAGATTTATCAGCCCCACACTCCCTGGTTCAGGATCAGTTATTACCCGCGACACGGTCATCAGATCCCACACCGCCTGGTCAGGATCAGTTATTACCCCTGACACAGTCATCAGGTCCCACACTCCCTGGTTCAGCATCAGTTATTACCCCTGACAGGGTTATCAGCCCCACACTCCCTGGTTCAGGATCAGTTATTACCCCCGACACAGTCATCATGTCCCACACTCCCTGGTTCAGCATCAGTTATTACCCCTGACAGGGTTATCAGCCCCACACTCCCTGGTTCAGGATCAGTTATTACCCCCGACACAGTAATCAGCTCCCACACTCCCTGGTACAGGATCAGTTATTACCCCAGACACAATCATCAGGACCCACACTCCCTGGTTCAGGATCAGTTATTACCCCCGTTACAGTCATCAGGCCCCACACTCCCTAGTTCAGGATCAGTTATTACCCCCGTTACAGTCATGAGGTCCCACACTCCCTAGTTCAGGATCAGTTATTACCCCAGACACAGTCATGAGGTCCCACACTCCCTGGTTCAGGATCAGTTATTACCCCCGACACAGTCATCAGACCCCACGCTCCCTGGTTCAGGATCAGTTATTACCCCAGACACAGTCATCAGGACCCACACTCCCTGGTTCAGGATCAGTTATTACCCCCGTTACAGTCATCAGGCCCCACACTCCCTCGTTCAGGATCAGTTATTACCCCAGACACAGTCATGAGGTCCCACACTCCCTGGCTCAGGATCAGTTATTACCCCAGACACAGTCATCAGGTCCCACACTCCCTGGCTCAGGATCAGTTATTACCCCAGACACAGTCATCAGTCCCTACAATACCTGGTTCAGGATCAGTTATTACCCCAGAAACAGTCATCAACAGGCCCCACACTCCCTGGTTGAGGATCAGTTGTTACCCTTGACACAGTCATCAGGTCACACACTCCCTGCTTCAGGAAAAGTTTTTTCTATTTTTAAATTTTTTTTATTAATTATTATTGAAAATCAACAACAAAGAAAAATACATTAAAGGTAATCAAGACAACATATCCATATGTAGAATAAGAGTTAAGCTATTAACCAAACTAAACAGTATATCAATAATAATTTTTTAAAAATGTTAAAGCTATTTTTTTTTGGGAAAAATAAACAAGGAAAAAGGAACCCCTGCTAACTAAAACAAAAAAAACCCTAATAACATAAATAAACCCATTTGGAGCACAAACCCGGAGCTATATGCCATACAAGCTTCCATAAAAAAAAGACACCAATCCGCCAACCAAATCCATTTACCCAAGAATCAGAAAAGGACCATGTTAGTTAACTCAAATCAAATGATAATAATGGGCCAAAGAACCCCACCTTTTCTCGAAGTCAAATCTTGGATCAAAAGTTCGACTTCTAATTTTTTCCAAACTAAGACATAACATCACCTGAGAGAACCATTGTATCAAAGTGGGAGCAGAGGTATCTTTCCATTTTAATAAAATAGCCCTTCTAGCCAATAATGTGACAAATACAATTACGTGTTGGTCAGATATAGAAATACCGTCAATATATTGAGGAATTATACCAAACAAAACTGTCACTTTATTAGGTTGTAAATTGATTTTTAAAGCTTTAGAAATTGTAGAAAAAATAGATTTCCAAAACTGTTTCAATACAGAACACCACCAAAACATATGTGTCAATGTAGCTATCTCAGTTTTACATCTATCACACTACTATTTACATTAGGAAATATTTTAGACAATCTCTCCTTTGTCAAATAATAACGATGTACAATTTTAATTTGAATTAGAGAATGACTGGCACAAATCGAAGAAGAGTTGACCAGCTTCAAAATTCGCAACCAATCCTCTGTTATCAAGTCATGTTAAGCTCTCTTTCCCAATCTTGCTTAATCTTAAGTAAAGGATAGTTATCCTGTTGTAATCGTAAATTATAAATTTTCCCAACGAAACCTTTCACTAAAGGGTTCATTTTTAAAATAATGTCTAACAAATCAGAATCTTGTATCTATGGAAAATTACTTAAATATTCTTGTAAGAAATGTCTGACCTGAAGATATTGCAAAAAATGTGAATATGAGAAAGAGTATTTAGTTACTAATTTCTCAAAGGACATCAATTGGCCTTCTTGAAACAAATCCATAAAGGAAAAAATTTCTTTATTCCTCCAAAGAGAAACAGTAGGATCACTAAGTGAAGGTTTAAATAAATAGTTTCGATAAATTAAACTCAAATGGTTAAATAATTTAATGGTACCAGATTCGTACTGACTGCTTAATCATAGGATTTTTATTTAGAATAGAAATTTTGGCTAATTGTACAGGTAAAGGAGCTCCTAATAACGAAGTTAAATAAAATTTCCTTTATTCAGGAACATTTCCTGTGTCAGGAACAGTTATTACCCCTGACACAGTCAACAGGCCCCACACTGCCTGGTTCAGGAAAAGTTATTACCCCTGACACTGTCATCAGCGTCTGGGAGGGGGATTAGTGTGGGGGGGACAAATGGATGAAGGAATCACAGAGGGAGTAATCCCTGCGGACATCAGAGAGAAGGGGGAGGTAAAGATGTGTTCATAGGTAGGACCCCTTTGGAAATGGAGGGAAGTTCGGGATCATGATGTGTTGGATGCGGACGCTCATGGGGTGATAGGTGAGGGCAAGAGGAACTCTATCACTGTTAAGGCTGCAGGAAGGTGGGTTCTGAGTCTACTGAACTTCTTGCTGACAAAAGATCTGGGGATAAATTCCTTGTGTATACTTAAAGCTGAGAACATGATTTATAAAGAATCTGTAGATCAATTCCCAAGAGCGGCCCTGAGCTTCTGTCAATTCTCCATCCCAATTCCCCTTCAAAACCTTTGTCATTAACCTTCAACAATGCTCCAAGATCCCCAACAAAAGCTCAAGAAAGAGCACCTTGCTTCTGGGCAAGTTGCACCCCTTGGGAGTTAACACTGAATTTACCAATTGTAGGTAGTATCTTGGATAAACTCCTCTCAAGCTTCCAGCCGGGTACAGGTATCGATTATAACTGATGTTTCAAAGACGAACTCTGTCACCTTCATCAGGGATAATATCTGGGCATGTCTAATCCAGTGCTATTTATACCTCCGCCATCTATCCCTTCTGATTGGTTACTCCTCATCCGATCAGGTTTCCACTCTCCTACTTCGTTTAAAATCGAATTCTAATTCTTACTTGGAGTGAGACCTTCGCTTTTGTTAAAATTCTTTTCCTCTAATTTTACTTCAATGGCTTTCTTCACCAGGCGACCCAAAAGCCATTGGTGTAGCACAGTAGTTTGTGCCGTCAAAGTCAATCCCATGTGGAAGACACTATCAGTGTGCTGGAGATCCATAAGAGTCTGGGAGGAGTGAGTGTCATTGCCATTACAAAGGAAAATGCTAGGCAAACCCAAAGGTCATAAGGTGGATAAGTTGAAAGACCTACATCCCAGAGTCCTGAGAAAGATTGCTGAACAGATGACAGATGCACTGGTCATGATCTTTCAAGAATCACTTGAGGGCATGGTCCCAGACTGGAAGATTGCAAATGTTACTCTACTCTTTAAGGAGGGAGGAAGGCAAAAGAAAGTAAATTATTGGCCAGTTAGCCTAACCTCAGTGGTTGGGAAAGTGTTGGAGGCCATCATTAAGGATGAGGTTTCAAGTTACTTGGAGACTGATGATAAAATAAGTCAAAGTCAGCATTGTTTCTGTAAAGGGAAATCTTGCCCGACAAATCTGTTAAGAGTTCTTTGAGAAAGTAACAAACAGTGGACAAAGGAGAGCAGTGCATGTCATTTACTTGGATTTTCAGAAGGCAGTTGATAAGATGCCACAGGAGGCTGCTTAACAAGATAAAATCCTATGATGTTCCAGGAAAGATACTGGCATGGATAGGGGAATGGCTGACAGGCATGAGGCAGTGAGTGGGAATAAAGGCAGCCTTTTCTGGTTGGCTGCCAGTGACTAGTGGTGTTCCTCAGGGGTCAGTATTGGGACCACTACTTTTCACATTGTTTGTTAATGATTTGGATAATGGAATTGATGGCTATGTGGATAAGATAGGTGGAGGGGTAGGTAGTGCTGAGGAAGCAATGTGATTGCAGCAGGACTTAGACAGATTGGAAGAATGGGTAAAAAGTGGCAGATGGAATACAGTGTTGGGAAATGTACTTCATACTTTATACTTTATTGTTGCCAAACAATTGATACTAGAACGTACAATCATCATAGTGATAATTGATTCTGCGCTTCCCACTCCCTGGATTACAAATCGATAGTAAATATTAAAATTTTAAATTATAAATCATAAATAGAAAATAGAAAAATGGAAAGTAAAGTAGTGCAAAAAAAACAAGATGCAGGTCCGGATATTTGTACGATAATGCATTTTGATAAAAGCAATAACAGTGTGGACTATTATCTAAATAGGGAGAAGGTTCAAACATCAGAGGTGCAGAAGGACGTAGAGGGTCTTGTGCAAGACTTCCAGAATGCTAATTTACAAGTTGAGTCTATGGTAAAGAAGGCAAATGCAATGTTGGCATTTATTTCAAGGGGAATAGAATATAAAAGCAGGGAGATAATGCTAAGGCTTTAGAAGGCACTAGTCAGGCTGCACTTGGAGTATTGTTAACAGATTTGGGTCCTATATCTCAGAAAGGATATGTTGTCATTGGAGAGAGTCCAGAAGAGGTTCAGAAGTATGATTCCAGGAATGAAGGGGTTAACATATGAGGAGTGTTTGGCAGCTTTGGGCCTGTACTCACTGGAATTTGGAAGAATGCAGGGAGATCTCATTTAAATCTACCAAATGTTGAAAGGTCTAGATAGGGTGGATACGGAGAAGATGTTTTCTATGGTGAGGATATCCTGAACTAGAGGGCACAGCCTCAAAATTGAAGGGCAACCCTTTAGAACAGAGGTAAGAAGCAATTCTTCTAGCCAGAGAGTGGTAAATCTGTGGAATGCTCTGCCACAGACTGCTGTGGATGCCAGGTCCGTGGGTGTAGTTAAGGTAAAAGTTGATAGTTTCCTGATTGGTCAGGGCATCAAAGGATATGGCAAGAAGGTAGGTGTATGGGGTTGAATGGGATCAGCCATGATGGAACGGCAGAACAAATTTGATGGGCTGAATGGCCTAATTCTGCTCCTATGTCTTATGGCTTTATGGGAGGCAACCATTCTACTCCATCTCCGTCGTGAACTGAATGTCTGGATGTATGCTGTTCAGATAGTCGTGGAACTGTTATAGAGTGCCTGGAGTCCATGATGCCACACTGCAAAGGTGTCATCGACATATCTGAAGAAGCATTTGGGGAGCAAGGACAATGAACATAGAACCCTCTCCTCAAATGAAACCCCCATCAGGAGCTCAAGAAGCACAGGAGATGTATCCGTTTGGGTTACCCGGAGAAATCAGCGGTAGCAGAACATTACATTTGCAATGGCCATAGGATTGACTTCGACGGCACAAAACTACTATACTGCACCAATGGCTTTTGGGACCACATGGTAAAGGAAGCCATCGAAATAAAACTAGAGGAAAAGAATTTTAACAGAAGACGAAGGTCTCTCTCTAAGAACTAGAATTCAATTATAAACAACGTGGGAGAGCGGAAACCTGATTGGACGAGGACTAACCAATCAGGAGGGACGGACTTCGCTAGATATGCCCAGGCATCATCCCTGATGAAGATGGCGGAGTTTTGTCATCGAAATGTCAGTTATATTCGATACCTGTACCTGGCTGGAAGCCCAAGATGAGTTTATTGATCATATATGCTGGGAAAACACTAGATCATTTTTCAATATCTTGGATACTTTTCTCTCCAAAGGTGTAACTGCTCTTTCTCCAGCTGTTTGTTTTAATAATTATTCTTACAGTTGCAAGAAAAAGTTTGTAAACCCCTTGCAATTACCTGGTTTTCTGCATTAATTACTCATAAAATGTGGTCTGAACTTCATCTAAGTCACAATAATAGACAAACACAATCTGCCTAAACTAATGGCACACAAACAGTTGTACTTCTTCTTGTCAATGCTGAGTACACTATTTAAACAATCAGAGTCGAGGTTCAAAAATGTATGTGAATCTCTCGAGTAATGCCTTCTACAAAAGCTATTTGGAGTCAGGTGTTTCAATCAATGGGATGAGATTGGACGTGTGGGTTATAAAGGTGCCCTGCCCTATAAAAAAAGACACACGAAGTCAGGTTACTGACAGACCTGCTCTTCTCAAGAAAGATCTATGTGCACCATGCCTCGATCAAAACAACCTTCAGAGGACCGTACAAGAATTGTAGAGGTGCATGAAGCTGGAAAAGGCTACAAAAGCATTTCTAAAGCCCTGAATGTTCATCAGTCCACAGCAAGAGAAATTGTCTACAAATGGAGTAAATTCAGTACTGTTGCTGCTCTCCCTAGGAGTGGGCGTCCTGTAAAGATCACACCAACAGCAATGCTGAAGGAGGTGAAAAAGAATCCAAGGATAACAGAAGTCTTAGAAACTTGCTAAAGTCTCTGTTCGTGTGTCCACTGTAAGAAAAACACTGAGGAACAATGGTGTTCATGGGAGGACACCATGGAGGAAACCACAGCTCTCCAAAAAAATACATTGCTGCATGTCTCAAGTTTGCAATGTTCCACAACGCTTCTGGGACAATGTTCTATGGACAGATGAGACAAAAATTGAACTTTATGGCAGAAATGCGCACTGCTATGTTTGGAGGGAAAAGGGCAGTGCACACCAACACTAAAACCTCAACCCAACTGTAAAGCATTGTGGAAGGAGCTTCATGGTTTGGAGCTGCTTTGCAATTGTTGAGAGAACAATGAATTCAAAATTGTATCAAGACATTTTACAGGATAATGTCAGGGTAGTGGTCCATCACCTGAATCTTAATAGAAGTTGGATGATCCAACAAGAATGATCTGAAACACAAGAGTAAATCAACAACCGAATGGTTTAAAAAGATGAAAATTTGTGTTTTGTAATGGACAAATCAGAGTCCTGACCTTAACCCAATTGAGATGCTGTGGCTTGACCCGAAGAGGGCTGTCATGCAAGGTATCCCAGAAATATTGATGAACTGAAACAGTTTTGTGGAGGTTATTGCTGCTAACGAAAACTCTAGCAGTAATTAAATACAAGGGTTCTTTTACTTTTATCAGCCTGGACTGTGAAAGATTAAATAATATGTTCAATAAAGACAAGTATAATTGTATGTTATTAGTTTAGGCTAATTGTGTTTGTCTATTATTGTGACTTAGATGAAGATCAGAACACATTTTATGAGTAATGAATGCAGAAAACCAGGTGAAAAGGGATTTAGTGTTTTCTTGGCGTATGATGAATAAACTCTTCTCGGGCTTCCAGCTGGGTACAGGTATTGGTTTTATCCAATCGATATCTGTACCCGGCTGGAAGCCCAAGAAGAGTTTATTCAGAAAACCAGGTAATTGCAAAGGGTTCACTAACTTTTTCTTGCAACTGTACTTTGATGTCTTTGGTCTCTCTTCTTCTATTTCCCACTCTGGCCTCCTACCTCTTCTCACCTGCCTATCACCTTGCCCTGGGTCCCCTCCACCTTTCCTTTCTCCTATGGTCCACTCTCCTCTCCAATCCACCAGCATTTTGTGTGTTGCTTTGGATTTCCAGCGTCTGCAAAATTTCTCATGTTTACCCTTTATAGTTCACCAAGCACCTTTTGTTTCAGTATCTTTCATTCCAAGATATCTCTCAGTCTTCAAATTTCCAGTGAATCGAATCCCAATCTGCTTAATTTTTCTCTGTGAAACAACCTCTCCTTATCTGAGATCATCCCCATTGAACCTTCTCTGAACCGTTTCCAATAAAATAGAATCTTCCTTAAAGAAGCCAACTCACTTAACCTGTCAATATCTCTCTGTACATTGTTTCCATCTTCCCCGCCTACTTTTGTGACATCACCAAAGCTAGCTCCTGGACATTTATTTCCTTCCTCTAAGTCATTGACAAATTGTAGCTAGTTGCTGTCCAGCACACATCTCTGTGCTACCCCAATAGTGACAGACTGCCATTTTTAAAAATATTCCTTTTATTCTGGCATCTTCCCCCTTCCTTTTCAGTCCTGAAAAAAGTGTCTCAGCCTGAAACGTCGACTATTTATTCATTTCCATAGATGCTGCCTGACCTGCTGAATTCTTCCAGCATTTTGTGACTTTGCTTTCCTGAGGCTTCAGGAAGTCCAAATACATCCACTGGTTCCCCTCCATTGAGACTTGCACAAAAAGGTTCTCAGACATTTGAGATTCGCATTTCATCAATAACCAGAAAATAACATAAACATCATGGCTGCAAGAGGTCATCGGAATACCTGGACAAGAGAAGGTAACAACAAACAAACAGCTGGAGTGACTCAGCCAGTTGAGCAGCTTCCGTTTCCCATCAAAACCCAGGGCTGAATGTGCAACTTCACATAAATCCAATCCAATTTATGTCCTGACATCAGCTCATCTCTTCAAGGCATCCTTATTCTTATTTCCTACATTCTATTGCTAGTAAAAGTTCCTTAATCATTCTAGACTCATTTCCTTTGCACATCCGAAAAATGTCCAAGTTCTATAGATGTGCAACAGAGAGTATCCTAACTGGTTGCATCAATGCCCAGGAGTAGGATAGGCTAGAGAGAGTGGTGGATACAATCCAGTCCGTCACAGGTGAAGCCCTCCCTACCACTGAGTATGATGACACGGAGTACGGCTGCAAGGAAGCAGTGTTCATCAAAGGCCCCCACATCCAGGCCATGTGCTCTTCTCACCACTACCATCCAGCAGGAGGTACAGAAACCTTAGGTCCCACACTACCTGTGTCAGGAACGGTTATTAGCCTACACAATCATCAGGCCCTTGAACTGGCATGGATAACTTCATTTGTGACTACTCTGAACTGATTCTACGACCTGGAGTCACTTTTAAGGACCCTTTAGAACTCACGTTCTCAGTATTATTTCTATATGCACAGCCTGTCTCTGCACATTTTCTTTGTATGTTTATGTATATATTTTCATAAATTCTGTTGTATTTTGTAATCCGTAAATGCCTGCAAAAAAATGAATCTCAAGGTAGTATATAGTAACAGATCTGTTATTATTTTGAACTTATTTTGAATGGATTTGTTAGGCTGGAGAGGTACCTGACCATAGCAGATAAAAAAAAGGTGTAATCGCTGATTATCAAACATGAATAAAAATCAGTTTACTTTTATTTTAATTAATTAAAATTATTAAACAAAGAACACTTTATTACAAGAGATCTGCCACTCATACATGCCAGTTTGAACCAATATGCCAAACAAAAAATATCACAACAGAATTAAACTATGGACCGACGATAGTTGATCTAAATCTGCAATTTGCTGCTAATATTATTTTTACAGAAACATGTTGCTTTTTCCATGTGAAAACCTGGAGTTTAGCTCCTTAGACTTCTTGATTAAAGCATTCTTCTGGGCCTCATCGAACCGGTGAACCTGAAGGTCCTGGTCGCGGTCAAATGGCCGCCGCTCCTGCGGTCTGTTCTTCTCAGCTTCTGCTTTTCTTTTCAGTTTCCTGCTGTGCATGTCCAGAAGGGACTCCGATCGTGTGGATTTCTTGAAACAACAATAAAAGCAAAGTTTGTTGTCATTTCTGCCATGAACGGGATATTTCAGCCATTGTGCCCTGGTCAATTGCAAATGAGATACACTCGTATGTTCACATATATTGTGCTGATGGTGCTCCAGCCATCACATCGTGCCTGCTAACATCTAAGCAAATCAAAGGCTTTGGTCGCATGAATTATGCATCCCGTAATCCAAATCGATCCCAAGTATTTACAGTTCAGACTGGCTGAATACCAAATTTGAAATAGCAGTCAGTATGGACCTGCATGGACATCCAAGGACCCTGCGCAGTGTAATGAAACCTCCTTATTTCTGAACTCCAACCCCTTTGCAATAAAGGCCAGTGTGTCATTTGCCTTCTTTAACTACTTGCAGCACCTACTGGTTACCTTCCTGTGTTCCATGACAGCAATACCTCAATCTCTCAACTTCACTCATTTGCAGTCTTTTTTCCAGTTGGATAATAACCTGCCATTTGATTACTTTTCCTGACCTCACATTTTTTCACATTAGACTCCATTTGCCAAGTTTCCATCCACTCAATTCATCTGTATGCAATTGCATCACAGCCTGTCCTTCCACCTATTCTTATGTCATTGGCAAACTTAGACACTTGACATTCAATCTCCTCCTTCAGGTTACTAACATAAATCGTAAATAACTGAGGCCACTCCACTGTTTGCATACATCCTACCTGAAACTGTGTGTTCTATGTGATAACCAATCTTCAATCCATGCTAACATACTTCCACCATTATTACAAACTTTTAATTCATGCACCAATCTTTTAAACGGCACCTTGTCAAACATCTAAAAAAAAAACCATAAGGAGAGAAACAGTGAAGCAACTAATAACATAAAAGCCGATACCAAAATTTTTTTCAGAGGAATAAAGAGCAAAATGCAAGGGTGGATATTGGACCACTGGAAAATGACACTAAAGAGGTAGTAATGGGGGA